>NW_026262680.1:0-628989 GCF_021869535.1 Mytilus californianus | reverse complement strand
AAGAGGCCGTTATAGCCTGTTAACTCATTTTCGTTGTTTTGGGGAATGGGGGGGGGGGGGGGGGGGGGGGGGGGGGGGGGCAGGGCATTCATCTAACGTTGAAAAAAGGGGTAGGTTGGGGTGGTAATAGCTTACCTGAAGGTTTTAATCATGGTTCAACTATATTCTAGTGACTTTTATCCTTGCCAAAGATCAATCTTATTCCAAACGGACGTAATTTTTCATCAAGGTTTACTGATATTGATGAGACAACAACTCAACGACACAGACAATCAAGAAATTTAGAGTCAACATGCAGTAGATAATAGAGAGATCCCTATACAAAATATCAAGCTAAAAACCGCCCCATGTATAAATAAAGTAAGGAGGTAATTAAATATTACCTATCATTAAAGATATCCCAACAGGCACAGAAATTTTTTGTGTGGATGAAAAGTTAAAGGGAAAGTCCGCGATTTTTTACTTATCATCTAAATATGTTCATCTAACATAAAAAAACACATTCACAAAGTTTTAAATTTATGTTCTTTCTAATAACGGAGAAAATCAAGTATTTGTAACTTTTTTGGTTGACCTACGTCACTGGGTTGTGACGTTTTAACCCGATTTGTTGAATTATGGGAAAAAATAAAATCTGTTAAAGTCTTTAATTGCATATCAGAATTTTACGTAATTAAAAGCGCACAGATGACCATTGGTCGTAGTTAATAACCACAATATAAGAATGAAAGAAAATGAATATGTGTGTACCGTTTTGTATTGATTGAATAAAACTTCCTATATGAAGTTATCTAAATATAAATATTTTCGAATTAATTTCATAAATTATTGAGATTTTTTCATAAGATATCTATAGAACATTTTTACTGATATTGAACTGAAAATATTTTAAGTTTTATTTACCGTTATAACTTTGATAACCATTTCAATGCAAAATATTTGTGAACAGAGTGTGTATATTATTTTGTAAAGTCATTATTTTTTTCTCGATTTGAGGAGAATTCGTTTGAACTTTACCTTGCAGCAATTTAGCCTCAGGCGTACACAGGTGTGAATTCAAGCGTACACAGGTGTGAATATTGTCATTTTGAATAGATTAACAGAAAGAGTATAGCGTGTTTAATATACCCAGATGAAATACCCGATGAAAATAGAGAAACAATAATCAAATTGTATAAATTAATTGAAAATTAACATTCAACTTTTTAATTCCGGAAGTGTTACAATATTAAAATAGAACAATTTTCGGTTACGTTCTATGCAATTAGCATAAAGTTAAAGATATGAAGTTAAAAGAATAGTACTTTCAATCTTAAAAATTAAATGTTACATTCCCCAATTATTAATCATTGCACATCTGTTTAATTTACTTTACCGGAATTCTTTAACTTGTATTTAAACCTGGCGATGTTTAAATGCTAACAATCGTAAAACTATCGCAATTTTAAAGTTTTTAATTGATGAAGGTAAATCCAGAAAAGCGCTTTGGACGCATGAAATTATTAAACGAGTATTTTCAATTTTTTACATCACTGGGTCGATACCTCTGCTGGTGGACTATCAGTCCCCGGGGTATCATCAGCTCAGTAGTCAGTACTTCGGTACTGACATGATTTATAACAATCCTTTCTAAAATTGTCTGTTTATAAATTTTGAAATTATAAAGAAACTAAGGTTTCAACTCCCTAAGGCAAAGTTGACCTTAGATGAATTTGACTTTTTGTTTTGGGTATTTTTGTCATATAGCTCTTCTACTGTTTCGGTACTTATACATCCCTTGGATTTCAAATGTTTGGCTATGAGCGTTCCTGATGAAGGTAAATCCAGAAAAGCGCTTTGGACGCATGAAATTATTAAACGTGTTGTTTTCAATGTTTTACATCACTTGGTCGATACCTTTGCTGGTGGACTATCAGTCCCCGAGGGTATCATCAGCTCAGTAGTCAGTACTTCGGTACTGACCTGATTTATAACAATCCTTTCTAAAATTGTCTGTTTATAAATTTTGAAATTATAAAGAAACTAAGGTTTCAACTCCCTCAGGCAAAGTTGACCTTTGAAGAATTTGGCTATTTGTTTTAGGTATTTTTGTCATATAGCTCTTCAACTGTTTCGGTACTTATACATCCCTCGGATTTCAAATGTTCGGCTTTGAGCGTTCCTGATGAAGGTAAATCCAGAAAAGCGCTTCGGACGCATGGAATTATTAAACGTGTTGTTTTTAATTTTATATGAATTATAAAATGCTTTTAAAAATGAGAAGTCTTCAGAATATTACTTTTCTACAGTCTATGCAAGTTGAATCAATAAAGAAGTCTATGAACGTTACAACAAACATGGCTACAAAATGAAACAACGGCAGGTTGTATTCTAGTTCAATCGTTTAAGAATTAGCAAGTTTCTATTTTTGGTACTGGATTTAACAAGGTTATAACAATTCACGTCTACTATATCTTGATGAAGCATCTGTGTCAATGAATTGTGGCCAAAAAATGGTAAGTGATTGACGTTTTTTTAGTAAGAGTTATTTCCCTTTGCCGCCATAGTTGATGTCAACGTGCACACGTTCCATCATAAATCAACCAATTTCAACTTGTTTTACTCACCGACAGACTTCAGAAAATGATTTTTTTCGGGATAGACTTTAATTGTTTAGGTCTTCCATTCATCACTACGCTCTAGAAAGAAACTCTTTGGAGTTTTGTATAGATTAACCACATGTTTTAGTTTGGTAAGTCAAATATGAAAAAAAAACAGATAGCCCTTCCACAGAAAATAAACCATACTCAAACTACACAATTTTTAAAATGAGGGAATGGCTAGTAAAAGATACAACCACATGCAATGATTGGCTGTCAGATTATAAACTCTTATTGATATAATGTATTGTAAACGCGGTAAAGATAAAAAAAAACAACAATAGTGTAACAATGAAAAATAAAATAAAATACAAAACATATTAAAAGATATATTTAAATCAACCACGAAATTATGCATGCATATTTCGAAGCTATCTAAAAACATTATACCCTTTTAAATCGCATGAGCTACGATAAAGACAAAAAAATTGAGATAAGAATCTTTTGTTTCCAGTATTAAGGATGTAGTCAGGTGAAATTAAAAAAATCTGGAATTAAACATTGATACTTTAAATCAGAAGAGCATTAGTTAAGGAACAAAATAAGCTAAAAATATTGCAAGGTAACGGAACTCCTTTTCGAGATATCAGATTAAAAAAAAATGGCGGGAAAATGCTGACTCGGACTTTTACTTTATATTTAGCATTGACATTATTTGGGTCTTAAATCGTAAGAAAAGAAATCTAGAATCTGCTTATTTGTAAATGACCTTTCACGAGCTATTGAAGTCTTAAATGAAAAGAAAATTCGGTGATATGGGGGAAAATATTTACCCTCTATCGAAGGAAAACACCCAAGAAGTCCAAACATCTGACAGAAATTCTTATCAAAAGCGGCATTTTTAAATAGTATTTTGCTAAAAGAAATCAGTTTGACCCAAAGGAGAATGTCCGGTAAGGGCTAGTTTTGGTTTAAAATTTGAACTACATTATTCAGACGCAAAGATTTTTGACATTTTTTAAAAACTTAAGTGTCTACTTCAGTCGATTCAATTAGTTTTGTAAAAGATATGAACTGATTTGGTCATTGAACACGCACAAATTAAAGCTTTAATGTGAAAAATCTATCATATATGCCATAAAACGTCACATTTCAGATGTTTTTTGTCTAAAATGTAAATGGCAAAATTCGTGTTCAGTCTCAACTTTTACATATGTTATGTATTATCATCAAATATAACATATATTTAAATATTAAGATTGAACACAAGTAAGACCACTTCCATTTTTGACAAAACTGTCAAACAATTAGCACAAATGCTAAATTTGTGAAGATTTCAGTAATTTTGCATGAATTAATTATGCTAGTACTTGATGCTAGTGCATTGTATTATCAAAAAACAACCTATATTTATGTAACAAAAGTATTATTGTTTCCAATAAATAGATAACAGTTTACACTTAACAAATTTGTAAAAATGTTATGTTTTGGGGCCAAAAATGGATCTTACCGCGCCTTCTCCTTTGTCAAAATAGGCTCAAAAACATCGCTGATGTATTTTTGACTTGCAAGTCAACAATTTAACCACATTGAATCCGTATTCATGTGACCTTCAATTTAACCCACTAGCTAGAGATTGGTTATGCATATGTACTTGGCGTGTTCAGCTATTAAAAGGAAAAGAATGTTAAGATTGAAAGTTAAACAAGGGCCTTTGGTTGACTGATCTATCCGCAAAAAATCATTTAAATACAGGTAGAAACGATGATTAAAATATTTTTTTAATTTAAAATATGAAATCAAACAGACAAAGAAAAATCAAATTGCACGTGCTCGCTATCTATTTCTATTTATGTTTAAATATCGGATTATATGATCGTCGGCAGTCTTCGGATATCATATTGATTGTTAGATGGCGTATAGACTGAAATACACACGAAATGCTGATACATATTGTAGACAATATTATATTGAAAGTCGCTGACGTATGACAAACTATTTAACGTCACCGCTCCATCTGCACATGGCTTGGTATTTATATACCATATTTAGATATACGGGCGGATAGAAGAAGTCAACATGACAATATCTATATACCGGTTTTAATATTAATTGTCATAATAAAATTGAAAGCAAGGAATAAATGAAAACAATATTTGTCAAATTGACTTATAATAAAAAAAAAAAGTAAGAAAGAAGATACGAACAAGGCAATTTGAAAATCATTAGTCCAATGAAACAAATGACGAAAAGACGAATGGCCAAACAACAACAAAACATTAAGTAGAAAAATACTGTGTAGCAACACGAACCCCCTAAATAAACCGACTCATTCACTGGTCGCTAGAAAAACTTATTACCAACATTTAAGACGAAAGAGATGGTAACTAATTTAACATTGCCGTAAGCTCTCTAAATATTGTCTTTATCGACAATTACATTGATTTTACCTTCTACAAAATATTTTGCCTAAATACCTATATATTGCTTTACAGCTACTAACTTTTATAGGAGGTTTTGCTAGCAATAAAACCGGGTTCAAACCACCATTTTTTTCATAAAATGTCCTTTACCAAATCAGGAATATGGCAGTTGTTATCAAATAGTTCGTTTCTATGCATATGTATGTTGTAGTTTGTTTTTGTTGCACTTCAGTGTTTCTGTTGTTCCTATGTTTTCCTTTTACAGTTGATTTGTCTCTCTCGGTTTTAGTCTGTGACCCAGATTTGTTTTCTCTCAATCGATTTATGACTTTTGAACATTGGTATACTATTGTTGCCTTTATTTATGGTCTTGAATCTTGTCGAGACTGAATTTTCGGTAATTCAGAATATCGTGGTTATTCGGAAAATTGATATCTGCTTCCCTTTCCGTTTGAGGAATTACTACTTGATAATTAAGAACTATAAAACAGAGTCTATTTATTAATTGAATTAGTGGAACTTGCTGTCAATTAATGTGTTTACCCGAAGTTCTATGTGTCTATTGTCATACAGTTAGCTGCCTTTTGTATTGATCCGATTGGTAGCTTACTGTAAACTGATTAGTCCATATCAAATGCGTCAAGCTTTACAAATATTTTTTACGGTTTGTTCTAATGTTATTCTGTTTCATCACTACCAATGGTTAGGATTTACTCCCTTACATTCTTAGCCGCCTGCTATGTTCAATTTCGTAACTTTATTTCATGTAAATGATACTGAAATTAGACTGTCATTTGTTATTTTAGAATATTTTCAATTTGTTTCTTTTTTTATCGATGGACTTTTTCAGGTTACCATACATTATATTCATTATTTGAGCTGTTCGAGGGTCTAAAACTGCTTAAAATTTCCTTTTCTTTGTAAAGTGGATAGTAACCTCATTTTGGTTTTCTGTTTGTTTGCATAAAATTCCCCTCAATAATTATTTGTGATAATTTATCAAAGAAAACAAATATGTTAGACGAGCAGTAACAAGTATACCAACAAACTAATCATGCATCGATATGTCAGAGTATAGTTAACAAACAAGACCAAGCAAAAACAAGAGTTTCTTTTTAAGATGTACATTATGCTGACAAAATCAATGGTCTCAGTACAAAGATCACTGTTACTGTCATTCAAGATTAGTGCAATTGGTTGAGAGCTGCAGATATAAAATCGTGTTACATTAGCTGCATAATATATAACTTATGTCAATCTAAGTTTTATCAGCGCATTTATGCATTTCACAGGGCCGCAAATTATAAACAATGCAGCATGACGATGACATACACAACAAAAGGTCAGATGAAATAATTTTTCAATAATAACATCGATAACAAAACATGGTATAATATTTCAAAAGCGTCATTTCGATAGTGGAGCACAACAATCTTTGTTCTTATTTGTTAATATTGACAAACATCGACTTTAAGACCGGAAAAAATTACACGTGGGTTATATATAATATTGTGGATATGACCGTTTCATAATCAATGTAATTTGGAGAATGTTTTCGTTTTGCAAAAAATCATAAAAAACACGTTATTGTATTGTCGAAATATTCATTGTTGGCGACTTCATAATATTGCTTAAATAAGTATTTGGTAGAGATAAAACATGTTAGAAATTTTTTTTTAAACATTTTTACTCAGTTATGGAAAATTTAACCCCCTACTATTGAAAAATAAACCCCTCCCCCTATAGACCGTTTTCACATTGAATTGAACCCCCTATTTTTCTTCTAAAATGACACCCCTAACAGACCTCAGATTTTCAAATAGTCAGAAATATTCCAGTTATGTTATAGATTAATATTGCATAAATAAGTACTTGGTAGGAATAAGACATGTTAGAAAATATTTTAAACATATTTACTCAGCCATGGAAAATTGAACCCCCTACCATCGAAAAATGATACCCCCTATATAGACCGTTTTCACATTGTCATAGCTATTCAAACATATCATATAGTCATAATGCTTAACCTAATGTACATTTGACACTCATTCAAAGGAAATAAAGGGAATTTAATTTCCCAGGAGGGTCTATTTCTAACTATGGAAAATTGACCCTGCGTTCAATTTTCGTTATAGGATTTTGGTTCCGGATTCAATTTTCAGGCTGTTCAATTTTCCATGTGATACGGGCATTATTCTTCTGATTGATTTTGTCGACCTTTTAAAAAAAAGAACTTTTCTATTGTTTTCGTGTCATCGGGGTTTTTTCCCGATGTACTACGAACATATTCAATCACTATTTCTACCTTTCTTGACCATTAAGTCAGTAAACCGAATTCCACGTGTAATTAACCTTTACACTGCGTTTAACCCGTATAGACATTTTTAGCAATTACTGCTGGCAATACAAGAAGTTTGAACTATTGATCTTTTTCGATATCAATAATTTTCTTCAAGAAAAAAACGAACGGATGATGTCTTGTTCATTGAATATCTTTAAACATATTTACTCAACCATAGAAAATTGAACCCGTCTATAGACGTCAGATTTTATAATTGTCATACCTATTCAACTACTTTATACAGTAATAATGCTTTAATAAATAGCATTCGGTAGTGTTAAAACATGTTAGAAAATATTTTTAAACATTTTTACTCCCTACCATGGAAAACTGAACCCCCTATAGACCTCAAATTTTTAAATTGTCATAGCTATTCCAGCTATGTTATATCATGTATACAGTTATAATGCATTAATAAGTACTTGTAAGAAAAATACATGTTAGAAGATATTTTTACTCAGTCATGGAAAACTAAACCCCCACCCCTAACCATTCCCTGTAGACCTCAGATTTTAAAATTGTCATAGCCATTTCAGCTTTGTTATAAAGTAATAATGCATTAATAAGTACTTGGTAGGATTAATACACGTAAAAAAATATTTTAAAACACCCATTGAAAATCAAACCTCCTACCATAGAAAATTGAACCCCCTCTATAGACCTCAGATTTTCAAGTTTTCATAGCTATTCAAACAACTTATATAGTGGTGCTTACAATATTGCACATTTGACATTCATTTAATGGAAACAGAAGGGGTCAAATTTCCAAAGGAGGGGGAGGGGGGGGGGGCGAGGTCAATTACCCGCTATGGAAAATTGACGCCGGGTTCAATTTTCCATATGGACTTTTGATCCCGAATTAAATTTTCAAGGGGGTTCAATTTGCTATATGACACCGGCATTATTTTTCCTTTTAATTTTGTCGACGTTTTCATAAGAAGATTTTAGGGCCTTGGTGGCCAAGTAAACTGAGTAGTCGATCAACTGTATTACTAGCCTATCAACACTGAAGTTGTGAATTCGAATCCCGCACATGTCAGGTGCGCTCGAATCCAATCTTATTTGATTAGGATTGTCAGTTTTCCTACCGAAGATCGGTTGTTCTCTCCGGAATCATCCACCAACAAAACATATCACAATAGTGTTGAACACTAATCAATCATAAGAAGAGTTACTTTTCTATTGTTCTCGTATCATCAGATTTCCAACAATGTACTACGAACATATTCGATTACACTGTTTGCCTTCGTTGACCATTAAGTCAGTAAAACAAATTCCACGTGTAATTTACATTTACTTTGCTTTAAACCAGTAAAAACATTTATAAGTGTTTACTGCTGGCAATACAAGAACTTTGAACTATTGACTTTATCAATATTTTTTTTCATCCAGGAAAAAAACATCACGAACGGATGATGTCTTGTTCATTGGCTCGTACATTTCCTGAATTTATTCTTACGTGCTATATAAGTAGTTTGAGAAAATTTTGTTTAGCGATACCGCATCACAGCCTTTCAGTCAACACCCTTTCGTGTAAGTAACACTTTCTAAGAATATACGTTTATACATAATATTTTCTTCTTTCTTAATTTAAATCATCTATCTTTTTCGGTATTTCTGAAAATATTCATACTGAGTAAAAAAAAAATAAGTTAAATTTTTATTATCGATTTTTCATGTTTTTGTTGAGTAGAAATATGTCCCTTATGGTTTTTTCTTTGTTACAATATTTTATTTATTGTCTATTTGAAAAGTATAGTTTATTTTGGAGATAATAAAATATATATATATTTGAAATACTTGTTGTTAAACTTAATTTACTCAGTATATAATAAGCCATATCAAGTTTATGTTTTGTTCTTTTGTGGATCACAAATGTTAGCGTAGAAGACGGATTAATTTTTCTCGTGATTTTAATTTAAACCTAATTAGGTATTTTAAATGTGGCAAATAATTAATGTTTTACCATTTTTCTGAATGTAGATGAAATCAAATTTTTTTTTTTTTTTTTTATAAATTAGCAACATTGGTGCGTAATTTCCTGTTTAGTATGGCCTACAATGTTGAAGTCAATTTTAAACAATTACACAGAAGTAAAAGCTCATGTGCTGCTTTCTTGTTCCTTTAGGGTCATGACATCGTTTTTGTCTGCACTAGGTTTCTTGCCAAAAACATTTGTAATTATTTCAACAAATATTCTACTCTTCCATTACGCACTTGCAATTCGTCTTGGGAAGGTGGGATGGGGTATTTTCAATTTAATTATCTTCGTCTCAAATGTTTCTTGCACAAAAAGATAAACACAAAAAGAAATACATCTTCCCCTCTTTTTCTTCGAAGCAAATTTTTTTTATTTAAATAACTTTAGAATCCAACGACTTAAGTAAACAAATCTACGCGATCTAATATACCATGTGTATGTCATTTGCTCTTGTTAGACTCTATGAATAACGAACACACTTTATTGATTATAATATGTAGTGTCAAATATTTCATGTAGATTTCTGAAAAGACTTTAAAAATACAATATTTGTCGACATCTTTATATTTATTCTACCTCCTATACATTTCTTGGAGTATGATTGGTTAAAAGCGAACTCGAGGATACCCTGTATATTTAATATGGGGTTATTGGGCGTGTTTTATTTTAATATTGGGTTAGTAGCAGTGTTACGTCCCTTTGTAAAAATAACATGATGTTAAAGAAAAATCGGAAACGTTTCGCCCAATCGCTGAATTTCCGATTATATAATGTAATATAATAAGTATGTGGTACAAACACGTCTAGATAGAGTGATAAGTTAAATAATGCTAACACAAAAGCAAAATTGTCCAGAAAGTTGTTTTTCTATAAAGTCTAATCGCCAGTATAACATGTATCGCCTGTTTTATGCTCTTTGGTCGGGTTGTTGTCTCTTTGACACATTCCCCATTTCCATTCTAAATTTTATTTATAAGAAGTTGAATTTGGTTAACTTTTACGCAATTGTAATAAAAGCCTAGACACCTCATTAGTTTAAACCAATTTATAATAACAGAAGTGCATTTGTTTTTGTTTCACAAATTGGAATGACAATTTTCAATATGTTTCTCATATTTGAAGTCCCATTCATTATTTCTTGGAGACTTGAAAGGTCATAATCAGCATTGAAGAGAGAGAGAGAGAGAGAGAGAGAGAGAGAGAGAGAGAGAGAGAGAGAGAGAGAGAGAGAGAGAGGGCAAACGTGTATTAGTATGAATAGGACAATTTTATTCACTTCCTGGTTCAAATCGGAGGTACATTTGAACTATTTACTCATGTAATCTTCCAACATTCAAAGTTTCATGGAAGTTAAAATTTTGATAAATATAGTTTGAAAATACTACAAATCCTTTGATTATTTAATATCGTTACAATACTCCAAATGTGCCAGACGAGATTTAAAAAAAAATTATGTACATACTGAATAAGTTAGGTGTATTCAGTTAAAAAATATCGTCTTGCACCTGTGCAATATTCTCTTTAAAGATAGTAGATTTAAGCAAAGTAAATCATGTTTAAGTATTCTTTTAAAACTAAATAAACATGTGTTAATCGGGAACCTTTCTTATTCAAACATAATATTGATTTCCTCCGAGGATTCGATTTTCACCGGTGGTTCTTAACTAAAAGCTTCATACTTTCGACACTATAATTGGTAACAATGATTGTGCAATTTAATTCAGGTTTCCTTCTCGATTTTGCGGAAAAACTTGCTTTTGAACGACCCTAGGATGACGAAATAAACATGACATACATGAAGGATGGTTCATACTTTCATCATTATAATTTGTAACAATACTTATAAGGTTTTCACCCTGAGTTTTTCGGAAAGACTTCCTTTTGAACCACCCTCTGATGACGGAATAAACAAAATTCCATGAAGGAGGTTTAGTCGGAATTCTGGCCGATTAAGCACCATTAACGTAATATTACCAATTGTTTCCAATCTACAGGACAATGGTGATTTCCTATGTGATTGTTGTGCTATGTCTTGTGTCGCCATCAGCTCAATTTAACGGATTCAATATAGGACAAGGATTAGGAGGTACCCGTGTATTTGATGATGCAGAAAGCGCCTCTGTGATTCAAACTGGGTCAAGTTTTCCTGCTCAGGTATCTGTAATTTCAAGTGAACCCGATATTGGAGATGGAGGTGGTGATGGATTTGGTGGTATTCTTATGATGGCACGTATGTATGATTATAAATATTACAGTTTCCCTACCTGCACTGCATATGACATTTATGAATAGTTATTCGGATTTTTCAAAAGTTCACATCATTGGTATTATTATCCAATCCTGAAGAATTATATATTTGACAGCTAATACGCCTGTCATCCTTTGTCAACACATTTTTTTGTTCCCTTCTTTGGGTCATACATTTTTATTAACAATGAAAAACTCACGGAAATATCAAATGTATATGTGCGTTATGTTTGTAATCTTTATATAAGTTTTTGTCAATGATACAAATTGATATCAATAGTTATATTTTTTATTAAAAAATCGTTATAACGCATATTTATCACTTTCATCCTATCATGCTTTGCATAGGCAGCAACCCATTTTGTCCGGTGAAGCACCAGTACACAAGTGGCAAAGAGGAAATATTTTGTTAAAAGTGTTAAATGACACTAATCCTTAATTGAAAAATAGACTACTCGATAACAAGTTAATACAAATACTCCCTTCCATCTAATCATGCTTTGCATGGGCAGAGGCCCATTTTGTCAGGCATAGAATCGGTTTTTAAGTGGCAAAGGGGAACAATTTCTGTTTAAAGTGTAAAATGACTCAAATCCATAATTGCAAAATGGACTATTCGATAGCCAATTAATCTGTTAACTCCTTAATTAAAAAAATAAATGTTGGTCTTTATGGAAAGTTGTATCACTCGGCAATAATACCACATGTCTTTATTTATAATTAAATTGATCTTTGTACTGATATTTGCCTAAATCAATAATTTGACGGACTTTATTCTAGAAGATTTTTATTTTGCTAGAACAATGTCCGCATTCAAAAATTGTCTTTAATCAAGAAACAGGAAGCCATGTGTTAAAGTGTTGACGAACAAGCGTCTTGTCAAGTACTATCGCGATTTCAGTTTTCACATTCTCAAATTAAAATTTATTAGTTGTTAAATACCATCTGCCCCATCGTTCTCGTCGATAAGTTACAATTGTGCATGGTCACATTATACGTACTACATTAATAAGGACGTAATTCTTATACAACATGTACAAAAGCTCGTTACAAAAAATTATATAAAAGAACCAATATAACCGAAACAACATAGGATTTACACAAGATATATGGTTACAGATTCGCCAAGTCTGTGTAAAAACTCCCGATAGACATGTATGTATGGTTATCTGACGGTAGACATATTTTCAGAATGCTGAATTTTGTTAGTTAAAACTAACAAGGGTTATGATTAAATAGTGTTGACTTGCTGTGAACAATGATAAATCCATTTGTAGATTTTCTTAAAATGATTATAATACCTAATTTATTTCTTGCTAAATCTCAGGATATTTAATTATAATTCAAATATGAAGAAACAATTTCAATCTCTCATTACAGTTAGTTTCAGAGTAAAAGCTTTATCATAATAAAGAGTCTAGGGTTGTATTTCCAACAAACAGTCTAATAGACAGAAGGACAAAATGTAGCTAATTATAGTCCGATATTTCAAAACTAGTTATAGAATTAAAAATCACTGAAAATCCGAAATACCCAATATCACAATTCAGAATAAGGGTTTTAATTAATACAAGTTTTATAAAGTTGCCTCGTTCTTTCCTGAATAGCCTTATATGCAAACGGTCTGTAAACAGGTATGATGGAAGTTTTATTCAAATTTAAATCCCTAAATTCAGAAAGTGCACGATTAAAATATCAATTCAAAATAGAAGGCTTTTAATTGGGTCAGAGAAGGACTTTAATTATTTTTCTGTACATAGGGGAGTAATCGGGGGTAACTTTAATCACAAAAATTATCTCATGCCGATGATAAAGCTTTTATCTGTAATGAAATTATTCAGTAATAATATGTATTTTCAATCAAAACAATATTAATTAAGACAATGATAGACAAGTATCATTTCAGCTACGTTTCATGACTTCAGCTATAGATTCACTGACAAATCACAAGCGGTCTAAATAAGATAGGCGAAAGATACCAAAGGGACATTCAAACTCATAAGTCGAAAATAAACTGACAACGCCATGGCTAAAAACGAAAAAGACAAACAGACAAACAACAATATACAAAACACAACATAGAAAACTAAAGTCTGAGCATCACGAACCCCACCAAAAATTGGGGGATCTCAGATGCTCCGGAAGTTTAAACAAATTCTGCTCCACATATGGCACTCGCCGTGTTGCTCATGTTAGCACAAAAACATATAATTATAATCGCATAATTTTGCAATGTCGTAAATTATTTTTGACCACATGTTTCAGTATTTATTATCTGTAATTTTATCTAGAAAATCACTCTGCCATTCTGTTCATATTTTAAGTCTTAAAATTCGATGTTTTTGGCAAATAACTTTATGTTTGTTAATATCTAAGTTAAATATGTATAATAAAAAAGAAATGAAAATAGAGAGAAATTGTTAATACATTGTATATATCGATTTGACAAGAAATTGAATTATAAAAAAAATGTCCTCTTGTTATAGATTACCAAAGACAAATATGACGGAAAGCAACCAACAAGAACCACTGAATAAAGAGCTCCTGACTTTGGATAGGCACATAACGAATATTTGTCGGGGTTGAATAAGGTTGAATGAGGGCTCTATCCTTCCTTTACTTATGACAGGGATTAGTTTCAACATATGTTATTGTTCAAAAGGACAGATGGATCAGACACAAATTTTCGACTTCGTAACGTTTTCTCCATTCGTGACAGTGGTATAACAACACAACATAAGAATACACTTTCAAAATTAGTTGCAAAATTGTTTTACTCCTCATATTGGCACAAAGCACAAATCACAACTAACTTAAAGACAAAAGAACAAAAGTACCGATCTGAGAGTACTCGCAGTCTACTGAAAGTCTGGGTTTTTTATACATGAATTGTGAAATGCTAAACTTGACTGCATTTGAGATTAATGTTTTAACATGACACAAAATACATTTTAATTTATATTTAAATCAGTTCCACTTTTACTCCTCTTGGGAGTACTCGGCGGAGGTACCGCACTCACAGCTCCAACTGCTGCTGCAGCTGCTCTAGGAAGTGCTGCCAGTACATGCCCAGTTTGTACCACAACAGTACAGACAACATGTCCTACAACGACAGGTAGGTAAAATTTAAGTATATCGTAGACAATAGTGGACTTTAGGGATCTTTGGAAATACAATTGATTCAGCATAAGTTATCAAAGAAAATTACAAACGATTTTAGGCGGATCAATGGTATATATTTCCTCAGATAGAATTTTCTTATACTTTGCCAAAATGTAGATTTTACCATGCTTCTTTCAAAAATTTACTCCTCTTTGGGGCACTCGGTGGAGGTAACTCGCTCACAACTACACCTGTTCCGGCTTCAGGCAGTGCTGCTGACACAGCATACCCAGTTTGTACCACGTCAGTACAGGCAACATGTCCTACAATGGCAGGTAGATAAAATTTAAGTATATTCGTAGACAAAAGAGTACTTTGGGCTCTTTTGGAATACGGTTAATTCAGCAAACGTTATTAAAGAGAATTATAAACTTTATATTCAAAACATCTAATTAAACTTGGATATTTAAGGATATATTTGCATTTTATGAGTTTCTAGATGGGGTTTACAGAATCGAGAATAATGGCAAAACAAATAATGAATAGAGAACAATTAGGTGCAACAGAATACAGGAGAACTGTCGAAAATAAAAGAATTAGGTAATGAAATAATGATTACAGAAATGAACGATGTACAAAATAAAGAAATCATCTAATAACTGAAAAATTAAACAGTAGTAAAATTATTTTTATGAGAATTTTACAGAAAAAGCGTTATGAAAAATGCCATCAAATCTAAAAAAAAAATAGAAAAATTAACGTGTCCCATTCGCCCATTAGCCTCTCTTATTTAACTTTTTGGCAATACAAAATACACAAGAACGCTTTTGAAGTAGCTAAGATTTTAATACAAAAAATACCAAGCTGTTCTTGGAAATATGAGGATCTTGATGACGGATATTCCTTTTATGTTTTCTTTAAATTGTTTTGTCATTTATTTGTTATGTCCATTATTCTATATTCTTTACACTTTAGCCTTCCCATTAGGTGTAATCGATTACGGTAAGGGACTGAATTAATCGGGTTAAATATCAATATACATTTTGTTAATGGCCAATCTATTTATATCATTTTTTCCAAATAAAGTATGGTTTCAATATATAGTATAAATTTAATCAATGTTTTTCATATATCCATACAATTATATTATGCTATATTGTATATATTTTCAATACTTGATTGTTGTACATTATGAAGGGGAATTCTTAATAAAAATATATTACAAAAATAATAAGGTAATTTCAAAAATAAGAAATTAAAAAGACAAAGTTTACTTTCCGTTTTGATTTTCCTTGGAGTTCGGTATTATTCTTATTTTACTTTTTGCCACTTCAGTTCCGAAGGATTCTGGGTTATATTCTCAAAATCGCAAGACATAAAAATAAGGAATCAACGTGTTTTAAACTATAGAAAATTAAGGATTAACGTTGAATGATTATCATTTTTGGGTGTGAACAATAAAATTACCCATAATTATTTAGATTTTGACATGATGAATAGAAATACATAAACTTTAATCATTAATTGAGTTTGTGCTAAACTGTCATATTTCATTTAGCATTTCAAATATTTCCTAGATTTTTTTTATAAATTCACTACATTGAAAACAATTCAATAGCAGATTAAATGGGGGCGTAGAGGGCTTTTTAGCTTTTGTGATTATCATTTCGGGTCCTTATTCTTTATATTCAATATTAAACCTGATGTTCCCAGTGTAAAAACATACCTCTTTTCATTTTATAATCAAACCATTTTTAAATTTAGCCCAGTGCAGCCCTAAAGCAGCTTGTCCAGCTGGTTTCGTGGCTGTTGCCAATGCTGATTCAAATAAATGTTACCTAGTAGGATCAGCTACTGTTGCAAGTTTTGCCGATGCAAGTGTAAGTAGTTTTTTTAAACTTGTATGAAGAAATTGCTTATCGGTTCGGGTATGCTGTATTTTTTCTGTACTTTTAGTTCCTTAATGCTGTATGTACTTGTTTTCAAACTAAAGTGGCAAGTTGATCTTAGATGGTTTCGTCGGTAATATATAGTTTGGTACATCTGGATGGTATGCTCTATTTCCTATTGCACTGTTGTCTTTCTTAACTTCAGCCTCGTGCGTTCCGGATGAAATTTATTTAGAGATATTAGAAAATCTGAAGTTTTGTGACTTTTAATAATCCCGCCACATTTTGTATGTGGCTGTCAGAAGTCAGGGGCCTGTAAATCAGTGTTTTTCGTTTGTTGCTGTATATCAAATTTGATTTTCGTACATAGAAAAGGCCGTTAGTTTTGTCGTTTGAATTGTTTTGCTTTTGTAATATCAAGGCCTTTAATGCTTTCTATGCGGTTTGTGTTTTGCTCATTCTTATATACCGTATGGTGACGTATAGTTGCTAATTGCAAATCGTATGGCAATATGTATTCCATAATATTTTCAGTATGAAAGAGAACTATTCAAAATATAAGCGTTATTTCATATGGCTTAATGTATTCATATAAATTTTTCAATAGTATGTAATGTCTTAAACGATATATGCTTTTCAGTCGGCGTGTGCTGCTGTGGGAGGAACAGTTTTTCAGCCTGGATCGACAGCAGAATTGGATTTAGTACGGGCTACTATATCTGGTAGATATATCTAAAATAAAATTGGGTTTCCATTATTTCATAAATAAATTAGCTACATATATATTATTTATTATCATAAAACTGACAATTACATCTGCCAAAGGATGAACGTACCTCCTCCACATACACCACGAATACACACACAGAGTCCAATAAATGAAATGCAGAGATATGTTTTCCTAGTTACCAATAGGTAATATTAGTTTGACACGTTAGTTGGCATGTCGATGACAATGACAAACTATAAAGTCAATCGTTCGTCTTAGCGTTCAATTGTAAAATAAGTAAGTTCGGTAACGGTCCATATTTAGCCCGTATTTATTATGTCCATTATTTCAAGAACAAATTGTTTCAAGTTGATTAAAAGACATGTAAGAATCAAGTTGATGGATAACCATGTAAGGAATTGAAATGGAATTAATTTTGTACAACTCTTTTTAATAAAGCGTTCACATTTACACTCCAAACAAGCCAAATAGAGAATTTATTTGAGAAGGGATGTCCTGTGAGTTGGCACTTTTTTTTTTGTTCCGTGAGCGATGGTTTATTAACAGAATACGAATTGGTTCCTTTTCCTCCCACACTGATTACTACTTACATATCAAGCTCTCAGTTTTACAGTTTGAATCCATCCATATGGTATAGCTTTGTTTTGCAAAAGTGATGATGAAAGAGTTTCTGGTATGGACAACTAAACGCCATCAAAAGCAGATCTCAAATTTGAAGAGTTTTTCACATTTACTATTTAACTGATGGTTTATCAAATAAAATGACTATAACATATTATAAACTCAAGGATAAGATAAAAAATAACTTCGAGTTAAGATGTTTTGTGAAATTCTGGCATGTCTGACTTACTGTTAAGACGTTTTGTAAAATTCTTGCATGTCTGACCTAATGTTCTCTGGAACTTTTGATGACGACGAACAATTCATTTAATTATCTGTCTATATCTTATATGACTTGTGACTTTATGACAAAAAATGTGAATTAAATCTTAAAATGTAAATTCAAAATTGCCTTTCAAAAATTTGCAAAATAGCCCACCGCCTTATAAAAATAAACAGGAAATTATAAATGCAACAGAATATTAGAAGGTCTTTAAGGAATATTGTATCACTCAATTATTATGTTTGTATGCAAAGTAGAAAACCCTGACATGCATTGTAGATTTACATTTTGGTATTATGCCGGATTCTACTTGTTATCTTTCTGTCAAAGAATTTCGTTCAGGGCAACATTTTCTCCATAATGTAGAGGTGTCATATTTAAGTTATGGGGTTATATTTCATAGCGTGCTTCCTTAATAATCGCCTTGTATTCAACATGTTAAAACAGGAAAAATTTCCTGGGAAGAAAAGTATATTTAGTTAAACATGTTTAACACTGCCACATTTTATACGGCCTGCCCTAGTTCAGTGGTTATCATTTGCTGTTATATTTGTTTTTTGTTAACTTGTTTGTCATATTTTCAGGGCGTTGATTTAATGGTTTGAATTGTTTCATAGTTTGTCATGTAATGGCCTTTCTATAGCAGACTACAGTATGTTTTTTGTTATTGTTGAAGGGTGTATGATCATTAAGTCACTGCTGGATAGTTGTCTCATTGCAATTGACAATCCTACCACAATTTCTTATGTTTATATAAGTACTTTGTATATCATGCATATAGAAGTCACTACTTCTTTCTGACCTCATCAATACATTTTAGAATGTTTAGTGTTTTAAACAAATTCTCACTTTGTATGACAAAAAAAACTAATGCTTGCTTGGTTCGTAATACATTTTCAGATTGGAAACAAAAACAATATTAAACCAAAAGTTAAGTTAAATTATCCTTAATTTTGTTGCGTTGTAAATATACATACATTGGTATAATGATATGTGATTGATCGATTGTTGTTTGCATTATATCCAATGGCAAGTGTTACATGAATGGTCAGGAGAAAACAAATTAACAATTACTTCAGTAGAAAGATTCTATGCAAGTTAGACCGATTAGGAACGGTAGGGGTGAATTTGGACTGCTACTAGAAATTGGGAATCATGTTTGAAATGGGACAGCAACACTCCTATTATCATCATATGTATATTTATCTCCATCACCGACGTATATGCACAAGAATACACCTGTGTTACTCTCTCTAAAAATATATTTGTCAAAACGTTTATACCTTTATATAAAACTTCTGGATATTTTGTTTTGTCTTTTTTTTTCAGCAACTAGTACGGCAACATATTACATTGGATATACCAGCATTAACAATCCAGCTCTGGCCCCAGTAGGTTTTTACTCGGGTAACGGACTTCCAGCTAATGCTGCAGCAGCTCTTCCGGCTTGTAAGTTAAATAACTGTTACATATCTGTATGCACCAGTACAATGTCTTAGAGATTTTGGACTAATAGAACAGTCCCAACAACAGTTAAGCGTCTACATACATTACATGCACATAGATATTCGGCACTAGCTTTCCGCTCATAAGTTAGATTAAACCTATTATTCCCAGCGAGAATTCATTTCTTGTATGAAAAAAATTTACTTGCAAGGTTTGTTTGGTCAAATTAAGTATGAAGCATTTTCATTTTATGCGGATGTAACCACACAATATACATTTTGTCAGGAAATGTGCTGTGTATTTTAACTAAAATAAAAATATGAATAATTATAATGTTTGCTTACATCAGGAGATAAACAAAAATAACGAAGACAAAATAAAAAATGGATAAGCTAATAAACTTAAGACAAGTCTTTGTCTATCAATACCTAGTTTTGAAAAATCAAACCATAATTTCCTAGAAATATTGAACGATACAGTGACGAATGCTTACGACCATGAACTGCAGCTGGCGAAAACGTTACAGTTTCGAAAGGTAAATAAGGCTTTTCAAATGAAAGAATGATTCGTTTTATTGTAGATTTATAGGGCAGTTTAGCAGGTGGCTTTCAATACATTTACATTTTGCCACATGTTGTGGCCTGTACTGCTATTTTATAACTTTATTATAAAAGTTGTGATTGTCAATAAGAACATAGTTATCAAATGAAAAAACGGTACGAGGATGTAGTGATTCAGACATTTGTGTGTCACCAATACCGTAACTTGAAACAATAAAAGGTTCGGGATAAATCAAATGTAATAACAAAAAAATTACATTATTGTTATTTAGTATTGGGTTTTGAGGATCAACAAATTTAGAAAAACGAGTATTTTATTTGTAACTTACTACCATATGTTCAGGTCTATATAAAACGTTTTTGATCCTTTTAATTTTCTAGTTTTTTCCTTGTTTATTTTTTTAAGGAGGAGAGCGGTTGTGGGATATGAGCGCAGGTTAGGGTTAAATGAATGGTGAATTGGATGTTAGGGGCAATGTATAGGATGTTAATTTCCTTTTTTGGTAGACAAAGCCTTCGATGGACTCAAACTTTCAAGGTCTTTTTTTCGAAGAAAATACATTCTTTTGGTTTATGATTTGGTCAATACCAGCAAAATCATTTTTTATAAATTAAGTACGAACAATTTACACCTTAGCATACATATTTCAAGATCAGTAACTTAGTGTCTCATAGATGTGTAAGATAACATAAGATCCTGTATAACAGTGCACATTCTTGTAACACAAAAGTTTTCCTTCTCTGTTCTTTGCGAGGAAGCCATAAAAGATAAATTCGGTAGAAATAAAGTTTTGGGGAATTTTCACCCCAACAACACTAACTGATATAGATATTTGGAAATGAAAGCAGCAAATTAGGTCAAACGAATGGTACTTTTCACGAATATATTTTATGTGCATAAAGTTACGAAAAATGAATATAATTACATGTTGTTACACCCATTTTTTCATAAGAATTTACCACGTTATTTTGCCAAGAATATTACTTTTAAACTGCGACCCCAAAAGATGACGTGGGCGTAGCAATACTTGTATAGTTATTCCTGGACCTCAGAACGGCAGTCAATCTCATTCTTAAGAGGGATGTTTGTTTGACTGTATGGGAAATATAAAAACAGAGCCATGCCGTAACCAAATAGGGACATTTAACTCGATACTTCGTGTAAGGAGAAGGCCACGCATCAACTAATCATTGCAACAAATCTTCGAACGGTCCATAGGTAACATATTCCAAGGCTTATCGTCTACCCCTATCAAACATACTCTAAGTTACCAATGGCAGACGCAACTCCCGCCCTCATTCCGATCCCACTTTGCTGAACCTACCTATAGGATTGATTGTTAATTTGTTTGTGTACTGAAAATTCATGTACTATTTACTACTGAACGTAAAGCATTTAACACTTTTGAATTACAAATCAGCTTTGACGGCGTAAATCTAAGCCTTTCTTCCGTATTTAACGTACACCCATTTGGTTATATTTACCATTAGCACGCGAAACATTGAAACACCATCTAGGGATACATGTATTAAGAGTTATCAGGATCTATTCTTAAATATATATTCAGAAGCAAATAAGTTGTTTCTTTGTGCATTTTAATACATAAAGAGCTATTTTCGTAATTTTCAACAACAAACAATTAACAAACTATTCAATTTTGTCCCGTCTAAAACAACAACCACCTCCAAAATAAAATCGACATTTTCAAAAATAAAAATTATTGATTATATAAATATTTTGTCACATTTTCTCTAACCTTTTTGTTTTGTTTTATTTAACTACTGTATTTACAAAAATTGGCACCGATATTAATTGTATATAGGTCTTTTATAAAAAAAAGTTCAAACAAGAGGTTGCCAGATTAAATAAAATCCAGTTAGATGACAAAATCTAACTTGACCTCCATTTGCCATCAGTAATAACTCCAAAACAAGTAACCAAAAGCATTTCAAGTACTTCTGCTTCCCATGAGAGATTTAAAGGCATTTGTAAAACTACTCCAAACACAATACCAAATTTTGAGATTTATTTGGGTGTCTCAACTCACTATCGATATGTTTTCGTGGTCTTAGATCATTAGATACCAGTACAATAGCAATTTTACCGGTTGTGTCCAATTACTGATTGTGTCATTTTGACTAAGTGTGAATTTGCATGGCGGGTGATGCATGTATAGCAGGAGACACTTACCCTGTCGACCCACCTGGTCTCGCTCCTTTTGGAGTTCATGCGATTACCTCATTATGTGTTGTTACCTTGATCTATCTCATCCTAATCAATTAATTATATTCGAACATTGGTGATATACTGTCGCCTTGTAATATGTCCATCAAATAATGAGTTTTAAAAGGCATTTGTTTTACCTATGTGTTATTTACGTTACTGTGTTAAATGTCATTATGGTACTGAATGTTACAGTTGCACCTCCTGGGATTGAATGTGTAAGTGTTGGAAGAACTGGAGGTTATGGAGCCGTGGCAGGTTGTGTTGGTAATCATAATGCACTCTGTGAAGCGAGATTGGTAAGTAAAACCTAGAAATAGTTCGTCTTACTTGAAATGCGTTTCAAAATGCAAACGCAATTACGTTATATAACAACAGATTGTAAAATTGCAGTTTTCATAGCTTGTTTCTAAAGTAAGATAAGAATGTTCTTGACTGTTCATTGTTTGACATATGTTCTAACAAGTTCGATTCAATTGAAATTCTGCAAATTAACTTGGAGTAAGGCGCAATAGCTCTTAAAATGACTGGTATGTTTGTGTAAACAAATATCATAAATATATTTCTAAGCGTCTTCTTGAACAGTTTGATTTACTGCGTTTCACATGATCTTTTAAAAAATGCATTAATAAAATGCCAATCACAAACGCATTTCTTATTTAAATATGTATCTCCCTTTACCAAAACCAACTCCCTCAATTACGGAAAAGGAACCAGTGAGATCTTACCTTTAGATCGATTGTTCAAGAGTACAATTTTTTTCTAATAATGTTGATTTCAAATCAGAAAGTAATCTATCAATTGTATTTTATAGGCAGTTGTGTAAAACGTACAAAAATGAATTTAAGCATTTTGAAAGAATACTTTTTCATTCAGTTGAAAATTATTAGGATATTAAATGAACACCACACCGTAATCACAACGGATAATACAAACTCAGGTTATTTTATAGTGCGACTGACGGTCAAGATAATCAAATAATAAATTTGAATTTTATTTTAAACAAGGTGTAATATAAGCGACTTCGCAAATTTAAAGAAGCTAGAAAAGAATAATTCTGTCTCTACTCTCTGATATCGTTTCACGTTTTCAAAATAACAAATATAGTTAGTTTTTTTGGTAAGGTAATGCTACAGTAAATAAATCATCTCACAGATTATGGAGAAATTTTACCGAACACTTTGCCAACTCTAACTGTCAATCGTAAATAATCGTTTATTTTACTGTTATACTTGCTAAATATTTTTGAATGAAAATTAAATCAGCACTTCTGTAAAATGTACATACAATCTATCTTAAACTCGGTCAAAATTATCTTTAAATTTTTCTCTATACCATGTGCAGAGATGTTTTCTTAAAAATAGCTTTTCCAGATAAATACCCGTTCTAATGTTGTAAAATAATTATATTGTCACTGACCTTGACATTAGTCATGATAATGATCATGGTGAAGAAAAAAGAATGCCACAAAAGATCGTAATATGTGTAACGTCGTCGCGTTGTCATAAAAAGTCGTTTCTTGTGGTTTTTCACTACAAATACTGAAACCAATTTGTTAATAGTCGGTGACCTATTATTATTTTATATCGATGAAACAGAAATAATATAGTAACGACTATAGATTTTCTAAGATAAACTAATGGATTGGCTTTGAAGATTTGGGGATTTTAAGACAATTTTGAGGAACTTCTTTTTACAAATTTATTTTTCGAAAAGGATCAATTCTATTTTTTTTTTTTAGAAAATAAGAGATATGAATGAATTATTCTTTTTATTTGATATGCAACTTTATCTTAATTCAAGTTGTGATAGACTGATGCGATCTATTTTTATAACTATTTTAATGCGATCTCTAGGGGTAGGTATTGATAACTGAACTACTAAAGCTGTTATTTTCTTTTAACGAAGACACCCCTCCCAACTAGGCAAAATTAAGACACAAACAAAGAATAGGTGGAGATGTTATCAATAAAATAATTTTCATTTATTTGGATTTTTTATATCTTATGTTTTAATTTTTGTTTTATATTTACAGGATAAGGCCAACTGTGTGTGTCCCTAATCAGCCAGAGAAACGATATTCTTTCAATAAATCATCTTGTACCTTTTTTCTTTTGTCTTTAAGCATCTCAACGTTTTACTATCGTAACACTTAGTTGTGATTTTTAAATTAAGTCTCGACTGGTCTGAATCAGCCCATCTATCTCAAATATCTATTGATCTTACAAAATTCCAGGATATTTGGTAGTTTTTTTTTGTCAATTTTAAGGATTTAAATTTATAGAAAAAACAATACAATTTTCAGTTCGAAATAAATAAAGATAGTCACCTTAAAAAATGTCTATAACTTTTACTAATCAATTTTTATTTTGATAAAACTCTTCAGCTATCTCAATTATATATTGATCTTACAACATGCCAGGTTATTTGGTAGTTGCTGTCAAATTTAAGGATTTGAATAATAGGTATTTATCTGAATTTAGTCCAAACTGGAAATTCTAGCTTTTTTTACCTTTTAATTAAATCCTTAAATTTGACAGCAATTAACCAAACTACCAAATTACCTGGGATTTTGTAAGATCAATATATAATTGAGATAGCTGTAGAGTTTTATAAAAATCCAAGTTGATTTGAAAAAGTTATAGAAATTTTTAAAGGTGACTATCTGAATTTAGTCCAAAATGAAAATTCTAGCTTTTTTTCTAATCAATTAACCTTCAGTTTGACAGCAATAAACCAACCTATGAAACAGCCTGACATTTTGTAAGATCAATATATAATTGGGATAGATGGGCTGATTCAGACAAGTCAAGACCAGTCGAGACTAAATTTAAAGGTCAAGACGGAGTCGAGACTGGTCCAGACTGGTCGACTGAGTCAAGACTGGCCTAGACTGGTCGAGCTTTGGTCAAGACTGGTCGAGCATTTGTCGAGACCATTTTTAGACTATACCAAGATTATCTCGTTCTCAATCAGACTTATTAAAGTCAAGACCAAAGTCGAGGACAGTTAAGTACAGTTAAGTACTGTCGAGATTATATCGAGTCTTGTCAAGTAAAATATGTGCTCGACCTTACTGGTCGATCACAAAATATGTTCTTTTCAGACTTTGCAGTTTGAAGTGATAGATAACAGGATTGAAATTTTGTACGCAAGACGCGTGTTTCGTCTACCAAAGACTCATCAGTGACGCTCGAATAAAAAAAGTTAAAAGCATGACAAAACGTGAAACAATGCAAAAGTGAAATTAATTCTTGAAACCATACAAGTCATGTAGATACCAGGATTGAAATTTGTACGCCAGACGTGCATTTAATCTACAAAACACTCACAAGTGACACTTCAATAAAAAAGTTAAAAAGCCAAACAAAGTACGAAGTTGAAGAGCATTGAGCACCCAAAATTCACAAATATGCACATTTACATAGTATGTCCTTATTATCTACAAAGTTTCATGATGTTCTGTGGATAGTTCAAGGGTATTTGTCATTTTCATCAACTGCACAAATTCGCTGCAACTGTTAAAACATATCTTCATTTTGTTATTAGATTTCTTATAAATTACTACGATTCCCTCATTTTGTGTTTGAGCCCTTTCTTATTTCCCACCTGGCAATTCTAGTATATCAAAATCATCTGATAAAGATATGATTCATCTGAGATGAATAAATAAATTTGGATAATAAGAGTTTGGTTTTAACCCTATTTGCATTTAAACACGATATGTTCAGACTGTTTTGTGTTTGAGCTCTAGAATCGATGCCCCTAATAGTGCCTCTTGTAACACTGTTCTGATAAGTAACTGGTTGTCGCTAAGGCAGTATTGGTAGTATCATCCCACAAGAGTTCAAATTATACTGTTTCTGGGATACAATGAGCTTTATTTAATTAGTTCGGCTATACCGCTAAAAATCAGATTGTCATGCATCGACCGACTTTTGCATGTCAATTATCTTTTCGTACATCTCGTTTGTCTTGTTGTACAATTGTGTGTTTTGTTGGTCGAAGACTTTCACACACATTCATTTATAAAGTATTGTCATTTTCAATTGTTTTTTTATTCTGTTATTCTGTTGGTTTATGTGCCCCTTCGTGTAGTTAATTTCACTATCTAAATTTTGAAATATATGTTCAAGATTTTCTAATCGATTGCTTATCGTTGACAGAAAATCGATTGGTTGTAGTTTTATAAAAATGTCTTTGATCACATCATGTAATTTTGTGTTTCATAGGGTGGTCTGATGTTTGGAGATCAGTAAACATTATGGACTGTGGGTTAGGGTATCCATCATATAACAGTGTATTCGGTGGAGCACTTACTGCGGAATTAGTATAATTAGAGCTATTACCGTAAATAACATTTTTCCCACAGCCAATGACATGGCAAATCGGAGTTGATAGGTTCATTTTTGTTGTCGAGTATAAGAGAAATTTCGTTCGATACTGTAAAATGAGATACTCTGAATTATCTATAGTGATTCCTTTAATTTGTGTCGTAGTTATATTTCATGTGTTTCCCTCAGTTTTAGTTTGTAACCCGGATTTGTTTTTTTCTCAATCGATTTATGAATTTTAAACAGCGGTATACTACTGTTGCCTTTATTTATAGGTCTTATTCAGCCGGAAAAAAAACAACATTAAAATGTAACACACACAGAAACGAACTATAATATTACAATGGCATTTTCATGACTTGGTACAGGACATTTTAAAAAAAAATGGTGGGTTGAACCTGGTTTTGTGGCTAGCCAAACCTCCCGCTTTTATGGCAATGTTAAATATAACATTAAAATGACAACATTACATGACAGGCCTACAATACAAATAAATGGGAGAACATATAGGACAAAGAAACATACGGATTATAGCTAACAAAAGGTTCCAGGTTTATAATTTAATACGCAAGACGCGCGTTTCGTCCACACACGACGAACCTGCATGCAGTGACGCTCAGATCAAAAAAGTTCGAAAGCCAAAACAAGTACAAAGTTGAAGAGCATTGAGGACCAAAAGTTCCAAATAGTCGTGCCAAACACGGCCAAGGTTATACGTCTAGGATAAGAAAATCCTTAGTATTTAGAATAATTCATACTTTTGCAAACAGTAAATTTATAAAAATGACTATATGATAGATAACATGATAACACTGAAGTGGTGATTTACTACAAACATGTTCTTGGATTAATTTGCACTTCTCATGAGTGCAAATTGGAACCACACTTTTTTTAACGGTAGAATCATCAAATTTGGCAATAATGTACCCCTGGGGATAGGTAACACAATACAAAAATAATTTTGGTATGGCTCGCCTGGTTCGGCAATTGGAGTGAAAACAGTGACAAAATCCTGTAGGATATTATTTTCTCCCATAGGATATTTAAAAATCCTACAGGATTTTGAGAAATCCTATAGGATAAAGTCATAATCCCGTAGGAAATTTTTATTATCCTATGGGATATTTAAATCCTATCGGATTTATTTGTCCTATAGGAAAATTTTTCTCCTATGGGATAAAATTAATATCCTACGGGATTTAAAATCCTGTAGGATTTTCAAAAAAAGTGTTAAATCCGATGGGATTTTTTTTATCCTATAGGATTATCATGAATGACTTTTTCTCAGAAACAAATGTTCCTTAGGATTATTTTTCCTCCTAAGGGATTTATTTTGTCCTGTGGGATGTTTTTTCTCCCATAGGATATTTTTTCTCCTACCGGATTTTATTCTCTCCCTTAGGATAAATTTTGTCCAGTGGGATACTTTGTTCTCCCTTAGGATAAACTTTGTCCTATAGGATTATTTTTTTCTCCCATAGGATAAAATTTGGATACGTTTTGTCATCTAAGATGGTTTTGTCAGTTTTGTTGGTATTTTACAAACGTTTACAATACTGTTATGATTGTCAATGCAAATACTTTGTGTGGTCCAGACTAAGGAGCATCACAAATCAATAGGAAAGATATAAAGACAATTGTTTAGCTTGTATTGTTAGATTGCAGTCTCATATATATCACAGCGATTCCGAAATGATTCACTTTTATCAAATCATTTTTTTTTCATTCTAATTGGTGAATCGTACTAAACAAAATGAATGACATTTCAATATCATATAAAGTTGTCGTTAATGCAATATATCCAATGGCTATTTTCGGTAATTTCCGTTTCATGCATGGATTTTTTTATATTGATATTTGCTGAACGTTTAGTGGCAAATATTTCATGCATGTTATTGACGACCTTGAAATCTAATAAAGACCATGCCATACAAAAACAGTTAAGTAAATCTCCTCCAACAATTAAAAATTTAAACAGATTGTAACACAACTTCTAATCAAGCAGGCCTAGATGCATAGGGTCCTTGAGAATATTCAGATAAATGTTCAGTTTGGTTTTGATTATGTTCGTTGCCTGCACTACGTGACAAGCAAATGCAAAAAGTAATAAATGTTCTCTGTCCAGTCCAATTGATTAATAAATATTGTTTTGTTTGTTTGTCTTAATTCAAAACTGTGCCTGTTAACTTCAATGAATAAAATCGTATTAAAAAGGCCTAAATGTAATATATGTACAATCTAGTAATGTAGGTTTGAGTGGCTCGCTCAAAACTGGTATAGATGAGATATTTTGGCAAGATTGGCCAGCGTTCTTAAATTGAAATACAATGTATTACATGAAAATAAACACTTTTATTTTAGTCTTCCGTCATTTCCTTTACACGTCTTAACTAAGAAATCACCCCTTGAAAATCTATTCTTACATGTCTTAGTTCCATAATAAATTGACATAATCTTATATGATAGACCGTGAACAGTAGATCTAAGAACGAAAGAAAAAAATTTAAAAAAGAAATAGATATTACTGTTCATCCGTGTAGTGGTTTTCAAAGAGATAACTGAAAAAAGGCCGTTAAAGTTTCCATAATTATCGAAACATATACATGGAAATATTACTTTATAGCATTGTGCAATATCTTGCCTTCGTATACTGTTTACAAGGAATCATTTATGAAGTTGTTTGATAAATGTTGTTTGTTTTACGTCTTGTGGCAAATATTTCATATATGTTCATAACGAGAACACATTAATTATAAATAAAATAGGTAGGCCCTTCATAGCAAAAATAAAAGGTCGACTGTGAGGATGGACATGAAACTTGGAATGCCACTGAAAAATGAGGGTATATTGGATAAAAAAAAAATTTAGCCTTGCAACAGCTGGCCACACACGGATCCCTTAAATAATTGCTGCGAGAGTACCTAATGTGCAGAAAGCGTTCATGCATGAAATCTACTCTGAAGTCAACCATCGATATTCAAGTGACGTTTTCAATGATATCAATTGGTTAAATACTTTTTGCTGGCTTAAGTAAAAGGGAGAGTTCTTTGAGATTGGATTATTTATTGCACTTTAGTTTTTTGGTATGACATTCTATTTTTCTGACAGCTTCAGATTTCTCGTGGTAGTGTTTTTGCCTCTAGTGCGGGAGGTCGTGTGTTCGAACCCCGGCCGGGTCAATCAAAAGACGTCAAAATTTGTACTTGCTGTTCCTCCGCAAGGCAAGTGGCATTAATGATTAAAACAAAGATAGGTATGCCCGGGTGGCTAACATGTCTTACTGCGGACTGTTACCTTGTGAATTAGCACGTTAAAAATCTATCTCAGCTTATCGGTCTAGAACAGGGTTCATATTCATATAACATTTACATGTTCTCGTTCAGAACATGCATGCATTTAATTTGCCGCTGGACATAAAGCCATCATCCACGTTCATCATCTACTCTACTGTTAATATATATATATAGTGAAGTATTTTTCTTGTACTGATTTTTTATTTCATGTACCTGATTTGATTTCCACTGATTGAGATTAAAAAATGGGATGGTTTAAAGGGAAACTCCGCAAAAAAATGAAAAATTGATATTTTGTTCTTTAAGCATAAAAAACCACATGTTCATAAATAAAAAAACTTTTATTCTCTTTGTAAAGAGATCAAAATCGATTTTTGAAATTCACTATCAGTTCTCGACATATCGCCATCTTGTCGGCATGTTCGATCTAAAAAGTCACGTGATATCTATAAACCACAAAGAACAAAAAGATTCGGAGATTTACCGACCGTGCGTTAAAAACTCCCATCATCAATTGGGGATTACCGTAGACGGTTATTTAGTGTCAAAATATCTTGCCAAGCGTACGGTTGTTCTGTCCGACAAGGTTATGACAAAAGTCTACATAGTTTTCCCAATCCCACAAATAAAGAAAGAATTGTATCAGACATGGTTGTACAACCTTAAGCTAACAGCAAATAGTTTCATATATAGCAAGCACAAGTTGGTGTGTGAAGACCATTTTGAACAATATTGTTTCGAGGGAGATTCGATGGTAATTATCCTTTTTTAATAACAAAATAACCTAGCAGTTCTGATAGCTATAGTTATGAAATCCGTATATGATAAGATCTCGTTGAAAAAAAAAAATATAGATTTGATGAGGAAGAACAGTTTCAATTATAAGAAAGACAAATGCAGTGTTCTTGTAACAATCACTGATTTACAGATGATTCATTAGTATGCCTCTTTTATATAAAGTGCATTGAAGAATAGTTCCGTATTTAGACAAGATAATTTTTCAATTAATAAAGTTATACGATATAAAATAACACTTTTTAATTATGATATTTAACGGCTATTGACAAGGAGCAATGTTAGGAAAAGGCTTTAGCTGGGACATAATATGTTGATATAGTATAATATTCCGGCCAGGTTATAGATATGTAAATATCGAAATATCGGACATCTCAATTTTTTTATCAAAAGTGGTTTTTTTTTAACTAATCTTTAAATTATATCAAATTGATACGGGATCAATTCGGAACGTTCACTTATAAAGAGATGCACTTAGCTTTACAGTTAAATGTGTGACTCTATCTGGTATGTTCGGTAAAAAATTTTTAGGTTTTTTTTCTTTTTAAATTTTATTTGCGTTATCTTATTATATATATATTTTGGCTTCCTCCCGAATTGATAATAGGTATGTCAGAATTATTGATAGATGTCGTGTCAGAGCGACACATTCAGTTAGGTATTCCAAGGACGTATATTAAATACACGTCCCTGGGTATTCCAGTGACATCCTGTCAACTAAAAATTCGTATTACACAATTATATAATACAGGTTCATGCATGGCCTCTTTGTTGAGGTACCCGGTGTGCACAGGTAACATTTATTGAACCATATATTTGTGTCTTACGTTGTTTATCTTGTGTGTGTTCGAAATTATAATTCCACCTTTTAATGAATGATGTTCTGATAATGATATTATTCACTATTTTTGCTGATAATAAGTTTTGAAAAAATTATAAACATGCCCTTTGAACATTTTTGTGAAATGAATATTGTTTTGTCATGATTCTGGACCATATTTTTGAAAAAAAAATTCTTCACGCAAATACAAGCTTTTGTCGATTGGCAAACATGCAGATATATAAAGTAATGCAGCACTTATAATCACTATCAATATTAATTCATTGAAGATAAGAGAGCCCCTTCTATGTCTAATGTCCCTATCTTTATAAGGATTAGGACGACAGGGGAAAAAGGAGCGGAGATAGAGTGGCATAGTGAAAAAAAATAACCGAATAGAGAACAATATAGAGAATGATCGACGAAAAGCGAAATAGTTATTGTAAAGGAGCGGAGATAAAGAGAGGCATAGTGAAAAAAAATGTTTGCTTGACAAAGTTATTGCTCGCTTTGATATTTTTAGTTATACAAAATCACACATCGTGTTCCTAATTGGTATTCAGGTGCACTAACTTGATGCTGGGAACAGTATATTAATATATTATGTTCCTGTTTGATGTGTTAAGTTTCTGCATATCATGGTTAAAAATAATTAGTATCCCATTTGTTATATCGTAGTGTCACGGTGTTACTTTGTTAAATTTATTTAGTTTGTTAATGATTGTGTAAATAAGAATAAATTTGTATAAAAACTTCATACCATTTTAGTGATTGCCTATAGGCGTTTGATTATTGTTACATTTACGATATATATATATATATATATATATTTTTAGAACCTTTCATACATCTTAAAGTAAAAGATGTGTGTCTGAGTTAAACGACACAAGAACCCTGTAATACTAGTACGAGAGTATAGCATGTAAAAATTCCTACTCAATATGGTTGTATTGGAAATCTTTTCATACAGATTGACAACTCATGGTCCGACATGCATGCAATATTTTCGACATGACGCTCATAGTTCTTTCTACCATCATCATCTTATTCATTAAATATTGCTGTAAACATCGATGGTTCACACACAAACAAAATGGGAGTAATATACCTTCAGATCTTCTCCGTGGTATACACTTGTGAAATATATAGACGAAATTCGGTATTGAAGTGATTCTACATCTCACAAACACAATTTTGAATTACGATTTTGAGTGAACACCCACCAAACCAATACAAACGTATGGTAAGATATAACCATGCAGGCATTTACTTTTCGTCAGACACAAGATAAATAATCACTCTCATAAACGTATATATGCATGCAGTTTCAAATATCAAGAACAAGCGGTCGATGTCTATAGATCATTCTTAAGTCCGTTTACTAACTGTTCAGAGTCAGACATGTCAATAGTTCATTCTTGGAACCTTCATATACCCCATCTGACGATGGGAACTCTTTCTGATAGTGTTGACAACATAAGCTTGTTTATCTGTACAAGTGGTTGCATGGCCTCTCCTGCCCCAACAAACAAATACGATACTAGTCTGCTATCTCTGGAGCTCATCCTCAATGGCGCTTATACGTCAGGAAACTTACAAGTACATTAGAATAATTCCATGCGTCCGAAGCGCTTTTCTGGATTTACCTTCATCAGGAACGCTCAAAGCCGAACATTTGAAATCCGAGGGCTGTATAAGTACCGAAACAGTTGAAGAGCTATATGACAAAAATACCTAAAACAAATAGCCAAATTCTTCAAAGGTCAACTTTGCCTGAGGGAGTTGAAACCTTAGTTTCTTTATAATTTCAAAATTTATAAACAGACAATTTTAAAAAGGTTTTTTATAAATCATGTCAGTACCGAAGTACTGACTACTGAGCTGATGATACCCTCTGGGACTGATAGTTCACCAGCAGAGGTATCGACCCAGTGATGTAAAAAAATTGAAAACAACACGTTTAATAATTTCATGCGTCAGAAGCGCTTTTCTGAATTTACCTTCATCAGGAACACTCAAAGCCAAACATTTGAAATCCAAGGGATGTATAAGTACCGAAACAGTTGAAGAGCTATATGACAAAAGTACCTAAAACTAATAGCAAAAATCATCTAAGGTCAACTTTGCCTGAGGGAGTTGAAACTTTAGTTTCTTTATAATTTCAAAATTTATAAACAGAAAATTTTAGAAAGGTTTTTTATAAATCATGTCAGTACCTAAGTACTGACTACTGAGTTGATGATACCCTCTGGGACTGATAGTTCACCAGCAGAGGTATCGACCCAGTGATGTAAAAAAAATGAAAACAACACGTTTTTATAATTTCATGCGTCCAAAGCGCTTTTCTGGATTTACCTTCATCAGGAACGCTCAAGCCAAACATTTGAAATCCGAGGGATGTAAAAGTACCGAAACAGTTGAAGAGCTATATGACAAAAATACCTAAAACAAATAGCCAAAATCATCTAAGGTCAACTTTGCCTGAGGGAGTTGAAACCTTATTCATAACTGCAATCTAGTTAGGAACATTTATCAGACTTGTTTTCAAATGATTTTGAAAATCAACCTTTCAAAATTGCAGCCAAACGTATATAACTCCAACAAAAGTGAATGGAAACCTATCGATTTACAGTATATAAAATGTTGAATTGTTCGAAACATTAAGGTATTTCTATCCCCAAGAAAAAAAGCTTAAAAATTTGCATTAGTTTCTGTATAATTTTTTTTCTTTCAAATACTACACTTGTGTTTCTTGTAAGAAAGTATGATAAGGCATTTGTTTGGTCCTTTGAATTCAAAAATCAAAGAGTAATGTAAATCTTTCATGTGATATACTTGAACTGTTCACAAGGCAGTGAGTAGTCTCCAAATATTTTTTTTAATTCTTTATCTTGTCTTACTTTTTTGGTTTAAGCATTCAATTTTCTATCATTCAAAAGGAATATGATAAACCTACCAAATAACTTCACTACGAGATTGTGTTATTAACAATAAGATATAAAGAAAAGCCTAACCCAATGCATTGATTTGGCCTGCCAACATTTTTGTTTCAAGTGCCTATGATGAGTCTTATGTAAACGAAAAGCGTGTCCGGTGTACACCACTATAAGCCAGATAGTTTTGATAAGTTTATATTTCAAACACAATGAAAAGAGTGTTTACTAAAGATTGTAGAGGATAGGCACTCAAAAACAATAAGAGAGACAACGACATGACCGAAAGAAAAATGACAAACAAATATACCTGGTTTTGGTGTATGAAATGACTGGAAAATTATGTATTCAGAGCTTTTGTTACTACAAATTAGTTAATAAATTCTATCATAGATATAAAAATTTGGTTCAGAAGTTTAGCTATACCTGTCGAAACCTTATTACGAAGGGATACTACACTTTAATGTTTATGGTAGATTTGTTTATAGAGCTAGAATTTAAGTACAATCAATGTAAACTGATTGATTGTCCGAACAAACTTAATTAATATTTAATATAATTAACTCAACATTGCAGTACGATATTTCAAAATTGCCTTCTTGGTTTCAAAGATTGATTTTGTTTTAAAAAATACATAACCAGATATTTATTGGTATACAATCATAAACACTCATGGTTATAAATACTGTCTATATTTATAGATTTTTGCATTGTACAAGCTCATGCTTTCCTCAAACTGTGTACACTAAATCTGTTGGGTGTATACTGATTGACATTTTTGTTTGGGAAAGCATGATTTTCGTCCCCGAGGGTATCACCAGCCCAGTAGTCAGCACTTCGGTGTTGACATGAATATCAATTATATAGTCATTTTTATAAATTTACTGTTTGTAAAAGTATGAATTATTCGAAATACTAAGGATTTTGTTATCCCAGTCATAGATTACCTAAGCCGTATTTGGCACAACTTTTTTGGAATTTTGGATCCTCAACTTTGTATTTGTTTGGCTTTCTTACTATTTTGATCTGAGCGTCACTGATGAGTTCTCTTGTGAATTGTTTCTAATACTGATATAATGCTGTTACATCACGTTATTCATATATTCTAGTTTTTAAAGGCGTCCATCTGTGTCAATATCAAGGAAAAGAACTGAAGCAGACCTTCTGATTTTGGTACTATCTTTAATGTCAGGTGTAATTTGTGTATGAGATGAAAGCATTAATTAAAATGTTGTTTTTTGAGTGACAAACTCTTAGGACGGGACAACAATTTTAATCTCGTGGATAACATTTGATTGAAATATTTACTGTAAAAGAATTACAAATAAAATACGATCCACGACACAAATTTCCTACAAGTACTAGGCAAAACGTAAAGAAAGGGAAAAAAAAACAATATTGAACTTGTAATAATATATTCAATGAACTTTTTTTGACATTTTTAAAATTTACATTTTAATTTCTTCTCAAATTTTGTGTGTTATTCCTCTCCATACATTAATCACTGGTTCTCCGGTAAAGCGCCCAACGTCAGAGTAAAAAATGACAAAATATAAATTGCAGCAAAACTTGTAAATAAAGAACATGTAACATCCTTATAATATATTCTATCCACCATACAAATTTCAGCATGTAATATGCTACCGTTAATTTGTAATGATCGAGACAGTTTAGATGAAAAAATGTCAAAAAAATACATTTAACGTAACTTTATTTCCTTTGACGTCGTGATTTTCAATACAAAAAAATGCTAAAAACTTTAAATAATTTCTTTTACGGTGTTTTGTTATCTTTATTTATTCACATAAACTTTAATGTGCGTTTTTCTTGTGAGTTGAAATTAAGGAATATTCAGCCATGTCTGCTTTATATTATGTCAGTCTTTTTTCTTTATCTCTTCAACATAAATTTCGGTATTACATCTTCCTGTGGACTGTTTCCTTGTGAACTAGTACGCTAAAAAATCGACTCAGCATGTCGGTCTTGTACAAGGCAAGATTAATATTAATATCGTAACATGCTTTCGACCCGAATATGCATATAATTTGCCGCTGAATCCTCCTCCTCCTTCTCATCATCATCATCATCATCTAGTTTGCCAATCTGTGTTACCATGAATTATCATCGATGTGGTCATATTTATATATAAAATCAACTGTTTCGAAATTGCACTAAAATGGCGTATAATGCATTCATCCCTTGATTTTAATAGTTTGAATAACTAAGAATGTTCTATGTAGACGAAACACAATTCTTGTATCTTTGATGGGTTACTTCCTTTGATATTCAATAATACTTTTTTCTTTGTATCGGAAATTTTGAAATAATAAAAGAGTAACGAGACGTGTTTATATCTGACCAAAGGATTAAACGAATCACTTATTTGATAATGTTTAAAGTTATTATAATACTGCAATTTTAGAGGAGATATGATTTATTGATTGTTGTTTTCTGAACGTAAAGTGGCAAATATTACATGCAGATTTATAACCGATAAAAATATATATAAACAAAACCATGACGAGAGACACACGACAAAAAAGCAATCAGCAAAATATAAAATATAAAAACATTTTCCATAGATTTTTTATTCATAGTAGGCAACCCTCTTTGTTGGTTGGTTGTAGCATATTAATCTCAACGACTTAAATTTTAAAAAGAAACCACCAAAAAAGACCAATTAAACAGCTTCTCCTTGTTGATACTCTTATTCTAGTAGTATTATGCATCCTATTCCGCTTAAATATCATGCAGATATTTATTTGAAATAACCCAAGATATATGAGGTGGTTTATAGAATAGAAATAATTACCCCGACCCCTCCCCCCCCCCACCCCCACCCCCCCCCCCCAAAAAAAAGGCAATCAAATAAGGAATAGAAAATAATGGGGTGGTAAAATGTATTTTTAAAAATAATTGTATAAAAATTAAGGGTAAGGTTAAAAAAAATACTGTTTTCAGAAATAAACGATTTACAGAATAATGAAACTTTGCGTTTTCTGCATATCAAATTTATTATTGATAATTGACAATAGAATAGTAGACTATTTGGAATAAAATGTTGAACTGGTCGTAATCGGAACTGGTAATTGAAATTAGCGATGCAAATTCTATACATTCATAATCCTCGGTGTTTTTCTCCAAAATCACGATCTTGCACGAGTTAACGTATCATTTCGTCTCCTATCCTATTGCAGACAAAGTTAACCTTACATCCTTCTCCTGCATTGTGTCACAATGATTATATTTTACACCACTGATAAAACAGTTCGTGACAGAGGTCAGACCAGGATAACCATTGACAACAAAAAGCTCTGCAATAGTGTTTTGAATTTATCTTCATCATTTACGCCCAGCGCCGAATATTTTAATGCCAATGATGTAAAAGAACAGAAAGGGTTGATGAGCTATCTGACCAAAAGGACATAAAAAAAAATAGCTAAATCAGTCGAAGATTAACTTTGCCCGATAGAGCTGAAACCTTAGTTTCTTTATAATTTCAAAATTTATAAATGGACAATTGAAGGGAATTGAAAGGAATTGCAGAATCAGAACGCTGTCATAATTCCTACGTCTCCAGTTTCATGTTTGTAAGATCCATAACTCATTATAATTCAAACAACAATTTATTGGATAGGGCTGGAAGATTGATGCTTGAGGACGGATGACATTGTCTTAGATTTTTTGGGGGTATAATTTTTTTTAGTACCAATAAATGTTAAATATTTAAGAATTGAATGCTTCTTTTTGTAAATTTATTGGGGTGTAAAAGCGTTGACCGAAGTACATTTTGTATAAAGCGCGTATGCGCTTCGTTTTAAAAATGTGCGTACGGTCAACGCTTTACACCCCTATAAAAACTACTAAAAGAAGCAATCAATTATTATACTATAGAATTAAACGCCTTTTTAAAGGAATTTATTGGTGTATAAACTCGACCAATTCACTCACAAACAAATAAAAGTCCGAAGGACTTTTATGATATGTTTGTGAGTGACTTGGTACAGTTTATACACCAATAAATTCCTTTAAAAAGGTGTTTAATCCTTATAATTATTAAAATTGGAAATAAAGAATTTATTTTTCCACACTCGTAATCTCTATCACACGTAAATTGTATATTTGTGTCATTGAATAGGCCTGGCGCGTGAATATATTTGTTGGTTAACGCAAACATATGTACTCCATGAAATTTGCAATCTGATAAAAAATAAACTACAAAAACTCTTATTATCATTCAAACGAAGGTTTTGTGTTTATTATTTAATTTAACTACTACCGCGAATTGAAAATAAATTTTGTTAACATCGATCCGGATTGTGTCATTATCGCCGCCATCTTGTTTACATTGGTTACGACAGAGACATATAATACAATTGTAATATATGTCTCTGGTTACGAAAAGAAGTTCGGTCATAAAAATAAACAACGTCAAGAACAACTACCGGAAGTCCTCTCAACCAATCATATCAACGTATTCTCTAATATGCAAATCATATAAGAATTATTTATAATTAAATTTTTTGCTTGGATCACCAAAACACGATTTCTATCAAGTTTTTCTTTTATTTACCGTTGCACTTTATTGTGGAAGCTTGTGTCATCATGAATGTTACATTTCATTTTGAAATGAAGGTTAATTTCAGAATGACGCGAGATTGCTGTTAGCCAATCAAAATAACGTATTATAATGAAACATACATACATGTAATGTAATTATATTTTAATATTCTCCAAAACAACTGATTGTTAGGAAATGTTTTTATATTTTGTTGGACAGTTGGGTTATCAAGAATAAAATCTAGTTCTGGAGAACGAATTTTTATTCTATCAGATTCCAGATTTCTCTTAATGTCGGTTAACTGCCGGTACTGTCTCTGTTATAAAACTGAATGTTCTGCTTCTCAGTACTAGTACCTCATATCACAAACCAAATATTCTATGACCAAATATACCTCATGTCATCTTAACCTCTGTTTATTATCCCAGATATCCAAATTATTACGAAGAAATTAAAATAGTTTTTTTTTTTCTCCCCCTTTGATTTTAATCAGATATTAATCAAAATTGATAAATGGTATCATTTGTGCAGTTCAGTGACAGATTCCAAAAAAGGGGTGTACGGGGTAATGTCGTCATACGTATGTCGTTGATACGAACAAGAAGATCTGTCATGTCAAAATTGTGATACAACAGGAAATTTAATTTCATATGCAGGAACTGAACACAAAAATTTTACAGAATAAGCATATTTCTTAATGAATAGAGAAAAATGGCCAAAAGAATTACAAAATACAGTAATTTAGACCCCCTCCCCTAATCCAGACCGTCATATATCATTGTGACGGATAGCTTTGTTTGATCTATTTAACTGTATTTATTTTCGAAAAGAATATTTGTACATGGTGTTTTTAATAAATGTAACGGACAATATATACCACGCCCTCTCAGCCGACGTAATTTCATTTTAATGAAAGAAAGTAATTAAAAGCTTCTCTCCCTGTGCAACATGATATAAAACTCATTAGGCAGAGCAATTTTTATGGCTACTTGCATAATTGTTACATCGTATTAAATTCGGTATCAAACTTATATTAATAATAAAAGTTTCATATCTTGAATATTGAAAACGGGTTAAAATTATTTACTTGCAAAAAATAATATTGATATAAATCCGGTTCGGGTTTTTTTTCTAGATCTGAGATAAAAGCAACTCTGTTACACTTAAACAATTGATTAATAAGAATTGTTATATGGTGTCTTCTTATGTCGCCTGAATTACAATGTATGTTATTGGTCTGTAATTTATATATTCGCCATCAGTGATAATTATCTAATATGTTTATTTGGCATGCCATACTCGATAAAAGTGCGGACGTGATAGAAAGCACTCTTTACCAAAACGTCAACGGAGATTACATTCCACGGAGGTTACATTTCGATGATTTCATCATTTATAAAGCATAATATGTGTATCTGAAGATAGAAGTTGTACTAAAATTTAATGATGACACCGATATCAATCTGTTGGATGTAGAATTTATTTTCAAAATTGGTGTTTGTTTAGAATAGACCATTCCACGGAGATTACATGCTAAACAAATCTCTGCAGTTTTCAACTTTTTTTAGTTTTTCAGACTGATATGATTTGGAATAAATGACCATTGTTATAAACAAAATTATTTATGGTAACCTTAAAATCAAATTTAACTCATATCACACTCTATGTTGTGCTGAATATTTTGTCCTGCTTGATCTTTTATCCGTTAACGGAAATTACAGGTTTACGAAGAAAACATTTCGACGGCCGGTACGATCACTATCGTTGTGCAATATGTACTAAACTTTGTAAAAATTTCAAAATATAGATAATAAAGAAATATAAAAATCTCAGAAATAAGTATAACAAGCTACGGGTATATAATTCGAAGTCGTTAGTTTTGCTCTATTACGGTGGGACAAATTAACGTCATAAAATGGGCGCTTTAACGGAGAACCAGTGTAATACATTATTGTTTTTTTTTCTTCAGTAAATGTTTCATTTGGAGATATAAATAAAACTTTACAATTTAATTTTCAAATATTTTACCATCGATACACAGTGATCATTTTAAATGATTGCATAAATATACATGTTCTTGAAAGTTAAGCTATATGATAAGTTACTTAGAAGGAATATCACTATTTTCAAGTCATAGATAATGATAAAAATACAACAGATAAAAATGCAATTATATTTTTACTTCTTGATGTACCATGTCTAAAGTTTTATTTTCAACAAAGGAAAACATTGAAAAATTTGAATTGTTTAGCAGTTACACTGCATTTTAAAAAGCAATTTACAGTTAATTATCTGTCACAAATCAGCGTTCAAAGTCGACGTTTTCACGATTTATTTTCATGGCAAGAGATGTAAGGGTTTTCAACATTGTAGTTGTTTAAAGGGCATTATCTACGAGACATGAAAAAAAATAGTTAAAATGTTATTTTTGTTTGGTAAAATCATCAATGAAAATGAAATAGTGAAATAATAATTCGCTTTTAACAGCCAGTGTAGTCAAAATAAGCCAAGACAATTCTGATGAATTATTCATTGCAAGTGAATATTCGACCTCATTGATTCCGTATTCATGTGACTATCAATTTAATCCCTTACCTGATAATGGGTTACGCATGTATTTAGCTATTAAAAGGAAAAGAGTGTCAATATTGAAAGTGAAACAAGGATGAACCATTTGGTTTACTGATTCGATCTACAAAAAAAAATCATTCTTATACAGGTAAAAACGATGATAAACATACTTTTCAACATACAGTATGAAATCAAACAGACCAGGAAAAAACTTTAATTGCACGTGGTAGCTATCTATTTATATAAATATTTATGTTTATATAGGGTTATATGACCGTCGGCAGTCGTCTAAGGTCATCTCGATGGTTAATTCGATGACATCTAGACAAAAAATACACAAAATGCTGATACCTATAATCGAATCTATGAAATGTTTATTGTTTATTTTAGACTTTTTGTAATTTGGATATAAATCATATATGAGATTTGAGTCAAATCGGTGAACATGAATTTGACAGCTAATGTCCCTTTAATAAAATTATTTAAAAACATCAAAATTGCCTACTGATTTTGATAAAAGGTTTTGAAACCTCAGAGATAAAATTGAGTGTACAGAAGCTATCACGTTGAGCTGAGTAAAGTAAAAAGAAAAAGGGTACAAAATGGTTTATTCAAATAAAAATTTGTTTTTTCTTTGACGGATTAGGGACATACACAGTTGATCTTATCCTACAAAGATAAAATAAAGATTAAAAGATAAAATATGAAAAATCAACATAAACCGCATGATTAGAGTTATTACATCTTCATCTTTTCTTTGTATATTTCTCAATTTGAACCAAGTTGGCATAGTTATCTTCGTAGTAAGAAATTTTAACGTCAGTGGTCCATGGTACCATACCTACCCGTACAGATTGCATCATAATAGCTACACAAATAGACTATCAGTCTATCATAACTTAAAATAAGACATCTATAATGGCAAATCTTTGATTGTGTCTTGATAATTATTTAATGTGTGTATACCGTTTTCGTGTCATTTATATATATGTCTCTAGTCTCTAAGGTGACTCAGATACCCGAATGTTGCAAGGTGGGAACCAGTCTATATCCAATGCTGTATGTTAACCTTTAGATGTCTTTGTTATCTATTACAGATTGTATGTTGACTTGAACATGTATTTAAATAACTGTTAAAAACTGTACGTTGACCTTCAGATTTTATTTTTTTTAACAGATTCAAAGAGCTTGGAGTATCTTAAGTTCAAGTTACAAAAAATGGGTCGGACATGTCATAGCTTTTAGTAGGATGTAAAATACAACTGAGGTATCTAAAAGTTGAACTAAAAGTAAATAAATAAATCATTTATCCTTCTTATTTCCTGAATAAATACTGAATTAATTCTTTCAAAAATGAGAATTTAATCTTAATTGCAGATGTTTTAATTGAAATCGAACTTGTTGGAACATGTGTCTTTTAATTAGGTACAGCCAAAAACATTCTCATCTTACTTCAGAAACAAGCTATGAAAACTGCAGATCTTACAATCTGTAATTATATAACGAAACTACATATGCATTTTGAAACGCATTTAAAGTAAGACGAACTTTCTCTTCTCTGTTGGCTAGTAATACTGATTTATATTTCTAGGTGTTATTTACCAATCTTGCTTCGCAGAGTACTCTTCCAATTCCAATACAAAGTGGCACGCCTGCATAACCTCCGGTTTTTTTTAACAGTTACACAATCCAAAGCAGTAGCAACTGTGATATTCAGTGCCATGTTAATATTTAACTTAGTGAAAAAACATATATAAGTAAAATTAACCTTTTAGAATTCATTTTTTGATTAACATATTTTACGGCAATAGTCTTTCCCCAATGATTAGCTATTGTTAATCGATTAGGAAGAGACAAATCAAGGTAACATACACAAAATTGAGGGAATCGTAGGAATCGGGTGTATTTACGGGTAAGCGTCTCCTTCTATACTGGTACCATGCGAATTCCAACTTCGCATGGTACCTGTATACAAAGATCTAAGACAGCGCAGGTGGTCGTTTTTCAAGACGGGGGTAAAATTGAAAATTGTGTTCATTGTTTGTTGTTTATACTTTTGAAATTTAGAATAAATCCCCAATAAGCGTTTATACATGTACACCTTCATGGTGCCCTCAATGTTCCTCATGCCTATGGTAAATATAACCAAATTAACGTCGCCATAGCTGTTTTCTAATTGACAATTTTTGTGTGCTAAACGTTCAATGATAAATATTTCATGAATTCTCAGTACAAGAACAAATTCACAATAATTCTAATTAGTAAGTTTGGCAAAGTTGTACCGGAATGAAGGCGGGAATTTCGTCTGCCATTGAAAATTAGGTAATGTTCGATAGGGGGAGACGTTCAGCCATGGATTAGAAAAAATCTCTCATACTCCATTTGTCTACTATTAAACTTAAGAAATATTGAACGGTTTACTTTAAATACACAACCAGGGGGAAACAATTTGAGTATAGTATGTATACATTAAATGTCGCCCTTAATGTGCATGTAGTAATTGTCACTGGAGGTTAAGCAATCAACAATCAATCATATAAATCCGTTCACAATGCTAAATTATAAACGTGTTTTAAATAAAATTGCCAAGAAAATTAGTATTATTAATGTTATTACCCTATCCTCTACTGATGAAAACGTCTTTAATGTTAAATATTATACACATGTAATGATGCGGTTTTTTTACGTCACTTAGTTTTATATTATTACTATTTACCCACTTTCTATTGAGGTTATCTGTTATAGCGTCCTAACAATGGACAAGGGAGAAAAGACATTTGTGTTCCACGAATTTTCACTGATATACAGGATCGTTTGTAAGAAACTTGCTCATATATATTAACAATGGGACATTAACTTGTTTATGTCGAAATATGTGTCATAAGCTGTCAACTGTTCGGGCAAATTTATAAAAAAATGATTCGGTGGTTTAGACAAAATTATAATCCAAACGAACGTATTTTTTGTTTAAAAAAGATCTTGCAAGTTTGAGTGGAATAAAAATCAGTAGTCTATGCATTGTCACTTATATTTAATTTATCCCCAAAACACTGATCATTCAATCCTAGCCTCCGATCCTTCCCTTCAACACTCCTCACCTCCCCTTCAAATAAGATAAATAGGTAGATGAATTAAAAAATTAAAATATCCTGAAATGTCTGATATAAATTTGAACATATGATAAAAAGTAACAAGTAAAACACTTTTTTTACTGATTTTTTGGTCCCCAAAACCCGATACTAGATAACAATAATACGACGTTATGTTTGCATGTTAAGGTAATAAATTCTGTTAACAGAATATGTATTTTGGATTGCTTTTCCTTTTTTTTTATTGGTGTGTTAAAAATTTCCCTTTCAGTTCTCTAACATTTGGGATATCGGGAACCTTTTAACTTTCAAGCCAAGGTATGGTTGACATGCATATACCTTAATCACTATATCTATAATCTCGTACTTTTCTTCTATTAATAGCTATCTTCTCATTGACAATCACAACTTTTTATAATACAGTTATAAAACTGCATTACATGCCACACAATTTTGATAAATTCAAATGAATTGAAATATAAAAAGAAGATGTGGTATGATTGCCTATAAGAAAAATCTCCACAATAGACCAAAATGACACAGACATAAACAGCTATAGGTCATCGTATGGCCTTCAACAATGAGCAAAGCCCATACCGAAAAGTCAGCTATAAAAGGCCCCAAAATGACAAATGTAAAACAATTCAAACGAAAAAACTAACGACCTTATTTATGCACAAAATAATGAACGAAAAACAAATATGAAACACAGCAACAAACAACAACCACTGAATTACAGGTTCCTGACTTGGGACAGGCACATACATAATGTGACAGGGTTAAAATGGTATGAAGGCATTCCCCCTTACCTGGGATAGTGGTGTAACAGTACAACATAAGAACAAACTATCAAAATCAGTTGAAAAAGGCTTAACTCATCAGATTAATACAAATAGAAATACATCCAACAAAAACCCAAAGTGGACGTGGACGGGTACCTGTGCACCCCAACAAAAAAAGAAACTTAGCACAGATATAAGAGTACTCGCAGTTACTGGCAGCTAGTTCAAAGCCAATAACAACTAATAAAAAAAATCATGCATCTAAGACTAAATTATCAATCATTACACATCCAACATCCAATGGATTTAGTGTAAAGACGTCATCAACCGTCAGAGAAAAACCATGACCTTATGCAATGCCAAATACTGGTATCGACAGATTGTAGAGCCATAAATGTGCATATGTATATAACAATAATATTTAGTTTGATTTGAATTTACTGATAACAAAATCAATATTAATACCAATAAAAAGCCTATTACAACTCATTTTTAGAGGTAAAGTTAAACTGTCTTCTTAATGTACATTAAAGTGAACACTTCTTTCATTTCTTCACCCTTAAGCGTGTCAGATTTTCTCCACCTTCAGTTCATGGACATAAGCATTCGTCAACTTAATCGTTTGCTATATCTTTCATATGATAACGTAATATACTAGGGCAATTAGGGCTAGAATTTTCAAATCCAGGTGTTGAAAGACCCCGACTTGTCTTAAGTTTATTTGAATACATATTGATAGTTTTGTCTTCAGTTGTTTTTGTTTTCTCCTGATGTAAGCAAACATGATATTTATTTACATATTATTGTAGTCGAAAAAAAAACAGCAATTTTTTTCACAAAATATCATTTTTTATGGTAACATTCTCAGAAAATAGATATGAACCACACTTAAATTTGACCAAATAAACCTATGACGATTTTGCATTTAGTGTTGTAAAGTTAATTAAAATCATACTAGAAATGAATTTTCGATGATTTTTTTGAAAAATGAGAGGTTTAATATAAGCAGAAGGGTAGCGACGATTATTTAAGTTCGTGAACTTTCGCCAGGTGCTTTTGTCGGGCCAGTACTAATTTTTGTGAATCTCTAAAGAATTGTCCGGGTGTATATTCATGTGTAACAGTAATTGGAACTTACAAGCCGGATTTGGTATTCCGTTAACTTGAAGTCCGCTACCAGAGTGAATCCCTACTGGGATAGAAGCTGGGTTGCCAATGTCGATATATCCAATGTAATATGATATAAGAATCGTACTCGCTGAAAAAAAAGCAAAAGCAAAATATAAAGAGTTTGAGATAATTCATTTGCGTTGTGGCATATATCATTGCAGAGAGGGTAAACAAAAGTCATGTCCTTGTTCATATATGCCGGGAATGAAGATATATGATGATGTTAATGCAAGTGTTTAATGTCCCACACAGAAACAATTTCGTCTAAGTTGGACGTTCCCTTCCTTCATTTTGTGACAATTTGCCACTTAAGGTCGGCATATTAGTTGTGTTTTTAGATGTTTTTATAGATGACAGGCAGAGGACGTTGAGTTTGGTTCAGTTGATGAAAGTTTTTGACAATAGCTAAATTTTAGGACCAAGGCGATCAACTGTGCAGCCCGCAAACCGTTTCGACGAAAAAAGGTGCGATGAGTAGTTTACATAGTCGAAGATAACTGCAGGAAGCCGGTTCAGGACAGTTTGTCCTTTACCCAACATCACTAAAACAGGGCCCTCGAACTTCTTCGGCCATAACATTCCAAACCCGCACTGGGTTTTCGGATAGACGAAGACGCGACCCGCACCATCAAGATTAAATATTGTTTCTGCACAGCGTTGACAAAGTTAACTGTAAACTAGCTGTAACTGTCGATGAGCCCTAGATAACTATATAGCTAGCTTCTAAGATACATCTCGTGACAGGTGGATATACTGGAACTTTACTAGCACGTCCATTCAGTTGTAATGGCTGGGGCATGACTGATGATGAATGAGTAATATAATGATTGAGAGAAAAAAGGCACCGAAAGTCAATGGAAAGGTAAATACTTTAAAATGTATTGTCAAGGGCTTTTCTACTCCAACACATTTATAAACCTTTCCTTTGACTATAAAATTAACACATATTCTCAACTCGAGTAATCATATAATATTTTTTCGTCTTCTTCAAAAGGATATCAATCCTGATAGCACTCATCAAATAAAAATATATGCCTAATTTTAAAAACATTTGTATGTTATATTAATTTAATTATGTTAGAATAAAATAAAGAAAAAAAAACTAGTATTTACGCTCTACATATTGATCTGACATTGAAATAAAACATTACATCATTCAAAAATTGATAAAACTCCAGTCGTTGATTAGACATTTATTAGACTATATGTGGTTTAAAAGATTGCACTTGTTATAATGAACTAATTATAGTTTATCATTGTCAAAATCGATGATCAGGACTTACTATATCGTGTGTTCCTTAAATTCTGTATGATTTTAAAATCTAATATTTCAAATTTTAAATCTCAAAAGTCAAAAAAAGTAATAAAATTTAGAATGCGTGAGGGTTAAACAGTTGCCTGCGCAATTTGTAATATCATGTTACTAAGCATCAAAATATTTCACGTCATGGCCGATCTATTTTAGTTGGTTTTTGGTTACGACTTGTTTCTTAGAATACAAATTGAACAAATCTAACATATATGATACTAGTGATCAAATTTTTCATAACATTAAACTCAATTTATGAACTCTTTTTGAAAAAACTAATGTGAAGCTAGTAACTGCCAACAACAAATTCAATAAACAATTCATAAGTTTACTCTAGTTGTGAAGATGTGCGAAATTGTATTGTCAATGGAAAGGTATGCACTTTGAAATTAAGTAATCAGGGCAAACCTTCTCGCACTTTTTCTTTTGAATTTATCTTTTTATCAATCAACCGTTACTTAGTATATGGGAAAAGTTTGTACTTTGAAAAGAGAGAAGTCATAAAACACTAAAGCAGAAATGTTATGTCGACGAGTGCACATTACCTTGTTCAAAAAGCGCAAATGTCCTAAAAAAAAAGATCGCAAATATCTTTTAAAATGCGCAAACGTCATATTAAAAAGTGCAAAAGAAACGTAAATATAAACGCTTAATAAAGAAAGCTCAACAAATATAATTCTATTTCACTTTCTTACATGTCTATCAATCAACTTTTTTCTTACATGTCTATTCATCAACTTTAAATGCATTTGTTTTTTTTTTTAAATGATAGACATTTTATTCGGGCCAAATATGGACCGTTACCGAGCTACGCGATTTGGCTCTAACTGAGATTACGCGATGAACGATTGACTTGAAAACTATTATAACATATTGGTAACTACAAAAAATATTTTTGCATTTTATTTATTGGACTCTGTGTGCGTGTGTGTGGAGGGGAATACGTTCATCGTTTAACAGGTGTAGTTGTCTGTTTTATGATAGTACATTATGTATATGTAGCCAATTTATTGTTTGAATTATGGAAACCTAAAGTTATTTTAGATACACTTACTTGGTATAATAGCTCGTACTGCATTCAATTCTGTTGTCGAACCAGGCTCAAAAAGTGATCCTCCCACAGCAGCACACGCCACCTGAAAATTATATATTTAACATGTTTAATACTATTTTGTTTTTTGTTTTTTTTTTAAATGGAATATATACTTGAATACATTTAGTCATATGAAATTACGCTCCTACTTTGATGTCTTTTCTTTCATACTGAAAATATTTAGAAATACATATGGCCATACAATTGGCAATTTTTTTCATATACATCAACACATATTTAAACTGAAAACATGATAATTGAAGCTGTACGAAGTTAAGGGTTTTATGTGTATGTGACAATACACCAAAAAAAAATGGAGTCCAAGCAAAATTACTTTTTGAAATGGGTGACAAAGCGAGTAGGTCGAGGTTTCATGCTCAAAATACGTTACAATAAGGTTCTATTTATAGCACAACATTGCGTAGTGAGAGCAAAGGCGGGCATGTATGCAATTAGAAAAATATTCCGTTGTAGACTAAATGTGAATTTTCATTTGTTGAACTGTTGACTCTGATGGCTCTGCTTCAAACATCTGGTGCATCAAAAGCAGTATTATGAAATAGGATTTAAATCACTCCAAACCCCCTTTTCATTTTCAATTGAATAAAAAGGGGCCATTTAGTGTGTTGAATAGCTGGAGGAGACAGCAAATGGCCGTGCCTATGAATCTTATGAATACGATTATCCCCGTGGTTAATCCAGCTAAGCAACACACTTATGTTAGCATTTAAGTTTTTGATAAAATAATTAGAACTTTTTACCATTTCTGAAATCTGTTAATATTGATATGTCCTCACAGGTCATGAACCAAAATAATTTTTCTAATGTATCTAGTATTTCGAAAATTCTAAGTTGTGTTAACAGTTAATTTATAATTCTGACCAAATCAATGAAAATTTATATCAACACAGAAGTGCTAACTACTAGGCTCACGAGACTAAAGTTAAGGAAGAGAAAAATAAAATACGAATAAGAGCATAACATCCAATAGGACCAACATATATATTATTAACAAAACCATCTAAGATCATCTTGCCACCTTAGTTTAGATACAAGTATACAGCATTTTAAAACCATTTGTTTACAGACTAAGTATATCATACCAGAACCGATAAGCCATTTCGGCATAAAAGTTAATAATATAAATAGATAAAGAAATGGTCGTATAACCTTTACAATTTTGATCTCAGTAATAAAATATTCTGAGAAAAACCATCATTTGCAGCCTCAATCTAATGTTACGTATGACATAATGCACGTGTATCTTTGAGCTACTGACGATTTAAAAGACAATAAAAAATACTTAAACTCGCTGCTGCAAAATCTGGAACATCAGTTGATCCTACTAAATAGCATTTATCTGAATTACCATTGGCAACAGCCGTGAAACCTGCTGGACAAGCTGCGTTAGGGCTGCATTGGGCTGAATAAAGCAACGTTTTTATTGCGAAATAAAAAGAGGTATGTTCTCAAACTGACAATATTATGTTTAATATCTCATAGAAAGAAAAATACCTGAAAAGGAAATAACAAGAAAAACTCGCCCTCTACGAATATCCAAACCTTCCCCCAAACTGTGCCTCTCCCATCCCCTTAATTATCATCTTCAGTGTGTATAACCACTGGGAGTCGTTGATTTTTCTTATCTTGTATCACCCATTTAATCATCTTATATTTTCCGAAATTTCAATTCCCAAGAAGTAAAGAATATGTTTGAGGTTTTTCTCGTCACTTAATGTCTACTGTCGATTGGCTTTCCTGATCTCTTTGAATCTACAGAAGCCAAATATACAGTCAAACCTGCTTATGACAACAACCTGTATGAAACAAAGACCTGTGTTATAGGACCATTAATTTATGTCTCTCTGTAGTGCATTTCATATAAAATGAACGTGTAATAAGAGATAACATTTTTGCTCTCCCTTACGTGGTCTTTTAAAACTGGTTTCCATGTGCATGTTCTGATGGAAAGAAAATATATAATCAAAAACTGTAACATCGTTATCATATGTCCGCATATAACAAAAGGGGCAATATAGCAATGGGCCTAAAATCATAAATCGAAGAAAACCAGATAATACAATGACCAAATGCATAAAACGTTGAAAAGTTTTAAAAAATAAATGCACGACAGAAAACCAAAAAAAGAAATACACGCTCATAACAAACCTGGGTGACATCCGGTACTTCAGAAGTTACCACTACTCCGCAAATGCCATTGTGTCGTTTTTCTGGTTCGTAGTTAGTCTTGTCACAGTATGTCGAAAAGCATAGATTTCATAATTTATTATATAATAGATTGCACTTAATTACTAACAGTTCGGTGGCAAATATTTTATGCATATTCGAGACAAGAACAAATGAATACGTAATATAAAAGGTAGGTTCTGTAAGGTAGATCGACCGGTACGTAGAGCTGAAAAATGAAACTGTCAATAAATAATGAAAGTATGCTGGATAAAGTCAGAAATTGTCGCTTGCAGAAGGCCACAAACGGATCACTAAAAGAGCTGTTGTAAGGTTTTTTTGGCTTGGTGAGAGAACAGCGCCTACCCTCTACGTGACATTGCATTTCACAAAAAGCGTATAAATACGTAAAAAATTATTCATAATTGTTAATTAAAGGAACAATAATTTTTTTTTGTCTATCCTGATATCTGCTTTTTCTTAGTTTTGGTATCATTTTATAAATAATCAAAGTAGAACATGGTACGTTGAGTTAGGTAATAAATGTACAAGTCAACTATTTTCATTGATATGCTTCAATTGTACCTACATTGCGTTGTTGTACATGTTGTCTGTACTTGAGTGGTACAACTTGTGCACGTTGTGGCACCACATGCTGCAGAAGAACATTTGAGTGACATTACTCCGAAGAGCAAAGGCAAGACAATAAATATCGGAACTGAAATAAAAATTAGATAAATCATCTGTACTGTTGGGTTACCCCCATCACACTAAGACCACAATCCAGCTACGACCTCAGAAATTATGAAAAAAGTCGTAGTAAGATTGTGGTGGTCGTGGTAAGGACGTGCCAAGGTCTTTATGATCGTGGAGGTCCAAGACCAACTTTGAACTTGCTCAAAACATTCGTAGTGCAGTCGTGGCCAAAACTATTCAAAGCAGAAGCGTAGGAAGGTCGTAGTAAGGACGTAGTAAGATCGGGATGGGCCTAGAAGCATCGTATTGGAAACGTGGTGCAATCAGGAAGCCAATGGGAAAGATGTCGCTGCGACCTTACTACGATTTTAATGCGACTACTGATTTCACTACGTCTTTATTACGCTTCTACTATGATATTGATACGATTATACTACGATGAGGCAGACAATAGTACGCTGCTACTACGCGCTTATCGTCCTTAGTACGACCTTACTACGATACTGCTACTTCCTAGCCACGATAATTGCATGACCTCATTCTGTTGATATAAAAAACAGATGCAATAACTTCTACTTGTAGTTCAACCATGCACACACGTGAGCAAACGAAGAGCGCAGTGACAACGTAGTGGAAACGTAGTGGAGCCGTTGTTCGATTGTAGTAGACTCATATTGAGATCGTGTTAATCTTGGTAAGGTCTTATTAGACGTAGCAAGAGCGTGACAGGATCGTTACTAGAACGTGTTACTATCGTAGCGGAATCATAGCAGGATCTTATCAGGATCATAGCAAGGTCATTGTATGATCGTGAAAACTATGAAATATTAAATATTCAAGCCAACCATACCACGATCTTACCGCAATCTTATTTCTTTATAGATCGTATTGAGATGTTCAAGGTCTTTGTCTAGTGTGTTGGGTGCTTAAGTAACTGAAAGTACCCCTAGATCGGTACTTTGTGTCTTTTGTCTTTTTGTTATTTGACTTTTGTGCTTTGTACCAATCTGACGAATCAAGCTATTTTCAACTGATTTTTATAGTGTGTTCTTAGGGTTGTGCTGTTGCAACACTGTCCCAGGTTATGGATATGTCACGCGCTCACAAACATATTTAAACACAGTCTTTACATGCATGTTCAAAATCAGGACACAGCAATTCACTGGTTGACGTTGGTTGCTTTCTGTCATATTTATTTTGTTTAATTTATTGTTTTGTATTCAATGAAGCCGTTGTTTTTCTCGTTTGAATTGTTTCAGATTTCCATGTCAGTGCGTTTTAAAGCTGACTATACGGTATAGTTTTTGCTCATTGTTGAAGGTTGTCATGTGACATATATTGGCAACCATGACTATGCTATGGATCACCATCACATTCTATAAAAAATAAAATTCATTACAAAACGAAGTTATCAGCGTAAATATGTTTATGGAGGTAATAAAACTTTTGACACATATGGTAATTTACTCAGTCACACATTTTCCTCTTCTGTCGCAAGAAAGCTTGGACCAGTGTAGATTTGAAATGTAGTAAAAGAGCAAATCATGTAGTTAAGATATTGACTACCTAAAAAATAAGCACTGAAAAACACAAATTTGTGCAACGCAGCAACCCCAACAAAACCAACACCAACGCGTTAGAGCTAATAATATTTCAAAACCGAATAAATAACATCATCTCCAATAATGTTATCAATACAATATCAGACGTTGTCACCATCTTTAAAAAAATAAACAACGCCTAACGTATTTAATATTTTCGAAGGTTTGTCTTTTGGTGAACGTCTTCAGGAATATAAAGAACACAAATACGACCCGCAATCTGGAGCTCCCTTAAACAGTTCAGGTGCAGAAATATGTATCAACATTGTAAAACAGGATTTCTTTGTTCATTTATCTGAATAGTATCTCTTGGTAGAAAACCAACGGACTGATTAAGAAAAAAATAATACATGAAAATAGATATGACAAACATGATTCAACGATTATCATTGAATTAAAGGCTCTTGACTTGCGTAAGAACCGTCAACTCTCCCCGAACCTGAGACAGTAGTGCCACAGCATAAAATAAGATCAACTTTTATCATGTATATTATCAGATAAAAGCAATGTTTGTAATCAACAATGAGTGACTGTGAGGATCTTAGACAAAAAAATGATTTGTTTTTTAAATTAATATACATTCAGTGACATCAGATCTATAGAGTTAATGTAAATAAAAAAAATAACGTTCAGAAAAAGAACTCTTCCTGATGTATGGGATATTATAAATCCGTGATCCAAAATTCTCCAATTCTGAATGCAGTAAAGGAAAAGAAAACTGGCAATGTTGCGGACTGTAAATGATGCATGAAATACACTGAGAGATGTTATAGGAAATATGCAGTCTATTAGTCATATTTCTGATCTACAATCACAATCGGAAGGCTAATACAAATTCGACCTCAAAATATCATACGGAAGCTTAACTTAAAACTGAGAGATAGAACCTTGGCCGAAGTCATTTTTAACTCCCAACTTCAAGTTTATATGTACATGATGTATATATTCACATCATGTTAAATATCTGCATGAATAAATACGTTCCCATCACCAGAGAAATTATTTTTTATCCTATTGGATACGTTTTCTTCCGTCGGATTTTTTTCATCCTATAGGACATAATTTAATTCCACGAGATTTTTTTTCTCTCACAGGAATGCTTCGAGAAATAAAACCGGTTGGATTTCTCTTTCTCCTATAGGAATGTTTTAATCCCATATAATTATTATAATCCTATAGGATATAATTTTCCCCTTATGATTTATTTTCTACCATATCAATCTTTTCAAGAGAAAAACAATCTGTAGGATTTTTATTTCTCCTATAGGAATAATTGTCATTCTTTTTGATAAAAGATAAAAATCAAATTCCATCTGTTATTGATACTTACTTGCCATACTTGATTTTTTCCCTCGTTGTTAGATTTCAAAAACCTAAAAAATAGTATAAAGAAGTTTGATCATTGTCTTCCTTTATAGTTTGTAACATCAATTCTAATAAAACATAAAAATCGTTTACAACCTGTCAGAGTTGTTTTCCGAGATGCCCTTTTCAAAAACGTTACAAAGAAGACTAGAGGTAAATTTTGTGGCTTATTTATATCTGTTAATTCACCGAACATATAACACGTTTTATACCATTACTTATCTCATGATTTTTATGCATAGGTTTAAAGGCTTTCATATAATTAGAATATTGACCAACCCCTGAAGACATGATTTGACTGTAACGTCATTAAAGTGACGTCATAAGTGCGATTTTTAAGATTTAGTGCATATGTGTGACTATAGTAGTTTACCTATGTTCAAGTCTCATAAATCCGATCAAAATATACAAATCAAGGTTAAGGATGTTCGCTCCTCTTGTTTTTGACTTTTTGTCAGATATTCAAAATCTTCTTGTTTTATCTATGTAGTGCCATTAAGAAATTTGCCTGCTCACCCCTACTTTTCTTTTCACAATTTTATCGTATATAGTTTAAAAAGCCGCATTTGATAAAAAACTTATAAACTCCGTTTTATTTTTTCATAGCTTTTGAAAAAAAGGTGCCAATGTTAAATGAATGAAAAGTCTAAAGAGAATCATTTCCCGCCAAATTTTCAATGGCTTATATCTCGAAAACAAGGAAACGGACCCTTTATTTTTTTCTTCTTTATTATTTCCGTTGTTAATGTATTATCAATTCATTACAGTCTTTAAAAGGCAAATATACAAATCAAGTTAACAAAAACCTGAGGGAAAAAATAAAGGCTAATACGTATATCATTTCGGTTCAATTAACTTAAAGTGCAGCGTCGACAAATGAATAGATAAAATTAAAACCACTTACTGATTTTTCGGCAACGGTCGTACTCTATGTTGCCTCTACTTACGTACGATTGAAAAAGTCAATATTTTACTAAAAGTGCTGTTAATTTATAACTGTATAACGCATACATGTCATAATAAGGGTATATGTTGAACCAAAACAGTTATGATTGTTTAAATAACTTAGATTCATTATCTAATTCTGAAAAGCAGACAAAGATTGAAAACTATAGTTTTATGGCCTATTTGGTCACACAATCGTTTGATTTTCTTGTGTCTCACGTAAAAATTAAAACAAAGCATAAGATTACTAAAGTCAAAGTCTGTGGGTATAATTGCAGTAAGTTAATAAATTGGTAACATATTGACGCTTCTAAACCACTTTCTAAATGAATATAGAAAACACTTCTCGTGGTGAATTTAACCTTCGTTCCCTTATCTTCTAGTGGGGCAAAGACTTTTCATACGATACTTTTGATTATGTAATAGTTCTGCAAATTGAACAGTAAAAATCTTCAGGCAAATGAAATGAATTCAATCCGAATACTGAAGCGATATTTAAGTTAGTATTACTTATACTGTTGGTATTTATGAACAAAAAGGTCTAGGTTATTGGTCGTGACGTTAGTTACAGTCTCGCATAATTAATGAGAGCTGATCTTACAGATAACATGATAAAAGGGTTTTTGTTCTTCATTATATTCATCAAAATTCTAAAAATGACAAGAAACATATTTTTCTTTGATATCTTTAAAGCTACTGTACTTTCACAGCTTTAAAAAATCACGACTTTTTATAGATACTGCCTCTTTGAACGGGCTTATGGTACGTTTGTTTCGAACCAATGAGAATCCATTGAACAGGTATATGGATAAGAAAATATATAAACTTTTCCACCGACTTTGATATTATCTATATTTGTAAAGTACTCCGAAGCTGCATTTGATTAATATATGTGAAACTGGAATATTGTGGGTTTCTTGTAAAGGTAAAAGAAACTTTTGAAAATGATTCACGTGTGAAGTTCATTCATGAAAATTATACCTTATTTATTTAGGGACATGTCTTAAATGTATAATAAAAAAATATTTTCACGAAAAGATAGTGAGGAACTCACCCACAAACTGAAAATGTCCTCAAAATCGTTATAGGATATGAATTCAGTGAGGAACTTGTATACAGTTTAACGAAAATTATATTGGAGTGTTAATATCTATCTATATATATATATATATATATATGGGTGTATATTAAGTAAGCAATTAAACTCTTAATTACAACTTTGATGTGTCGTTAAAACAGGATGCGGGTCAACAATTATAGTGATTTTATGACCAATTTCCATTAGCAAAAAATTGAATGATCTTTTCTAAGTACCTTATTTAAAAATCACATAAAACCAGTCGTATCTCATAATCCTTATGGGATATTAGACTTTTGGTTTATATTTTCTTGTCATGATGATTTTGCTTGTGCAAGTTATACTTGGGATAAATGTAATTAATACGTATTCTTCTTTCTACTCATTTACACTATATTCAATTCTACTAGTATCACGTTTTACCAATGCAAATATCTGTTACACAGCAAACATTTCCTACATTTTCGAATGTAGTCTTTATTTTTAAATTCATATCAATGTTGGAATTTGTGTTTTGTAAACAATTTCTTTAAAGTAATATTTCTTGTATCTGAGAGTGCAGTGATACAAAAAGGACTCATTATTTGAAGATTGGAAGTCAATATACGAATGAGTGAAACTGATGAATTACCAACACGTGTAATAACAATATCTTTTAGATACGATGAAACAAATGATATTGTGAGTCTGCAGTAGAAGTCATATTCATGATTTAATCAATATTGTAATTCAAAACATAAGATAAATATAAAAAATAAGATTTTACGGTAGAATGAATCATTGTAAACAGATGTGGTCAGCCGAGTATCTAAATAAAGGGTACACAACATAATAAAACGTAAAAATGACAAACCACAATGTTATAAAATACCAATAACAAAACACTATAAAAGGCAAACACAATTTGTTGCATATTTTAAATCAACTATTTGTAGATTAATAAGTAAACATTAATTTATTTCACAATGGCATTTCATTTAATAACATTGAAAATTTGCAAGGATTTTTTATAGATATATTTTTTTTCTCTGCAGGTGTAAATAGCAATTATCATTGTTTCTAATAAAAATCCTTACCGATTTACGATCGATACTTTTAATAATGAAATAATTCTACAAATTGATTGAATAAATACCATATCTAACATACATGTATATAAAGTTAGCAATAAAACTCTAAATTGTAATTTTGATGTACCTGTAAAACAAGATGCGATAAACAAAAATTATCGTAACTTTATGAGCAATTTCCGTTATTAAAAAATTTCATGATCTTATCAAAGTAATTTTAGATTTTTTTAAGTAATATTATTGCAGAAATTCTACATATGGTGTTCGAAGGATACTTGTTGATTAAGGATATCAGTTTAAGCATCTTATAGCTAAAAAAAGTTAAAATTCTTTATTTAAGTACTTTCTTTATTTCAACAAAAGCTGACTCAATGAACGCATTTCATTATTCGTAGATTAATCAAATATATCTTTAGAATAGAAAAAAACATGAATATTGGAATTCGAAATCTACGCATAGAAGCTTTAATATTTAAAACGTTTTTGTCCAATATATTTATCCTTCAAATTTACCCTCAAGAGCTCCATATTTTTACAGATATAACTCTAATTAATTGTTAAACTATTTGCTTATATAAGGAAATGCCATTATTCGGACTTTGCATCGGAAATAAACACATTTATTCTGAAACCAGCTGTTGGTATGATACGGGTTATGTTCTTCGTATGATTTATGATGACATGGTACTTAACCCCTAACGGGAGGGGTTGTGCTGATTTTCATATGATGAAGACATTATCTTTGGATAAGTTTAGTTGAGGTCTAGAGGTTGCGTGTCAGTAACTGCTAGTAGTCCTTTGTTAATTTATGTTGATCAATGTCATTTTGCTGTTTCTTCTGTTACTTATTCTTACATTGGACTCGGACTTCTTTTGAAATGAGTTTACTGTGCGTACTGCTGTGCGTTTGTTCATTCCACAATGGCTATAGGTATAGGGGAGGGTTGAGATCTCACAAATCATGTTTAACCCAGCCGCAGTTTTGCGCTTTTCGCAAGTCAGGAACCTCTAGTTTTTGTTAGGCTTGTGTGTTCTTTAATGTTGGTTCATTTATATGTTTTGGAGTTTAGTGTTGCGTCTATTTCGCTGTACTAGTATTCATTATTGTTAAGGGACGAGCTGAAGCCCATCTCCGGGTGCAGGATTTTGTTGCTGCGTTGAAGACCCTGTGGAAGGTCTTGGACTGTTTTCTGCTTTTTTGTCGGGTTGTTGTCTCTTTGACACATTCCCCATTTCCATTTTCAATTATATTTAATGCCATCTGCAAGTAATTAACAACAATCATCAAATGGGACGAATAAAGTATTAATCGTGTTGTATGCAACTGAAAGTAATTAACTCCAATCATTTAAGGGGATAATATACGTATTCATGGTATTGAATACAATTTGCAAGTAATTACACACAATCATCCAAGGTGATGATTAAAGTACCAAGGTTGTTGAATTCGATTTTTCATGTAATTGACAATCATTAAATAAAGGGGATGATAAAAGTATTATTCTAATGCAATCATTTTGTATCAATGGTTCTGATTGGAAGACAACAAGCGTAAAATTCACTATCTACCTCTTTTTAGCTAAGGGAAGCCAACATTATGAATTCTGGAATGTTTTCACATGTTATTACTTGAATAATAAATTAAAATCCTCACTTTTTTAACCTCAGATTGTTCTTTTTAACAAAGTTTATTCATTCTTGGTGTATGAGAAGAATGAAAACGCCCGGTGTTTACATTTGACGCCGGAAGTAAACATATGTCGTCACCTTGTTTAGTTGCCAAAGATGATAAAATTATTTTTTTTTATGAAATTTGTACACCTAAATAATGACTGAAATGGACTGATTTGTTTAGTTTGCAGTAGAATAGAGATAACCGCATATTGTGTTTGAAGATTGACCTACGTGAAACTTGGTTTTACTGTCGCAAATATCCGTTTACCAGCTCCGCTACGCGTCGCTAGGTAACCTCGATTTGCGACATAAAACCTACGTTTTACGTACTTCAAGCTTCAAATACAATACACTTATCTCTTAATTAACCAACAGGGATCGGGTTTTTTTATTTTTTTTTCAAATTGTAAAAAAAAAACAGTAAAAATCTTCTAACGGATAACCTTTTTTGTAAAAATATTTATTTTTCATCTTTTTAACCTTAACAGACTTAACATTTAAATCGTATAATCGACGAAAAGACACTTGTTTTTATATTGAAAGTTCACGTCACAATGAGCAGGCGTTTTCAAAAAACCTATAGATGTGGAGAATAGATTTTATTGGGAAATTGTAAGATGGATTGTAAACGTAACACTCCAACAATTGGTGAATTGAAAGAGCTTAAGATTTTGAATTGTGTACATGATTTCGTCCATTTTATTTTTATCAATATGCAGTAAAGATTTTTTTTTTTTAATTTCGGTCTAACAAGTTTATCATGCAAAAATTCTTTTCATTCCGGACTTTTGACTCCGAAGTATATAATTTTTCGACAGGTTACCTAGGACATTTTAGTACTCCGTCAATTAAGAGCAACTATAACAGAAGTGAAATCAATTTTACAATCGGTTCAGTTTGGAGAAAGAATAATTGTTTTCCGATGATCTTCCCACGTAAAGAAAAGTTTTTTTTTGTCTGAAATTGCATCGTTTGTGATCTCAACATTACTTCTTTAAGTTGCTCTTACTTGACCTTGTACTAGATGTATAACCACAAAGAAGGTAACCTGTTAGTGTATTATCTCGATAAATAATGAAAATATAATCATTATATATTTGAAAATATATTTCTAATATCACAGCTTAACAACATGAACAAGATCTTTCTTTAAATTGTACGATTGCTGTTTAAAAATCATTTCTAATCCGTATTGTTATCGGCATTATTTTCCTTATTAATTTTGTCGACGTTTTTAAAATAAGTGTTACTTTTGTATTGTTCTCGTGTCCTCGGTTTCCCTACAGTGTACTGCCATTTGATAAGGGACTTTCCGTTTTGAATGTTCCTTGGAGTTCGGTATTTTTGTTATTTTACTTTCTACGAACATATTCGATCTCAATTTTTGCCATCATTGACCACTAAGTCAGTGTACCGAATTCCACGTCTTATTAACATTTACACTGCTTTCAACCAGTAAAAACATTTATTAGTGTTTACTGCTGGTCATACAAGAACTTTGAACTATTGACGTCTTCTGATATCAATCAGTTTCCTTCCATGATGCCAATTTTATTCCAAAGGTTATAAACACGGATGATGTCTTGTTCATTAGCTCGAAAATTTCCTGAATTTATTCTTCCGTGCTATATATACAGTTTGAGAAAGTTTAGTTTGCGATACCGCATCACAACCTTTCGGTCAACAGCGTTTAGTGTAGGTAACACTTTTCTATACATCATATTTTGTTTTCTCTAAATTTAAATCTTTATCGGTATTTCTGAAAATATTTATATTGAGTGAAAAAAGTTTAGTTACATATATTATAATTAAGAAATATGAATAAAAAATTAACAAACTTTAAATCTTTATTATCTATTTTGTTCATGTTTTTGTGGAGTGGAAATATGCACTTGATGTTTTTATTTCTTTGCTACAACAATTTGTTTATTGTTTTTATGAAAAGCATGGTTTGTTCTTGAAATAAAAATATGTAAATTGAAAATATTTGTTACTAAACTTTATCTACTCAGCATATGTATAATAAGCCGTATCAAGTGTATGTTTCGTTCTTTTGTGGAACCCAAATGTTGGCGTATTAGACTTTTGATTTATTTTTTCCTGATAATTTAAACAGAAATATTTTTTTAAATGTGGCAAACAATTAATGTTTTGCCATTTTTCGGAAGTTTAACTTGGATGTTAAATAAATCAATGTGTATTCATTTTTTTTGTAAAGTAGCAACAATGGTGCATAATTTTCTTTTTAGTATGACCTATAATGCTGAAGGATATTCTAGACAATAACACAGGAGTAAAAGCGCATGTGCTGCTTTTTTCTTGCCAAAAAATAGTGTTTGCCTTTGTAGATGTGTCAACAAATATTTTACTCTTTCATTAATCACTTCCAATTCGTCTTTGGAAGATGGGATGGGGTATTGTCAATTGAAGAAAAAGAAAAAAAAATGTTGGTATCAAATATCATTCTGCACTAATTTTAGATAGAAATAAACACTTTTTTTCACTTTTCCTTCGAAGCAAGTTCTTTTATTTCCAAGAAAGTTAGAATCCAGCGATTTAAGTGGAAAAATCCACGCGATCTGATATACTCTGTGACTCTAGTAATAACGAACAAATTTATATTGACTATGATATGTAGTGTCAAATATTTCATGTAGATTCCTTCGAAGACTTTGAAAATACAATATTTGCCTACAAACTTATATATATATACATGAGAGTAGAGCATTTCCGATGAGTAAAAATATTGTATCTTTGTCGATATTGCGTTATTTCTCTCTTAAGTTTGGTACGCATTAGAAAGTATCAGAGAAAAACGATATTTAAATGCAAGCAAACGAAATTTAAACAAGATGAAAGAAATGGCTGTAGCATCTTTCTGCAGAAATATCAATAAATATATGCAGAAATAGTTGGTATTGTATTATTTAAGGTTGCACCACTGCTGAGAAATATTTTCCGTCGTAGTATATCATATTGCAATCGCAAGCTCGTGCAATACGATATAATGCCTGGGGAAATATTTTTCATTGGTAGTAGTACAATTACTCTATGATTTTATTCCTAAAAGAATATCGATTGTACTCCGACACCGAATAAAATATTATATTGCAGGAGCTTAGAAGCGCTATCAATATTTTAAGTCATATTTTACTTTGTCTATATATCAGTTTAAATGAATTTCGATTATATAAAATAAGTATAAAGAACCACAATAAGTGTTTATCAGACACCTTTGATATATTATACCATAGAGAAATTTTGTGCTGATAAAGTTTAATTGTCGAAAATGCAAAGCACATGTTCGTCAATGTGAGTCCGTCACCTTTTAAAGCTCTGTTGAATAAAACACAAACCCAATAAGAATAACTGAGAGTCTGGATGAGGTTTACACAAATGGGCCAAAAAAAAATAGAGACAAATGCAGTGTTAAAATATAAATAATCATTGTGTCAAAATAAAGAATGATGTAAAAAAACTGATTACAGAAATAAATGATTAACAGAATAACGAAATTGTGCGTTTCCTGCACATACAATTTATTAGATAATTGACAATAGACTATTAGATCAGTGGTATAAAATGTCGAAATGATCGTTATCGGAACTATTTCATCTTAGTCAAGTCAATTCTATACTTTCGGAAGTATCTGTATTTTTTTTTCCGAAAACACGGTCTTGTATGCTTTTTTTTGTTCCATGTCATTCGCAAGTGCAGACGAAGCTATTAACACATCTTTCTTCTGCATTGAGTCAACAATGCTTACGTATCAAAACACCGATAACACAGTTCATGACAGTTTCAGACCAGGATAACCATTTAACCAAGACAACAAAAAAACTGCAGTATAAGGATATACGAGAATTGCAGAGACAAAGTGTATCTGTCGCCTGCATGATTCCTCCGTCTAAGCTTCAATAGATAAATAAAAAGCAGCACCCCCTCTCCTAAAAACGCAAATTTCCACACTGACTGTGCCATTTAAAAACCTAAAATGACCACTTTCATCATATTAGGAGTCATGTTTGTAAGATCCATTATTCATTACAATTTTAAACGACAATGTATACGAAATGGCTGGTTAATGGATACTCGAATTTGGATTGTTTTCAATGTTTTAAGGGGGTCGTATATTATGATTTTTGCAACAACAGTAAAATGCCTGTACAGATGTCTCATCGTATCTGTAGAAGTCGCATAAAGCATTTATATTTGACATTGTATACCCCATTTGGACGTTATCACTAAGTCTTGTCTAACGATTAGCATTAATTTGTTCCTTGTTTGCCATTGTTACTTTTTATTATCCCCTGGTTTGTCTCTGCGTTTCTGTTCTTCAGGACTGACGCTTTTGTTTTTTTTTTATCCTTTTCTTAGTTCAATATAACTTACATTGATTTTGATTTACTATTTTGGGGGTACTTTTAATGGTTATAAAATGATAATAAAGTAAGACTGCTTACACTTCCGGTAGTCCATTGCGACATTTAATAGTTATCATTGACATAACGAATATCCGATGAAATGTCGCAATTTCGTAACACGTTGCAGGATTGGCCAACCAAATTTACGCATTGTTTGCATCACTAATTCATATTACGCTCCGTTCAGGGTGATACAAGAAATGTTTCTGCATGAGAGAATTAGATAACAGACCACAACTATGAGAAAATGACATTGATAAAACACCAGACTTTGCAGGTCTCAATAATTTTTCGATTTGATATTTGACATTCAGAGTTACATCATCGATTCAGAGAATCTGAAAGGATATTACTCATAATTGGGTTTTAAGCAATAGAAATCTTGAAGGTACACAGTTTTCCTAAAATGCAACATTCGCCGATCCGATAAAACATGTGAAATGTTCTAACGTAAATACAAATAGCCAGGAGTTTGTAGTACAGTGGTTTCAGTTGGTTGCTGTATATTATATTGTTTTTCGTTTACTTGTATTGTTCTGTCGAAATTTGGGCCGTTTATTTGTATTTTATTTTTATTGTTTAGCATTTTATTATATCGAGGCCGTTTTAGCTGACTATTCGGTATGAGTTTTGCTCATTGTCGTTGACCCGTAATTGCATCAGTCGTTGTTATTTGGACCAGGCTAAGCTTACCAGTTTAGATAACTAGTTTCTTTTTGCAGAATTTGAGTATGAGTTAGTTCCATTTACCCCCACGTTGGCGGGCAAATTGGTGGATTTTCTTATTCTATTAGAGAGTAGGTTCGATAATACCCTAAAATGGCCCCCATATCTAGCTACCTTTTCAAATTAGAATTTATTGACCAATATCACAATGAATAACAGCTAATGCAATGATTAGATAAGAGATATGTCTTTCAATTGAAAATGTACGTACTTACGTTCTATTCATGACGTCACAAATAGCACTCATTTTGATTTTGCACGAAAATTCAATGAGAACGGGTAAATTTTCATTGATGTTTTGGACAGGAAACATAGAGTAAATGCATCGAGAAATAAGATCTTTTTAACAAATGTTTGTTATAACATTTAACATATCTGACTTGATTATTTATAAAAATAAGAAGATGTGGTATGATTGCCAATGAGACACTCCAATTTGGTTAAATCTGGGCGATCTTCATTTGGACCTTTTTGGGAAGTAAAAATCAACTATTTTAAACTAAAACTTTGTTCTATTTAACTTTCTCACATGCCTTTTAATCACTTTAAAACATTTATTATCTTAAAACATTAAACTTAATAATCGGGGCCAAATATGAAACTTACCAAAATTACTCGTCAAAAAAACCCTTACTAGGATAGAGCGATAAACTATGCAACGCTTAATGATGTACTTAGGTGAGGTTTAGGAATTTTTGTCAAATATTCGGACTCCTTTGCTTTTTTCCTACGATACAGGGTAAAATATTTTGCCGCATAACACCCATTTTTTTTCATATAAGACTTCAATATGTCATAAAAAGCAGATTCTAGATTTCTTTTCTTTCAATTTGAGACCCAAATAAAACCGATCCAAATATAAGGTAAAAGTCCGAGTAAGCCTTTTTCCGCCATTTAAAAAAAATTAAATATCTTAAAAAGGAGCTCCATAACCTATCAATATGTTTAGCTTATTTTGTTCCTTAACTAATGCTCTTCTGACTTATTGTATCAATTTTAAATTCTTGATTTTTTTAATTTCACCTAGTAAGTACTTCCTTAAACAAATGAAAAACATTTCAGAAAACATCTTTTTCTAGAGGTCTGGAGTATGAATAACATGTATAAGAAGTTGATTTTGAATAACTTTTACGTAATTGAAATAAAAGGCTAGATACTTGATCTCATTAGTTATATATAATTTATCATAATAAAAGTGCAATGTTTTCTTTCAGAAATTCGAATGTCAAATTTCAATGACTTTCTCATATTTGTAGTCACCTTTCATTTTTTTTTTTTTTTTTTGGAGACTTGAAAGGTGGTGATCAGCATTGACGAGATTGGAGAGAGAGAGAGAGAGAGAGAGGGCAAATAGGACCAATGTATTAATTCCCTGGTTTAAATCGGAGGTAAATTTGATATGTTTACTCAAATAATCTTTCACCATTTAAGTTTCAAAATTATATGGAAGTTGAAATTTTGATAAATACATTTTGAAAATACTACAAATCCTTTAAATAATTTTATTCTCGTTACAATACTCCAAATATGCGAGACGAGATTTAAAAAAAATATAGGTATATAATTGAGAAGTTAAGTATATTCAATTAAAAAAAAAAAAACTCGTCTCGCCGCTGTCCAGTATTGATTTTAGAGATTGTAGATTTAAGGGAAATAACTCATGTTTAAGTATTCTTAATCACAACTAACTTTAAAACAAAAGAACCCAAAGTACCGATATGAGAGTACTCGCAGGTTACTGAAAGCCAATACGTCTTTATAAACGAATAAACAAATGCTAAACTTGACTGCACTTGAGATTAATCTTTTAATATGACATAAAAGATATTTTATTTTATTTCTATAACAGTTCCGCTTTTACTCCTCTTTGGGGCACTCGGTGGAGGTAGTTCACTCACTGCTGCCAGATCATGCACAGTTTGTATCACGCAAGTACAGACAACATGTCCTACAGTGGCAGGTAGGTAAAATTTAGTATATTCGTAGACAAAAATGTATGTTTTGGCTCCAGCTTATTCAGCAAAAGTTATTAAAGAGAATTACAAACTTTATATTCGAAACATCCAATTAAACTTGGATATTCTGGGATATATGTGCATTTAATGAGTGTCCTGATTGGGTTATAGAACAGCGAATAATGGCAAAAAAAAATAAAAGAATAGGAAATAATTAGGTGCAACAGAATACAAAATAACTGTTAAAAATTAAAGAACTAAACTTTGAAATACTGATTACAGAAAAGAAAGAGTACAAAATAAAGAAATCATCTAATTAATGAAAAATTAAACAGTAAAATTGTTTATTTTTATCAGAATTTTACAGAATAAGCGTTATTTTTGTAAGATAAAGAACATGATATTAATATTTAAAGAATACAGAAATTAACGAACTCCCATCCAGACTCTCTGATTTAACTTTTTGGTAATACAAAAGCACAAGAACGATATTAAAGTAGCTCAACTTTTAATGTAAATTACCAAGAGGTTTAAGTAAATATTTTTATATATTCTTTTAATTGTTTTGTCGATTATTCTCTATTCTTTACATTTTAGCCTTCTCATTAGGATGAATCGATTATGGCAAAATTTTTGGGGTTAGATATCAATAAACATGTTGAAGGTGCCCAATCTTTTTATGAAAATAAGAAGATGTGATATGAATCCCAATGAGACAAATTTCCACCAGAGACCATAAGGCCTTCAGTGATGAGCAAAAACCATACCCATCCTTTATGTCTTTTTTTTGGCTAAAAAGTATGGTGTCAATATATAGTATAAATCTAATCAATGTTTTATTTCATATCCATATAACTATGTTATACCATGAAGTATATTATGTATATTAATTAATATATTTCAACAATAAGAAATTTCAGAAATTAAAGACAAAATTTACTTTCGGCAGTTTGTTCGGTTGTTCTTATATACACTAATTATTTTCCAATGTTTTAGGCACATATATTGTCGTGCAGTTAATAAGCCATTGCACTTCTGAATGATTCTGGGTTATATTCTCAAAAGCGCAAAACATAAGAATAAGTGATGAACGTGTTTTAATACTATATAAAATTTAGGAATAACGTAAAATAAATATCATTATTAGGTGTGAACAATAAAATTACCAATAATCCTTTAGATGTTGACATGGTGAATAGGACAACATGAACTTTATTTATTAAAAAAGCTTTTGCTCAACTGTCTTATTTAATTTTGCATTTTCAAATATTTCCTACAATGTTTTATGGAATCACAACATTGAAAACACTCCATAAAGGGATTAAATGGGGGAGGGGTCCGGGAGGGAACGTAGAGGGCTTTTAATCTTTTGTAATTTTCATTTCGGGTCCTTATTCTTTTTTATTCCATAATGTTTTCAGTGCAAAAACATACTTCTTTTTATTCCATAATCCAAACTTTTTTTTCTTATTCAGCCCAATGCATTCCTAAAGCAACTTGTCCAGCAGGTTTCGATGCTGTTTCCAATGGTAATTCAAATAAATGCTACTTAGTAGGATCAGCTACTGTTTCAAGTATTGCCACTGCAAGTGTAAGTTGTGTATTGTTTTTTAAACTTCATTAGCTCAAAAATACTCCTGTGTTATGTCATACTTAACATTAGACCGAGGCTGCACATGATTGTTTTCTTTAGTATTTTTATTACTGACATAGATATTGTAAAGGTTATACGATTTTTGTTTATGTTTTCATTTTATTAACATTTATACAGAAATTGCTTTTTTATTCTTGTATATGCTATTTTTGTCTGTTAACTCCTTGTTCCGAAATGCTGTATACGTGTACTTCAACTAAAGTGGAAAGTTGATATTTGATGGTTTTGTCGGTAATATATATGTTGGTCCATTTGGATGTTATGATCTATTTCCTATTATAGTCTTGTCTTTCTTAACTTCAGTCTCGTGCGTTCCGGACGAAATCTAATTAGAGACACTAAAACAATTTCAAGTTTTGTACATAAATAATACCTAACTGTGTTTTGCGTGCAACAGTTCTAATTTTGGAAACCTATGCGTTCTATAAAGCAAATTAAATGAGTTTATTTCCTGACTAAAGGACCTTTACGGCCGGGGATATCAATTATAAAACACGAGAGGAAAAAGAGACTAACATACACACATTCATATATATTACATGCTTTAAACATTATTATATGATTGAAATAAAAATAATGTGAGAGTTGAGCTATACTGGTAAAAAATCTTCGAAAATTATGTTTAAATGTCTGCAAAAATATGTTATAAAGCTTTTGACATCATTTTACATAATCCAAGTGAATAAATTCTATGAGAATAGTATTCCCTTTTTTTTTATATTTAACAGACTACCATTAGCTCCGCCATATTTTGAAAGTGGCTGTCCCAAGTCAGGGACCTCTAATTCAGTGGTTGCCTTGTGTTGCTGTATATCATATTTGGTTTTCGTTTATTGTTTTGTACAAACATGAGGTCGTTAGTCTCAGAAAAATGTGTTTCCGTGCCTATAGTGTAAACCCTTATATTTTACAGTTAGGGTTTGTTGCTTATGAGAGAGCCGCCTACATATTCCATTATATTAATGTTCTATTTCTTTTACTGTATTTCATTTGGACTCTGAGTTGTCTCAGGGGCTAATGTACTACATCTACCTATTTTTTTGTTTTGCTCTTATAATTCGGAGGGGGGGCCTTTAATGCTTGTTTTGCAGTTTGGGTCTTCTCATTGTTATATGCCGTATGGTGACGCAGAGTTACTAACTTCTACCTCATTTGGTCATTGGGGACAGTTTTCTCCTTGGAAATCATACCACATCTTCTAATTTTTGTATGAAGTAAAATTTTTCTTGAAGCTGCATATAGAAGACATTCCAATACAAAATGCATCGTTCCACATGGAATGAATATCAAGAATAACCTCCTGTACATCCGGGTTGACAACTGCAGGACAAAATAGTAACTACGGGGAGAATGATATTCAAAAGACTCCTTAGCACAGTCCTTTGGAGTCCCCTCCAACTGACTTTTAAACACGGCCTTGTTTCAATGTATATCAAGCATGAAACCTCAACCTACTCTCTTCGTCACCTATTTACAAAAGATAATGTGCTATACTCTATATAAATAAGAAGACGTGGTATGAGTGTCAATGAGAGAACTCTCCATCAAAGTCAAAATGTATAAAAAGTTAACAATTATAGGTCAAAGTACGGCCTTAAACACGGAGCCTTGTCTCACACCGAACAGCAAGCTATGTAGGGCCCCAAAATGACTAGTGTAAAACAATTCAAACCGGAAAACCAACGGTCTAATCTATATAAAAAAACGAGAAACGAGAAACACCTATGAACCACACCACAAACGAGAACCACTGAATAATAGGATCCTGACTTAGGACAGGTGCATAAAAATCTTGTTGTTTTTATACTGTCATAAACACATAAAAGACTCAGCTTCGTAAAGCTTTATTATAAAAAAAAAAGAAGATGTGGTATAGTCGAGAATGAGACAACTCTCCACGAGAGACCAAATGACATAGAAGTTGACAACTATAGGTCACCGTACGGCCTTCAATAATGAGCAAAACGCATACCGCATAGTCAGCTTTTAAAGCTATTATGTTTTCATGCTGATATTGACCCATCCGCTCGGTACGTTCTTAGGTATGTCTTGATGTATATGAAAATAGAATGTAATTCGTATGGCAACATGTTTTCCATAATATTTGAGTATGAAAGAAAACATTCCAAAATACATAAGCGTCATTTCATATGGCTTAATGAATTCATGTATATATTTTTTCAATAGTATTGAATGGCTTAAAACATGTTAAACGATATATAGTATATGATTTTCAGATAGCGTGTGCTGCTGCGGGAGGATCAGTTTTTGAGCCTGCATCGCCAGCAGAATTAGAAGCAGTACGGGCTAATATACCCGGTAGGTGTATCTAAATAACTTTATGTTTCCACTATTTCAAAAATAAATTGGCTACATATACATAATATGTTATCATAAAACTAAAAATTTCATCTGCTAAACAATGAACGTTCCTACTTTTCACACATACATACACACACAGAGTCCAATAATTAAAATCCAAAAATATATTGTCGTAGTTACCAATGGGAAATATTAGTTTGACACGTTAGTTGGCATTTTGATGACGATGAAAAACTATAAAGTCAATCGTTCGTCGCGTAATCTCTCTTAGAGTAATATCCCTTAGCGTTCAATTGTAAAAGAAGTTCGGCAACGGTCCGTATTTAGCCCGAATATTATGTCCATTATTTCAAGAACAAAAGTGCGTCAAGTTTTAGACATGTAAGAATCAAGTTGGTGGATAAACATGTAAGAAAATGAAAAGGAATAATTTTTGTTCAGCTTTCTTTATACAGCAATTACATTTACAACCCAAACTAAAGAACTTCTTCGAGTGAGGATGTCCTGTGAGTTGGCAGTTTTTGATTGTTTTTGTGCCTTGATCGATGGCTAATAAACATAATATAAATTGTTTCCATTTTCCTCTCATACTGATTACTACTTACATGTTAAGTGTTCATTTTCACAATTTGAATTCATCTATATAGTATAGCTTTGTTTTGCAAAAGTGGTGCTGAAAGAGTAACTGGTATTGACAACTAAACACCATTAAAAGTTCATTGAAACTGTGAAAAATAAATGTACACTGAATAGTCAATTCACACAAATTACAGATTTATATTAACACAAATTGTGATTTAAGTCGAAAATATGCAAGGTATGTCTAAATGAGATGTAAAAGTAATGTTTATTCGTTCCAATGTTGTTTGAAACACACTGTTCATGAAAAGGGGGCACTTCTATCCATCATTTTGTGGTAGGTTGAGTAGCTTGATATTTAAAACCTTATACTATATATTTAAACTTCCTTACCATATCACACATCATAAAGCTAGAACAGTTATTTCAGGGGCCCATCCCTACCACCTATACACCTGTAAGTGTAGCTTATTCAAATACATCCTATAGCTATCAGAGATTATAAATGTATATCAATATATATAGGGGGTCTCAGTGGATGAGTTGTCAACGTAGTTGATCTGCAGTGATGTTTAGCCTGTCAACACTGAGATTTTGACTTTGAATCCTCTTTTTAGCAGGTACATTATACTTCTATTTTTGGATTTCCAGTTTTCTTGTCAAATTCTGTGGATCTCTATTGGCACTCTGGCTTCTTCTGACAAAAATGCAACTTTGATATGACCAAGATTATCAACATCATAAATCAATCAACAAATCAATGTGAATGGAAACATTCATGGTACATCTCCTTACATGTATCAATGTACATATGTCAGAGTCAATTCAATGGAATTGTATCATTAGTGAAATAGCAAATTACAGTGATATACTTGTATGATGTATATACTTCAAATACAAACGTGTATAAAGAACTTTAATTGGTTCTTCCCATAACCTTACAGCAGGTTTTTACGCTTTGCTATCTGAAAAGATTTTGTAATGGAATGTATTATAAGTGTGTCTATCCTAAATTGAGATAAATTATATGGCCTTCCAAATACCGTTTCGATCCTTAACATCACTGAAGAGACATTAATTGTCGAAATCTTGATAAACCCACCATTTTTTTCTTAAAATGTCCTGTACCAAGTCAGGAAATCGGCCATTGTTATATTATAGTTCGTTTCTGTGTGTGTTACATTTTAATGTTGTGTTTCTGTTGTGTCGTAGTTCTCCTCTTATTTTTGATGTTTGTAACCCGGATTTGTTTTTTTCTCAATCGATTTATGAATTTCGAACAGCGGTATACTACTGGTGCCTTTATTTCTATAATTTTATGGCTATAGTGATATTTCATGCAACATGAATATGAAAAAACAGCAGCTCACATGCATGTACATACACGTATCACAAACCATAGCAAGACTAGATTTACAATCATGGAATATTTTACCTTTGGTCAACATCAAAAGCATATCTCAAATTTGAAGAGATTTGCACATTTACTTTTTAACTAAATGTTAAATAAAACAAAATGACTATAACATGTCATTAACTTTATATTAAGGACAAAACTCAATGATGAAAACTATCTTCGAATTAAGATGTTTTATGAAATTTTGGCCTGTCATTTACAAAATTTGCAGAAGAGCTCACCTCATATAAAACAACAGCAAATCATAAATGCAACAGTAGACTTGTAGAAGGTCTTAAAGGAATATTGTATTACTTAACTAATATGTTTGTATGCAATTATTCGGAACATGCATTGTTACTTCTCTTTATTTCATTCTAACATAATACGCTAAATATTACATGGAATATAAAACAAAATGACCCTGCAAATAGGGTTGGATATCCTGGTGAAGTAGATGAAAATCAATTATATGATTACTCGAGTTGGAAATATGTGTTATATGGATAGTCAAAGGAAATGTATATACGTGTTCCAAAGCAAAACAGAGTAGAGCATATACATTTCCATTGACTATACCACGACACGAATATAACAGTTGTTTAACGTTTTATGGACTTCCCCTTTTTTGATTTTACAATGGTATTGGTATTTTTTTTTTATAGTTTTTTTTTTACTTAAAATTCAGGTTTCGTGAATGTGTTAGATCTAATGTGAACTAACTTATGACAAAGTTGATTTTCAATAGCTTAATGATTACAGCTCATTAAGATAGGAAAACATAATGAATGCTAATGAATCAACTTATCAAAATTATATTAGAAACACTAAAAATACTAGTCGTAGTATGTCCTTAGTTTACTTAGGAACGAATATTGCTTAACACAACCTAAACCTCTATGAACCATTCAACTACATATCATAATATGTTTATATATATATAAACAAGTCTAAATTGAAAACAACGTTCAAACCTTTGATTGCGTTGGATAAAAACCACAATTTTTATACGTGTGCATGTAAAACAAATTTCTTGGTAGAGTGGTCTAAATATAGCACAAACAACATTTTCCAAAAGACCAAAAAGTGAAAAAGTATATTTTACTATTAATACAAGCTTCACTTGTATTTAAAACCGAACCCAACCGATGCTTACATTTTTCAAAAAGGCAGAAAAAATACTTCCCTTTTTGGCTATAGTTCGTATTGTATTTGAAAAAAATAAATCATCGTCATATATTATGTTATTTTTTTTTACAATCAACAACAATTAAGAAAAGGAAAAATTTATAAAAAATGTATAATAAATATAACCTGCAACTCAATACATGAAACTTGTAATAGAGATAATTGAATGATCATACAAAAACGTTTGCCTAATAGTCAATTTAGAACAATAAAAGTTAACTTCCTTTGCATCTAAGTTTCTCCTATTACGACGATTTACCGTTATTATGTTACAGATACAACTTGTATTTATAACCCTAGGCCTTTTGTATCAAAATATAGATTGCTGTTTAATATTAAGTCAATATCTGTATTTTATAATATTTGTGTAGTATATCAACTTAATAACCAAATATGCCAGCTTTCATTCGTGTTTTAGATATTTATGGTTTTGATTAATTTGTCTAGATTTTCATGGTTATAGGTAAAAAAAACACCATCGTTTCTAATTTGAATCAATTACACAAAGAACTGAATTTGAGTACATAGAATCATGCACTGATTTCCATTTTCAGGTGTTTTATTATTTAAAGATATTACATCTGGTTAAAATTGAAAAGAAGTAGTATGAAATCCAATAAGACAACATTCTACGAGAGACCAAATAAAGTTAAATTAAGCAACTATAGGTCACCGTACGGCCTTCAAAAATGTACAAAGCGATAAACGATAATCAAATATGATTTATAGCAACAAACGACGATCACTGAATTAAAGACTCATTATTGGGACCGGCATCCAGAATGTGTGTGTGAGTGTGTGTGTGTGTGTGTGTGTGTGTGTGTGGAGGGAGGGGGGTAGCATGCTCACTCTATTTAACACCTGGTGTACGCCTTTAATTACACCTTATATAAGTATACTGGGTTTTGATTGGTTGATGGCTTTTGCATGAATTTTCTTTAATAATACCGAGAATGTGTTTATATTTTACTACATTTTTATACAAATATCTTTCCATTCAAATCAACTTTTAACCATATATCACTAGTCATGTCTCAGTCATTACAACTAAACAAACGTGCTAGCTAAGCCCTGTATATCCACTTGTACTTTGATGTACTTTAGAAGCTAGTTCACGGGCTCAACGACATGCCTTTCTAGGCTAAGTTAACTTTTCAACGCTGTAAAGAAATCATGTTACCCTTAGATGGTTCGGTTTACGTGTGCATGCACTCAAACATGGATTGGTGTATTTTTATGGCCGAACATGTCTGAGGGCCATGTTTCAGTGGTCTTGGTTAAAGGACACTTTGCTCTAAACAGACCTCCCGTAGTTATCGATAATCAACGACTGTAAGCAATTCATTGTATCCGTTGTTCATCAAAATGGATAAAGGGATGCCCAGCTGATCAACTTTGTCCTAAAAGCAAGTCGTTATTGAAGAACCATCATCAATTATAAGTAACAAACCACGCCATTCTAATATTCTGTAAATTGGAACAACCAAACGCTCCCTTCTCATGTCTATAAAAACATCGACAAATACAACTTACATGCCAAGCTTAAGCGGCAAATTGTAAGAAATAAAGGAAGAACCGTTTGACTAAGACGATAATGATCCCGTGTGGGACGTTTAACACCCCAATTATCTTAATATATATCTCCATCGCCAGTGGATTAGCTAGGCCATTTTCAAGTGTACGCCATAACCTCATCGAGGGGTTTAAGGTCCGCTAAGCTGGTCCAAGGTAGATGACCTCCTGGTAGGGGGCAAAACCCACCGGAAATTCACGCGTTATTGAGAAAGAGATATAAATATATGTCATTAATAAACTCATCAATAGCAACATACTTTGTCGATTAATACAAAAACTTTACGACAAAAAAGATGATTACAGCTTCCAATTGTGAACTTTACTTTTCTATGTAGCAACATTCCGGCAGCACCTGCATATGGAGTATATATATAACGGTTGATAAGATATTCCAGAGTTTGCATTTCCTGTCATGATTTCCTTGACAGAGGGTTGCTGCTTACAATAAAGCTAATGAACCAAGAGTTCTAAGTGGTGTAGTTGAAATGATCCCTTCGAAAATTTTATGATCGACATCACGAGTAATTTGACCGTTATGGAATATCTGTTTTGCAATGCTAATTACGACGGATCTGTTCCTATTGTTGATATTACCACAATCCCGACTTCTTTTCCTCAGATGTTACCTACCGAGTTAGACTTGTCACTGGGTTTGTACTTACATCAGCACACGTAGAGTATCTGCTTATCCTTCCGGAGCACCTGAGATCACCCCCAGTTTTTGGTTGGTTTTGTGTTGCTCAGTCTTTTATTTCCATGTTGTGTTTTGTTTACTGTTGTTTGCCTTTTTCGTAGTTTTTCGTATTTGCCATGGTATTGTCAGTTTGTTTTCAACTAAAGAGTTTGAATATCCCTTTGGTATTTCTCCTCTCTTTTAGAGTGTGTTATGTATTCATTGTGTTGATTTGAAACCTAATGGTCATTTGTTTGAGAGAAAAATGTCAAAACTAGTTAAAATATGTTTAAAACGAGATGTGCGATAAACGACAATCGACAAAAGAATCAACACTTTATAGAGATAGTGAAAAAACATTTCTATATTTCAGTGTTGTCGTTCTATTCATTGTTTTACCTCATCTAATTTACTCACCGTTTTACACGCAAATTTCGTTACTTGACACATGACCTAATCAATTTTCACAGATGATCATGTGTAACGTAAACATGAATACTGAACTGTAACATAAAAATGCAAGCCACATAGTACCTCAGCAGATACTGAATTGCTTTAAGTAAAAGTAGAATTCACAGTAGAGTCAGACTTTGACAGAAAATGAACAAATATATAATATGATACCATTTGATTAAAATGTAAATTTCGTCACTTGGTCCTTTGTCTTCAATTACAAGTCATCGAAGAAAGAATTACAAGTCTCGTGCATGTGCTTTTAACCAGTTTTTTTCATTTACTTGGGTTAACATATTTTTTTTATGGCTTCAAAATTGATGTGCTCGCCCGGGCGTTTTGATGTGAACTTAGCTACTCGCATGATCGCCGACATATATGCACAAGACTACGCCTTGTTTAACCTCTCTGAAAAAGATTTGTACACACGTATATGCCTTTTTCTAAAACTTCTGGATATTTTGCTTTTTTTCTTTTTTTCAGCGACGAATTCGGAAACATTACATTGCATATACCAACCTTGGTAATCCACTTACTGCCCCAGTAGGTTTATACTCCGGTACTGGACTTCCAGCTAATTCTGCCTCTACAAATCTGACTTGTAAGTCTCCATAGCTGTTACGTATCTGTATGAACCAGGACAATTACTTAGAGATATCCGATTAATAGAACTGGCCTACAACAGTTAAGTGTCTATGTACAGTGCATGCACATAGATATTCGTCACTAGCTTTTCTCTCATATGTTTGATTAAACCATTTTTTTTTCTCTCAAAAAAATCATCGAGAGTTCATTTTTAATATAATAAAATTATGATAACTTGCAAGGTTTATTTGGTCAAATGTAAGTACTTTTTATACATTGTGACTTGGATGGAGAGTTGTCTCATTGGCACTCATACCACATCTTCCTATTTATAATGAAGCATTTTAGTTCTAGGAGGATGTAACCACAAAAAAAAATTGCTGTGTATTTTAACTAAAGAATTGTAAATAAACATAATGTTTGCTTACATTATAAGAAAAAAAAAACAATGAAGACAAAATAAAAAAAAAATAAGCTAATAAACTTAAGACCAGTCTTTGTCTATCAACACCTAGTTTTGAAAAATCAAACTATAATTTCATTAAAATATTGAGTTATCATATGAAAGATACATTGACAAATGTTTATGACCATGAACTGTAGGTGGCGAAAACATTACAGTTTCGAAGGGTTCAAAATGCTTTTCAAATGAAAGAATGATTCGTTAAAGTTTACATTTATAGGACAGTTTAACTTCGAGTCGTAGTAGGCTTTCAATACAATTGCATTTAGTCACATGTTGAGGCCTGTACTGCTATTTTATAACTTAATCATTAAAGTTGTGATTGTCAATGAGAACTTAGCTGTCAATAGAAAAAAGGTACGAGGATGTAGTGATTCAGACATATGCACGTCACCCATACCGAAATTTGAAACAATAAAAGGTTCCGGATAAACTAAATTAAAAAAAACTTGAAATGTTAAATTATTGTACTTTATATGAGATTTTGGGGACCAACAAATTTAGAACAGAGTATTTATTTGTATCTTTCTTACATATGTTCAGGTTTAAATAAAAAGTTTTGGTCATTTTGATTTTTTGATTTATTTCCTTGTTTATTTTATCATTTTAGGGAGGGGAGCAGTTGTGGGGTAGGAGCAGAGGTTAGGTTTGAATGAGTAGTGTTGTTTGGGGTGAATGGGATGTTAGGGGCAATGCATATGTTATTAACTTCCATTTTTGGTAGACAATCCTTCGATGGAAACAAACTTAGAAGGTCTCTTTTCAGAAGAAAATACGTTCTTTTGGTTTATGATTTAGTCAACACCAGCGAATCACTTTTTTATAAATTCAGTACGAACAATTCACACCTTACCACAAATATTTCGAGATAAGCAATGTAATGTCTCGTTGTTATAAAATATGAATAAGATTCTTACATAAGATCATGTATATCAGTGCAAATTCTGGTAACACAAATATTGTTTTCCTCTATGTTCTTTGCGAGGAAGCTATACAATACAAATTTTGTAGAAATCAAGTTAGAAAACAAAATTGACTGTATGCAATATTTTAAGGGCATACGATACAGTTTTGATCCCAGGGTGAATTTTTGACGAGAGTTTGCATACAAGCTATCTTTAACCTAGTCAATTAAAATATGTAATAAAAAGTAAACCTTCATGTGCTAGTTTTAGAGATAAATGGGGTCGAAATTTTAGTCATTTACTGGAACTTTCGGTTTCTTGGACATTTCTATCCTTTGGAAAGACATACTTTACTTTTTTGTTTCAAGAAAAAAACGCAAGCGGAATTGTTTTTTAAAGATCATCTGGAATATCTTCTCTGCATAAGTGTGCTTTGAATTTGTGTATCAATTCTTTGGAAATTGTTCGTTTTATCACATTTTCATGATTTTAGTCAAAAAACGGCATTTTTTTATGTATATTTATCTAATTTAAAAAAAATTCATCGCTGAATTTTTCATAAAAATTGGCACAAACAATCATCATATATATAGTTAAGCAAAATGCCAATTTTTAAAAGAGGGGTCAATGAACTCGTTTTCAAGTTAAATCAGTCTGAATGATAAAAATCAGTCAAAAATGCATCTTTCCCCGATATGTCACAGTTTGACGTCGTGAACAATAACATATTACGTTAGCAACGTCATTACCTCCCCTGTAACTGTATCGTATGCCCTTAAAATGAGAGCAGCAGATCACGTCAACTTAATGGCACCTTTTACAAATATGTGTTATGTGCATAAATTTACGGAAATAAATATAATTACGTGTTGTTACACCCATTTTTCCAAGGCTATTTTAGCTAAGAATATTACTTATAAACTTCGACCCCAAGGCTAGACCTCAGAACGGCATCTAATCTCATTCCTAAGAGGGATGTTTGTTTGTCTGTATTGGATATATAAAAACGCAGCCACGTCTGTACCGAATAGGGACATTTAATTTGATTTCACGTGTAAGGAGAAGGCCACACATCAAATAACTATTGCAACAAATCTTCGAAAGGTTCATTGATGGCATATTCTAAGGCAAATCGTCTACCCTTATCGAATATACCCTCAGTTTCCAATGGCAGACGAAATTCCCGCCTTCATCCCGATCCCATTTTGCTGAACCTACCTAAGGTTAATTTGTTCATATACGAAGAATTCATGAAATATTTACTACTGGACGTTAAGCATTTAACACTTTTCAATTGAAATACAGCTTTGACGGTTTAGATTTAAGCCTATCCTTCTTTTTTTTTACGTTCACCCATTTGATTATATATACCATTAGTACGAGGAGCATTAAATCACCATCAAGGGTTACATGTATTAACGGATAATTATAGGGATATATTCTTAATTTTAAAACATTCAGAAACATATTTTTAGTTTAAACAATATTAATCCAGATAAATCCTCACATAACTATATAATACAATTAAAATAAATATCTAGAATTCAGAAAGAAGCAAATTTGCTTTTACAAATCTGTCTCCTAAAAAACAGTTTTTGTTTGTGCATTTTGATACATAAAGCTCTTTTTTTAACAATTAACACATATTAGCACCGATATTCATTATATATACGTCTTTTATCAATTATTTTCAAACAAGAGTTAACAAACCCAGTTTGATGTCAAAACCGAACTTGACCTCCATTTTGCCCCCAGGTTTCCACGAAACATGTGGCTCGTGTATTTCTGCTTCCCATGAGTGGTGAAAAGGTATTTGTAAAACTGCCTATTCCAAACGTAATACCAAATTTAAAGATTTATGTCGGTGTCTAAACTCACTGTCGATATGTTTTCGGGGTCTTAGATCTATAGATACCAGTATAATTGTAATTTTACCGGTTGTGTCCTATTCCTGATTGTGACATTTTGACCTAGTGTGAATTTGCATGACGCATGATTTATGCATTGCAGGAGACCCTTACTCTGTCGACGCACCCGATCTCTCTTCTTTTTGGGGTTCATGAAATTCTCTCATTATATGGTGTTACTTTGATCTTCCTAATCGATTAATGATTTTCGAACATTGGTGAACTACAGTCGGTCGCCTTGAAATATGTTGATCGAATAATGAGTTTTATAAGATATTTTTTTTTACCTTTGTGTTATTTATGTTACTGAATTAAATACCAATATGGTACTGAATATTACAGTTACAACTGAGGTTGTTTCATGTGTAAGTGTTGGAAGAACTGGAGGTTATGGAGCCGTGGAATATTGTATTGGTAATCATAAAGTACTCTGTGAAGCGAAATTGGTAAGTAAAACATGGAAATATCCTTGATTATTACTATCCATTAGAGAAGAAATAGTTTGTCTTATTTTATCTGCGTATATAATGCATAAGGGATTTCGTTATATGATTACAGATCGAACGATTGCAGTTTTCATCGCTTGTTTCTAAAGTCATATGAGAAAGTTCTTGACTGTACCTAAATCTTTGACATATTTCATAACGAGTTCGATTTCAATCGATACGTCTGCAATTTAATTTGGAGAAAGGGGCAATAACTCTTTAAATGACTGGTATGCTTGTGTCAACAAGTATCATGAATATACTTCTTCTTGAACAATCTATTTTACTTTGGTTTCACACTTGAGCTTCAAATGCATTAATAAATTGTCAATCACAAACGCATTACTGATTTATATATGTATCTCCCTTTATCAAGACGCATTTCCTTAATTACGGACCAGAAACCAGTGCGATTTTACCTTTAGATCAAGTGGGCAAGAATACATTTTATTCTTATAATGTTGATTTTTCAATCAGATAGTAATTTATCAATTGTATTTTATGAGCAGTTAATAAGTGTAAAATGTACAAATATAAATTTTAGCATTTTGAAAGAATATATTTTCATTCAGATTAAAATTATCAGGATATGAAATGTGTCCAACACCACACCGTAAACATAACGGATAATTCAAACTCAGCATAATTAATAGCGGGACTGACGGTAAAGATATTCAAATAATAAATTTGAATATAAGCAAACATATATGTATAACTTCGCCAAGTAAAATAAGTAAGAAGAAGAATAATTCTGTGTCTACTCTCCGATATCGTTATACGTTTTCACAATAACAAATATCGTAAGTTTTTCGTAGGTAAAGCAACAATAGTTAGGCCATGTCACAGATTTTGGAGAAATTTTACCAATCACTTTGCCAACTCAAACTGACAATTGAGGAAAAAGTTCATTAAACTGTTACACTTGCTAAAATATTTTTGAATGAAAATCAGCACTTGTATAAAATGTACATACAATCTATCTTAAACTTGGTCAAAATTATCTTTAAAAACTTTAAATATACCATGTGCAGAGATTTTTCTTATACATGTTTTTCCAGATAAATATTCGTTTAAATGTGGTAAACAGTAAAATAACAAACATACCGAATTCTAAGGAAAATTCAAAACGGAAAGTCTTTTATCAAATTGCAAAATCAAAAGCTCATACACATAAAACGAATAGAAAACGACTGTCATATTCCTGACTTGTGAAAATTGTGGATTAAACCTAGTTTTTTAGATAGCCAAACCTCTCACTTGTATGAGAAAATAAGTGTACCGTCGTCGGTTTTTGTTATTAGCCAGTGACCCTATAATCATTCTATATCAATAAAACGAAAATTTATCTAACAACGAAAAAAAGATTTTTAAAAAGAAATTCAATGCATTGGCTTTTGAGATTTGGTGATCTTAAGACAATTTTGAAGAACTTTTTTCACAAGTGTTACATGCCATGCATACAGATTTACATTATTTCTTAAAAGGATCAATGCAATTATTTTTCAGAAAATAAGAGGTATAAAATTAATGAATTATTTCTTTTTATTTGTAATTGAACTGTTATACACCTCAGTTGTATATATATACAACAATACAATATGTGTCATGTCCCCGCTCAAGCTTTGCACTTTTCCAGGTTAAAATGAGGCATAAGTCTAGAACGGTAAATGACTCACTGCCCAAATTCGAGCTCTGCGTGTTATGGTTTTAAGCATTGTGTATGAGTGTCATAAACTTTTGATGAGACAAACTTAAGTTAGAGTACGGAAATTGAAAAATTTGCAATTTCCCAAATTATTAAGAATCATAACTTTAGAACGGTTAATGATATACTCCCAAAATTATAACCCTGTCTGCGTGTTGTGATTCTCAGTATTGTGTATGAGTTTCATAAAATTGACATGAAGCAAACTCAAGTTAGAGTGCAGAAACGACAAAAATCGCAATTGTCCAAGTTATTAAGGGGCATAACTCTAGAACGGTAAGGGACTCACTACCTAAATTCCAATTCTGTCTTCGAATTCGGTTCTTAGCATTGTGAATAAGTTTCATAAATTTTGAATGAAAAAATCTTAAGTGTGCGGAAACAAAGAGGGGACTAACAAAAAGACGGACGGAAGGAAGGACGGACAATTAAAGGTAACACTTAATGCCTCCATTATCCACGGCGGGGGCATACAAAATGAAAGACACACACAATAATAAAAGTCACCGAAATTAAAAAAGTTCAACATACAGTCATTAACAGTAAACAAAAAGACAAATAAAGGTCAACATTAAGTATTTAACAGTAAAGACAAGACATTAAAAGGTCAACATAGTCTTTAAAAGGTAGAAAAGACATTTAAGTTAAAAGGTCAAAATAAAGTCTTTAACAGTAAACAAAAGGCAAATAAAGGTCAACGTACAGTATTCAACAGTAGCATCGGGTATGGGCTAGTGTCGTCCCTAACAAAATTCGGGTATATTTTTCACCTTAGAGCTGAATATATAAAGGACAGGAAACCAGTCTACACAAGTTGTAAATTAATTTAACAGAAATGACAAATTTGTCATTATCAATGTTTTAATTTAGGTTGTGATAGACTGAAGTTGGCATTTTCTTATTACGAAGACAACTCGCCCAACTTGGCCAAATTAAGAAAAAGAAATAAAGAAAAGGTTGAGATATTATAGATTAAATCATTTTCATTTTTTTGGAATTTTTGGTATTTCATCTTTTAATCTTTGTTTTATATTTGCAGGACAAGGTCAACTGTGCGTGTCCGTAATCCGTCAGAGAAACGATATTAGTTCAATAAATCATATTGTACCTTTGTCTTTATTTTTACCATCGTTACACTAAATTTTATTTCTGAGGTTACAAAGGCTTCCGTCAAAATCAAGATGATTTTGAAACAGTGAGCAACAGTCTCGACAATTTTGATGTTTTAAAACAATTTTATAAAACTATGACTATAGTCATCTGCATTGTTCAAATATCGCCAAACGTCAATCTTTGTACTATAGATAACACAAGCGACACAAACGACAATTTTTCCGCCTACAATAATTGGCGTCTTTATCAACGCCAATTTAGGACCCTTGACATGTAAGTAATTGTATTCAAAACAAGTATTAGCATTTCCAAAAGCTTTTCTGACTTATTCATCCATTTGATGTGGAAATGCGTTACAAAAAAGTAGCACAAATCCTGGTTTATGTTGAAGACTTTTGTTAGGGACGATCTTATATCGTATTTTATGTCTGGACTATCTTTTGTTACAAAAATTCAGTGCAGAATATGGTTTCATGATAAATCTATAAGTACATCAGTTTGGTTTTATTTCTAATTTTTTTCTTTTTTTGTCGAGCATTCAGTCGTCGTCGGCGTTGTCAACGTTCACATACAGTCTGTTTTAAGTTTTTTATACATCAATAACTTATTTTTCATTGTCCTGATTTAACCGATAGATGAAATTTTTTGCAGTTTTAAAAAGAAGAAACAGTCTGGTATTAAATTTTGTTAAACATTAATTACTTTGTCAAACCTTCATAGAATTTATTGAAACTTTAACGGAAGCTTTTGTTTTGACTACTAGATGTACTTTTCATAAATAGCCTGGGATTGATTTCTTTTGACATAATATTCATGGACTGTTATGAAAACTTGACAGAAGCCAATCTAAAAAACAAAGAAAGAACATCTGAAGGAAAAAGTATGATTTAAAAAAAATGTATTTTACTGTTGAAAGACTTACTTTTTACAGTAAATAGCCTGTATATTGGTACCAAATCGTAACCGAAATAAGAAAAAAGGTTAAAACGATGGACAAAATAAGAACTCTAAAGATTATTTCAATTGATTATTTACATTGTGCATTTAATGAAGCAACGAATGATTAATGTCTATTCTGTGATAATCGATGGCAAAATATTTGAAAATTGTTAATTTTCAACAGGTCAAATATTTTCTTTAAAGATTTAATTCAAGGGTCAATATCATTTCGATAGATTAAAACATAAACAACAACGACGTCTGAAATACTAAAAAATGTCAAAAAAAGGTGTCAAAGTGTCTTTAAATGAATAACTACACTAAGAGCACCGTTACCTTGTACACGTAGGGCTTTTGTGTTGTGGATCCTATACTATTTTAATTTCTTTCCAGTAAATAGTTTGATTTAAATTTCATCTACAAGATTAAAACTTTTGTCCCATTTTAAGAGTCTATTTCTGTATTTGAAAGAAGAAGCATTTTACAAATGATTTGAAACTTTTATTTAATTTCTGTCACATGAAAATTCACATTTCAATACGTGTTTATTACCCCAGGAATAGATTACTTAAGCTGTATTTAGCAAAACCTTTCAGAACTTTTGGTCCTCAATGTTATTCAACTTCGTATTTTATTTGACCTTTTAAATTTTTTGACTCGAGCGTCACTGATGATTTTTTATAAACGAAACGCGCGTCTGGTTTACAAAATTGTGATTCTGGTATCTTTGATGAGTTTATTCACATCTCATAATCTCAACGAACCTGAAAATTAAGGATACTCCAAAACGTAGAAGGTCTGCTTCATATTTTGATCTTTTCCTTGATATTGATAGGCGCCTTTAAACTAGAATCTATGACAAACATGATGACAACAGTACCTCAGTTTCGGTAACAATCACAAGAAACCTACAACACATTCGCACATAACTATACATAGTAGCTTATTGTGTATTCTTTAATTTAAGAAAGTGTTTTGTACAGTTATAAAGCAAAAATAATTGCAGTTTTCCATCATGTGTATTGTATGGATAAAAAACATGAATTTTAACGTAATATAATCTTAGTTCTGTCATTCATATGAATTTCATGCACATATAAAATTGAGAATGGAAATCGGGAATATGTCAAAGAAACAACAACCCGGCCAAAGAGCAGATAACAGCCGAAGGCCACCAATTGGTCTTCAACGCAGCGAGAAAATCTCGCACCCGGAGGTGGTCCTCAGCTGGCCCCTAAATAAAAATGTGTACTAGTTCATTGAAAATGGACGTCACACTAAACTCCAAAACATATAAATGACCTAAAATTAAAAAATCATACAAGACTAACAAAGGCCGGAGGCTCCTGACTTGGGACTGGCGCAAAAATGCGGCGGGGTTTCCCATGTTTTGTGAGATCTCAACCCCTATTCCTCTAGTCAATTTAGAATAAAGAAACACACAGCAATACGCACAGTAAAACTCAGTTTAAAAGAAGTCCGAGTCCGATGTCAGAATAGGTAACAAAAGAAACTAAGCAAAATGACGATGATACATAAATTAACAAAGGACTACTAGCAGTTACTGACATGCCAGCTTCAGACCTCAATTAAACTGATTGAAAGATTGTGTCTTCATCATATGGAAATCAAGTACCATCCCTCCCGTTAGGGGTTTAGTATCATACCGTCATAAAATATATGAGAAGAATATAACCCGTATCATGCCAACAACTGGTTTAAGAATAATTGTGTTTATTTCCGATGCAAATACCCTATGAGTGAATCAATATTTATACCAAAATATGCAATCCTTAATGACTTGACAACAGTATCGTATCTATATCCCTTCCAAATAAGTCTGTTTAAAGGTTTGGTTAGCTTTTGAGGTGAATGCCGACATTTTTGTGCTTTGTAAAGAATATTACCATAAAAGATTAGATGTAAAATACCTGAACGTATAAGATGTCTGCATGTTAATTTATATTTACGAATGATATTCTTGTACCGATGATAAAATTTAGTAAATGTTTTGATTAGTTTGTGATATCGAAAACCCTGGTGTAATAATTTTTCAGTAATACAGAGATTTCTTTCGTTAAAATCAAATACGTTGTTACATACACGAGCGAATTGAACAAATTGAGATATATAAACACTATAAGATGGTGACAAGGGAACGTCACCATCTAAAAATGAATAATTAACAATATGAAATGAAAAATCATCTCTTTTGTCATAAACGTGAAACATATACCCATACATGCAATTCATAATCAATTAATTTGACTATGTAAACGGTTTGCAGTGTTATTGATTAATGCAATAATTGTTGTTAATATATGTGTGTGGTATGATAATCAATGAAAGTAACCAACTGTTACCGAAGGACGAAATCCATCGTACGGCCTTCTAACAATGACCAAACCTATATCGTATAGTAAGCTATAAAAGATACCAGCATGATAAAACGTGAAACATTTCCACTTTTTCAATCTTAAGATTTCTCAATAGAGTGGACTACTGTATTTTTATGTAAATAAGATAAGAAGATGTAGTGTGCTTGCCACTGTAACAACTATTTACCAGATACCAAATGACGTGAATGTCAGATATATATATATATCATCGTACGAACTTGAACAATAAGCAATTCCCTTACCTTTTAGTGAGCCGTACAAGGCCCAGTCTTGACAAAACGAGAAAAACCAATAACGGTATATCTTCGAATTTTAACCAAACATTGAGGCAGAAAAAAAATGTATACTTTGACTTGGCACGCTTCTTTAAATTAGTTTCTGTTATGTGTTTCGGTGTCAACTGCTAACATTCACGAAATATGTATTACTCAAACAATTTTCGAAAATAATAGCGGCAGCAGAACACATAAAATTTATAGGGTGGAAATTGGAAAAACTTTTTAAAAACACATAGTTCACGTAGTTATTGTTTACTAACTTGAATACCAAGTACAACTAATAAATATATCTCATGCGTCCCGACACTGAAATATCAATCAGGAAACATCATAAAGATTAAGTGTAAACAGCCCGAGAAACGATTAAACTTGTCTACAGCAAAAATCTATAGATATCTACAGTATGTTTAACCATAGGTGTTAATGATTGTATAGCAATATATATTAAGTAATGAGTTCATTTATTAATTGAAGAACCTTTGTGAGTACACTCACATACCCCACGCCCCTCCCCCCCCCCCCCCCCCACATTGTCACTTGACAAACAAAATCTAACCAGTAAGTTCAAAGACTCATAACTCTTACAAAAGTCAACTGATAAAAATGTCTTGGGGATAAGCACATCTACATATTATGCCCTCATTTACAACTACAAAGTTTCATGCAATTTTGTTGTGTGGTTTAAGAGTTGAGCTGACAAACTGTTGCAGTAGTAAATTATGGCAAAAACTCTAAATTCAAATGGGTATAACTCCTAGAAAAACATTGAATCAGTATTTCTTATCGATATGCACATTTACAAATAATATGGCCTTATTATCTACAAACTTTTGTGAAATTCGGTGGTGTGCCTTTACTATCTCACAACGGATAAGTAACCAATATACAACAGGACTCAACATCCTCAGCATTCAACACCTCCCCGTAGACAAAATGAAGACTACTAAATTCTAGAAATAGTAAATGCGACACCCTATGGTTGCACTGACAGAATCAATGATATAGGTAGTATATCTAGTCATTCCGGCAACTCGGTGAATGTGATGAATGTTTAAAACTCTGCTCCTCGATGTTGATGCGGCCATCGTTATAATGCATGACCTACTGTTCATGAGGTTTCCAGAAATGACCTTCTATTATTTATACAGATAAGCCGCTGGATATTCATCATATCCATCCAATGCTAAATTCATTATATATCTACAACTTTCGAAACTTCATTCTCTATACAACTTGTTTACTTTGCAGAAAAAGGTGTCGCTGCCATCAATTTATGCAATATCCTTCATCATAGCAGCTTACATTAATCATCAGTTTCTGCCCCTATCATATCTTATAACAATACTGTCTCAACTATTGGGAATAAAGTTTCCAACAATAAACACGCGTTGCCGGATTTCAATGTTGACGACTTCATGGCTAAACCTCCGGTACTGATTGCACTTACGCTAGTTCCGAACTCGTATATAAATCGGCTGGCATCGTTATTACTGGTGACCCGAACAATGTCAACACAGTTTTAATGCACAATGGATTAACTGAGAACCAAAGTATTAAAATTTGAAACACAACTTTAACATACTAATGGCTTCAGTCTAGGATTATGCAAGGCAATGAGCTTTACGCGAAAAAGAAAACATGGATACTCTTTCCGAATGATTAGGGAAGTGAGGTCGTTCCTTCAAATTAGAATTCAAAATCAAATATGGGTGCATGAACTCATGCTACATTTATATAAAGGTTGATAAGCATTTGCCTTCCCTGCCTGACACATGTTGTGTTGTCCCCGAAGATCTAGATAAAGCATCGAACAACATCGTTTGTGTGGGTGTCAATCACAATACATAAACTGCTCAAAAACTGAATTAGGTGTCGACAATTCACATGAAAACTCAATATATTCTCTACTGGTATGTGTAAATGCGATTTCAAGCAAAAATGAAGATGTTGGTACTTCAAATATGAACCAATCTAACCAAGGGTAAATAACTGAAATATTCAATTCAATTCAATTTAACAATGTATTAAATTATAATGTACGCGATTTGATATATAAATGATAAAACAATCCGTTGAATGCGAGGTAAAGTTGTACTTGTTATGTCCAAAACTATTCCTCGGTTTCCTGATGACCATGTCGTTCTGAACGAAATACATGTGTGAAAAGGAAAATCTTACGATACTTTCGATAATTTACTCTTTTTCATGGTTTAAATGGTTTAAAGATATATCATCCTCCTATGTCAGGAAAATATAAACTGACTGAGAATATGATTATACTAATTATATAAATAGATACATGAGTTCAAACATACTCCCCGTCTGATATATATCTGATATCACTATTTTGTAGATTAAATACATATGAATATAAGATATACAATGTCACTATTTAGATTCATAGTATCACTGTTTACACTTTAATATTGCAAAGAATAATCATGGCCACGATTGATCGTTTGAAGTAGGTTTGTTTTTCCTCTTACGACTGTTCATACCTCCACTTACAACACAGCTTCTTTTCATTTAGCAGATCTAGGTCAACGAGATCGCGCAGATTTGTGTCCTATTTCATTTTTGTTTTGACGGTAGAAACTTCTTTCTTCAACGTTGATAAACCTCGATGATCTTGTCATGTCATAGTCTTATTAATATAGCGTTGTTATATAATGACGTCCAGATATGATCATTGGTTCCTGTTCACGAAGACCGTAGATTTGACTGTACGACAGCTTACTCGGAATGGTCCTTGTTTGTCCAAAAACGGATTGAGATCGGCTATCGGACTTCACTTCGGAATGACTTTGTCTGCGAATACAATCAATTTCTTTCAGAATGAATTTTCGTTGACCAAAATAACACTCAATAGAAGTCACAGATATGCCTTAAGTACCTGTGTAAACAAGTGAAATGTTCCACTAAGTCAATCTCTTGTACAAACGTTGTTCAGATAGTGAATCGCTTGAATCTACCTAACGCATTGTCAATTCCGTTATATTCAGGTAATTTTATGGCATGCGTTTTCTCAACATTTATACTTGAATTGAATTCTTAGTCGTTATCAAGACCAACCTCGGGACCAGCGAGTTGATTTCGACCTCGGAAGATTTTTCCGGTATTGAGACTAAATTGTTACGGTTTGCCTGACAAGATGTTTGCTATCTTTGCGTTTACTTTGTGAGGAACAGTTTGCTTAACAATGTATGTTCTCCCAATTATGACTAGCCAAATTTCAACTTTTGGGCAAATGGAGTTTTAGGCAGTACTATTCAGGCGCTACCCTGATATGACATGTCTTTTGTTTTTGTCGTCTGGTTTTGTAGTTCACGTTTGTTGTCGGATACTTGATGACGGAAAGCGTTTGACGTCTTTAGCCGAACAGTTTTATCTTTTTTACTTTATTCAATTGTTTAGGGCCCGGGCCCAGCTGAAGCTCGCCTCCGGGTGCGGGATTTTCTCGCTGTGTTGAAGACCCATTGGTGGCCTTCGGCTATTTTCTGCTCTTTGGTCGGGTTGTTGTCTCTTTGACATATTCCCAATTTCCATTATCGATTTTATTTCTTACAGAGTTTTTCTTTAGTGCCGTGTGGAGACAGTAGAGTGACTCTCCGTGCTTCTAGTTTATGCTCTTATAATATACAAGATAATTGAGTGTGTGTCCGAGCGATAACTTCTCTATGTTCATTACTTTAAGAATATTTATCTAAAACTCATATTTCATTATTCAGCCCCATTCTACTATTGAGTCAGACGTCAGGCGCTACCCTGATATGCCCTGTCTTTTGTTTTTGTCTCCTGGTTTTGTATTTTGTCGGGTACTTGATAACGGATAGCGTTTGACGTATTTAGACGAACAGTTTTATCTTTTTTACTTTATTCCAGACAAGAAACCAGTTGCTATGGTCATCAACTATGGGGTAAATTCAGACAGTTTGTTTTTCAGCCTGTTTCTATTATACACATTCACGGGTCATATCTCGGGGCAAGATTAAAAACTAATAGGATCCGTGTGAACTAACAGAGGTTTGCCTGGTTTCAGCTGACTCTGTCTGCTCCCCGTATGCTTTTCAAGGCAAGCTAGATAGAAATATTGAAGGTGGTTGCACATTAGTAATGTGTAATGCTGTCTTGTGATGTTTACTTCAACACTCGTCACAACTGATGCACTTATTGCAATCATTACTTTGTTTGAACAGCTTTTGCATTCCTTAAGCCCGGAACGCGCGTCGTTCGTCCAACGGATGCATTGTCTTATAAGGATACAAAGATCTTGTTGTTGACTGCAATATCTAAGTTGATGTTCACCGCTGTTTTATAATGGAAGTTGATTTAAGAGTACGACCGGGTGAGATCCTAGACACAGTACCTTTTGTAACTTATGTAACGTCGCGTCTTGAAGTTGAATTCAGCATCGTTCTTGATCTTCCAAACGGAACATTTACTGTTGTTGCTTCCTAAAGGAATATGTTCAATAAAGCCCTAAAATTGCTCCTATTTCTGGCTACAATTTCAAATTAGGATTAATTGATCAATATGATAACGAATCATACCTAATGCAATGAATAAATATAAAACATCTCTTTTTGTTGAAAATTTACGTACTTGCATTCTCTGCGAGACGTCACAAATAGAACTTCTTTTGATTTCCAACGAAAATTCAATGAAAACAGGTAATTTCCTTCGATTTCAAGGACAGGAAAAAAGAGATTATGCGTCGACACACAAAGTCTTTTAATACAATGTTTGTTATAACATTTAACATATCTGAATTGAATAACCAGTTTGTCAACGCTTGTGCTTTATGTTCCTTAGTCTAAATTTGGTTGAAATATGGACGATTCTGTCACATTTCGCAAAAATCTCTACATTTGGCCTACTTAGCAGTTAGGATTCTACTTCGTCCAAATGATATTCCCATTACGCCATCTAATTTTTACAATCGTAAAAATGGAACCCATTGTAGGAATGACGCGCTGCCAATTTAGCTCTTGAAAACCGATAAATTTCTCCACATAGCACCATTACGATCCTTAAATGCCAATTGTATCTTAAAAGACAAATGTATCTACTAGCTATTGAGCATCATTTAATGTACTTTTCTGCATTTAGTCAATTTTAAACTATTGTTTGATCGGTTGTCAGGGGAAATTTTTGAAAGTTCAAAAACATTTAAAAAAATTCTAATTAAAAATTTCGAGGAAGGGCAGACTAAAATTTTTTAGAGGTTGAAGACTAATAACCCTAGATTACACACACACACAAAATGAAGTTTTTTTGAAGTTATGCATTTTTAAGATCAACTTGTAAAGTCTGTCGTCAAGTACTTTTAGTAAAGATTTGTTATTCGTACACAGCTACTCTGTTGTTATGACTCATTCAAAAGGTATTTCACTTGTCCTATAAATTTCATTTTTAGTGAATTTTTAATGTTATCAAATCAACATGTTGCCAAAATATATCAAAATAATAGAATCTGAAGTGAAATGACGTATCAAATATTTTTTGCATTATGCGTTTTCTAGACAAAAAAGTCAACTCAAACACTCCCGAACATAAAAAGGTGCACTCGACTTTCTCTTCGATGAAATAATTGACCTTTTTTTTTTTTTTTTCCCAAAAAGACTGTCGCCGGGGACAGAGATGCAAATTAATGCTTTAAAAAGATGTATCTATTATCTTTCTGTGGAATTTTTTCGGCGGAATTTATGCTTATACACAAAAAAGATCCACTTGAATTTGCACCTACCACAATCAACTATTTTATGAAAATTTGTCTATAATTTAAAAGTTTACAAATATCTCGAAGTTCCATATTATAACTTTAGTAAAAACGCGTATATAAAATGCATAAAATCCTAAATCATCAAACTTTTAAAGTCAATAGAAACAGATGTAATCAATTCAAATATACCAATTTGGCTTTTTACCTTCTCTAACAAAGAGTTCCATTTCTTTTGTTTAATTTCAACAGGGTTTCCGCCTATAGGATGTTAAAAATCAAGGCTTTAAAATAAAACTTTGACAAAAATAGATAATTTGTTTTATTTTGAAACATTAAACCTAATTATCGGTGCGTCAAAGCCATTTCGTGGGTTAATCTAATAAAGATAATAAAAATGTGAAGAAACAATGAGAAATGATATTTCAAATACGAAAATTTTCGTTTATGACCCTTTTTCGTTTTTATTGTAGGTTCAGATTGTCTTTAATTAGACCGACTACAACTTAAAATACTGGTAAAAATTTGCACTCACTGACAATATATATTTTTTGATGATTAATTCAGAAATTACAATAGCATGATTATTGTAAATTGATAGTGGTATTATTTCATAATTGGTCGATGGGAATTTCAAAAAACCGCCTACAATATATTACGTTAAAATAATGATAATTAATGTCGTTATTATGATAAAAGAGTATAAAGTTGCCCTTAGTCGAAAATGATAAATAAATATAAGTGCAGAGCTCTCTAACTAACAATTTGTCTTCCATTATAATAAAAACAACAAATGATCACAAATCCATGTTTTGTCATTTGAATCCAATAAAATATTGGAAATATCACAATTAAATTGTACAAAAACGCAAAATGGTATCTAGGAGTTTATATAACATAAAGGTAAGTTTTAATATCGATTGAATTGTTTTTAAGGCGAATTGTGAAGACAAGATATCTCCTATCTATATTTTTTATAAATATGTAACTAGCCACGTGTTTTGCAGCAAACCACATTAAATCTTCCTGATAAAAGGAAAGGCACACATTCAACTTGGTGCTGTTTAAAAATATTCTTCGACTTTTGTTGTTATATAGTCACAACTTGATCAGTTTAGAGCACCGATTCATGAAGCTTACGGGTTTTATTTTATATTTTAGATTTTACTAAGTAGTATTGTAACCTATTTTTCAATTAAAAAATTTATAAGTATGAGGAAAACTATTTTTTTTATTATTATTTCAAAATTTCATTTGTTATCATTACCACAGATATGTTACAATTTTCATAACTATATTTACATTCTCTTTTTCTCGATTCTTGATTGTGACAATCCAGAATGATACGCATCATTAGATTTTCATTTACCATGAACTACTGGACGGGTCCTTCTAGTAGAGCAGGATTAGTGAAACCTTCTGAAGGACTCGAGATCAACCCCAGTTTTTGGTAGAGTTTTAGTTGTTTTAAATCTTATTAATCTACAAAGTGTTTTGTGAAAGTTTTTTCTCTTTACGTCGTCTATTATTTTTTGCCAGGACGTACGTAGTCACTTTCTCTAGATTTAAGAGTTTTGAGTGTTATTTGGGTATATTTCGCCTATTTTTGTTTATTGACATGGCTCTGTAAGACAACACCAGTCCAGTACCTATTAAAAGAGAATTTATGAGAAAAGAAAAGAGAATTCAACTGTTCAGCTCTTCAAATGGAAAACCAAAAGGTAAATCTATCAAAAACATTCTTCTAATGTTCATAAGTCACCAGTCTGTCGGATATCAGTATATATATAGTAGTCAACAAAAGAAACGATACAAGGCAATGTATTTTCCATATATAATGAAATTGGATACACTGTTCCAAGGTAAATAATTGCCCAATTGGTCTTATATTTACAGAGCGTTATTTTCTTATCACAACTATTGATTTAAGGCAAATACGCGAATTTTTTTTTGCAATTTTTGTTATTTCCAAAATTGTATTTTCACCCCAAAAATTCAAAAATCGATATTAGAACTTAATATTTAAAACTTAAACATGGTCTGCTTAAATTTTGAATGCCTTTGCATATATTTGAATACTTAATTGTCATCTTCGAAATTAAGTGCCGACTTTTGTTCAATAACACGGTATTTTCTCACTTTGCAATTTGGTCAAATTCTTTTAATCATATGCATATGCATTTGCTTTGCAAATGAATATTTTTTATTGGATAATTTAAGTTTTTCCTATTTATTATATTTTATGATAAATTGGAGTTCAAATTTGTGTATTGTTACTTTTGTTGACTAGTATATTAAGAATTTTGTCTTGTATATGTGAATTAGGACTTCAAACATTTTGCATTAAATAAAAACCATCAAAACAGTCAAAATATCCTTATTTGTTTTTTTTTCTATCTTGCTGCAAGATGTCTAACATCCAAAGATGTTAATGCGGGGATCTATTAATATACTAGTAGTAAGGTCATAATATGATATTAATTTTTCTCAAAAAAGTTAACCTTTTTTTTTTTTTTTTTATAAGCTTGAAGAGTTTAACTATTTTTTTAGATTTCGGGGAGCCAAATGATGGCTCTCAATATACCTTCTTATTTGACACTGACCAATTAAGATATCAGCTATCCTATAATCACACGTTTTGGTACACGAATGATCCAGTCAGAGAACCGCAAGAATATGTACCAATGGCAGGATCCAATGAGATATAATATGATTGCATTTGGTTCTTACATAATTTCTAAAATATCACTTTCCAGTAGTCAGTGTATATTGTCTTGTCGTTATTTGTTATTCATCTAGACATCAACAACAAAGTAATCGTTACATTAAGTACTGAAATGAATTTTGAAGAATCATTACTAGCGCTGCACTTACAGAATCAGATATTGATATGTATCCTTAGGGTTTTTATCACGGTGAGGTGTTTTTTTTTTCAATTCCGGGTAGGCTAAAGTACCCCTTTTGTTAGTTAAAAAAAAAGAGAAGAAGGATACCAAAGGGACATTCAAACTCATAAGTTGAAAAAAAAAACTGACAACGCCATGGCTAAAAAAGAAAAAGACCAACAGACAAACAACAGTACACGAAACATAACTTAAAAAACCAAAGGCTGAGCAACACGAACCCCACCAAAAACTGGGGTGATCTCAGGTTCTCCGGAAGGGTAAGCAGGTCCACATGTGGCACCCGTCGTGTTGCTCATGCTAGTACAAATCAGGTGATAAGTCTTATTCAGTAGGTCACCTTTTTTTCCAAATCCTCGATTGAACACGGTTGGATATGACTATCTATAATAATATGGAGAACTAAGATATTATTCTTTTTTATGATAGTGGTGTGTTGTGATCAGGGCAAAGACGTTTACTCCACACATGTTATTGTTCGTACTCAAATAAGGAAATATATATAGCCATAGCCTTTTCGTAAAAATATTCCTTAAAGTTTCAAAAATATTTTGTCCGGAAATCAAAATGTGTATGCCTCCATCACTCATCATATACAAGTCGTCTTCATCACGACTCGTTTGAATATCAAACTAAACGGAAACAATAAACTAAAGTAGCATACCATATAGCGGGTTATTTTTGCTCATTTTGGCGGATAGATGAAAATCGCGAAAACTTATGCATACGTTCAATACTTTCTAATAGCTAAGGCGTTTTGTGAACGTTCTATTTCTTCCGATCGGTAGGTCAATAACGGTATGTGTTAGTTTTAACAACATAAATACCAAAGGGCATTGTAAATACATATGTATACCCTTATCAATTATTATCAAATTATATAAGAGTTGTAAGTCACTCTTGATAATTTTATAACCTTATTAGTACATCAAAGGTCCGGTCAATTTCGTAACTAACCAACCGTAACATTTACAAAAAGTTTGTACACCTGTGAAAAATATCTATTTTTACTGGTATTCCACTGATTAACTGTGTCAGAATATAATCAATAAATAATCATTGAAGGATGAAAAAATCATTTAACCATAACAATAGACACTAATTTCATTGAATGACAATAACGATACTTCCTCACAATTTGATTATCTCGAACACGAACTTCCGCTAGCAAAAATGCTACGAGAGAAGAAATTTTGAGACACTTTTGTAAATATTTGACAATTCAAAACATGTGTTTCACCTCTTATATTGTTTCGCATTATCCGTAATGATTTCTTTTTACTATAAAAATAATTATTTCTTCTAATGTCTTGTATTTGTACAAAACTACAGCAAAGTTATGTTTTCCTGTTTTTCTTCCTGTCAATTTTTACAACTTTTTAACTGCAACCATTTCAGTAACCGTCAACAGATGTAATTGTTTTCGTTTACTTTTTTTTCCCCTTAATCGCGAAATTTTACAACCGCGAAAAAAACCTTACTATATGGTACATAAGAGACATTAAGTATTCGCTCGTGTATGTAATAACGTATTTGATTTTAACGAAAGAAATCTCTGTATTACTGAAAAATCATTACACCAGGGTTTTCGATATCAAAAACTTGTCAAAATATTTACTAAAATTTATCAGCGCTACAAGGACGTTATTCATTATATAAATCAACGTACAGACATCTTATACGTTCAGGTATTTCACATCCAATCTTTTATATTAATATCCTATACAAAGTACAAAAATGTCGTCATTCCCCTCAAAAGTTAACCAAACATTTAAACAGACTTGTTAAAAAGGGATATGGTTACGATACGGTTGTCAGGTCATTAAAGATGATATTATGTCAGTAACTGCTAGTAGTCCTTTGTTTATTTGTGTCGATCATTTTGCTTAGTTTATTCTGTTACCTATTCTAGCATCGGACTCGGACTTCTTTTAAACTGAGTTTTACTGTGCGTATTGCTGTTTGTTGGTTTATTCCACATTCGCTAGAGGTAAAGGGGTAGGGTTGAGATCTCACAAAACATGTTTAACCCCGCTGCATTTGTGCGCCTGTCCAAAGTCAGGAACCTCTAGCCTTTTTTAGTCTTGCATGTTTGGTTTTTTTTCTATTTTGGCTCATTTATATGTTTCGAAGTTTAGTGTGACGTCCATTTTCGCTGAACTAGTATATATACATTGTTGTTAAGGGGCCAGCTGAAGCCCGCCTCTGGGTGTGGGATTTTCTCGATGTATTGAAGACCCATTTGTGACCTTGGGCTGCGTTCTGCTCTTTGGTCTGGTTGTTGTCTATTTGACACATTCCCCGTTTTCATTCTCAATTTTACACAAACTGTAAAATATTAAAGCAAATATCCCGAGCACAGGAGAACGTTTTTTCCCTTTCTACACAGCACGAGAAACAACTTATTTCAAACAAATTATATATTTCGAGCAAATATATGGTGTTACTATTGACTAGAAACAACAATAGTTAAAAACCCACATGTTTAATTATTTTAAAACCATTTGACATTTTACTATTTTACATTGGTTAATGAGTATAGTTTGAGAAGCTGTTAAAATTGACCTTTAATATATCATCTGTGCAGACAGGTCCGAAGTTACATGCATTAAAAGTAATATAAGACAATTAGAGCCAATTTCAACGTGGTAAGTACTAATTTAGATAATTTTATCATTGCAAAATATTTTAACAACCCGTAATGATCAAAAATCGGGTCTATATAAAATTCACATTGTATTAAAAATTAATCATCACTTCTGGATTCATACCGAAGATGTTTAGTAGATTCTTGCTCTGTGTGGTTGTTGCTTATGGTAAGTCACGATATTTTAATTATATATAAAATTAGCAGAACAAGTTGTTTTGTTGTAAATAATGTGTGTGTCATTGATTGCATTGTTACAGTAGCACTTAACGGAAAATCTGAAGAGATATATTATTGGGCAGAAAAAGTAAAATAACAAAAATACCGAACTCCAAGCATAATTCAAAACGGAAAGTCCCTTATCAAATGACAAAATCAAAAGCTAAAACACATCAAATGAATGGAAAACAACGGTCATATTCCTGACAGGAGTTTCCTTATGTAGACAACGGTTGATTAATCCTGGTTTTATAGCTAGCTAAACCTCTGACAGTCGCATAAAATTGCATTATATTGACAAGAATAGCATCTTACACCTAACTGTTGCAAAACGTTTCAATTAATAACCATGTTTGTTTTCTGGCCTGAAAATATCTAAACCGTTTGACGACTCTTGCAAAAAGAGAGAAAAGAAAAAATATTGCAATACAAAAATTTATAAGTCAAATAAAAGTAGACAACGCCATGGCAAAAAAATAAAAACGATGAAATGACAAACAATATCATCACACTACATGGAAAACTAAAGATTGATAAAAAAAACAAATCCAACCTAAAACCAGGGGTGAACTCATGTACTCCGAAAGGGTCAGCGTCTTCTTTTCCACATGTGACAACCGTTATGTTATTCATGTTCAAATAAAGTTATGAGCTTTATCCATTGTGAAAAAATTATTGTTCCCAACATTGTTACACGAAATTTCATATTTTAGACGATACTGAAATTCCCTGACCCATGACGCGATATTTAACGTCTAAACTCTATCTGGACATGGCTAGGTATTTAAACATAATGTGTTTCCTTTGTTATTATCAGTACTGATCTGATGGGTGTAGCGGTCTATCAACTAATTAGTCCATATCAAGTGCGTCAAGTTTTTTAATTTATGTTCTATTTTCATAATGTTTCACCACTGCCGTACGTTAGGATTTAAAACATGTTTACTCCCTTCATACCCTTCACATTCTGTTTGCGCCTAGCTATTTTAAGAAAGGAACCATGTAGTTCAATGCTTGCTGTGGTAGCCGCCTGCTATGTTAATGTTATGAAAGTTTATTTATTACAAATGTTACTCAACTAAGACTGTTAGTTGATCGAGGGACTTTTCCCACTTACCATCCTTTATATTTCATTGATTTGGCCGTTAGGTGACTCTAACTGTTTATTATATACTTTTCTTTGTATAGTGTATAGTTACAGCGTTTATTTGTTTCATAAAAAATCTGTTATATTCATTGAAATTTGTTATTACTGTATCATAGAAATCAAATGTGTTAAACGAACAGTAACAAAAAAGTCAATAACAAAGTGTGTATGTTTTACATGTTCAGTATGCTGTGATGACTGTCCCGATCAGTGGTCTCAGTACAAAGATCACTGTTACTGGCCGTCAACATCTAGTGCATACAGCTGGAAAGCTGCCGAGGTAACATCAAATAGACTATACGTGCTACATCAGTTAATAATTTACATTTCATTAGGAACTATCATTTGTGTTTTTGCTTTGTTTTTTGTTTCTTTCTTCAATTTTATTTTTTTTATTTTTTTTTTTATATATATACATTTTGTTTTTATTTTTATATACTCATATATATACTTTAAAGTAACAAAGTCAACCCTATTCGTCACAATTTCATATAATTACTTGCCAAAATGTAATACTAAATCTGTATTAAGGAATTAATGTATATACATATATCTATGTTATATGAATTTAAGGCGCAATTACTATACAAGTAAGCCGCCTACCAAAACCAATGACAACAATGCGTGCTACACAAGCAGCATAGTAGATAACCATAGTCAACCTGATAGTGGTGCACAACAGTCTTTGCTCTGATATTATAATATTAACAAACAACGACATTTATATAGGAATAAGATACCCGTGGGTTGTTGTGCATCTGGCATTATACAATTCGATGTGTCATAATCAATTGAATGAAATTGTTGTTCCTGCGAAAAAAACAACAACAAAAACATTAAATAACATTATACTATTGTCGAAATAATTATTGTTTACTATATTATAAAAAGTATGATTTCGATTTTAACAAATTTGTAGAATGATATTGATTCTGCAAGGACAAATTTGTATAAAAATGATATATTCAAATTTTATAGTTTAACCAAACTAAGAATGTAATCAGGGGACTTCAATGGGGAATTAATTCATATGTATTTCATTTTATTACTAGGGCTAAAGTTGGGATAGCTTTTATGTTATACCAATGGTATATTTCGTAACGGAATGATAACTACCTGTAAATGGTTTTATTGATTTTGTATAGCAATCGAAATTTACTGTGAGGTTTTCCAGAAACGTCTTTTATGCTTTTTTATATATATTGTTAAAAATCTTTGCAGCAAGCATGTGAGAGCCGTGGAGCATATTTGACAGAAATAGGGGATCATGACGAGAATGATTTCATTGCCCGAATGGCGTTTGGTGCAGGTAATTATAACTGACATTTATGAGTGTATAAAATGTATTTTTTTTTGTCATAACCATAGTCCTATCCCCTTCCCGTCATTCACAGCTTACCTTTTTTCCACTAATACCCGGATGTTTAATTGTCAGGAATAATTCTATTGGTACCACTAGGTGAATAAAAACTACTTATCTTTTTTTAGCACTTGAGTTCACGCTGCACTTATATGGGCTCGTATTGCTGATCATTCATTTTGGTGTTGTTTGGATTATTGAATTATTTTCGTTGTTTGTCATATATTTTGTTGGCATGGTAAATGCTACCCCTTTTTGACTCATATTTGCATGATTCCCTATTCAATATCGTCTACCGTTTTATCACTGTTCTATCTTTAAAAAAAAAGAAAACAATCATTCATCCATCTTATAATCAAAGAACACAGAATAATAAACAAAAAGATAAGAATGATGAATGTTTTAATGTTTAAAATACACTGAACATGTTTTTACAGTACATAAATTGGTGATTAATGCAAAAGTATTTGCATCACTATAACTAAGACCATTTCATTGGGATTGATAGGGTCCACACTAAAGTTTCAATAAACGGCATTACCATTAGAAACCAATCAACTAAGTCAATTCATGCGTTCAATTTTAAAGAGCTAAATAACTAAATAAAATATCTGCAATAATTCCACATTCTTTGTATTTAAACTCTCAGAAATGACAATAGATATCGATCAATACAACAAAAATAGAAATAACCAAAATACCGAACTCCAAGAAAACTTCAAAACAGGAAGTCCCTCATCCAATGGCAAAATGAAAAGCTCAAACACATCAAACGGATGGATAATAATTGTCATATTCCTGACTTGGTACAGGCATTTCCTTATGTAGAAAGTGGTGGCTTAAACCTGGTTTTATAGCTAGCTAAACCTCTCACTTGTATGACAGTTGCATAAAATTCCATAATAGTGGCAACAATGTGTGAGCAAAACAATCAGACATAATTGGTAAAAAATTAGGGTACAGCGGTCAACATTGTGTTAAAATCTAAATCACTTAATATATTCTAGTATTAAAACTGATTGTTCATTCGTAATAATAAATCAAAAATCGCAAAAGGTAAAATAACTTGTGTTTAAGATATACAAAATTATTAGAAATGTATTACTCCAATAAAAGCAAACCATAAAACCTTATACTGATCATTGAAACTTCAATACCTGAAACAAGGCTGACTATTTCTAAACCAAGTATAATTCATGAAAGCAATACAACTTATTTCCAACGGAATTCTTATAAATATAAGCTTATTGTGGATATTGTAAGGTATAAAATTCTTAATCGATTTATCCTTTCTTGACCTGTTGATATTTTTTACTTAATGAACTTATAGTTCGTTTCTTCTCAGTTCGTCTTTGGTCAAAATTCAATTATGATGTAAAATTTTCTAGCTTTCCCCTGAATTTTCTATTGTGACTTCACGAAAAAAGGCGACAATGCCTAACGACGTTACATAGAAAGAACACGTATATGAGGCAAACAACCCATCAAAAATACAAATTTTATAATTTTGCGCGTTTCGTCTGCTGTAGCGCACGAATCAACACAACAGGAAGGTCAATAAAATACGAAATTAAAGCGCGTTAAAACCTAAAATTCCGAAAAAGTTGTGCTAAACAGCTAACTAAAGACAATCTATGTCATGGGTAAATCCTTGGTGTTTCAAATAATAATTCAAATACAGAAAAAAACGCTTCAGACGCACTATTTATAACTGGTAATTTGTTTTTGTTTAACTTGGTCGATACCGCTGTCGGAAGATTGTAAGTCCCTTTTGGTCGTATAGTTTCTCCAATATTCACATATATGTACAGCCGTGCCTTGCAATTTTTTTAGTTCGAGCTTTCCTGATAAAGATGTCAAGGAAAGCGCTTCGGATGCACACAAAGTAGGAAATATCATGTTCATGTACTATATCTTCACAATAATAACCAGTTCTATATCAAATTGTGTAAATCTTATTAAATGATTTTATTTTTTTTATTTAAAACAAGGTACTTGGTTCTTTATGGGTATTGTTCATACAGAACAATCTGGTGGATATGTTACTGCAAGCAATAGTGAAGGACTGGAATATAGTAACTGGTTAGAAATTCAAAACTCCGCATCAGCTGGACCAAGTTGCACCAGAATGGGCTATCTTGGCTACTGGGAATCCTACTCGTGTGACGAAAAACAATATTTCATTTGTGAGAGGTATAATATTGCTAGATTTTGAAGCAAACGTACGTGTATTTTGTGGAAGTAGGTAAACCTCGACTTTATATGTTCAACAAATGTTCTGCTTCCGCACTTTTGAAAAACCGTTTATATAATATACACATCATACATTGTTTTCCTAAATCATCGAAGATTTCTATGCACGACAAAAAAAGATTGAACTAACAGCATCACACCTCAAGTGAACCTTTGCTCAATAGTCAATGTCCCGGCATTTTATCGACATAAATTATAGATTTATCTGTAAATTTTTAGTCATTAAATACTAATTATTTATAAAAATATAGACCTCATATCTATCATTAGGATTGACCTTGAACGGTTTTTACTATTGTGTTAAGGCCCTTGAGATTTATATCCTCCTAAATGTGTATGCGTGTTTTTGTTTGTTTTTTTGTTTTGTTGGGTTTTTTATATATGTAGTTTTGTCCTTCCAAAATTGTTGACACGAGGGTAGCTGAAAAGGTTAACGCCATAATCACGTGTTTTACATACGGAATTTATTTCATTCTTTTATTCCTCTAATAATGTCTTCTTGACATTTACAACTTGTCAAAATTCGTGACATTTGCTAAAACACTTTACTTTGATATGGTATGGTGGGTGATTAATGTAAATAGGGAGACATTTACCCTGTCTATTCCAGTTGAATGGTGTGTGATTATTAATGTAAAAAGGGAGAAAATTGCCCTGTCAATTCCACTTAAATGGTCGGTGATTAATGTAAAAAGGAAGACATTTGCCCTGTCAATTCCACTTGAATGGTGGGTGATTAATGTAAAAAGAGAGACATTTACTCTGTCAATTCCACTTGTCGGACACCCTTTTGATATTCAAGCGATTCTGTTTTAGTCACACGTTTGTCTGTTTTCAAATGGTTGCATTGCATTTGACCTGGCAACAGTGTGCAAAATATTCATATACTAGTTAACAACAACAAAAACTAAACGAGGCATTTTCTATTTATAATGAAATTGGATACTCGGTACCAAGGTGAACAATTGCCTAATCTCTTTAAATTTTAGAGTAACGTTTTCTCGTCTAAACCATTGGTACAAAGCAAACACGTGAATGTTTTTATTGAAATAATCAATTAAGTCTGATTAAACCTTTGAATTCCTTTGCACTTATTTGAATACTGTTTCTCATCTTGAAATTGATTCCCATTTCTGTCTGGATTTCAAGCAAAACGATTTGTCTCCTACCGACATTGGCAGCGTTGCACCATCATATCCAATCGCTTTGATAATGAAACTCTTTCATTCGATAAAAAACACAGGTTTTTCTATTTAATATTCTTATTGATAAATTCAATAAGTTCGTATGTATTATTGATACTTTTCGTTGATTAGTACATATTATTAGTAGTAGTAGCATTTGTAGCAGTGCAAACAATATTAGTATCATTACAGTGATGAATATATAGGCAGTAGTTATTTTGGAACATGGTTATCAAACACCAATTCATTCAGCTATGATGGTCATTACTACAGAACTGTTGGCAAAAAGGCAACATATGACGAAGCTCAGGTAAAAGGAATACATATTTAACTTGACTGTTTGCAACTTTGAAATATATGACGATGCGCTAGGTAATATTTTAAAAAAAAATACTGCGTCGTGTGACTGTTCACTAGGAATTTACCTCAATGACAATTTCAAATTATTTACTCATTCTAAAAACACAGGATATATTACTGAAACACGCAAACAATGTTATTAGGGCATAATATGAAAAATAATGGACCGATACAGAAAATCGACAATTGAGTTATATTAGTTTAATAGGTACACTGAAAATTGCAAGCTTGGGTTCATCGCTTAGTATATCAATCTTACGTTTCGGTCAATTTTCCTGCATTTTTCCTTCATTTTTTTTTATCTAGTTGCACACTAAGTATGTGCGACGATTTAACAATGCCCTTGACGACACTGCTGTTGGTAACGATCATGACCTTGAAATAGTAGTAAGGGGAGATAAATCAAACGTGTTCACGTAGATAAGTTTTATTTCGGTTGAAAAAAGACTCCCTCCCCCCTATAAAGTGTGCTTCCTTTGCCAGTCGTTTGTACTTAGAGTCGTTAATTTTATAAAACGGGAATACTTTTATTTTTTCTCTACTGCACGTTTAGCTTACATCTTGCGTTCTTACAATCGGATCTCGTATATGCAGGTCTCCATGTGATAATCGAATGCTGAATATAAATCTTTTATTAACAACTAAAGAATGCCAGCACAGTATATTTTCAAGTAAACTGTCTTCAAACAGTAAACCATGGAATTATTTGGGTTATTAAAATCAATGAACAATATAACTCGTGTTGTTTTTGTTCTATTATAGAAAATGTGTGAAAAAGCTGGTGCGTATCTTGTTGAACCCAACGACGAAGGTGAAAATGTATATGTGCATGACAAGATGCACGAAGCATGTAAGTGCTTTAACCGGAAATAAATAAATCTAAAATGTAATCAACGATCGCAATTATTAAATGCCGATGTATTACAAACGGCATTTTTTTTCATTCAAACAAATATCAGGAATGTTGAAATAGTATACAGTATGGTTTTTTTCAAATATCATAATTCAAGTTACAAAAGTTTATTTTTCTTATTTATAAAAGTACATTATGAAACCGATTTAATTGGACTTGACAAGTGTTTCTGGAATTAAGTTCATCAGGTACGCGCTCGCGACAAAAAGGGCTGACTGTTAAATAGTATCATTTTGATTCCGTTGTGTAATATGGAAAGTATGTGCAATGATAACAAAAAATTCCAAGAGTATACAATTAGAACAGTACAGCAGACTACATGAACAACCAACACCCGAATCACACAAAGAACAAATGTACAAACAAAAACGAACAAGAAATGATCCAGATAGTCTGACTTAATAACGGAACAAAATATGGTTGGATTAAACAAGTGTAAAGTGTGCACACCCCGGGGGCCACTCCCTTTTGACTGTTTAGATAATAATCTCGTAAAAGTAAAACACTTAATACAAACATGCAGAACGCAGCTACCAACAGGTATGTAACAAACTCTGAAAAAAATGTGTATTCATTTGTAATTAAAAAGTTACCTAGTAGGTATACAATTAAAAATCATTTAAAGGGTAAATAACAGGTTTAGGAGTAAATGAATTTACGATGACAGCTGCAATTGATGAAGCACGCACAACACAGATCCCTTTACAATTCTTAAAAATGTAATCAAATCATTAGATAACTTTGTCAAATGATTAATGTTAGCATTTCAATCAATTTTTCTGTTTGTGAAATTGTTCTGACATGTCATATGGAACTGGAACACGGTTATTTTGTCCGCTTTAGTTCCATACAATCCAATATCCTAATGGTGGTCAAGATTTTGTTTTTTCTAAATTTGACTGCCAAATTTTCAATTCCATATAAGATTACTCATACTGTTTTGTTTTGTTATAGAAAATGTATTAAAAAGTTGGAGCATCTCTTGTTAAATGACAATAGCTATGTCTTTTTTTCCATAGTTTATGGTCATTGGCGATATATTGGAGGATCCGATACCAAACGGGAAGGATATTTCGTCTGGAGTGACAATAAATCTCTTACTTTTAAGAATTGGTGGCCGGGAGAACCTAATAATAAATATAATGAGGATTGCATGGAAATGAGATATTGGGGAAAGTGGAATGACGTCGATTGTTACCATAACAACCGATATATCTGTGAAAAGTACGTAAGACCAGACATATCAGTTAGAGTTTGGATATATATCAATATATACTTTATTGCGAAGAATCTATGACAAACGTGATAATTACTTTCCAATGTCAGCTTCCCATTTTTCAACAATAACATACTATCTGCTCGGTCGTATGGTGTTTGTATATATATCTCAGCTGATACGTTACGCCCGTGCATGTTCACACTATACGGACATCATTAACAGGCGTATGCTTGTTATACAAATACTACTCCAACAGAGTTATGAGGAAGAACGACTGAAATTGACAGTAAATAAATTTTGAGGTCACCTTCACGCATTGGTTGGCCGATACGATGTGTCGGCGTCTCATGTCACTAGCGACATGTTATCGTGGTCTTAAATCTTTAGATACTAGTATTATAGTCTTATCGGAAAGTTAATCGATTGTGTCCTATTCCCGATTGTGGCATTTCTACTGAATGTGAATTAGCATGGAGGGTGATGCATGTATAGTAGGGGACACCTAGCCCGTCGACGGACGCAAACTCGCTCCTTTTAAAGTTCATGCGAGTATCTCAGATTCTGTTTGTTTCCTTGATTTGTCTCTTCTTAATTGATTAACGAGATTTGAACATCGTTTAACTATTGTCGCCTTAATGAAGTAAAACATTAGATCGCAGTTGATCTTTTAATTACTTATATAATGTTTTAGGTATGAACACTTGAATTAACCGTTGCGACCCATTAACTTTGTAAATAAACAAATTACAGATTGCGAAAATAATTATGCATACATACCGAATTTTAATCACACGATTGGCCTTTTTAGGTTTACATTGATTTTTCAACATCAATTTTTAGATGTTTAACATACCAAAAATAGATTACTTATTCGTTACACATTATAGTTGTGTACATATCTTTAGGCTTATAACGGATATATGCAGATTATTATCGAATTGCGGTTACAAATATGTGTATTTGATACGAACAAACAGATGTGAAACATATATTGTTAAGGCTCTACCAATGTCCGAAATTGGTGGACAGATAATACGTATGCAAAACGATCATTTGTTTTGGTTTTCCATTTTACTGTCTGCCGTGTAGGTGGCACGGTAGTATTTCCTGGTCCATAAGGGATAATGATAGCCTTTTTAGACTTTTCACCACTTTCTAGCACTGCCCAAAATTCTACGTACGCAGTTTACTGAAGTACTTTCATTATAATTTTCAGAAATGAATTTAAATATGTATCATGACCGTTTACTTTTTTTTGCTATCTTTAAAAACCTAAGGCCACTATTGCTTTTAGGTCTTTTATCATGCAGTGAATACAAAATTTAAAAAAAAATTTCAAAAATTCATTTTCACCTGTATGTAAAATTATTTCATATTTTTCTACACCTGATTCATCCATCAGTTTGGGAAAGTATGTTCAGTTGATACTCTATTTTTTGTCCAATCACACTGTTCAGATACATTGACTTAAGTAGGGTACACAAAAGAGCAAACTAAATTCCGGAATGCAAATACTACCGTGCCACCTGTAGACTTAACAAACTTATTATCAAATTCAAATCGTAGTCAAGACGATACTTAAGGTCTAGATTTTTTTTCCTCATATTTTATTGCGGAATTTTGCGAACTCATTCCAAAAGCATGTTACGATTTTGACATGATGATTGATATCCACATATCACAAACAATACCACAAATCGTATTACGTTTTGTAAGTGTGACATGTCATACAAAAATCTGATTTGGCATACATAAATACAGTTTTAAATGAAAATGACTGAAGTCTTAGTTATTCATTCAACAAATGAGCTTTGTCTGTCATATTTGTTTTTCGTAAATTGTTTTGTTTTTATAAATTAGGCCGTTAGTTTTCTCTATTGAATCGTTTCATATTTTTCATGTCATGGCCTTTTATAGCAGACTAAACGGTATGGGTTTTCTCATTTTTGAAGGCCGTATGGTTGCCTATAATTGCTTACAGCCACTTTATTTGAACTTTGGTGGATAGTTGTCTCATTGGGAATCATACCACATCTCCTTATTATTATTTTGGTATACTTTTGTGTCATTTTGGTGAACATTTCCTTTTCATATACCATTAATTTAAATTAATTCTTAAATTGAGTAAATTAATGATTTTAAACTTTTTTCCAGAACAATCGGTGATATAGGCACGACAGATGCTAAAGTCGGAACAAATGCACCAGTCACAACAAATGCTGCAGTCGGAACAAATACACAAGTCACAACAGATGCTAAAGTCGGAACAAAAGTTGAAGTCACAACACCACATCCGATGGAATCGACGACCGATTATTTTTATTACTAGTTATAATTTCAATCCTACAATTACAACTACACAACGTATAATTGATTCGATATCCTCTGTAACAATCGTTATATCTTTTAAAAAAATATATAGATGTAAACACATTTTCCAATAAAATAGTGCAATGATCACAGTTTAAAAGTCATTTCGGGTCTTTTATAGCTGACTATGCGGTATGTTTTTTGCTCATTGTTGAAGACCGTACGGTGACCTATAGCTGTTAACTTCTATGTCATTTGGTCTCTGGTGGAGAATTGTCTCAATGGCAATTATACCACATCTTCTATTTTTTTAATATTGAGTGTGCATATATGATATTATCTTACTAAATCATTGCCAATCAGACATGTCCCTGAGAGTGTTCTATTGTGTTGTACGAACTCATTTATTTCGCCACAGGGCAATAAGAGAATTTTTTAATGGCATGCAGACCTAATTTGGTGTTTTTGGAATTTAAAAACAGATTATTTCCGAGTATACTTGAAGATGTCCCACATATTTTAGGATTCAAGACAAGACAAGACAATTTTATTCTTTAAAACCATTGTATACACATTGGTACAAAGAATGAAATAATAATACATAGTATACAAAATAAATTGTGCACATGACAAGATATGAATGTTACAATAACTATACAAGATCATTTAGTTATTATAATAGAAAAACAGATAGACAAAGGCTAACCAGGAAGACATGCTAATGAATTTATAACCTTTATAAATTTACATATATTTTTTAACTTATTTCTATGTGTTGTTTGTAATAATTTACAAAATTTAATTACATTTACTCTGTTACAATAACAATTATCCAAAAACAGTTTTCTTGAGTCGTCTAGGGATCTACAATTCAGAAGAAAGTGAAATTCGTCACCTAATTCTTGACATTGACATAAATTACAATATCTCCTTTCTCTATCTAAACCTATCCATCTACCAGTTTCAATTGGTAATCTATGATTACCAGTTCTAAATCTACAAAATATAATCCTATCTCTATCTGGTAATATATCTAAATATTTTTCGAATTCAAACTTATCCTTATATAATCTGTACGATAAACCTTTTGACGAATTACATATATCTGAACGCCAGTTTTGTTGAAATTGGTCAAATAACTTCTGTTTTAAACTATTATTTAGCCATTTTGTGTTACAGCCAGTTTGTGTTAACCAGATATTACTATAGCCACATGTTTCAAGAATATTTTTTATAAAAATAACCCATTCAGACGTACAATTATTCTGTGAATATTTAAAAAACATAAAGTTATACAAAATGTGTGACAACTTATTTTCTTTGCCGTGAACAATTCTACACCAATAATTTACCATACGCAGTTTAATGTAGACTGCCATGGGATAGACACCAAGTTCGCCATAAACCATAAAGTTTGGGGTCGACTTCTTCAAGTTCAGTAGTAGCTTGCAAAATTTCAAATGTACTCTCTCTATAATATCTATATTACTGAACCCCCAAATTTCACACCCATAAAGTAAAATAGGCTTCACTATCTTATCGAACAAATCATACTGACATCTCACAGAAAGGTTATGAACTCTCCCCTTTTTAAGTACATCGTACATAGCTCGATATGCCTTAGTAGATAATATCTTTTTAGTACTTGCAAAGCTACCTATCCTTGAAAAAGTCAATTCCAAATATGGAATTTCTTTGACAACTTCTAATTCAATATTATTAAAATAAAAATGAGGATTTTGCAATAAACGTCCACTAGAAAAAATCATAATTTTCGTTTTACTAGAATTTACACTAAGTTTCCAAAGTTTACAATATTCACTAAATGTATTAAGTTGAGACTGAAGAGATTCAACTGATTCAGCAAATAGAACAGTATCGTCTGCATATAATAAAGCAAAAAGCTTAATATAAATATTCATCTCATTCTCAATTTCTTCAGATATACAGCTTAGTCCCACAACATCATGCATTTGTAAAAAAGATTCCAAATCATTCAGATATAGGGAGAATAAAAAAGGAGAGAGATTTTCTCCTTGTCTTACACCAATATTACAAGGAAAATAGTCAGATGATTGACCATTATATACAATTCTTGATTTAATACCACTATACATATTGAATATTACGTTATAAATTTTACCATTAATTTCGTGTCCAAGCAATTTCTGATACAATCCATTTCTCCATACACTATCAAAGGCTTTAGCGAAGTCAATAAAAGCACAATACATTTTTTTCTTTTTACTTTTCATTAAGCTAAATAACATGTAAATAACAAATAAATTATCTGTAGTACTATATCCATTTCTAAATCCTGACTGATTTTCACAAATTATCTGATAATCATCAGAAAAATTGTTTAATCTTGTATTCAAAACAGAGGTAAATAATTTACCAAAGCAACTAATAATAGTGATAGGCCTAAAGTTTTTGGGATCCAATTTGTCACCCTTGTTTTTATATAATGGTATAATATTTCCCAATAACCAAATCTCGGGAATAATGCCACTGTCAAATATAATATTAAACAGCTTTACTAATATACTAGATAGAATATGAAATGAATGCTTCAAATACTCATTTATAATAACATCGTCACCAGAGGCTTTATTATTTTTCAGATTTTAACTGCTTTTTCAATTTCATCTACAGTTATGGGTACATTCAATGACGTATTTAATCTACCAATGTCGTTTTGGTTGTTTACATTTTCGCCATCTTCATTTGCGCTACCAGCATTCAATGTTTTAAAATAATCTAACAATACATTCATAGGTATATTAGGGCTTTTCTGTTTTTTTCCACTATTCAAAATTTTCCAATATTCTTTTGGATTAGTGGATTTCAAATTATTTATTCTATTTCTAATTTTTTTCCTATGTTTTCTCATACTTTTATCCATAGTCCTCTTATATTTTTTCTCTAATGATTTAGTTTCGGCCTCCTGAAATTGAGATCGATTTCTTCTCAACTTTCTTTTTGATGATTTATAATTTTTCCTGGCTTCTTTACAATCATCGTCAAACCACGGTTTGGAGGCCTTCTCATATTTTTGTAAATTTGGATTAACTTTTTGCTGGGTATATGTGCCAAAAGTACTCTTAGCTGCATCGGTTAGTAAATTACTAATACTCTCTACTGCGGTCTTTATGGTTGTTTCACTTATTGTTGCGTTGTCAACCATATTTACTAGTTGAGTCAGTATTTCTTTTACTCTTTCTCCGTCTATATTATCAATAAAGTCTGCAGTTTTAGTACTCTCCCAGTTTTTAATCTTTTCATACGATGGTTCATCTTCAACCACTTTATTTTCAATTACTGATCGAACATACGGAGTTGCATGTATATATACCTTAAAAAAAAATTTGGGAGCAGAGTTTTACATCAAAACTTCTTTTTGTTTTAATTGTGATTTAGGCACCGTAGAGAGAAAAGGTCGGTGAATGCTTGATCATTACAAATTATGCATAAAAGCCAATTAGATAAAGGACATGCTTACAAGTTAATATAGATGTATTGTATGTAAGAATGGATGTTAAACACGCTAATTAAAAAAACACACACACCATGAAATACTTTTAATATGATATAATTTTGATATCCTTATTCATAGAGCAAGGTATGCTCCATGTATATTATTGGTGCTCCATGTATATTGTTGATAAATGGCATAACATCCGATATATTGATGTCATAACAATTCATTCATCGCAGAATATTTACGAAAAAAGTGTGAAGGATAATATTGATATTTTCTAGTATAACTTAAATGTAAGATAAAAACAATGTGTAAAAAAAACTTTTTTCTCTCTCTCTAGCATTTGAATGATTATAAAAGCGAGGCGAAAGATAACAGAGGGACAGTCAAACTCATAAGTCGAAAATAAACTGACAACGCCATGGCTAAAAAAATAAAAAGACCAACAGACAAACAATAGTACACAAAACACAACATAGAAAAACTAAAGACTGAGCAACACGAACCCCACCAAAAACTGGGGGTGATCTCAGGTGCTCCAGAACGGTAAGCAGATCCTGCTCCACATGTGGCATCCGTCGTGTTGCTCATGTTAGTATAAGTTACTGACAAGCCTTAAGTGGTTTGTTGTATTCAGAAAATAACAGAAAGTGTATGCTCTTGTCCTCAATCAGCTAGAACATTGTAAAGATAAACAAATACAAGGTCTAGTTTATCCTCCAAAATTGGATGTCTTGAATTGCCAACTACCAAATAACACAATCAACAGATACAATACTTACCAAAGGTTCAACTGCATTAATTTTGTTGCAAAAACAGTGACTTATATCGTGAATGAGATGTTAGAAGAAAACATTAATGGGATATGAATTTGGCGGCCATATTTAAAACATGTGATCAAATGTGGCCTAGTACTTTCATACAAGAGTTGAAAGGTTGAAAATGTGACTTTCAAGATTTTGTATGTTAAATATGTTACCAATCAAGTCGTGTTTGCCATTCGATCAAAATAATGAAATTGTGATTTTCCGTAGGGTTTCAGTGGGACATATATGTCACCACATTAAATGGAGTCTGGTTGAGGTTGACATCAAAATCATCAATCTTTTTTGGAAGCAATTCATATAGTTGTTTCAGACTTTTCAAAATCAGCCAATCAGTATCAAAGATTGGTATTGGCTTTTTTTATTCGTCCTATCGAGGCCGATTTATCATGCATTGTACATATAAAAAGAAATAAATTAATTAGTGAAGTGTTTTTTTGAAAATGATAAAAAATGTATAATGGTCAAGGCCTAGGGCCACGACGGTTATGTTACAGCAGTTGGTCACATGTTTTGATTAATGTCTCATCCCCGGGAGATGCTAAATATGCATACTCCATGCGACACATTACATTTCGATTAAAACGATAAATCCAATAAATATTGACTAGGAAGCTGGCAATGAGCTTAATAATATATATGAATTCACTTTTATATAAAAGATACGGAAATAAGTTACCGAAAAGTAGTTTTATCCTGAAACTTGCATTTGAAGTCACAATATCAGCGACAGGGAAAACTGAAGAGGGGTGTTTGAGAAAACAGAGAACTGGGGACGTCGGCTTCTGCTTGTTTGAAATAAACTATAGGTCGATATTCCCCTGAACAACATGGTTTGGTAATAATAATCAAAATAGAAAATTTGATACTTTTACTTACCTTGATCATAACCACCATCCCGTGGAAAACATAGCTAACACCCCACACGATGGGTATTGTAGATATTTAAATTTGATTCATTTAATATACTATTCTTTGCCATAGTTTTTCGTTTTTAACTTTGATAAAAAGGCGTTATTTTAGAAGTACCTTTGACCTTTTAAAAAACATGCTTACCTCAAATAAAAAATTAACCCTATTAACCTTAACCCTAATCTATGACATTATCATGAAGCAGTCTTAGATCTTAATAACCTAGACTAGTTGTCTGATCTGTAAATTTGTCGATTGTGTCCTTTCCCTACTGTGACATTTTGACTAAGGGTGGATTCGTATAATGGATGAAGCATTCATAACAGGAGACGCTTACCATTTTTCACTATTCTTGGACTTAATGATGTACTAAGGTGAAATTAAAAAAAAAGGATTTTAAATTGATACTATAAGTCAGAAGAGCATTAGTTAAGGAACAAAATAAGCTAAGAATATTGATAGGTTATTGAGCTCCTTTTCGAGATATTTATTTTTTTTTAAATGGCAGGAAAAGGCTGACTCGGACTTTTACCTTATATTTGCATTGGTACTATTTGGGTCTCAAATCGAAAGAAAAAAAATCTAGAATCTGCTTAAATTTTTTGATAATGACCTCTTATGAGCTATTGAAGTCTTATATGAAAAGAAAAATGGGTGTTATGGGGCAAAATATTTTACCCTGTATCGTAGGAAAAAAAAACATGGAGTCCGAACATCTGACAAAAATTCATAAACCCGACCTAAGTACATCCTTAATGCGAATCTCCAGATGTGTTATCTTTGTTTGTTTATTCAAAATTAATGTACGGGATTTGAACATCAGATAACTATTGTTGCCTTTAACGACTTTGTGATATTTTTTTTATTTTTCACCATTTATCACCTGTAAATGAAAATAAAACATTCAAATAGCTACATGTATATAATAATTTTAAATCATAGTTTCTGACATTTATCTCAATTTTTTAAATCTTAGTCAATGCGTAAACTCTTACAAGCTATTAAAATTGAACTTTACAGAATTCAATTATCTTGATGACAGGACTGGTTGTATATTAAAAACGATATTGGACAATTAGAACCAATTTCAACACGAAAATAAATGTAAATGACATCGGAATTATTAACGATCCATAATTAATAAAATGTCGAGCGATTCTTTAAAATTCTATGTGAACCGGTCAATATTCATACTGTGTATGGTTAATTACTATTTCTATGAGCATGTAATTTTAGAAAATGATCATTCTTATATGATTTGCATATTTTGAAATACGTTAATATGATTGATCGAGAAGGCTTCCAGTAGCTGTTTTTGAAGTGAATTATTTTTAGATAAACGATGATGACGTTACTACTTTTATTACATTCACACATGAAGCAAATCCAATGAACAAAAACACAATAACGTGTGATCGACGTTACAAACGGGGAAAACAAACTCATTATCTGCGATTATAAAGGATAATAAGGATTAAACACCTTTTGAAAGGAATTTTTGTGTATATAAACTGGACCAAGTCACTCAAAAACATATCATGAAAGTCCTTTAGGACTTTTATTTTATTTGTTTGTGAGTGACTTGGTCAGGTTAATTCACACTAAAATTATTCTACCGGTAATGGAAATTGTTTGTGTGCTGGTGGTTGTACCGCAGGATTGTGCATGCGTCTAGTGTGGTAGGAGCCATAGGCTTTTTATCACCGCTGGCTACCCTGCTTGCAAGTGAAAAGAAAGCCGAGTGAGTAAGTCTTTCTGCCAGTACATAGCCTCTGCACTATTCAAGACTTCTGCAATGCCTCCCCGCGACAGCACATGGTAACTAGGGTCTTGCATCCTAGGCATAATTGCAGGGGATCTCGGAGCAGCAAGGGCCTTAGAGGTGCAGTGTGTAGGCCCACCGGTGTGTGGATATGCCCTAGCACTCATCAACCGTGCCCCAGCTATGGGTAAATAGTTGATCAGATGAAGATCATAGCTCCGTTAAAGCAGTTCATCTAAGAGAAGGACAACTTGATACAAAACCAATGGCTAGATGAGAGTCATAAGCTTTGGCTAGCAGCTTATCTAGAGGAAGGAAACCTTGATTAATAAATCCCTAGCCCTCCTGGTAGGGGGTTTGGCGTCAGGCTAATCACCTTGCCCTGTAAAAAAACAGCTGATTACAGAAACTATTACAGCCGTTAAACATGCTTGCCCCTCTAGGGTTGGAGCAGAAGTTGTTTTTAATGCAACTGACCGCCATGCGATGCAGAGAATGACGTCTAATAAACCGATACCACTGTTTTCGCCCAAAAAAGTCACTAAAGTTGCGCAATTGAATGTACGCACAATGTATGAATGCGGAAAATGTGCTCAGATAGCAAAGGAGATGAGAAACTATGATATAAACATACTTGGCATAAGTGAAGCAAGATGGAACCAAAGTGGAGTTTTGACACTGGTAACAGGTGAGGAGATTCTATACTCGGGAAACCCAAATGAAAATGATTATCACACCAAAGGAGTAGCAGTAATGCTTTCCAACACATCAAAGAAGAGCCTGATGGAATGGGAACCAGTAAGTGAGAGAATAATGTGGGTGAGACTAAAAGCTAAGTGCCAAAACGTAACTTTCATACAGTGTTATGCACCAACCAATGATGCCGAAGAGGATGTAAGGGAATGTTTTTATGAACAACTACAACATGATTGGGACAACATTCCCAAAAGAGACATCAAAATAGTCATGGGTGATATGAATGCTAAGATTGGGAAGGAGAACAAGGACAGAGAGAAAACATTAGGAAAACATGGTCTAGGAGAAATAAATGAGAATGGAGAAAAGCTAGTTGAATTCTGTGAGATGAATGAGCTTGTAATAGGAGGCAGTTTATTTCCACACAAGAATATACACAAGGAGACATGGGAATCACCTGATGGGAGAAAAAAAATCAGATTGACCACATCATGATAAGTCAGAGATGGAGAAGCTCACTTCAAGACGTTAGAGTAATGAGAGGAGCAGATATCAGCTCAGACCACCATCTTATCATAGCCAAAGTAAAAATAAAACTTGCAAAAGGGACCAAAGTCGAACAAAAACGTATAAAGTATAATGTGGAGAAGCTCAAAGACCTACATCTCAAAGATCAATTCCAAATCGAGCTCAGAAACAGATTTGAAGTACTTAAAGATGGGCCAGACCTGGACATAAATAATGAATGGGAAGTGGGAAGAGACATCATCAAGGAAGTGTGTGAAGATGTACTTGGAAGACAAACTAACAAAAGAAAGATTGGATGTCACATGGAACATGGGATAAAGTAGAAGAGAGAAGGAAAATGAAGGAAAAGGTAAACAATGTAAGAACAAGGGCTCAGAAACAAGAAGCACAAAACAAACACCAGTTCCTCTACAAAGAAGTAAAAAAATGTTGTAGGAAAGACAAGAGAGAATATGTAAATGACCTTGCAACTGAAGCAGAAATTGCTGCATATAAGGGTGACATCAAAACCTTGTACAATATCACCAAAACTCTTAGTAGACGTAAAACAGCTAAATCTAAACCGGTAAAGGATAAAGATGGAAAAGTCCTAACCAATCTTAACGAACAGATGGAAAGATGGAATGAATACTTTGTCAATGTTCTAAATAGGCCAGAACCAGACCAACCAGTAAGAGTAGAGCCAGCTGGGGAAGATTTGAACATAAAAATAGATAATATCAAGAAATATGAAGTGAAAAAGGCCATCAAATCACTTAAAAATGGAAAATCCGCAGGCATAGATGGAATACCACCTGAAGCTTTCAAATCTGGAGGCAATGAAATAATAGAATATATGTACAAACTCCTGAATAAAATCTGGCAGGAAGAAAAGATACCAACGGAATGGTTAAAGGGTTTGTTAGTGAAGCTGCCAAAGAAAGGAGATTTAGGGCTATGTGAGAATTGGAGAGGCATAACACTTCTATCAGTAGCTAGTAAAATACTGTGCAAAATTATACTCAGCCGGCATTCGATAGTGTCAACAGAGAAGTGATGTGGCAACTGCTAAGGCATTATGGTATACCAACAAAAAATTGTGAACATGATCAAGGCATTGTACGAGGATTTCACAGTACAGGTGATACATGAATCATCAATCACCAACCCTTTACATGTAAATAATGGTGTGAAACAAGGCTGCCTACTCTCCCCTACACTATTCTTGATAGCTATAGACTGGGTAATAAAGCAAGCACTAGATACTACACCAAGAGGTATACAGTGGAACTTCGCACAAAGGCTAGAAGACCTAGATTTTGCAGATGACCTGGCTCTGTTATCTCACCTTTTGAAAGACATGAGAGACAAAACCACCAAACTCCATGAAACAGGAAAAAAACTAGGCCTAAAAATCAACATTAAGAAGACAAAAATTATGAAAGTAAAGACCAGAAAAGGAGGAACAGTTTCAATTGAAGGAGAAAATCTTGAAGAAGTAGACCAATTTACTTATTTAGGAAGCATCATGGATAGAACGGGTGGGACAGATGCAGACATTAGGACAAGAATAAGTAAAGCTCGGCAAGCCTTTGCTATGCTGAAGCCAGTTTGGAAATCAACAGCATTTACAGAAAACACCAAAATTCGAATTTTCAACACCAATGTAAAATCATTCCTTTTTTATGGAGCAGAAACCTGGAGACTTACAGCAGGGGTACAACATCAAATCCAGGTTTTTATCAACAAATGCCTGCGCCAAATTTGTAAGTTTTGGTGGCCAGAAACAATAAGTAACAAATGCTTATGGGAAAGGACCAACCAGGAACCCGCAATTAAACAGCTAAAGAGAAGAACATGGCAATGGATTGGGCACACTTTGAGGAAACCTGTAGGTACCATCACTAGACAAGCATTAGAATGGAACCCCCAAGGACATCGGAGACCGGGGAGACCATTTCACAGCTGGAGAAGATCAAGGCGCAAGGAGCTGGAGGAGATTGGATATACCTGGAACGAAGCAAAAAGAATAGCCCAAAATAGAGTAAGGTGGAAAGCAACTGTGGCAGCCCTATGTTCCACAAGGAATGAAGAGGATTAAGTCAAGTAAGTCAAAGGAAATTGTTATTGATAATTACATTGCGTACCTGCTACAGAACTCCCTTGTTCAGCGTCCCACTTGCTTGTTTTTAAATATTTTATACTCACCATTGCAATTGAAAACGCATATCCTATAACAAATGACACTATGTTGTCTGATGGTGTTCAAATGTCTACCAATTAGTATTTCATGAATGCCCGCGAAGACATCAACGTTACAAATGCAAGATGTCGCTGCATGTTGACATAGACTTAAAACAACAATCCCGTTCCCTTTTCTCCGAATGTGACCTACCGATTAGATTTATCACTAGGTTTGTACTTACACGAGCAACAAGATGGGTGCCAAATATGGAGAAGGATCTGCTTACCCTTCCTGAGCACATGAAATCATCCCAAGTTTTCGGTGGGGTTCGTGTTGCTCAGTCTTTGTTTCTTTATTTTTTGTTTTGTGTATTGTTGTTTGTCTTTTTGTCTTTATCTTTTTTAGTCATGGCATTGTCAGTTCATTTTCGACTTATGAGTTTAAATTTCCTTTTGGTATCTTTCGCCTCTCTTTTACAAAAATAAAACGCTTACGTAACCACCGATAGTACAGTGGCGTCACCTGACGTACAAAATTCCGTCAATGGAAACCATTTGAGTGTTAGTTATGATTCAATTCTGAATATATCAAGCGATATCTTATTCTCACTCGTTATGAAACCTAAAAATACATTGGATGGTGCTATAGCTTATCCTAAGTACTTAACAAGAAAACATAGATGCCATGGTGAATAGTCTAACGTTTGATTTTGTCATTTTTTTATGGACGTCCCTTTTTTAATTTACCTTGGAGTCCGGTATTTTTGTTGATATTTATTTTGGCAAATTACCGAGTGTGTTTCTAATTTCCATTTGTTTGGCAAAGGGATGCAACACATGAAGGATAACATGTATCCCCCTTTTCAATGCAAGTAAAACGAGCACGGTGAATGTTGCGGGATCGGACAACAGTTTTCACTTCGTATGTACATTTACATTTATATGATAAATGGGATTCAAAAAAATGTGTTCAGTCTTTTAAAGAATTGTTTTAAAAAAAAAAGCTTCCGTACATGAAAACCATCAAATGAGGTTTGTTTAGGCAGAGGTACAGTTTGTCCATTTCCAAATTAAACAAAATAAAATTAGAAACAACTTCGATAATTGGAAAACGGACTACTTAAAAATTGTGACTTGGATGGAGAGTTGTCTCATTGGCACTTATACCACATCTTCTTATATCTATTATGTAGAAGGGTCTGCATCATTTCTGTATTATTTACACTTTTGGGCTATTTTTTTCTCAATTCTATTTTTTTTTGGCCCACTATTATCTATTCTTTATTTTTTAGCACCCAATTATTTTCTATTGCCCTTTATTCTGTACATTTTTTAATCTCGGATTTGTATCCCAAGACATTTGTTATCCGCAAAAAAAACTTAAATTATGCAAATAATTTTGTTCCATTTTTCTCAGACATTTAACATTTTTTTTTAAATTCTTGATGCAAACATTTTTTTCTTTATTCCAAAGAATTTTTTTTCGCAGCCACGTCCGAAAAGAATGACGACGTTAGATCCGATGTCTCGTGAAGAGAGTCAACGAAAGTCTTCTACGCCAATTTTTGATCCAAAAAAAAGAACGAAACATAAACTTGACACGTTTTTTTATATATTTAGTAAATGAAGTGTAGCAACAAATATTTTTAATTTTTTAATTAATTTTTTTTTTCATTTCCAAAATTAACTACCGTATACTATTCAACAGAACAATAAATGAATTATTGTAACAAAGAAAATAAAGCAAAAGATGATTTTTTTTACTCAACAAAAAGCATAAAAAATCAATAGTAAAGATGTAAACCTTTATTTTTGTTTTTTTATAATATATGTTACTAAATTTGTTTTCCTCAATATATAGATGAATGGTTTAAAGATAGAAAATATATATATTTCAGATATTCCCGAAGAAGATAAATGGTTTAAAGATAGAAAATTGATGTATAAATGTATATATTTACAGAAAAGTGATACTGATGCGGTATCACAAAACTAAACTTTCGCCAACTATATGTATAGATTGAATGTTGATTATATATATATATATATATATATAAGGAAGAAAATGTTTTGGACATGGAAAAGTTTCGTGCCAATGAACTATTAATACGGGGGTGTTTAACGACCTTGACTAGCTATGAACCCTGGCATGGTCGGTGAACAAGAAATTAACCAGGCATGTTTTAGCCTTTTGGGGGGTAAAATTGACATCCTGAAAGAAAAATGATTGATACCAGAAAACGTCAATAGTTCAAAGTTCTGATATTAACAGCAGTATAAACTTGTGAAGTGTAAATGTACTTTACGTGTGTAAGTTTTACTGACTTAATGGTCAAGGAATGGAATATGTTCGAAGTACATTGTTAACAGTGGGAAAACCGATGGCGCGAAAACAATTGAAAAGTTACTCTTCTTATATAAAAGTTGACAAAATCAGTTGTAAAACAATGCTGGTAACCATACTAATTAAAAGCTATTCTTAAGAGCAATCTTACAATTTAAATTGTTAAACTGTGTTATTAGAAACATGCTTGCAAATATATGATGTTTTAAATTTTCATTTTTTATCGGGATAATTGCATTAGAAGATTGTTTAATTGATAAACCTACAAAATCTAAAGCTCTCTGAAGTCAACAATTTTCGAAGTGTTCCAATAGTCCTTAGCATGTTAAAAATTCCCAAAATACACCTATTTTCCACATCTAAGTTTCAAGTATTCCTATACGCTCATTGTGACGTGAACTTTCAATATAGAAATATCGTCTTTACATGAATATATATAATGAATAAAAAAATTATGGTAAGATAACTATTTTTACAAAGTAGGTTATTCATTTAAAAAAGTGGAGAAGTCAAATGTTTAGGAACATCCTAAACTACGAAATACTAACCACGCTAACTGCTTATGTTTTTTTATTCGTAATAAGTTGTCTCATTGTGTGCGTTATCCATCATTTATGATTAGGTGCTATGGCTGCGGCACCACGTGATAGATTAATGGCAGCGCACATGATAATTAGGTCAGATCTTGAAAAATGTGTCTGACACATGGGGACACTGAAAAAAAGTCAAGTTGTTGTTATATGTTGAATACCACTAGTGTCAAGTCCCTTTATGTATCTGTCCCAAATCTATTAAAACATAAAATCACTGTGAGTAGGTATATACATCATATATTTATAAATATTTGTGAATTTTTTATGTTTTTAAGACGTTAATACTGACTTTTAACCAAAATAATGGTGAGGGTGCCATAAGGAACTCTTTTAGTACGAGTTCACGAAAGAGTGAAAATTTGATAAATTTGGTTAACCGTTGTTTGAGGACTTCTTTTTTAAATATATTTTTGTGTTAAAAATGTACACCATCATACGAGTATTAAGTGGTTTTAATACCTACCATATTTTCGTTTAAAGATTGTATACATCAGTCAAGATTTCAGTCTGACTTATATGGCAAGTTGTTTTTATATTTTTTCAATTTCAAGATGTAAAATTAATTAGATATCTTATAAAATTAATTAGATATCTTATAAAATTAATTAGATATCTTATAAAATTAATTAGATATCTTATAATATCGTACAAATCTTTTTACGAGATCTTGTATTCTTTGTGAGATATCTTATCTAATTTTAAGTTCGTACGGTATCTTATATAATTTTATCTTAATTAGTTTATAAGATATCGTATTAAAAATATATCCTTAAATGGAAAAAAAAAATATACAAGACATCTTTTAAAATAGACAGGTACCTTTATAAATTGTTGAATAAGATATGATGATATGTTATTAAATTTATTTGACATCTTACACACTGTATGAGATATCTCGTTATGTTCATATGATATCTTAATAAATCTATATGATATTTTATGAAATGTAGAAGGTATTCTACTTAACTTTTTAAGATGAATATAAAACGGCCTGCCATAGGCTTAACTAGCAAAAATTTTGAACTAGGGCGACTAGATGTTTATGAATTGTGGAAAGAGAAATGAAAGCGTTAAACATGTACTGTTTAAATCTAAATTTGGTTAGAATAATTATAGCAAACAATTCTTAACTACTAGTATAAGTGCACATTAAAGCGCTGACAAAACAGCCCATTTAAGTGCCAGATTAATCCGTTCACCTGTATTTTCGTCATCCCATTTTAGATAAACTTACCCAGTTGATAGATACTTACGTTTTTTAGTCAAGGATTTATATATCTGTGTCATTGGTAAAGTTAAACATGAAAATGAATGTAAAAACATATATATGGCGAAATGCGCTAACTCATCGAAAAATTATCAGAAAACCATGAAATGCACACAAGATGAAATGAAAGGACAATTCTTACTGCAATTCTATGATCGATGTCTGGAAAGACCATTTATTATGTACGATACCTTAATTATCCCAGAGTTACTGGTGAAAAGAAATATGGACAATTAGGTCTTCTTCCAACCGGCAGTAAAACCCTTGCCAAAGTGAGGCGTCCGTTTGATTGTGCGGGATGTACAAGTACGCAGCCACGTCCGGTCATAATCGGAACGTGAAATTCGATGCATCGTGTAAAGAGAGTGTCATGCTCTCTGTATGTTAAGAACCCTTGCAATAACTCTTTGAGTGGTCCGTATAGGTGGCCTTTTGCAAAGCAAAATTTCTGTCCCCTTCAATATTCCCTCATTTTCCAGTGGCAGTTCAATTTACCCGACCTTCATTGGAGACAGCCTCTATTACAGGACTAGAACGAGTTCTTCTGTCTCTATATATAGCATATATTTTCTGATATTCATTTGCTTTTTACTATTTTTGATTTTTTCTATTTTTTTTGTTTGTTTGCCCTATACATGTATATGCAAAAAAAAAAAGCAAAAATAGTAAAAAGCAAATGAAGATCAGGAAATATATGCTATACAGAGACAGAAGAATTCAGTCTTTTACAGGACATGGCTGTTGTTTTTATTCATAATGTGTAGTTCTACTCCCTCGGGGCTGTGAATACCACAGTCTATTGGGGACAACGTCCAGAATATGCATAAAATATTTGCCACTGGACGTTAAGCAACCAACAATCAATTGATTATAAATTCCAAGCGAGAAATAAATGTTTAAAGTAATTAAGACTGTTAGTGCTGCATTTCATTTTAACGAATATCAGATCTTAATATTGAGCTCTTTTCACATAAAATAAATAATAAATTTCTATTCTCTATCGTAAAGGAGTAAAAGGGATTATTTTAATTTGTCGCTAAAATGGGGAACTAACAAGTTAAGTTTTCGCTAAAATGGATTAAAAATATGGCACTAAAACGAGTTATACCAGAGACATGGCTATGCTAAGGCGCTTAAACGTCCGTTTTTTTAGGGGGGGCTAATATGTCGTTCCGATTCGCTAAAATGTCTTTCGCCCATCTATTTACACATTTTGACTTTGCTTCAACAAATTGAAGAAGAGAATGTTAAATTACATTTATCTTTGTGTCGTCTTATGCGAGATAACTCAGAAGAAATATAGTTACTATATATATATAAAAATATTAATTTTCGCGAACCATTTAGGTCACGGAAATTCCATTTTTTGCCATCAGTAAGGAGAGTTATACAAATAATGTGAATACACAGAACCCCGATCCAATTCATCTTTTGCTAAAAATATTTATCATTTTCTGTTTTATATCTCCTAACATCATTCCATTTTTCTCTAATTTCGATTAAAATATGCCAAAACCTGCAGTAAAAATAGATGTATGCCCCAAATAAACATTCCCCGATTGGTTGAACTAATATGGCGTCAATGTAATGCAACTCAAGCCTCGATGTAAAGCAACGCAAGCCTCGATGTAAAGCACACGCTTCCCAAGAGTAAGGAGAGTTGTACAAATAATGTGAATTCACAGACCCCCGATCCAATTTATCTTTTGCTAAAAGTGGTCATCATTTTCTGTTTTGAATTTACCAACAACATTCCATTTTTCTATAATCCCGATTTAAACATGTCAAAACCTGCAGTAAAAATAGATGTATGCCCTAGGTAAACATTCCCCGATTGGTTGAAAAGCTGTAGCCTCGATGTAAAGCAACGCAAGCACACGCAAAAATTTCCGTTCATATGTTGAACTTCCGACCCCGGGCCGATTCACAAGAAGACTTTCTTGCGCTCAAATGTAATTCTAAGTGAAGTATACTGGGAAAGTAAAATTATATTCTTTTACAGAAACATTAACACATTTTATCATTAATGTATTGTCATGCTTCTGCATATTTACGCTGAGCTTTGGTAAAATATAATTCTATACAAATTTTGTTACGTCAAGCATTAAGAGTAAGAATATATTTCGCGCCAAAACAAGAAAATAATCTGTGTCACCAAATAAGTTTATCAGCATCTTTCTGAAATTTTCCAACAGAAAATAGCGTTAATTATAGAGAAATTTTGGTGAGTATTACTTATTAATGTTAAGGTTCTCCAGAGGTGGTTCTCTACACCTTCTTGGCGGTCAATTTAATCCCATTTATCAATTTTCCCCGATGGCGATGACACCCAGTCAATTTGTGTCATGAGTGAAAATCTTATCTATTTGATGAAATAACTTCTTCATTAACTGTACATGCAATATTTTTGTAGTTTTTGATAACCGTGCACATTCCCATTGCATGTCCGCAAGATAAATGGGTTATGCATTTGTGAATTGTGCAAGAAATGGCGGAGGATAAAAATTTGTGACGGTCAGTGCGTGATCACGTGACATTATTATTTGTAAACAAACGGGCTCCCCATGTAACACGTGTCGGAACTATCCATACAAGGTGCAATCAATCTTATATTTCACTATTTGATGATATTTCTGTGTCTGTTTGTAGGTTTTGAAGATCAGATGTCATAGTGTAGTAATTTCATAGACAAAAAAGTACCATGATTGTTCCTGTTCAGTATTTGTGATTTTTTTTATAGAATTAGAAGTAAGTCTACATTAGTCATTATTTAAAGTCTGAAAAAAATGACTCAACGCTCTGTTATTTTTCCCCAATTTTTGAAACATGCATAATTTAAAGCATTTGCTTCCCTTGAACCCTTCCCCCTACAAATTGCCTAAAACTCATACTCATAGTCCGAGATTACTCTGATGTCCAACATCTGTTTTTGCGATTCCTGCATTTTAACTCTTTATTTTCAAATTGAACACACTCGGCCATTCAGCTTATTTGCATCATAAATGAACTATTAGATTATGTTTTCCTATTGAATAAGGGTCATTTTCATAAATCAGCTCTCATAATGCATTGTAAATTACTTTTTCTGTTGGTCATGTTACAATCTTTTAAAGTTAAAGTAAAAATACCAGTATTGATGTGTCAATGTGAAAACTGTCCAAATGTGAGAAAATAGCGGGTGTCAGGTCGATTAAACTTACTTAAATGAAGAGAAAAATGAACTAATTGAGGCTCGATTTATATAGATTGTTTTCCTATTGAATAAGGGTCATTTGCATAAATCAGTTCCCATAAGGTTGGTCATGTGACATTCTTATAAAGTGAAAGTTAAAATGAGGGTGGTAATGGGGGTACCTTCATGACGAATAACGGTAAAAAATCTTGCCAAATGACGTTAACAGTAATTTTTGGTGCATGACGATAAAATGAAGACTTTCTTCAAGACGATAAAAAAATTGACAGATTTTGACAAATCACATTAATTTTTTGCCAAAAATAACAGTAACGATAATTATTTTAGACCTCTGATGAATCACGATAAGGATATGTTGATGAATCACGGTAAAATGTTAACATACAAGTATTTGACTCTAACAGTAGCCGAAAATGACCGTTAGACGCCTGACGGTAAAGGGCATTCATACCCTCTAAAATGTCAGTATTGATGGCAGAGGCGGATTTAGGGGGGCCAGGGGCCTGGGTCCCCCCTTTTGTGGGATAAATTTGGTTGATTATATAGGGAATCATTGAAGCATGACTGGAGTGGGCCCCCTCTTAGGCAGTCAGTGGGCCCTTCTTATGAAAATTTCTGGATCCGCCACTGGATGGGTCAATGTGAAAACTGTCCAAATATGAGAAGATAACGGGTGGCAGGTTGATCAAACTTACTTAAATGAAGAGAAAAATGAATAAATTGAGGCTTGATTTATATGGATCCAGTCGACTCCAGAAGCAACGAAGCAGCACATCCACTTTGGACGGGCAAATATCATCTATCTGATATGGGACCAGCTGAAGTCCCACTGCCCTAGCTGGTGTCGCAAAACAATCGTTGGAGGTTAGAGTAATCTCCGACTACAAAACTCAATTCCAATGACAAAAATGCCCTAATCTTAAATTAAAAGCATTGGAAAAGTAAACTGTAAATTATAATTTTGACAATGACCACAATTTGTTTTAGTTCAATGTACATGTAATAATATGCGGGATAATACATGAACTTAATACTGCTTCAAGGTTATACAGGTTTGTCAATGTAAAAATAAAATAATTTGTTTGCTAACTTAGGGAGCTACCATTTGAATTTTAGGGGGGGGGGGGGGGGGGGGGGGGGGTCTAGGATGAAATTTGAAAAAAAGGCAGGATGAGACTATGAAAAAAAAAAGGCAGGATGACAATTTATGTAAAAACAAGTCGGGATAAACTAATAGAAAGAAAGGCAGGACAAAAAAGAGTGAAAAATAAAAAGGCAGGACAGATTACATCTCGAACTAAAAAAAAATGCTGGACAAAATTTTTCATCCTAGCCCCTTTTTTCCCCCATAAAAATGGAAAGGAAGCTCCCTTATAGTGTTTCCTTCAGAGGGTGTTGGCCTGGAATGGTACCCTGCAGTTTTCATACGCATGTTCATGAGAAATATTATGGTACAATGTATGCCTTTGTCCGTCTGTCTGCCCTGATCTGTCTGTTTCTAGCATGTTGTTCACTAACTCACCAATTTGCATGAAACTTTGGTGAATTGATTATATCTACTGACGTGAGCTCCCTTTTAGATTTTTAGGAATTTTATAATATACATTTTCAAAATGTGAGGTTTTATTCATTAAAAAAGGGGGATTTTCATGTTAACGCCCATTAACTTTAAAAATGCTTTGTTCACAAACTCTTCAACGCTTTCACCAATTTGCATGAAGCTGTTGTGAATTGATTATTTTATAAATATTAGGTTTCCCGTTTCAGAGTTATATGGGATTATATTCATGTATTGATGTGAGCTCCCTTAAGATTGTTTTGGAATTTTAGAATTTACATTATCCAGTTCCAATGTAAGGGGTTTTATTCATTCAAAAAGGGGGATTTCCATGTTTTTGGACATTAACTCGAAAATGCTTTAAGCAGTTGTCATTTGTCATGAAACTTTGGTTCAAAGTATAAAAAAATCTTTACGCCTTAGGCCTAGTGACTAGTGAGCACTAGTCCTTTTCCAACTTGATCAAGTAAGGAATCAAATATAATCACGGTCTTTGGTGAGATTTGATAGGGGAAATAAATGTACAAGAGAAAAAGAAATAATTGAATTTTATATTTAAAACTTTATGGCGGATTCAATTTTTTGCAGGACAGGGACAGTTGCAAATCGACGTTATAATAAAAAAAAAATAGCGTTCGTTATGCTTGGGATTTATGTGGAAGTTAAAATGATTTCTGTATTTGAATTAGTGGAAGTAGAATCATTACCAATTCATTGTAGACTATTTAAACTACCAAGGAGAATTACAAAGGGACAAGTTTACATTCATACCTTGACGTAAGTACATTTAAAAAAATGTATTTCATCTTATAACCATCTATCCGATTTTATAACTTACAATACTACTACTACTAATAATAATAATAATTAATAATAATGCATGTGTGATAATAAAAAATAATGATGAGGGGGCCCCCAAATGATGAAACTGAAACTGTAGAAACATGTGTTGATGAAGACATAATCTTTCAATCAGTTTAACTGAGGTCTGGAGCTGGCATGTCAGTAACTGCTAGCAGTCCTTTGTTAATTTATGTATCGTTGTCATCTTGTTTAGTTTCTTCTGTTACCTATTCTGATATCGGACTCGGACTTCTTTTAAACTGAGTTTTACTGTGCGAAATGCTGTGTGTTCGTTTATTCTACATTGGCTAGAGGTATAAGGGGAGGGTTGAGATCTCACAAAACAATTTTAACCCCGCCGCATTTTTGCGGCTGTCCCAAGTCAGGAGCCTCTGGCATTTGTTAGTCTTGTATGTTTTTTTTTAATTTTAGTTCTATTATATGCTTCGGAGTTTAGTGTGACGTCCATTTTCACTGAACTAGTACACATTTTTGTTTAGGGGCCAGCTAAAGCCCGTCTCCGGGTGCAGGATTTTCTCGCTGTGTTGAAGATCCATTGGTAGCCTTGGGCTGTTTTCTGCTCTTTGGTCGGGTTGTTGTCTCTTTGACATATTTCCCATTTCCATTCTCAATTATATGTTGTATTTTGGTCTATAAGACCAATCTGAGACTACCATGTGTGTTATAGTAGTAGGGGGCCTCGGTGACCGAGTGGTCTAAGTAGTTACTACTGTAATCACTAGCCAGTCAACACTGAGGTTGTGAGTTCGAACCCCGCTCGTGCGGGTGCACTCGACTCCAATCTTAATTGACTAGGATAGTCAGTTTTCCTGTCGAAGGTCGGTGGTTTACTCCGGACACTCCGGCTTCCTCCACCAATAAAAACTGGCCGCCACGAAATAGCCGAAAGGCGGTGCTTAAAAGTGGCGTTAAAACACCAAAAATCAACCAATCAATGTTATAGTAGTCAGGCTCTCAAGACCAGTGTAATTCAAACTAGTAGAAACAAACGTTGCAATATAAAAAGTTATATTCATTTTGACTGGTTTATGTCTTCAGGAATGAGGACAGGACTTGTTCATCAACTACTTAACATACATACAACACGAAATAGGAGATCCAAACATATTTTAAAACATTCATGTGTCACAGTATATAACATATGAAGAACTTTTTATTATACAAATCTCCACTTTTTGTAGCGTAATATTTGTCAAGTTTAACCTCTATATCATGAGTCCTCATCTACATTTTGTAATTTGGGACCAATAGATAAACATGACTTTTTGTGATAAAGGGATATGAAACGAACACTATTTTTCAATATCATTGTCCCCCAAAAATTTATTTGTAAATTGCTGTTTTGGAGGGGCATTTCTTTTTCTCTATTCAAACATGATTCTATTATTATTTCCAAACTCCTCATAGATAAGGAAACAAAATATTACACCGAAGATGCGTGTATGGTGGTATAGGGTAATTTTTATCTTCATAATGTTATCATAAAGTTGTTATTCTGCTTTCTAAGGTTAACGAATTATTCAATTCCTAAGCAAACTCTACCGTGAAATATTTCAACTTTAGTCGTTGTAATGTTTTTTATCTTTTATTTCCCGACAATTTGCCATTATGGCTTTTTATATGATTGGAAAGGGTGACTACTTGAAAAAAAAATCATTTTTTTTGTAATGTTAATTTCTCTCTTATTATGAGTAATAGGATAACTATATTTGGTATGTGCGTACCTTGCAAAGTCTTCATGCCTGTAAGATAGTTTTCACTTGACCTCGACCTCATTTCATGGATCAGTGAACAAGATTAAGTTTTGGTGGTCAAGTCCATATCTCAGATACTATAAGCAATAGGTCTTCTATATTTGGTGTATGTAATGATTGTAAGGTGCACATGTCCAACTGGCAGGTGTCTTCTGACCTTGACCTCATGTTCATGGTTCTGTTGCAAAAGTTAAGTTTTTTTGTTTTGGTCTGGTGTTTGTCGCCTTGACGGAGTCAAAAAGTGAGACATAGGTATGCTGTTTCCGGCGTGGGCGGCGGCGTCAACAATTTATTTGTTTGTGATTAGGTCTAGTTTATGTAGAACCACTAGTGGTAGGTCAATGATATTTTGTATGCAGTTGTACTAGTATTGGCACATCTCATTACCATGCAGATTATTTGGTCCTGCGCCCTCAGTCATGGTCTAGTGACTTCTAAACTTTGCTTAGTTTACATGTATTAGTTTGTGATTAGGTCAGTCTATGTGGAACCACTAGTGGTAGGTCAATGATATTTGGTATGCAGTTGTATAAGCATTGGCATATCTCATTTCCATGGAGATTATTTGGCCCCGCCCCCTCAGTCATGGTCTATTGACTTTGAAACTTTTGCTTAGTTTACATATGTATTAGTTTGTGATTAGGTCTGTTTAAGATGAACCACTAATGTTAATCCAATGATATTTTGTATGCATATGTATTGGCATATGCAAGTTTCATTTCCATGGAGATTATATAACCCCACCCCCTAAGTATGGTTCATTGACTTTGAAACTTTTACATAGTTTACAAGTAAATGTTTGTGTTTAGGTTTGTTTAAATGGAACTACTTATGGAAATTCAATGTTATTTGGTATGCAGTTGTATTAGCATTGGCACATCTCATTTCCATGGAGATTGTTTAGCCCTGTACCTTCAGTCATGGTTCATTGACTTTGAATATTTGCATAACTTACATGTTAAAGTATTGCTATTTTAATTTCAACATTTGACTTATCAAAATAACAAATAGGCGAGACATATTTCTGTGATAACAGTTTATTTTTAATACTGTATACAATAGGTCAACTATATTGGGAGTATAGAAATATTTTACGATGTGCATGACCTATAATGGTTTACTTTTATAAATTGTAACTTGGATGGAGAGTTGTCTCATTGGCACTCATGCCACATCTTCCTATATCTATGTCAGTCTGGCAGATTTTATTTGAATTGACCTCATTTTCACGGTTCATTGCTCAATGTTAAGTTTTTGTGTTTTGGTCTGTTTTTCTAATACTATATGCAATAGGTCAACTATATTTGGTGTTTGGAAATATTTTACGATGTATCTGTCAGTCTGGCAGGTTTTATTTGACCTTGACCTCATTTTCATGGTTTATTGCTGAATGTTAGATTTTTGTATTTTGATATGATTTTCTTAAACTTTAAGCAATAGGTCAACTATATTTGGTGTATGGAATGATTCTATGTGTCTGTCTAGCAGGTATCATCTGAACTTGACCTCATATTTATAGTTCATTGTCAATGTTAAGCTTTTGTGTTTTAGTCTGTTTTTCAATTAGCATACGCAATAGGTCAACTATATTTGGTGTATACAAAATTGTAAGGTGTATGTGTCTGTCTGACATAATTTATCTGACCTTAACCTCATTGTCATAGATTTTTAAAAATGTCAAGTTTTAGTAATGCTTTTAGCAAAACCTTTAGCTTTAAGATTTTCAACATAAAATCAATGGTCAGTAAAGCAGGCGAGACATTTCAGTGTGTGCACTCTTGTTGAATTGGGAGTTCAATCTGTATTGAAAAAAAATCCTGCATCCAAATATCCAAATGCCATATATTGTTAAAAAGGCAATACACTGAAGAATAAAAATCATGAACATATTTAAAGTTAATTGCATTTTCCTGAGGTAAGTTAAATTCATGCACAATGTTTAAAGTAAAACACTGGGGCCTGTTTATCGAAGCGCTCTTAGGACTAGGACATGTCATAAGATCATCTTAGGACTTGGGACGTATCTCTGTCGTAAGTGGGTTTATCTGATGTTCAGTAGTTGTTGTTTGTTGATGTGGTTCATAAGTGTTTCTCGGTTCTCGTTTTTTATATAGATTAGACCGTTGGTTTTCCCGTTTGAATGGTTTTACACTAGTAATTTTGGGGGCCCTTTATAGCTTGCTCTTCGGTGTGAGCCAAGGCTCCTTATTGAAGACCGTACTTTGACCTATAATGGTTTACTTTTATAAATTTTGACTTGGATGGAGAGTTGTCTCATTGGCACTCATAGCACATCTTCTTATCAAACGTGTCTTAACTCAGGAAAAGTCATAGGAATCGTCCTAACTTTAGGACACATATTTAGGTGTCCATGTGTTAAAACTGTTGTCTCGATGAAACAATATCTGATGGAGGTTATTCGAGGAACACGTTTTGTGCGAACGATTTCATATTATACGTATACGTCATTTACCCCCACTGGATTGATACCGTTACTTTTTGTTTTAAAAGTTTCTTTGGATAGAAAAAAAACCAAATACGTTACGTAATGTTTGTTAACAAAGCGAAAGATACTTAGTACCAAGGGGACATTCAAAACTCAGAAGTCCAGTGAAACCGACAACGACATCGCAAAAAAACGAAAGAGGACGAAAAGACAAACAAGTTCTCAAAAAAACTACATAGAGCAACATGAACCCCACCAAAAACTGAGAATGATCTCGTATGCTCCGGATAGGTTGGCAGATCCTGCTTCACTTGTGCCAACCGTCGTGTTACTCCTAGAAAATTCGTTGATAAGTTATATCAAGTTACTAGTATTAGGCATCGCATAATAGCGGAATGGTTATTGACTCTTCTCTAATTCTTCGTCAATTTGTCCCTTTCTGCACCCATTGTATAAAAAAAATTTAATCAACGTGTGGTTCGTTTGATCTCAGTTCTTCATTGGTTAAAATCCGATTATGACGTCGAATTTTCTTGCTTTCCTCTGAATTTCCTATTGTGACGGCATGAAAAAAGGCGACCATGCCTGATGACGTCACATAGAAAGAACACATCTTTTTGCAGATCATTCGAAAAGAAGGAATAAATTTGCCTGCGTATTGTTTGAAAATCATTAGAGAAACAGATTCCACCACCAAATCTCGTGTAATACGATATTTATCCACTCTCGGCAGTTAAATTTTAAATATTTAAAACGCTCGGCGAGCCTCGCGTTTTAAATTTGAAAAAATAACTGTCTCGAGTGGATAAATATCGTATCACACTCGATGCAGTGGTAGAATCTATATTTATGTAACCCTAAGACACCAACAAGTATGTAGAATATTGGTCATCTAGATTTTTAACCCTTAAAATTGAAACACGTTTTTTTTCAGAGGATGGACAAGATTATCGGTAGAAACAACACAAACATTGTAATTTAAAAAAACAGCATAAAGTGCAACACTGAAAACAAAAAAAGATCAACACGCACATCTTTCAAACAAAACTTGGGTTGATATCAGGTGCATTGGGAGAGTAAGCATATCAAACAGATCATGTTCTACTAGTGGCACCCGTGACGTTATTCGTGGTAAGTACAAATTCGGTAATGAGTCTTATTTGGTGAGGTCCCAATCGAGGAAAAGAGAACAGGATTGTCATCTGTGATACATATATTCCAGAACGGTCAACAAACCCGTGATGGCGTCCGTAAAATTTCAACTTTACCACTTGAAACCCTTTAGACACTAGTTAAGAATTCACTATATCAACCATTGACATAAGTACATGTAGTATTGTCGAACCTGCGACTTTTGTCGCAGAAAGCTCGACATAGGGATAGTGATCCGGCGGCTAACTTCTTAAAAGCTTTGTATTTTAAAAGGTGGAAGACCTGGATGCTTCATACGTTGTATATAGATGCCTTATGTTACGAAGTTTCCGTCTGTCACATGTCCATTGTCCATGACCTCATTTTCATGGTTCAGTGACTACTTGAACAAAAGTAAATATTTTTTGTAATTTTAATTTCTCTCTTATACTAGTAATGAGTAATAGGATAACTATATTTGGTATGTGCGTACCTTGCAAGGTCCTCATGCCCGTCAGATAGTTTTCACTTGACCTCGACCTCATTTCATGGATCAGTGAACAAGATTAAGTTTTGGTGGTCAAGTCCATATCTCAGATAATAGAAGCAATAGGTCTAGCATATTCGGTGTATGGAAGGACTGTAAGGTGTACATGTCCAACTGGCAGGTGTCATCTGACCTTGACCTCATTTTCATGGTTCAGTGGTTAAAGTTAAATTTTTGAGTTTTGGTCTTTTTTTCTAATACTATATGCAATAGGTCAACTATATTTGTTGTATGGAAGGCCGGATTGCAAGCTGTACATGTCTACCTGGCATGGTTCATCTGACCTTGACATCATTTTCATGGTTCATTAGTCAATGTTTAGTTTTCTTGGTTAAGTCTGTATCTTAGAAACGATAAGCAATAGGTCAACTATATTTAGTGTATTGAATGGTTGTAAGGTGTACATGTATTTGGTGTATGGAAATATTTTATGATGTACATGTCAGTCTGGCCGGTTTTATTTGACCTTGACCTCATTTTCACAGTTCATAGCTCAGTGTTAAGTTTTTGTGTTTTGGTCTGTTTTTCTAATACTATAAGCAATAGGTCAACTATATTTATTGTATGGAAGCCGGATTGCAAGCTGTACATGTCTACCTGGCATGGTTCATCTGACTTTGACCTCATTTTCATGGTTCATTAGTCAATGTTTAGTTTTCTTGATTAAGTCTGTATCTTAGAAACTATAAGCAAAAGGTCAACTATATTTAGTGTATTGAATGATTGTAAGGTGTACATGTATTTCTTGTTTGGTTTATATGACCTTGACCTCATTTTCTTGGATCATGTTAAGAACTATCAACATAATATCAATGATTAGTAAAGAAGGCGAGACATTTCAGCGTGTGCACTCTTGTTTTAATAGTACAGGCACAAAAGAAGTGGAAGATACCAAAGAGAGAATTAAAAATCAAAACGCATAAGTGAGGGGCCTGATGGGGGGGTCTCATCACGATTCACGAGTTGATTTTTTTGTCAATCACGATTCACAGAAAATAAATTTCCATGATCACGGATCACGAAAATATAAAAAAAACAAAATCTGTAGAAAAACGGATCACGATAGCGAAAATGCGCCGATCACGAAGAACTAAAATAACCCATCAGGCCCCTCACAAGTCGAAAAGAGACCGAAAAAATCATAAAAAAAGATAAAAAACGAAAAGAACACACAACAGTCCACAACACACTGCATAAAAATAAGGATTAATAACAAGAACCCCGACAAAACTCGATTATATGTCTCTGTCGTCAGAGACATATAGTGTATTATATGTCTCTGCCGTACGTTATACATGGGATGGTTTGGAAGGAAAAGTTTCAAAATACAGAAAGTTACGTGCCGAATCTGAGTACAGAAAGTAAGATTGATTTGTATGAAGCTAATTTACACTATAAATTCAAGGTTAATTGTAAATGTGCAGAAACGGTATGATTTTCCTTCGAGTTCCTCCTGAGCCACTCGCTAAGTTTATCAAACGGTCATGTTGGTTCTTCTTCGTCCAGTTTGTTAAATAATTGAAATAATCTCAGTGTATCCAAATGTATACTTATTTATATAACACTCGAGACTTCAAGAAGCAATTCTAGTTATGATGTCTCCAAACAGAGAATCTTGGTTAAATTTTTATTTGGAATCTTAAAAGCATTCTTGATTTGATATGCTGTACGTGTTCGTTTCATTGTAGATGCAAGAACTTTTGTGAGCACGCCCACGCCCACACATTGTCACTGGGCAAACAATATCTAACCAGATTCCTCAGTTCAAAGACTCATAACTCTTAACAACAGTCAACTGATATTGTTTGTGGATATGCACATCTACATATCATGTCCTCATTAGCTACAAAGTGCATGAAATCCTGTTGTGTAGTTTCAGAGGAGTTGTGCTGACAAACTGTTGCAGTAGTATATTTAGGTCAAATTTCAAAGGGCATAACTCCTGGAAAAACATCCAATCATAGTTTTCTGTCAATATGCACATCTACGTAATATGTCTTTGTTATTTACAGTTTCATGAAATTCTGTTTTGTGGTTTTAGAGGAGTTCCGCTGACAAACTGTTGCAGTAGTATATCATGGCCAAAATATTCTAAATTCAAAGGGCCATAACTCCTAGAAAAAACGTTTTATCATAATTTCCTGTCGATATGCACCTCTACATAGTATCTAATATTATCTACAAAGTTTCATGAAATTCTGTTGTGTGGTATTAGAGAAGTGGCGATGACCAACTGTTGTAGTAGCTAGTATATTAAGGCCAAAATTCTAAACTGAAAGGGGCAAAACACCTAGAAAAAAATCATAATTTCTTGTCGATATGCACATCTACATAGTATGTCTTTATCATCTACAATGATTTTATGCTTTTTTTTTTTTATGAAATTATGCTTTGTGGTTTCAGATGAGTTGCGCTGACAAACTGTTGCAGTAGGATATCATGGCCAAAAATTCTAAATTCAGAGGTGCAAAACTCCTAGAAAAAAACATTGAATCATAATTTCGTATCGATATGCACATCTACATTGCATGTCCTTATAATCTATAAAGTTTCATGAAATTGTAAAGTGTGGTTTCAGAGGAGTTTCAATGACAAGAATAGGACTGACGGCAAAATGGACAGACGGACGGTCGGGCGGACCAAAACATGATACCCTATGCAAAAAGTTGCGTGTAGTATAAAAATCGGCAAAAAGGCCGGTGCGTATCTTGTTGAACCTGACGACGAAGTTTAGAATGTCCCTCTGCATTACAAGATGCGCGAAGCAAACAAGTGCTTAGAACAGCGAATAAATAATTGCAAAATTTTATATTTCACTGTTAATTATCACAGTTCCACGGAACTGGATAACATTCAGGAATGAGAAAGAGCATATAGAAGTTTTTATTTCAGAAATCGAAATTCCAGTTACACAAAAATAATGTGAAACCGTAGGCGACGGCGTAACCTAATTGTATAAAGCTTTATTTTTGTTTATGTCTCGCCTTCCGCGACATTTGTCGCAGGCGAGACATAGGTATATATTGCTTTTCCGGCGACAACGACGTCGTTGTCGTTGGCGTCAACAATTGTTAAGTTATCTGCTTAAGTTAGTTTGATAGAATATCAATGATATTTTCCATAAAGTTGCACTACTATCAGATCTTTTCAGTTTGACGACAATTTCGAGGCACTTTTCCCAAGGTCATGGTCAAGCGACTTTCGATTAATAAGCAATTTTCAATGTTCAGTTTTCTGCTTAAGTCATTTAAATAGGAACTACTTGTGTTAGATCAATGGCATTTTCTATAAAGTTGCATTACTATCAGTACATATCAGTTTGACGACTATTTCGACTCCCTGTCACCGCAGGTCATGGTCTAGTGACTTTGAAATAATTATCAAGGTTTAATGTTAAGTTATCTGCTTAAGTTAGTTTGATAGTTTAATAAGAACAGCTTACAATAAACAACGATATTTTCTAGAAAGTTACATTATACTTTCTGTACATCTCAGTTTGTTGACCATTTTGAGGTCCTGCCCACTAGTTGGTGGTCGCGCGGCTTTGAATTAATTAGCAATGTTGCTGTCCATCAAATTGTCTTTTTCTTAATTTTATGCTGACAGACGAGAGATATCTCTGTGTCAACAGTTTATTTTGTCATGTGAATTTTTCACTTATTATGAGGAATAGGATTAATATAAGCAGTAGATCATATATGTGGTGTATGGACTTATTGTAAGGGGTACGTGTCAGTCTGGCAGGTTTAATCTGACCTTGACCTCATTTTTATCATTTTCATGGTTCATTGGTCTATTAATTTTTGTCAAGATGTAGGGATTACTATCCGGCGGCGGCGTAAACTATTTGGATAAGGCTTTATATTTCAGACGGTAGAAGACCTGGATGCTTCATACCTTGTATGCAGATACCTTTTGTTACGAAGTTTCCGTCTGTCATATGTCCATTGTCCTTGACCTCATTTTCATGGTTCAGCGACTGTTTGAAAAAAGTTTTTTTGTCATGTAAATTTTTCACTTAATATGAGTAATAACTATATTTGATATAGGGGTTCCTTGCAACGCCTACATGTCCGTCATACAGGGTTCTAATGACCTCGACCTCAATTCATGAATCCGGGATCAAAGGTTAACGTTACATGATTAGGTCCGTTTCTCATATACTATAAGCAGTAGGTCAACTAAACATGGTGTATGGAATGATGGTTAGGGTTACATGTCAGTATGGCAAGTTTCATCTGACCCTGACCTCATTTCATTGGTCAATGTTAAGTTTTTGTGTTTTGGTCTGCTTTTCAAGTATTATAAGAATCGGTCAACTATATTTGGTGTATGGAAATTCAATGGTTGTACGGTGTACATGTCGGTCTAGCAGGTATCATCTGACTTTCACATCATTTTCATGGTTCATTGGTCAATGTTAGGTTTTTGTGTTTTTGTCTGTTTTTCAAATACTAATATATAAGTCAACTATATTTGGTATATGGAATAATTGTGGGGTGTACATGTCTGTCTGATAGGTATCATCTGACCTTGCTCACTTTTTCAGGGTTCATAGGTCAATGTTATGTTTTTGTCGAGCCTGCAACTTTTGTCGTAGAAAGCTCGACATAGGAATAGTGATCCGGCGGCGGCGGCGGCTGCGGCGGCGGCGGCTGCGGCGGCGGCGTTAACTAACTTCTTAAAAGCTTAATATTTCAGAAGGTAGAAGACCTGGATGCTTCATACTTTGTATATAGATGCCTTATGATATGAAGTTTCCGTCTGTCATATGTCCATTGTTCTTGACCTCATTTTCATGGTTCAGTGACTACTTGAAAAAAAGTTAAGATTTTTTGTAATGTTATTTTCACTCTTATAATGAGTAATAGGATAACTATATTTCGTATGTGCGTACCTTGCAAGGTCCTCATGCCTGTCGGACAGTTTTCACTTGACCTCAACCTCATTTCATGGATCAGTGAACAAGGTTCAGTTTTCGTGGTCAAGTCCATATCTCAGATACTACAGTATAAGCAATATGTCTACTATATTTGGTGTATGTAATGATTGTAAGGTGTACATGTCCAACTGGCAGGTGTCATCTGACCTTGGCCTCATTTTCATGGTTCAATGGTTAAAGTTAAGTTTTTGTGTTTTGGTCTGTTTTTTAATACTGTATGCAATAGATCAACTATATTTTGGTGTATGGAAATATTTTACGATGTACATGTCAGTCTGGCAGGTTTTATTTGACCTTGACCTCATTTCATGGTTCATTGCTCAATGTTAAGTTTTTGTGTTTTGGTCTGTTTTTCTTAACTTTTAAACAAAGTTTTTGCGTTTTTGTCTGTTTTTTTTAAACTTTAAGCAATAGGTCAACTATATTTGGTGTATGGAATGATTGTAAGGTGTATATGTCTGTGTGGCAGGTATCATATGACCTTCACCTCATTATCATGGTTCATTGGTCAATTTTCAGTTTTCCTGATTAACTATGTTTCTTAGATACTATAAGCAATAGGTCAACTATATTTGATGCATGGAATGATTTTAAGGTGTACATGTCTGCAGTCTGGCAGGTTTTATCTGACCTTGACCTCATTTTCATGGTTCATTGGCCGATATAAAATTTCCATGGTTTGGTCTGTTTCTTTTATATTATAAGCAATAAGTCTTCTATATTTGGTGTATGGAATGATTGTATTAAAGGTGTACTTGTATTTCCGTATTGGTTTATCTGACTTTGACCTCATTTTCTTGGATCATAAATGTTAATGTGATACTTGTAGTAAAACTTTATATCTAGGACTATCAACATAAAATCAGTGGTCAGTATATTAGGCAAGACATTTCAGCCTGTGCACTCTTGTTGTGTTTTGGTCTGTTTTTCAATTACCATAAGCAACAGGTCATCTAATTCAACAATAAGTAAACCAGGCGAGCATGATCGTGTGTGCACTCTTGTTGTAATTACCTTCATTAATAAGTATGTCCAAATTTGGAAAGCCAAAATTATAAAATTTGGTATTCCTTCAAACTATAAATAAGCCAATTGATATTTATCCCAAAAAATTAAAGACAAATTGATTGCCCAACATCAGTTTAATTATAATCTTTGTTAGTACGTCTATAAATCCAAGGAGGCAGAATTGAAGGACAAGTTCTAATAGGTTTGATCCACCTATATAGCTACATGTTTCGAAATACAACAAAATTGTAGACATGAGCAACACGATTGGTGCCATACGTGGAGTAGAATCTGCTTACCCTTCCGGAGCACCTGAGATCACCCAGTCTTTAGTTTTCTATGTTGTGTTTTGTGTACTATTGTTTGTCTTTTTCTTTTTTAGCCATGGGGTTGTCAGTTTATTTTCGACTAATGAGTTTGAATATCCCTTTGGTATTTTCGCCTCTTTTTCTCAGATGATCCCAGACTGTCTCATATCAATTTGATAAAATTCCATTAAAAACAAGAAGAAAATAAAACAACGTAGCAGATTTCCATTTGTTTATTTCAAAGAAAAGCAGTTAATATAAAAAAAATAAAGGTAATTATATTGCACTCAAAGAAAACATAAAACAGACTAATTTATCATTTCATAGCGTAGCTAAAAACAACTATTGTAAAAAAAATAACACAGAGAAACTTGCCTCAACCTTTAAGCATGAAGATAATTTGATAGATTTTCACTTTACAAACATGGAAGGAGAAGGTATGATAGGGCCACTTTATAGGTCCCTAGTATTCAATTTTTTTTTTAATATGCAAGATTTCCTTATTTCTGTATTATAAATTTATCAAACAACATTTTTCAGATTTCCATAAGTCTTTTAAAGTATAATTCTTATTTCGAATCATATAGTTAATATTTTTACTACAGCTTCAAACTTCACGCAATTAATACAAAACAGCAAAAACTGCCAAAAGAGCATCACTTTTAGATCTTGTAATTTATATTTAGATATGAACCAAGGCCTTACAAAATTTATATTTTGCTTCAAGATGTCTTATTTAAAGCCTTATTTCATACCTATTTTTTCAACAAACTATCTGTTAAATGGCCATTTGAGGTGATCATTGCAATTCATCAGTCACAATACAAATGACATTTCTGCACTAAATTTTTCACATTATCATCCAATTAAGTCATAAATAAAAAAAAAATACAATTTTGAAAACCTTGATGAATTATACTATTTTCTTCAAATTTCAGGGGCCAAATAATAGCTTTTACCATACCTCCTCTTTATTCAAAAATATATATATATAATAAAAGAGTACCTCTATACAAAAGTTCAGGTCAATAGGTTAATGAGACAGTCTCTTTAGAGAGGTTTCACTGTGACATTTTCAACATCCTTCAATCACATGAAGTAGACAATAATCATGATAATATTTCATTGTCACTGTCACATTTTCAAATAAACCATTTTACAGTTTCTTCTTATTTTAATATTGGTTAAAGCTGCATTAGGGAAACATGGAGATTAATTTAAAAAATAATTCCCATTAAATTTTGGACAGTGTATGCAAAAATAATTTGCATAGACAGGTCTATTAAAGATGGTGCAATATTTTTAACATACAAAAACAAAATACCTTTCGAACAGCATCAAATCAAAATCAAACAGTCAAATGAAAAAAATGAGCTTCTTGGTATCCCAAAAAACTTTTAGTTTATATGTTAAACCAGAGATTTGACTCTCCTGCTTAGCAGCAAAATAAAAATCAGCAATCGGATGGCCTATCATGGATACTTCTCCATAAACACAGCAAATGTTAATTATTTCCATCCTAAGAACTTTCTAACAACTACCAAATAAAAAACTTAACATTAAAACCATGTAAAAGTTAAAAAAATTGAAGCCTGTAGCAGACACATTTTTTTGTATACTCTCCTTAAAAAACAAAAATGTAGATGCTTATGCAACAAAATATCAATATAGCAATGGCATATAAATAATATTTATTCTGAAAAGGACATTATCAAAAATCCTAAAATTTAGTGTTCCAAACAAAAAATGTTGGAAAATAGCACTTACACATCCTTAATTCTTCCTATAAACATGATATAAGACAAAAAAATCTATGATATTGGATGTACCCTAATAACCCGTGAAATGTTTAAGTTGGTGGGACAATACAAAATAAAAATATACAGAAGCGATCTTGCTGCACTACTAAGGAATGAATTATTTTTGTGGATACAAATTTTCGTGGATGGAGGAAAATTGTATATTCGTAAATATACTTAAATTCATGTTTTTGACAAATTATGCATACATAAAGATTTAGGAAATTTCTTTTTCATCAAACATTTTATTTGTGATTCACCTATTCCCACAAAATCCACAAAAATTGGTACATCACTAATAATATTGATTCCAGAGTATGATAAAAAAAAGTACTGTTTACACAAAATTAAAGGATTAGTACAAATAGACCATAGACCAACAAACAGCATGATGAGTAGATGGATAGACAAAAAACAACATGGTTCCTTTAAAATGAAAGATGGAGGTGACTTGGCAACTCTGAGGCACTTTTCCGTAACAAACGATTCTTATAATAAAATACATACAGTAAACCAACTTATTTTCGCAAGCAGAAACATAACATGAATATAAATTGTCACGAAAGAGTCAAACTAGGATCGTCACTCATTCAAATACACCAATAAAATTGTAAATCATGAAAATAAATCACCACAAAGACGGGTGGAAAGGGCTAAACTCAAAAAAAATTATCAACTAGATTATGCTGTTTTACAGTACCTGATGACTTAAATATATGTATTCTTTCTGCATTGTGTACAAAAGGCAAATAGTGATCTAGGACACACAAATATTAGATTTAGTTCAAGTTAAACCAATTTTTGGTAGTAATTTTTCACAGTGAATGCTGGCGATTGTATCTGATACACTCTAATGTATTCCTCTGCATATTACCACGGTGTAATATTTTATGATTAAGTTGAAATTAGTGCGTTGTCAACTTCAATTCGCAACAATCACCTTCTTTCATATAGTCAGTGACTCAATCCACACACCAACAAGAGTACTTTAAATAGTCTCATTTTTGTGCGTACTGTAGAAGGCATTTAAAGCATTTTATCACAGATAATTTAACAGTGTAAATACATAATGTATGATATATAAAAAAGGCCCATTCAATGGATGCTAGGAAAATGTCTATGAAATGGATGTTTACAGTAATGCAAATACAACATACTACATACTGCTTATTTTACATTTTAATGGATGACTTCAGATAATTAAATTACTCCCAATAAATAGTTTTAATATTCAAACATTTAATTTTCAGAATAACAACTATGTATTGTACAGAATATTAAAGGTGTTAAGGATGCTCGCTACTCTGTTTCAAAATAACAAGCTTTTTAAAAGACTGTTATAAATTGATAGTATATAAATAACGGAACTAAAAAAGCAGAAAAAAATGAAGGGTCAGTGTGCTTGTTTTCAAGATATAAGCCATGGAAAATTTGGCGGGAAATAATTCTCTCTAGATTTTTCATACATTTAACATTGGCAACTTTTTTCTTTCAAAAACTATGAAAAAATAACAAGGATTTCATAAGATTTTCGAATATAGCTATAAAACTATATGTAATAATATTATGAAAAGAAAAGTAGGGGTTAGCGGGCAAAATGTTTTAATGGCACTACAGGGATAAAACCAGAGGAATCCGAATATCTGACAGAAATTCCAAAACGAGAGGAGCGAACATTATCCTTAATATGATAGTTGTGTAAAAGGCATCCAGAAAACAATAATAAATTCATATTTCTTTTACTACATCATTTGTACATTTTATAGCTAATTATTCACCAAACTATTTTATCAAAAAAGTGAATCTCTTTAATAAATTACATATTAAAATATAGTAAAACATTATTTTTTTTCTAACTTTCAAATTGTGTGAAAACTGTATCAAGAAATAAGGAAAAGTATGCAAGTTTTATGTGCATTACAAAGGTACAAAATGTGAAGACAGCCAAAATCCTTCTATGACTTTCTGAATCTCAATATCAACCTTCCTGAGATTTACTATAAGTAAAAAATGAATTCATGGGATCAAAAATTTCCCTAAACCTTGGCTTGTTACCAAAATGTGTGCCCTGATAGAATCATTCCTCTATAACTTGTTATTGCCAACATGAATGTATAAAATGCTATATCCCCTTTTGAAAAAAAACTCTGTAGGGTCATGGTAAAATTGGCATTTTGACAAGACATTTAAATAACAAAATTTTACCTAAAACAAGTTCAAAACATTGTATAATCCTTTTTGATAAATGAAATGTATTTCCAAAGTAAAATACAAATTAATTATATATACAGAGTTTGTGTCAATAACTTGAATTTTGATGAATTGAAATTGAAATTTTATTTTTAGTCAAAATTCAAAATGCACTTTTTTGAGCTGAACATAGGTGTGATTGACAGCAAGCAGACACAAAAATAAATCAATTGAACATTTTACACATTTAATACATGCTTCAAAATGTGTTTGAATCAAACTTCCTGCAAACCAGATTAGGATTTTTTTTAAGTTGCATTAGCATAAAGCAAACATATGTTCACCAACTTTCTTGCAAATGGTCTTTTCAATTCAAGTTTTATCAAGAGCTATTTAAAAAATTATTAGATACGTAAATCCACATTGTTCAGGTAATATAGCTTGCTCATGGTGACCTTAAACTTGATTCACCTAGGCTCAACATTGCAGTTTCAGTTCCAATACCTTGTCTTATATAGCTCTAGATAAATTTACAATATAATTCACAACTTGAAAGAAAATAAGTTAACTAATGAAAATTGTTAAATGATTTTTTTAGTTTTTCATCATGCAAATCATCAAATATTAATCTTGGTAATTCATAAATTTTCATATTTGACAGTGTCGAACAAACTCGTAATTTTCTACAGATCATTTTGTTGCTTTCCATTTTAAGACCTATGTACTTAAATTGATAATTTCAAATAATTCAAAGTTTCGTAATTTTTCATATTACTAAGCATTCTGCTTAAAGTAGCAACATAAAAATAACAATACTTTCAAAAAACATAAGTAATGCTTAAGTTAAGTATAATTCAGTCTGCTACTTCATCACATGACGTAAATATTACGATTTATCAGAAACATTTCCAAGGATTTCAAAGCTTTCCATATCTTTGTTTTAGAGGTTGTTGTTTTCAATTTGACTTACATCAATCTCCTGGATTTTATCATTTGTTGAACTCTTACTGGTATCTGAATCTAGTGAAAGAACTTTTATATCATCAGTATCATCTGCACAAGATAGTTCATTTGTCTTGTATAGACTAGTTTCTACTGGTTCTGACTTGACTGGACAAGTATTTACTGGTTCTGACTTGACTGGACAAGTATTTACTGGTTCTGACTTGACTGGACTAGTATTTACTAGTTCTTGCTGTATTGGACTAGTATTTACTGGTTCTGGATGTTGAAGTTCCAAAGTAGGTTCTGATTCTGATTCTGAACATTGATTATTTTTATCTAATTGATAATCAATCCCCTGTTTTGAAACAGAATCATCTTTAGCACTACTTGATTCTAACATTGCTTTATCATTGAAGTTAGAATCTTTGACAGGACTTTGATTAACAGTATACATGACAAATTTTTCTGGGTCTAAGTTCAAAGGTAAATCTAGCTGTAACTGGTGTATTCCAGTTTGAACCTGCTCATCATGAGTATTAAGATCTGATTGAAGGGTACTGGTTGCATCACATGATGTTGAATTCTTTGGTTGCATTTTGTCCTTATGAGACTTCTGCTTTTTCTTTTTTTCAGATGATTTTTCACTCTCTTCTTCTTCTTCTTCACTACTGGTTAAGCTCTCAAGGTTGTCCCCACTGCTAGCCATCATGGTGTGAGAGGTCAAAGGTCTTACTACTATATCCTGCTTTGTTCTGACCCCAACAACTTTCATGACTGTGTCCAGCTGTTTCAGGTATTCACCATGTCCAGTGACCTGTGAAAACAATGAATTAATTGTTTGCTTATACACATTATAGAGATCGAATTTTAGAATTCTTTCATTCATAATAAAAATCATGATTTTTGACATAACATTACTCAAAAAAGTGTATTAATATTTCTTTCATAAAAATTTGAAAAAGATCAGTTAATAAATTTAAAAATAATCAATTTCATCATATTCACTGTATATGTACTTTTTTTCGTGTGTACTTTGATATTGCCGATGATTATGTATGTTCTTGATTTCACTGTATTTCCCATAATATATATATATGTCAATTGTATAAATTTATATTTGTGTTTATTTATTTTCGCAGACATTTACCTACCGCAAAATTCGTGAAAATAAATTAAAAATAAAAAGTACATATACAGTACTTTTCAGATTGTACAAATGTTTAATCTTTATAAAAATAAGAAGATGTGGTATGATTGCCAATGAGACAACTCTCCACAAGAGACTAAATGACAGAGAAATAAACAACTATAGGTCACCGTACAGCCTTCAACAATGAGAAAAACCCATACCGCATAGTCAGCTATAAAAGGTCTTGAAATAATAAATGTAAAACAATTCAAATGAGAAAACTAAGGGCTTGATTTTTGTACAAAATAAAGAACGAAAAAACAAATATGATATACAGCAACAAATGATAACACTGAATTACAGGCTCGTGACTTTTTTCGTTAATAAAACATTCAAGTTTTTGTTAGAATATACCCTTTTTAATAGTTATACATTTGCAGCCCTAAAATAATAATAAATTCAATAAAATGGTGAATATATGCAAAATCTTGACTACTTGATTTATGCATGCTTAGGAATAAGTTAGAGCAAATCCATGGTCCAAAAAGATATTTTGACAGTATGTGTATTTTGAACTGATCTTTTCATTGGCTTGTTCTTTTTGTTGATTTAGATACATACATGGTACCCAGGAAAGGTATTTTGAAAATTGAGGAACCAAAAGTAGAAGCAATTTTGGAGATTCTAACATTTTTATTTGTACATTCAACACTAAATTTAACTTCCACCCATAGTTAAAATAATATCTTTTTTATTTATAGATTTCCTATGGACACTTACAATTGCTGAGAGATCTATGTTGTGCATTCTTCTGTCGTTCCATTTGATTGGCTGTAACCCAGCAACACTTAATTGTACTGATGAGGTTCGGTAGAGGAACTTCAACAACCAATCAGCCCTGTAATATATCAATAAATACATTTGATTGGCTGTAACCTTACAACACTTAATTGTACTGATGAGGTCCTATAGAGGAACTCCATAAACCAATCAGCCCTGTAGTATAAAAATAAATACATTTGATACATAATTTAATTTCAAATCATTTAAGGGATGTCAGGATATCTCAATATATCAAACTCTTTTATGTCAAAAAAATCACATAAGTTGAGATATTTTTCAGTTTCAGTAATGTCTGGTGGTCTTTTATCAGTTCTAGCAAAAATTTTGTTTGCTCATTGTTTCATAGTGTATGGAATGGGTGAATATCATAATGATTAATCAGAATAATCAGACAGCTTTCTTTGATTAGATTTTCCATTATAGTTTTTAATTGATGCTAATAATGTAAAAATTTAATGACATATCTTTCCTTGTGCTATACTTTTAATATCTATTTCAATTATGAGATTATAATAATTTGTTAAATCCAATACTTTGTTTTCTGTTTTTCATAGCTTGCCTAAAATATTCCAAAAATAATTACTTTGAATATCCGTTGATGATTTTTCCTGCCACTACCTTGCCCAGGTTCTGCCAACTTTTTGCATCACCAGAAACTGGGGCTCCCAGAAGGATAACGTCTTCAATTATGCCTTCACAGCCTATAAATAGGAATAAAAGAAGCGTAAATGAAAAAAGGGAGAGCTCAAAATACGATAATTTCAGAACAGAAGGGAAATATACTTAAAGCCAATCTGTTCATTTGTTTATCACCTTCTCATCAAATCAGTATGAGATTTTGAGTTGTTTCAAACTATAAAGCACAAAATGGTTGACGTGAAAGTCTTGGAAAGTACAAATGAATGTCTGGCCAACCCTATAGGTGAATAAATGTGGAATGTGTCCATGGGACACAGATGGTGCCCCGCTTGCATATCATATAAAGATATAGAGGGACATAACTGAAGAACGGTAAAAGTGACGCCACCCAATTTTGAACTTGATCTGTATTATGTGGTAATAAGCATTGTGTATAAGTTTCATAACATTTGGTTGAGGCAAACTAAAGTTAGAGAACGGAAAAGAAAAATTCATCAATTTTTATGTTTATAAAGGGGCATAACTCAAGAACAGTAAAAGTGACGCCACCCAATTTCAAACTTGATCTGTATTATGTGGTAATAAGCATTGTGTATAAGTTTCATAACATTTGTTTGAGGCAAACTAAAGTTAGAGAATGGAAACAAAATATTCAGCAATTTTTATGTTTATGAAGGGGCATAACTCAAGAACGGTAAAAGTGACGCCACCCAATTTCGAACTTGATCTGTATTATGTGGTAATAAGCATTGTGTATGAGTTTCATAACATTTGGTTGAGGCAAACTAAAGTTAGAGAATGGAAACCAACTTTGGGACATACGGACGTACAGATGGAGGTACGTACAGACGGACAAGGGTAAAACTTAATGCCCCCTCCGCCATGGCGGGGGCATAAAAAAGTACAAATGCATCAATGGTTTTACTTTAGGTCTATAAAATATCCCAAAGATCAACATTTTCGGTTGTTATAATATTTCTTGTTATTCCTATTTGTACCTATAATTTTGCTTTCATCATTTTTAAGAAAATTTTTCATATGCTACTCGACTGAAAAGGGTTTTTCTCAGTCGAGTAGAGTGAAAACAGGATGACGTCATAAGCATGCTTCATTGAAATTACGTAGAAAAACAATAATAAACAGATTATCAATAATCTTTCAAACTCTAGGATGTTTCTCAGCTATATCTCATCTCAGAGCGATAGCCCTTCAATGAGATAGCAGCCAAGAAACACCCTCACGTTTCAAAAACCATAGATAATCTATAATTATTAAAATGATATGATCAAATCTGTTCTAAAAGTGATAAATCAACATGTAAAATACTGATGGCATTGCCTTGCTGATATGAGTACAGCTTTTCAACCCATGGCCCTTTAAGGAAAAAAGCCGCTACATTGTACTCCTGTCTGGTTTCAAATGTTTTACATCTCACCTGACTTTGGACGTGATTTGGTTCAAATGATACATTTTTATGCCGGGGCATTAAGTGTTACCCTTGTACGTCCGTACGTCTGTCCCTATCGTCCCAAAATTAGTTTCTGTTCTCTAACTTTTAGTTCCCCTCAACCAAATGTTCTGAAACTTATAGAGAAATACATCACTCATTGATTAATTTACCTGAAGCAAAAACTTTTCTTCTAAGTAGATGAAAATACATGTAATCAACTCTTAGAAGAAATTTAAAGGTCCCAATGAATAAACTACAAAGAGAACAAAAGCTATTGTATTTATTCGATAGGACAATTGAACTGACAAAAGTTTAAATATCTTGCTCAAGAGGAGATGATTCTGTGGAAGAGTTTCGTTTGGTATGCAATAAATATCAGAAGAATTTCAATAATTGTAATGCAATCTTATTATAAACAAAATTTTTTGAAAAATAAACTTTTGTTCAATTTGTATGCAGTACACAAAATCCATCACTAGTTTGACAGGGTAGTCTATGTATATTATACTAAACGGAATCACAACTAAAGTATACATAGAATAGAACCATATCTGCCAACCTTTCGAAGCTACAAAGTGGGAGATTTCCCTTTTTCCAGCTCCACTTAGGGGGAATAATGTAAGACAACATTTTTCGTTAAAAATTTTGTATTAAGGTACTGAGTGTTTTAAAGTAATTCAGCACATAAAGATCACATTTAATTATCTATAAATGGATTTAATAATTCAAAATTTTTACTGATTCCAATATTAAAGCATATGCATTGTATTTGCAATACAATGAAAGTCAACCAAAGAAAATACTATTTATGCATCTAAAATGATGAAAGGGGGTGAGAAAAGGGTGATTTATTGTCAAGGGGGATATTTGATCACCTTCAAAGGTGACAGGTCCGATATTGAGGATTTCAAATTTTTAAAGGAAAAAGAGGGAGTTACCCCATTAAACTGGTGTGATAGCAGGTATACAGAATTCCAATACCCATGCGTGATTTCCTTGCTGTGTTGAAGACCCATTAGTGGTCTTGGGCTGTTTTCTGCTCTTTGGTCGGGTTGTGGTCTCTTTGACACATTACACGTTTCCATTCTCAATTATATTATCAAAATTACTTACACTTTCTCTTTGCCATCTCTTCCAAACAATGAAATATAACCCTAGCACCTAAACTGTATCCTATCAAAGTTACTGGTCTGTTTCCCTGGAAAGAATACAATGCATTATCTTAAAGCAAAACTACTTGACTGTACTTCATGCTTTTTGTTTCTCTAATGATTTTTAGACATGTAAACAAATTTATTCATTAATCTGAAAAAAAGATGTGTTCTTCATGTTTGCCATTTTTCATGACGTCACAATAGGATTTTAAAGGACAGCCAGAAAATTTGAAGTCATAATTGAATTTTGACCAACAAAGAACTGAGATAAAACGAAACCACATGTTGATTAAAAATAAATAAAAAAAAAGAGTTCTAATGTCCCCTGCTTTGCACATATTTTATCTATCCAAGTTACAAGGACAATAACTAAAAAAAACACTTTTTTTTTTCTTTAAAAAACTTTTTATAAATATCTTAAAGAAATGAAGGCTTCAGAGCAAATGCAATGTGATTTCCATTTCCAAGGGGCATGACTCATTAAAAATATTTGATCAGCACTTACTTTCGAGAGAGCAAGACATTGCTGATATAAACCTATGATATAAGTTTCAAAAAATTCTGGCAAGAATTGTACACAGCAGAGCGCTAACAATGCAATTTTCCATTTAATCAATATTTCCAAGGAGCATAACTCTTTTAAAAAAAACTGATCAGCACTGATTTTCGAACTCGTCTAAGCCATTGATATAAACCTATAATATAAATTTCATAAAAATCTGGCAAGAAATGTACACATGCATGAGAGCACTATCAATGCAATTTTCCATATAATTAATGTTTCCAAGGGGCATAACTCTTCTGAAAATAATTGATCAGCAGTGATTTTCAAACTTGTCCAAGACATTGCTTATATAAACCTATGATATAAGTTTCATAAAAACTGGCAAGACTTGTACAAATAAGAGCCCTAACGATGCAATTTTCTATATAATTGATGTTTCCAAGGGGCATAACTCTTTAAAAAATATTTGATTGGCACTTATTTTGGAACTTGTCCGAGACATTGCTGATACAAACCTATGATATAAGTTTCATAAAAATCTGGCAAGAATTGTACACCTGAGAGCGCTAACAAGACCAGACGGACCAACGGAAGCACGGACGGACAGACGGACTGGTGCACGGTACTTCTATGTCCCCTGCAATGTGTTTGCGCGGGGGACAATAATCAACCAATTGGGAAAAAGATAAATCAGGTAAAAATTAGACAAACAAACTCATCAAACTAATTCTATGTTTTTTGATAGTTAAACGGTTGTCCCCCTAAATACAAAAATACATCTACAAGAACAAATGCTGAAACCTCTTAAATCCACTAACGTTTTTCAAAAGTTTCAAGCTATGTATTGCATTAGAAAACATACATAGGTGTTTAAGAATGACAGACCAGGAGCCTGTTTAACAAAATACTATGGCTTGATCTGGGCGGAGTCTCTGATTTGCGTCACAAAGATGGCCATACGCGATAGCATAAAAGCAATTGCTTTAAAAAGTAAGTTTTTACCCCATAAAATCACTTTAGGAATAGCTAATTATACCTATGCATCCATTTTGGTTAAAATCCTACCATAAAAAGATGCACCTCAATTTTGTTTATCTTTTAACAAAAAGTAAGCTGATACATTTTGTACAACATTTCTAAAGTAGAATACCTACATCACATTCGGAAGTAAATAATTAAAGGTGTACATTATTGTACAACAAGTACATGTTAAATGTACCTGTTCTCTAGCTAACAAGGTTTCTGCCAATTCTTTTCCCACAGTGACGGATCTCTGTAAACAAACACTCCATGGATTGTCAATAATATTAGCAGCAGATATCAGAGTCGCTGGCCAGGCTATAGCAGTTATTATCCCTAAAAAAGGAAATAAAGTCCATTTTAATGATACATGCTCCATCATTTTTTTTTCAAACTCACACAATTAGGAATAAGTGCTCATTAATTGGTTATTGAGCAGGGTTGTTATATAAAAAGATTGAAAAAGATAAAAGCTGGCAAAATTCATGCAAAATACATGACTCGCACCTAATTTACTGGATAAAATTCCTCTGCTCCTCTAAGTAATTCTTTATTATTAAAATTACCGTAAAGACCATTCGACCTCATACAAATTTTCTTGTAGGCAGTCAATTGTATTCTTAATATAACAGTATAGCTATCAAAATCTGAATACTTGGCAATCAAAATTACTGAAGCAGAACAATAGAAATGACTTATAGACTTATTTCAACTACATTTGGCATTTCCTATTCATTCAACAGCTATCAGTAGTTTTTGCCAAGCCGCAGAAAGCTCAACATAGGGATAGTGATCGGGGGGCAACAGTGTTAACTAATTACTTAAAAGAAAAGCTTTATATTTTAGAAGGTGGAAGACCTGGATGCTTCATAATTTGTATATAGATGCCTTATGTTATGAAGTTTCTATCTGTCATATGTCCATGGTCATTGACCTCATTTTCATGGTTCAGTGACTACTGAAAAAAAAGTTCAGATTTTTTGTAATGTTAATTTCTCTCTTATTATGAGTAATTGGATAACTATATTAAGTATATGTGTACCTTGCAAGGTCCTCATGCCTGTCAGACAGTTTTGATCTGACCTCGACCTCATTTCATGGATCAGTGAACAAGGTTAAGTTTACGTGGTCAAGTCCATATATTAGATACTAGAAGCAATAGGTCTACTATATTTTGTGTATGGAATGATTGTAAGGTGTACATGTCCAACTGGCAGGTGTCATCTGTCCTTGACCTCATTTTCATGGTTCAGTGGTTAAAGTTAAGTTTTTTGTGTTTTCATCTTTTTTTCTAATACTATATGCAATAGGTCAATTATATATGGTGTATGGAAATATTTTATGATGTATATGTCAGTCTGGCAGATTTTATTTGACCTTGACCTCTTTTTCATTGCTCAGTGTTAAGTTTTTGTGTTTTGGTCTGTTTTTCTTAAACTATAAGCAATAGGTCAACTATATTTGGTGAATGGAATGATTGTAAGGTGCATATGTCTGTCTGGCAGGTATCAGCTGACCTTGACCTCATTTTCATGGTTCATTGGTCAAGGTTAAGTTTTTATGGTTAAGTTTGTTTCTTAGATACTATAAACAATATGTCAACTATATTTAAATTAATGCATAGATTGATTGTAAGTGTACATGTCTGTCTGGCAGGTATCATCTGACCTTGACCTCATTTTCATGGTTCATTGGTCAATGTTAAGTTTTCCTGATTAACTTTGTTTCTTAGAAACTATGAGCATTAGGTCAACTATATTTGGTTTATGGAATGATTGTAAGGTGTACATGTATTTCCGGTTTAGTTTATCCGACCTTGACCTAATTTTCTTGGATCATGTTAAGTTTATGTGATACTTGTAGTAAAGCTTTACATTTAGGACTATCAACATAAAATCAATGGTCAGTAAAGCAGGTGAGACATTTCAACGTGTGCACTCTTGCTAAAATAACTAATGATATATCTGTAAAAATTTTGATTACTTGTATAACTTTGAGGAATCTTATGAAAAAGAAAATTTCATCTAACCTGAGAGAAGTGTATATTTTAATGCCTCTTGAGTTGCCATGGAAACAGCTCCACTTAAAAACAGTTCAAAGGCATCACCAAGGATACAGAGATGTTTAGATTCATATCGTAAACAATACTGTTCATGTGATTCTGCCAGATTCTTCCACGGAATCTTTACATCTAAAATTGAAAAATTGATACAGTGAAATCTGGCTACACTGAATGTGTAAAACAAAAACTTACATAAACTGATCCCTTGTAGCACAGCCTACATTGAATATTACTTATCTTACCTGTGTAGAACAAACATCTGTCTATTCTGAATGAAAAGGTATTACTAACTAATGATACCACACTAAAAGTGTTCGGAAAACAGGAAGTTGATGAGCAATGGCTGTGAAAACGCATCATATGAAATAGTGTGAACACATGAAGCATGCCCGTTATGCAATATTTCAGGAAGCTCTAATTGGCAGTTCCTGACATAAATTTCATACATGACTTTGTGTTGGAATATATAAGTATATGATAAACAAAAAATCGATGAAGATAGATGTGAAAAATAATCACATAGTAAAGCATGATTGCATAAAGCTTGCTACCAAATTTCAGGAAACTGTGAAATGTAGTTCCTGATAATCTAATGGAGTGAAAGAACAGACATACATACAGAAGTAATGCAGTGTACCAAGCTTCAAAGTATAAATGTCCAGTCCCTACAGTGTTCAGTTTAGTGATAAATGATTAAAAACAATACTGAGACACTAGAAAACATCGTCATATTAGAAGCTTGTAACTAGTTTCATGCATTCAGATAAACTGCATTTCATAGATCATGTAGATGAAGGAAGACATTAGAAATTAAAGTCTTGTATTAAGGTGGTACCCAACACCTTGACTAATATTAATTTGGCTCGTTTAATTTTCATAAAATTTTGACAAAATGTTTACTTTGACCCTTTGACAAAAATTTAAAAATTTCAAAAAATTTGAACCAACCACTTTATCAGAAAAATTTCATTGGTTATATAGCAGTTTGACAAACAGTAATTTTGATCATTGAGAAGCTTAATATTTCCTTAACAATACAATGTAATTAAAACGTTTAGCTGATTTTTACAGAGTTATCTCCCTGTAGTGTTAGGTACCACCTTAATTGATCTGATAAGTGATGTTTCAGATTTTGTTTTTTTTATTCACTGAAAACACAACGTTTGTGCTGAGAATGGATGGTCTATCCATTCTCAACACGATGGTCTATCCATTCTCAACAAGATGGTCTATCCATTCTCAACACGATGGTCTATCCATTCTCAACACGATGGTCTATCCATTCTCAACACGATGGTCTATCCATTCTTAACACGATGGTCTATCCATTCTCAACACAATGGTCTATCCATTCTTAACACGATGGTCTATCCATTCTCAACACGATGGTCTATCCATTCTCAACACGATGGTCTATCCATTCTCAACACGATGGTTTATCCATTCTCAACACAAGTACTGTTTTATATCCTCCAATTTAACCTTGACACACTACTTTTATTTTTTTATTTTCCCCAACAAATGCCTTTGAATTACATAGAAATTGACATGGATTAAACGCAGACAAAGGGCGGACCTCAAAATGAACTGTGACACAAACAGTAATTTTAACATTACCGATCACTCAGCAGAGAAGCAAGATCATTTGAGACTTTATAAGCACAAGTAGCATAAAGCAAAAATGTATTTGTATACCCGCAATTTGTACGATAATTGGTTGACGGTAGGATAAAATTATATCTGTATAATATGTGTTGCCTTACCTTTCATTGTGTGAGACAGCCAGCCAGTGACAGCAATAGTAACATGTAACTGTTTAGCCATAGAAGCTCTCTGTAAGGCACCACCAGATATCATTGGCTCAAAGCAAAACTCTTCAATAGCACCAAATCTTTTATGCATTTTGTGACCTGTTAAATATCATGTGATAAATTCATCTAAGTGCGATAAGAAAAAAGATATGAGAATGTGTCAAAATATTAGCTTGGTATAAAATACATAATAAGAACTATAGTTGCTAACCCTCTACGTCATTTGGTCGCTGGTGGAGAGTTGTCCCAATGGCAATCATACCACATCTTCTTATATATATATATATATTTATATGTTATGATTTTTAGTGTTGTAAAAAAAATGTGAAAAATTTGAAAGAAATATGTGAAGAATAGTTGCCAAATACAAGGTTGGATAGAAATAAACCAGCGTGGTTATACTAAAGCAGTCAGTTATCTAGGAAGATTTAAGTTTTCAAGTCAACAAACCCTGAAAATGATTATCCTTTCATATGGCTGTCTATCAAAGCATGTCTTGCAATAATTCCAATAACTCATAAACTGATCATTACATAATATTCACACAATGTTGTATTCAATTAAGACCTGAGCTTCCTTTCGATATTGGCTATATATAGATTTGATGTTCCAAAGTAACACAACTTAGATTGTAAATTCTTTACGATTATAACCAAATCTCAATTGAATTCATACTCTTTATTTCCACTCAACATTTGTAGATTTTCATTTGTTTCCGTTAACCAATGGCTGCAATATTTGTTTGTGGTTTCCTATTAAAAATGTTGCTATAACATTTCTTGTTCACAAACTGGCCATACCTGTAAGACCAGCCCCTGCTACCCCAAAAAGGGATCCTATGATGGCCACACCTGCAGTTGTACCCAAAGCAGCTGCTCCTGCCCCTCCAATAATGGCAGAGGCCCCTGCTGCTACAAGTGGAGCGGCTAGTCCTCCTGTCAAACCTGTAGATAAAAACACACATTATAAAACTACTTCAAATTTTGTTTATTTGAAATAATGTTATTGAGATTACTAAATTGATACAAACACTTTAAAAATTTGGTGTGTCTGAAGTCCTTTTCTGAATAAAACTTCATCAGGAAATCAAACCCCCAAAATTTGAAAGCCAGCCAAGCATGTAAAGATATATTAGTTCTCGATTATGTAGGGAGCTGTATATAAGACCAAAAGGGAACTAAAAATCCATTTAAGGTCAACTTTCCTGAGGCAGTTGGGATCTTATTTTCTTAATCATTTCTAAATTTATCAACAGAGAATTTAAGAGCCACTATGATATAAATCATGTCAGTAAAGAATCAGGGACTTCTTAGCAGCAGTTGTCATGTGGTACATTGCTCACCTCCAATATGGGAAGTCATAGACTTGATCCCCAGTCTTAAGTTTTTATGTGGTGTTTGGAGACTGTTTATGCTGTTATTTGTCTTTTCCTTTTTGCAAAAATTTTGCCAGTTTTTCTTTGACCTATGATTTTTTAATGCCCTTTTTGTACCTTCTACCTCTTTTGTAGCAAATTGAGTTTACCTAGAACCATGCAGTTGAGCTTGGTAACTAGCTATTTGTGACAGCAAAACCAAGTATTATGTAGGTCAAGCTTTTGATATAATTAAGTTATCTCCATTCTAACATGTCTAATGCAAAATGAATAAAGCATTCCATCTCAATTATCATTTCCCTTCTCAATTATAAGATGTCTTCCAACCAAAATCTTCATTACAATAAAGTTGCATTATAATAAAATATAGTTATAGAAATTCCCAGGACAAAGTACTTTGTAGTTATGATTTGTACTAACGAACTTACCCATCTTCCCAACGTAACTTTATACTGCTTTAAGTTCTTACCTATTAAAGCACCACCACTAACAGTTGCTATGCCAATCAAAGCATATCTTTTTATTTTTGAGTTTCTGGATTTCTTTTTCTTCTCAGTTTCTTCCTCTCTGAAAATTACAAAAAGGTACAATATTTTTGTAAAAGAAAATCCACTTAATTATAAATCCCTGCTTCAATTCTACAGCACTTTGATTAGTATAATTGGAAGCATAGGAAAAGACTTTTATAGTGAATTTGGGTATGTTCTGAAGATACATTCTGAAAAGGGACGAAGAAAAATTCTTTTGAGCAAAAGGATGAACAAAAGTATTCAATATTTTCCAACTACCAAAAACAAATTTTAAATATGTTTCCTTCAAAAGGTACAATTATGTTATTTGGTAGAAGTACAGATTTCATGTTGATCTTTCCAGGTTCAATTGTGAATAATATGTTTAGCTGCAAAGCTATCCTGATGAGGTTTAATCTATATCTCTCTTTTTCTTTCAAAATTTTAGAAATGGAGGCAGCGCTTTACAGAAAAAAAATGTGTATGGTTGAAAAATGCACTTGAAAACACTTTTTTAATAATCAAAATATTACAAAGTCTACATAAATAGAGATTGCATTGTAAATGTGCATTCTTTTGGGTTTTCTCTTGATATTTTTTAATCAATCAACTGCAATAACTCCTGGTAGGCAAAATAGAAAATAGTAATATTTAACCTGAACCTCCATTTTGTCATAAAAAAACATCTCAAAATGAAGAAAATATGGGTTGAATAGTTTTAAATTTATTGCACAGAAACAACATAAAGCATCATCTTTCTATAAAATTTGTTTAAATCATGGCCTACGTAAAACCCAAAGGAGGTAGAAAATATAAAGTTACAAATAACACGAAAAGCAAACTTCCTTGATTATCTACAATTTTTTTTCTGTAAATATAAGAATACAGGTACAACTGCAGATATAAAAATATAAATATGGAGGAAAGTGTATAATTTGTACATTGAAAAACATTTATATGAAATCATGAAGTCAAGAATAAATATTTTTAAAAAGGCAGGGCTCACACTACTTCAGAATCATAGGGAGAAGTGACTTCTCTTTTTGAAATTGAGAGGGAGAAGTGGTGAGATTTGAAAGCTAAGAGAAGTGCTTGTTTGCTCGCAGCGCTACAATGTTTGGTTTTTACTATAATATATTAAAGTGCCATAATAATATGTATCTTATTTTTTTTATATTGTTCAATTTGTACCTTTGGTATACAATTAAAATAACTTGTTTAATTTTATCATATCTAGTTGCACAATCATATGAGTCCTCTTGTCAGAAAAAAACAATATAAATTTAACAGTTAAGCTTGGACATAATACAATTATATTAGTGTAATAGTCCCAGAGTTGAGCAACTTTAACTTATAAATTGAAACTATGCATATACATGGAAATATATACATTAGTCAAGAAGATCTAAACAAAAGTATGTTAATGCATGTATAAAGCGTATTTTTTCCTTTTGGGATCAATTTTTGTCTGTCAGCAGTGCCATTCATGTGTCCGTAATCATTATCGTAAGAATCCGGATTTCGGTCATAGCCGGTCTGTTTCCGATGAAATCCCGACTCCGATCCGTAGTTGTACAATAGTATGCCCAATAATTTAAATGTCGGACGAAGTAAAATTTACAAAAGTAAACGATGTTTGACACGCTATTTGGAAGAGAATATGACATTTTTAATGCAATACATGGATAACAAATTTACTTCAGGCAAATTTCATCAAGTTCTAATGAAGTAACAACTTATTTTGTTGAATGTTAGAATGATTTGAATACGCTCTCTAGTAGGGGACAAGTACCAGAAGTGATAAAAAATTGTTTTTATGAGATAACATGCCACCAACTTAAAATAAATGCTTTAACCTCTTTTCTGATGAAAATAAAGTTTATGCCTTGAATTTCTTTACTCTTAAATGAAAAATTGCTGTTTCATCGACATGGTAAAAATTGAATATTGCCGATGACGAAAGCAACTGAAAGCGAGTATCGTAAACAACAGGGCGACTTGTATTTGCTTTTGAGGGTCTGGCAAAGCGAAGTGACGGATGGGAAAGCGACTTCTTCGCCCTAGTCGCCTAGTTGCGTGAGCCCTGAAAAGGTAAATAAATTCTTAACAATATAAAAATAAAGGAGATATGGTAGGATTGCCTGAATGAGACAATTATCCACCAGAACTCATATGGAGAAGATGTAATCAATTTTATACAAGGATATAATGAATGATAACTTAAAAGACAACAACATCCATAGTTTCCATGCGCTTCTAATTTGAACATAATTCACCACATGGGTGGCGTTTTCAGGACAAATGAGCCCCTTTTTTTAGTTGCTGAAGTACTGTACTACATCATAAATTGTGGTTACAAAATGTAACTCCATAATGTAAATATGGAAACATTATACAAGGTGAAAGTAGTGCAAAACCACTTTTTTTCAAACATAAAGGTTTACTGATATAAAATCAAAAAGTCATTTTCACCTATACATACAAAATATTGTCACTAACAAATTGAACTGCATTTCTATAGTTCACCATTCAGAGTTTATAGCATTCTTAGTTCGAAATGTTTTTAAAAGTTTACCTAAAAAATTTATCACTTATAATATAAACAACACCCATAACAATGGACATTCAACCAATGTATAAAGGAGTAGGTCCGGTAAGGGCCGATTTTGGCCTCAAAATTCAGGTTCATCTGATGAAAGATGTTGGACACTTTTTTAACACGTAAGTGTCTACTTCAGTCGATTCAATTAGTTTATGTGAAAGATTTGAACTGATTTAGTCATTAAAGACGCTCAAATTCAAGCTTAAATATGAAAAATCTATCACATATGCCATAATATGTCACTTTTCAGATGGTTTTTGTCAAAAATGAAAGTGGCCGCATCCGTGTTCATTCTCAACCTTTATATATGTTATGTATTATCATCAAATACAACTTACATTTAAATATTAAGAATGAACACAAATGCGGCCACTTCCATTTCAGACGGAAACCGTCTAAAAATTAACCAAAATGCTAAAATTTCGAAGATTTCAGTAATTTAGCATGACTTAATGATGCTAGTACCCGATACATGTGCATTGTATTGTCAAAAACAGCCCATATTTATGTAACAGAAGTATTCTTCTTTCCAATAAATAGCTAAAACTTTTCATTTTAACAATTTTGTAAAACTGCTATATTTTGGGGCCAAAAAGGGGTCTTACTGGGCCTACTCCTTTGTTTTCAATTTGATGTTTAATCAATGAAACTAATAACAGTCCTTTTACTGCTATTATAAATGATTAAAAAAAGTTGTAACACACTTGTAGTTTTAATTTGTTTACAACATTAATCTTACCTCTTGTGCTTCCTTTGACACAAAGTAAACAAAATTTAAAGGTATTATAAGCAACCTTGAGCAGTAATAATGTTTATATGACATAGTTACACATAAATCTGTTTCTCTGCACACCTTATAGGTATTTGTCGGCCATTACTGGCCATCACTGATGTTCTGTAAAATTTTGACATCATAAGAGAAAATGTTAGTTACAACAACACAGAAGTGATTGTTGTATGACATCAACAGTTCAAATGTCGCAATATCTCAGGTCAAGAGTCGCAGATTTCAAAATAGCAAGAAGGCCATTACATAGTTTGTAAAATAAGCAAACAGTTTTCCTATCAACTATTACAGAATACAAATTTTCTAGTAAATATCAAGTATATAGTTGACCCCTAAAATCGGATAATTTAAAATGAAATTAGGAGTGTCAAACTCTATCTATTTGGATGTTTACATTGAGCTATTGTTAAATTTCACCAATTCAGAATCTCCTGCATTCTAGGTAAAAAAAAGCATACACTTAAATGTTGTAATTGGCTAATAATCCTTTACAATGAAGTGAGATTTTTTCATTTTTGGGTATGAACATGAAGTTAACCATAATCCTTTAAATTCTAAAAAAGCAAATTAGAATAAGCTATTTTTATCAATAAACATCCAATATAATAATACAATAGATATAAGAAGATGTGGTATGAGTGCCAATGAGACAACTCTCCATCCAAGTCACAATTTGTAAAAGTAAACCATTATAGGTCAAAGTATGGCCTTCAACACGGAGCCTTGGCTCACATCGAACAGCAAGCTATAAAGGGCCCCAAAAATGACTAGTGTAAAAACCATTCAAACAGGAAAACCAACGGTCTAATCTATATAAAAAAACGAGAAACACTTATGAACCACATCAACAAACAATAACCACTGAACACTCAAGAAATTATCCCAAATACGTCCTAAACTGACTCAATGAAATCCAAAATAAATGTACCAAGAAAAAAGTAGGAACATGTGCTCAATGACATGAAAGAAAACTGAAGAATTATATAATTACTTTAAAGGAAGATAACTGGAGGTATGTTTGTATTCTATAAAAACTCAAAGATGTATTGGGAAGGTAGTGTAAAATTGCAAATAGTTAAGAAGTCAAGTAAGTGGGAATGTTGAAGTTTCCTTTTACTTCATACTTGATTTACATGGCCTTAGACAGATAGATTTAAAATAAGATAGTTATATGTCACATGTACGTGATACTTGTATATTTTGTTTACATTTTGTATTGACAAATTTCTATCATTATAAATTGAGCTTATTTCTAGATCTTAATTATATAAATTCAGCATGTCTACCTAGTCAAAATTTATCAATTAGTTCTTGCAAAGTCAACAGATGATATGTTAATTAAACACACAGAAATTTGTGAATAAAATTATGAGCACATGCATTGCAAGTTTTATGAGAAAGTCAGTGTAATCTACCAATAAATAAAGTGTTCTCATTGATATCTCTAATTTGAATACTGTAAACCAATTAATTTTTGCGAGCAATTTATTTTCGTGACTTTCGAGGGTAGAAAAATAATGCGAATATAAATCGTCGTGAATATAAATCGTCGCGAAAATGTAAAACTTGGATCGTTCCTTATTTAACTACATGAAGCAAATTTGAAAATCACGAAATTAAATTGCCGTGAAATGGGCTAGTAAGGGCTAAACACGAAAAATAAAGTATCCGCTAAAATAAGTTGGTTTACAGTATACATGGTTCTCCCCTGGTGGCTTCCTCCACCAAAAAATTTGGCCATCATGATATAGCCAAGCGTACAGAAAGTAGCATTTAACAACAACAAACAATACATACTCTGACATTTCATACTGCTTTGCTTCTAATGTTTCTGCCAATACAGTTTCTATCTCCTCTATATGATCCCAGCTAACTCTCAAATGCCAGGCAACATGCTTTATCAATGTCCTCATTCTCGAGTCATATCGCCCTAAAAAAGCAAATCAACATTAGAATTAAAACATTTGAAATACATTACATTCGGAAGTATTCCTTACAGCTTTATTATTGGGGTGTTCAGTCCTTACTAAGTTTAAACATATTTTACAAAGTGGTTGTTATTTGTTGCGGTATATTATATTTGTTTTTCCTTCATTTTTTTGTACATAAATCAGGCTGTTTGTCTTCCTGTTTGAATTGTTTTACATTTGTCATTTCAGGGCCTTTTATAACTGACTATGCGGTATGGGTTCTGCTCATTGTTGAAGGTCGTACTATGACATATATAGTTGTTAACTTCTATATGTCATTTGGTCTCTGGTGGAGATTTGTTTCATTGGCAATAATACCACATCATCTTATTTTTATATTCATGAGTCATATTTGTTTTCCATTTATTGTTTTTTACATAAATCAGCCTGTTATTTTTCTTGTTTGAATTGTTTTACATTTGTCATTTCAGGGCCTTTTATAGCTTGCTATGCGGTATGGGTTTAGCTAATTATTGAAGGCCGTACGGTGTACTATAGTTGCTTACCTTCTACATCATTTGGTAGCTTGTGGAAGGTTGTCTCATTGGAAATCATACCATATCTTCTTATTTTTATATTGAATCAGGATTTTTATTTGTTTTCTTTCAATCTTATATTATTAAAAATACCAAATGGTAAAACAACTAAAATACCAAACTCCAAGGAAAATTCAAAACAGAAAGTCCCTTATCAAATGGCAAAATTAAAAGCTCAAACACATCAAACGAATGGAAAACAACAGTCATATTCCTGACTTGGTACAGGCATTTTTTTATGTAGAAAAAGGGACAAATACAATATTTTTAGATTAAACATATTTTACATGTATTTGTTGAAAGCAAAAAAACGGGTCGGACACAACTAAAACGTACTTATTAAGTCTAGATCTTCTCCAAAATACTATTATTATAACAATACTATAATGGCTTGGGAGATAATCATAATAACATATCTAATAGGCAGCTTATTGAACTGGTACAAACCACTGAGTAGGGAGAAGGTTACCAGGTCAGTAACAACAGGTACACCACTGCCATTTAAACATGACTCAGTCAGAAGAATATCTGCATATGGTTTAGGATCATCAACACCTTCTCCATCTGTGATGGCTTTAACAGAGTCACGTGCCTGTTAGAAAAAAATAATAAAACTTTTGCCCACATAAAACAGGTAAATAGTATCAAACAAAAGACTTACAACTAGATAAACTTCATGTTTCGTGAATGACTGAACCTAGTCATGCTTTTTATAACTCTCCTTGATTTTGTTCATTTAGAAAAATTTCTTGATTTCAGATTTTTTGTCATTTTTTGTTCAAATCTATCCACAGTTTGTCAAGACATGAGCTGATTTAAAACATGCACTTGCCTGCACTGAAGATTACTAAATGTCCTTTTGAAGCTTTTTTCATAGAGCTCAGTTGCTGTCAATAATGCATTTGCGTGATCTCTTTTTGATTAATATCTTCCTTGTATTCATAATGAAGTGTACATTGTCTCCCCTGAGATGGTACATGTATAAATGTTGTTTTTTGGTTAGTGAGGATTCATTTCTATGTACAATGCTGTTAAAATACATTGTGTAAATAAACTGTCGACACAGAGATATGTCTGACCTTTATGTTTTTTTTAAATCATAATTGAATGTTGAAACTAAAATGGCAATACTTTAAACATGTGGGAAAATTTCAAATAATTCCTAATTAAAGGTCCTTCTAGCATTTTTAGCTTGAATTACCTTTCTATATTAATCACCATTGCTCTTATTCTAAATAAAATTTAGTACACTATCTCTCATTTGAAAAAAAACCTAAGACACATTCTTTTCGCATCTATGTTTTGATAAGAATATTTTATCATAAAGGTAAAAGCCCATTTCAACTGATTTTTAGTGTGTTGTTATGTTGCCAGAACACCATTGTCCATGGCCAGACTAGGGATGAGTTGAGGTTCTACAAACATGTAACCCAGCAACATTCCTAATGTGCCTGTCTCAAGTCAGGAGCCAGTTATTCAGTAGTTATTATCAGTTGCTGCCTGCCATATTTGTTTTTCATGTTTTTCGTTCACTGACTTTTAACATAAAGTAGGCTGTCTGTTACCTTGTTTGAATTGTTTCATACCGTGGCCTTTTATAGCTTATATTATATTGTACAGGTCTTGCTCATTGTTAAAGACTGTAGGGTAACTTTTAGTTATTTACATCCTCATCCTTTGGTCTCTGGTGGATTGTTGTCTCATTTACAATCATACAATGCCACCTTATTTTTATAAGGTTGTTTGTTTAAACAGGATAGTACCCCTTTTCAAAAGTCTTAACCGCCTCAGTGGTCTCGTAGTAGCGTGTTTGCCTCGAGTGCAATGGGCCATGGGATTGAACCCTGGTCAGGTCAAACCAAAGACTTTAATTGGTATTTGCTGCTTCTCCGCTAAGCAATAAGCACACGGCATTAAGGAGTAAGAGCAAAGAATGATTGGCTCAGAGTCAGAATAATGGTGTCGGGAAAGGTTACGTCTTTCTAAGGACTATTACCTTGTGAACTTGCACGTTAAAAATCTGGCTCAGCGTGTCAGTCTAGTACAAAGAAGGGTTAGTTATCATATTACATTAACATGTTAATGCATAATAATTTGCTGCTGGACGTAAAGCAGCCATCGATCATCATCATCAACAAAAGTCCTACATAGCAAAATCTGTGTAAATACTCAGTGATCTGGAAGGATTTTTTCTCTATGGGCCCAGCGCCACCCAAAAATAAATTCAATGGGCCATTTTTAGAGTTAATGGGCCATGTCAAATGAGTGGGCCATTCGTTTACAATAAAAAAAAAGTAAAAGAAAGTGTATATTTCAGCAAAGAGGTAGTGGTAGTAACCTGTATGATTCTAATTGATATCATGGATATTGTTCCTTGCGATTTTGTAATTTCAATTTCAATGAATATACAATAACAGAAATAATAGCAAGCTTACTTAAAAGATTATAATAAGAGAAAAATTCTCGTCTGTACTAGCCAAATTTCAGAAATTTAAAGTTGTTTATAAAAATTTATATCATGAATGATGGTTAATTACGTTTTTTAGGTAATCAGTTATACCGCATGTTGCTATTATTACCATAGGAAAACACCCGAGACGTCCCCAAAAAATATAGGTGCTCCTATCATTGGAGGGAACACTACACAGTTGTGTACACACACATGGCGACACGAAACATGATCGGAAATCCATTTGACCATATCTAAACGTTTCAAAACAAAGTGAAAAATATTGTGCGCCACGTGGGCGCTTACATTTGTCACTGTGTGCACCATTTCTGGTCGATAACCACAATTGGCGCATGGCGCATGTCCTTCCCGATCACTGAATACTTACTTGTGATGGTAACTGTAAATGAACCAAGATAGATTCTATGGCAGCCTTCTTGAATTCTCTGAAAAGTAAATGACAACTTCATAATAATATGTTGTCACTAGCAATAAACATGATAAAGGAGAATGTCAACACCATGCTAATATTATACCCAAACAAACAAAATAGAAAAGTGATGTTAATTTGTTGTATGCCAATATAAACAATTTAAATACATGTGTAAATTAAAAAAATTTCTATTTGATTATAATAGCTCAATTCATTGTATGATTTTGTTTTTGACACTACAATAAGAAAATAATCTCCAGTTAAAAAAATTGCGATATTTATCACTAAAATAATAAGACAAAATTACTCAAAATCTTCCTAATTTAAACTCATACATTTGTCATAAATTCTTAGCTGTATTGTAGAGTACAATCATTGCTGAAAAAGATATTCACACAGGTTTCTTCTGAAATTTTGATCATCATTATTCAAACATTATTATCACACAGCCATGTACATACAAATAAATTGACATGATACATGTACAGGGATCACAACATTATCAAGGGTGGAGCTCATAAAAATAGTTAGTATATTTTGTTGAAAAGATATTTATAATTTCAATTTGAATACCTTTTGCGATACTCTCAAATACATATATATGTGTGTACAAAAATGAATGTATCAAAACTCAAACCAATTCTAAACCCAATAATAGTCTTTCAACATATTAAGCAATCTAATTAAAATTAGTTCTCCGCACTTGCTCCTCATTTTCGTTCGGTTGTTTATATGTCGCACGTGGGAAAATGAGGAGCAAGTGCGGAGAACTAATTTTAATTAGATTGCATATTATACTGATGAAGAATTTTTTTCCAAACTTATCTCATAATCTAATAAAATGCTCCGCAGGGCGCAGCTTGATACAACCGCAGAGGTCGAACCCTGAACAGTTGGGGCAAGTATGGACACAACATTCAAGCTTGATACAGCTTTGCATTTGGATTGTGATTAAATATTTGACACAGCATAGGTTTCTGACACAGAATGAATGTGGTCTAAGAACTTAAAAATTTTAAATTGGACATTCACCTATTATGGTCCAATATCCAAAATCTAAATACATGGTTAGATTCAGCATATCAAAGAACCCCAAGAATTCAATTTTTGATGAAATCAAACAAAGTTTTATTTTGGACCCTTTTGACCTCAATGTGGACAAAGTTGATAACGGGGCCCAAAAATCAAAAATCTAAATACATGGTTAGATTCAGCATATCAAAGAACCCCATATATTCAATTTTTGTTGAAATCAAACAAAGTTTAATTTTGGACCCCGATTTGGACCAACTTGAAAACTGGGCCCATAATCAAAAATCTAAATACATGTTTAGATTCAGCATATCAAAGAACCCTAAAAATTCAATTTTTGTTAAAATCAAACTAAGTTTAATTTTGGACCCTTTGGACCTTAATGTAGACCAATTTGAAAACGGAACCAAAAATTAAGAATCTAAATACACGGTTAGAATCGGCATATCAAAGAACCCCAATAATTCAATTTTTGATGAAATCAAACAAAGTTTAATTTTGGACCCTTTGGACCTCAATGTGGACCAATTTAAAAAGGGGCCCAAAATCCAAAAACTAAATACACGGTTAGATTCAGCATATTAAAGAACCCCAAGAATTCAAGAATAAAACCCCATTGAAATTGGTCAAGAAATAAGCAATTTATACGAAGTATCTTCTTTTGCACAATACTGTGCAATTAAATATTTCTTGCTATTGCGCAATACTGTACTATTGACAATTTCTTGCTATTGCGCAATATTGTGCTATTGGATATTTCTTGCTATTGTGCAATACTGTGCAATTGAAGATTTCTTGCTATTGCGCAAAACTGTGCAATTGAAGATTTCTTGCTATTGTGCAATACTGTGCAATTGAAAATTTCTTGCTATTGCACAATACTTATTATATAATAATTTACACATCCTGTTTGGTGTGTATTTCCTACCATATCATTATTATTTGCTTTTAAATATAAATCATGGAAAATTTTAAAAGAAAAAAAAAGGAAAAAAAGAAAAAAAAGGAAAAAAAAAAAATCCCCCCCAAATTTTTTGAACCCCCTTATGATTCATCACTCCCAAACTCAATCCCAGCCTTCCCATTGTGGTATGGTACCTTGCAGTACAATTTCAGAGAGATCCATACACTTGAACACAAGTTATTGTCAGGAAACTAGAAAAATGTGTTTTTTGCCCCTTTTTGGCCCCTAATTCCTAAAATATTGAGGCAATTACCCCCATCATCAATCCAAGCCTTCCCTTTGTGGTATGGTACCTTGCAGTACAATTTCAGAGAGATCCATACACTTGAACACAAGTTATTGTCTGGAAACTAGAAAAATGCTTATTTTTGGCCCCCAATTCCTAAACGTTAGAGTGAGAGTGCGACAACCAATGTGTCTTCGGACGACGCCGGACGACGCCAGACAACGACGACGACGACGCCAACGTCATACCAATATACGACCACAAAAATTTTTTTGCGGTCGTATAAAAATCTAACATGTTTAAGATTAACATGAATAATGCAAAGAAACATAGTGGTGCTGGAAATCCAAGAATGGGGCTAAAAATTCAAGGGTAGAAGAGCACCACCCTTAAGGAACCTGTGGTCATCTGTGATGTACAAAATGTATGTACATGTATTACTAAGAAGTGAAATTACCATACATTGTCTTTGTCTAATGAGAACAATTTTTTTGTGTACAATGCTTGGAAATACAGTTGATCTTAAGAAAATAATGTGGGTATAAATCATTCATTCTAAGGGAACATGCAACCATTTAACTTTGACGGGGGATATGTTTTTTTTTACATTCTGAAATTTAATCATGTTAATGGCAAAAACTCTCATTCAGAAATTTTTTGTTTTTCTTCTCCCTGATCAAAATGTTTGTTTCTTCAACATGTTGCTTCAATCTATAACATTTTGTCTTAATCATATTGAATCACTAGTACGAAATTATTGTTGATTATTCTGCTCCTTGTGGGTGCTGTGATTAGCAATAACATATTTGTTTGTTTGTGTGTTTGTTCAAAGTTGGGAATCAGGATATTTGTTTAGGAAAAAAACATAACATAGTTAAATGGTTGTTCCCTAAAGATAAAGCCCCCCCTTGTGATTACAGTCTAATATCTTCTTTTCTACCTGTTCCAGTCATCATTAAACAGCTGAAGTAGTGAGACTCCACAAAGACATGAATAGGAGAATGTTCCCACATCTGTCAGTTTACTTGGAAGGCTGACAGCTTCCTATTAAATAAGAAATAAATATGTATGTACAAAATGGAAATAATAATAGTTATTGATAAACAGGGAAATTGCCACTATTGAAGAGGGCAAATCAGGAATCAGGATGACCTTTAACTTTGGGATGTTGCCATGGTTACAATCAAGACAATGCATTAAATAAACTCACTGTACACACAAAGTGTTTCAGTTAAAAATATCTCATGCTGTCATTGAGTGAATCTTTTTTAAAGATATTATATATGCATCAAGCATGTTAAGAGAGTTTTGATTCTCTGTAAGTGTTTATACATAATTTATTCCCACAATATCTGATTTGCTGATTTGATTAGAGCTTGACATTTTGTTTGTTGAAGAGACAGTATGTTGACATGTCTTTTGGTTATTTTTGTTGTTGGGTGCTGTCTAGCTGATGAGTGATGTATATTCCACATCTCCATTTATTCATAAAATGCATATGCTTTATAGTAAATGTATATATAGTTGGAGCAAACCTACATGTTGTAGCTAGGTTACAGAAAGAGAAAATATTCCTCAACTGGGATTGTGAAAAAAATACATTCTTAAAAAAAAAACCCTGATACACTGTATCAGAAGTCTTGACAATTTCATACATCATGTACATCTAATGTAGATTTATTCTACATAGTCATAAATTTCCTTAATGTAAACGATTACTTTCTGATATAATAATAAATTATATTTGGCCTAAATTAATATATTGTTTGTTTCCCCAATCCCGACCCTGCCAAGCAGGTGTGGGTAGGTAGGTAGGGAAATAATTTTATTTTTCCAAAAAGCTTGAACATTATCGGAAATCGGAAATGAATAAAATAATATTTGACTAAGTTTTGACAATAAAATTTTATGAGTAGGACCATTTTTGCAGGGTCGGTCGGGATTGGGGAAACAAACAATATTTTATTTTAGGCCTTTTCTGTTCATTTTAAGTCCCTTAAACCTCTTGAAGCAATACTGAAAACATTTTTGATTTATTTTACAAATAACAAACATATGTTATTGCAGATTTAGAAAATTTAAGGAATAAAGAGTAGACAACTCATGAAAGTATCTGTAATAACACACACAAATTATTTTCTGTAATAACCCTATAGATTTATATCTCTGACAGTACACTGTATCAGTAGTCTTGACAATTTCATACATCTAATGTAGATTTATTCTACATAGTCATAAATTTCATTAATGTAAACGATTACTTTCTGATATGATTTATATTTTCTGTTTATTTTTAAGTCCCTATAAAACCTCTTGAAGCAATACTGCAATAAAATCCAGCACAACCTTTAAATTTCAATGAACCAAAAATCAGCTCTAGTTCTGCAGTCATTACAGAATAATTAATAACTTAAGTTACAGTATCATATCTATAGTTATCGATAATATACAATAATTTAGAAAGACGCAATGATGGGCATGAGTATAGCACTGTAAATTGCTCTGCCTGGCCACATATGCTTTTGAGACGTTTCAGCCATGAATCAGTTTGGCCATATATATGTGGTTTCGACCATATACCAGTTTGGCTTTGGTCATTTTGGTCCATTATACATTTTTTCTTAATGTCTAACAATGCACATCTTCTTAAATGGTGTTTGCAACACTTGAATTACAGGAATATATTTTATATTATATATCATGTATATGTCCTCAATAACATACTTAATGAGAGATCGTCATATTTAATTTGTTGCATACTCTTGATGATTTACATTAAATCCTGAAAGCTACTAACAAGGAAAATTATTTCTACATTGAAATGTGAACATGAAAAACATTGAAAATACATGTATATAGTTTATGTTATTCATCACACTTCAGCGTTACCACCAAAGCACTTCAGCGCAACCAGTTTCAACAAGATAGCGTCACAATGCCACTTATACATGTAATCTCACGTCAGTGTGATCAAAAACGCATTTCAACATCAAACTTGATCATTTGAAAACAAGACTGTCGCCTTTTTGTTTTGTTTTAAAATGTTAAAAGAAAACAGAGAAATAAAAAGAAATAAAAAGAAAACAAATTTGTGGAATTCTGTGGACCTACATTTGTAATTGCAAATGTATTTCATCGATGCTTTTTGTCTAGATAATATTGAAAATAGAAGATGTGATATGATTGCCAATGAGACAACTCTCCACCAGAAACCAAATATTTGTCCATTGCTGACTTTTTTTTTATCTTCACATGCAGTTCAACAAGTTTAAATGCCTCACACTGGACACATGGAAATAATTACAAGGCGGAATATCAAAGGAATCAGTCTATGATTTTAGCATGTTTTATGACAGTGAATGTATGCATAAGCATGTGCTCAGCTTGGGACTGAAGCACTCTTTAAGATCAGTCAGGCCACACTTAAAATACTTTGGTTTGCCCGAACCCTACCTAAAGATAGAGACATTGTGTAGGTAGGTAGGCATTTTTTTTCCCTTTTTCAGCAAAGAGAAATTGAAGTGTCAGATGTTTTATTCTTCATGCCTATCTGATTAAAAAAACCTTTTTCATATCAGGACAATTAAAGATTTTGAGTAGGCAGATATTTTCTGGGTAGGTAGGGTTAGGGCAAACAAACATATTCTTTTTCATGGCCTCATTATTCTTTTTGAAAGTGACCAATTTGTAACAACTTCAAAGTTAAACATTTTGTACTTATTATCACAGCAATTATAAAAAAAATTTTTGGAATGGATGTGTTGTCTGCAATCAATAGAACTCCTAATTAACAACAATGATTAACCTTCAAATAATACTTACATTAAAGACAACTATTATTATAAGTAAATAGATGTACACATAATTACTCTTTTTTAATAAAACATCATTACTAAAAGTGTAATAAAGTTATTTTCTAAAGTTATAATTTCAGGTAAACATGGTAAATAAATGAAGGTATAAACAACAAAATCTCTTTTAACATAAAATAAAAGCATGGCTGAAACGACATTTATTACATGGCTAAAACGTCCAATGCTGAATTGACCAAGGCCGAACTGGCTCCTTTGCTGAAACGTCTTCTTTCAGCCACATATTACAATGATAATAAATTGCTTCGCCGAGCACAGCTGGATAAGACCGCAGAGGTCCAACCCTGAACAGTTGGGGCAAAAATGGACGCAATATTCGCGCTTGATACAGGTCTGAATTTGGATTGTTATTAAATATTTGACACATAAAAGGTTTCTGACACAGAATAACTGTAGTCAAAGACTTAGAATTGGTTATATGATTTGAATTTATATTCAATTTTTGGCTTTTGTGCAATACGCTTTGCTGTTGCGAATTGACCACCCACAAAAAAAAATAAAAAATTTACCCCCCTTTTTATTTTGCTTTTCAGCAATACACTATGCTGTTGTGTATTAACCCCCCCCCCCCCCCCCCCCACACACTTTTTTTTTGCAAAAAAAATAATATTTGAAGAATTTTTCTTTTTAATTTCTAAAATCTGAAATGAGAAAAAATTGACCCCCCCCCCCCTTTTTTCCCTCAAGATATGGTCATAATCTCAATTCAAATTTCCAATGGAGTTTGCAACCATAATTACCCATTTAAATTTACCATAGTGCTAATTATATAACTTAATCTATTTTATAATAGAATTTAAAATATGGTGTCAAATCTTTTATATGGATTTTTTGGTAAAAAAAAAAGATTTAACATTTACTGTTCTTCCTTTATAAATATGCATTTCTTAGCAAATCCTAACCATCCCTTTGTGGTATGGAAACTTGTGGTATAATTTCAGAGAGATCCATACACCGTTCCACAAGTTATTGTCTGGAAACTAGAAAAATGCTTATTTTTGGCCCCTTTTTGGCCCCTAATTCCTTAACTGTTGGTACCATAACCCCCAAAATCAATCCCAACCTTCCTTTTGTGGTATTGAACCTTATGGTAAAATTTCATAGAGATCCATTCACTTAAACTAAAGTTATTGTGTGAAAACCAATGTGTCTTCGGACGACGACTCCAACGTCATACCAATATACGACCACAAAAAATGCAAAAAATTTTGTGGTCATATAAAAATAAAGAATAGAGATATATTTACACTCTAAGGTATTTAGTAGCCCAAATAATAATCTCTGTCAAAGTCCAGATGAACAAAAAAGTCTTCAGTGTTATATGGCATTGTCATGATTGTAGGACAGCGTCACAACAAAAAATTAAAATAGCCTTTCAAGATATCATGATTATTTGGACTAGGTATTTAGATCATTATTTGCTACAAATTACCCTAGATCTATCACTGAATCACCTTCTGGCGTCATGCAACAATCAATGTTTAAATATGACGTCAAATGTTTGAAATGGGGTTCCAAGTTATCTTTCTAAGGTTTGACTTTTTTAAGGATAATGTACCCTTTTGTTGTTTCAATGCTAAACAAATGAATTTTATAAAAAAAATCCCCAGACCTTCCCATTGTAGTCCTACACCTATTTTTGACAATTTGGTGCTTAATAGATAGAGGATTATTGCATGCAGTGCTAGCAATAAATTCCCTAAAACAATTATATAAATAAAGATATTGATTAAAACAATTATTAAAATTGACTTAAATTCAAGTACACCTTCTAGGGTGCACTCAACTTAAGTGACTCTCAGCACAAGGTTTTGGGGATTGTTTAGGATTTTTTTAAGACAATAAACGCTAGCACATCATGGACAGACAAGTGTTTAATCTATGTTTACAATTTTATAATGAAAATCTCTGTACTATTACAAAGTCTGTGGTTTTAAAAAAAAATCTTGGCCTCATTTATCACCAAATCCTTATCCGCAATTTAGGGTTCTTTATAACCATTTTAATCAACTAGACCATGATCCTTCTTTATCTATGAAAGTACGCATCATTGGGAAAATTAATCACCACACCAATAGCCCTATACTAAGTACTCCTTTCTGAAAAGATAGAGAAAATTACTGGATAAGGGAGCTAGGTACTGCAATGCCATATGGTTACAATGATAAAATCAAAGGAGTAGGAAATTTGTCAAGTCCAGCCTGGAGTGATGTAAATGTAATGAGCTTATTTAATATTACTTTAAGACACCAGCGTAGTCATGGGCAAAAACATTTAATACCATCGGCCCAATGTAAAAAAGTCTTCCAAATCTAGATCACCCTCTGGGTTACACTACATTAGAACTATTCTTTTTTCACTGTCTGCTAATTTTCTAAAATGTTTGAGAGATTATGCACTTGACAATGGATGAATAAATACATTTTCTCCAATATACAGACTGGTCAGTATAATTTGTGATGTAGCTCTTTTCTGTCTTTCTAAATCAGTCAGATTGGAACCTTTACATGATGAAAAGAGGAAATTCCTTCTAGTTAAGTTTTTTAATAGAGGAGTTGATGCAGTAAACATCAGCAATGTTTTTCATCACAAAGAGGTAACATCTAAAATTCCACTTTATTCTCAAAATCAAAACCATTGCACCTACAGTATTATACTATAAGCAAGCATTGCAGGAACTTAATTTAGAAGAATACTTAAAAAACCCTCTGACATGTGACTGTTACCAATAGCCTTATATTTACCGGACCCTCTGGCTATGTTTTTACATGATTACTGGGGATCTAAACATAATTCATCATGAACATCTCTGAAAGGTGATATCTCATGGTACTAAGTTCAGAGAATCCCAACACATAAATTGGAACCATCACTTCAAAATAATTATGGATTCCATTGAGGACTACACCAGAGCATGGGCTAAACGAGAAGAAGTTGAACTGGACACTTCGTCAGAATGGGTAAAAACAATCAAGTCTCTGATAAAATGTTGAATTTATAAGTTGAAATACTGTGTGAATGATCTACCAAAGTCCATTTTCAGAGACAAAGAAGCTGTGAAATGTCTATCATCTCTTCATAATAAATATGTTGTTGTTCCTGCGGACAAAGATTCAATTGTCTTTGTATGTAAACATGATAAATCGTACTACTACGGATGTATTGTAAAAGAATTAGGAATAAATGAGCACTCAGGTAATCCAACATACAAAAACATATTATTTGACAAGGATGAGATTTTGGCGAATCATAAGTCCTTCATGGCTTCAATGAACATAACATTGAACAGTAAATCTGAGAACTTTCCTTGTTTGTATTGGATACCTAAGCTTCACAAAATTCCATACAAACAACAGTACATTGCCGGCTAATCTGCATGTTCTACAACAGTCAAAGCTATAACTCTTCAGGGTTATTAGAGAAAAAAAAAGTTCATTTGTTATTGTGGACAAAAAAATCAAAGAACTGTGATAACATATGTATGTTACATGTTTCAAAGGGCCAATATATACATCATTTGTTTTGTTAAAATGTATACAAGTTCTATTGATATTATTCATGTTATTATTGTCTTTATGTAAACTAAACTATAGAAAGATATAACAGTTCATAGTTTGCCAATCATGCATAGTACACCTATGTCCTATGTTATTACAGAAAAATATGCCTGTAATAACTAAAGGATGTTATTACAGGTTCTCTGCATCACTTCAAAGCCTTTGCTCAGACATAAATCATGCTTAATCACAATCATCAATGTATTTTAATTTATTGTAAGAAAATAATGATCAAGGCATGTAATGAGGTTCTGCGCAAGCTTCCCAGTAATTCCCAAGTGTCTCATATAATAAGTTACATGCCTTTAATAAGTTATAACTAAGCCTTGTTATTACAGCTAAGTTTATCCCTTAAAAGCCTTGTCTCATTGACTTACCATGGTTGAAGAAAAATGTATTAATGTAATTCGAAAATTAGTAATCAAGGCCATGTATTTAGCTTCTGCACAAAGTTTCAAAAATTCTCAAGTGCCCACTAAAAATTAAAATATTTATGATTTATTTAACAAATAACAAACATTTGTTATTACAGATTTAGAAAATTTATGGAATAAGGGTAGACAACTCATGAAAGTATCTGTAATAACACATGTATGATATTTTCTCTAATAACCCTATAGAGTTATATCCCTGACTGTACAAAGGAATTGTCCATTACATTGACAAATATTCTATCCGCGGTGAAAGAGGGTCTTCAGATATACTGTGAAACTGTTTACTCGCGTAGTGGTATTAACCATATGTGGATTCTAAAAAACTCTAAAGAACTTCTGGATAATTTCAAATCTTGATCTTTCTCTGAAATTAATTCCATCAAAACTTTTGATTTTTCAACCCTGTATACCACCATTCCCTATGTGAAATTGAAAAATCGTCTAAAAGAAATAATCCACAAAAATAACTTTTCAATATAAAAATGGTAGCATACCCTATAAATTCATTACTTTGGGATTCCATAAGTCATATTTTGTTAATAGTGAACAAAAAGGTAAAACATGCTACACCGAGGAACAACTGATCAGTATGCTGGAGTTGCTTATTGACAACATAACTGTTGAATTTGGAGGTAGACTTTTTCCACAAATTGTCGGCATTCCTATGGGAACGAACTGTGCACCTATCCTTGCTGACCTCTTCTTATTTTCATATGAGTCAGAGTTCCTTCAGACACTTGTCAAAAACAAGAAGATCAAAGAAGCCAGATCATTTAATTTCACATTCATATATATTGATGATGTTCTATTGTAAAGCAAAATTCTATCCGGATGAAATATCATCTGGGGGAAAAAATGTTACAGAAGTTGTTAATTTTTTATCCGGAGGAAAATATTTCACTGTGATATATTATCCATTGCCGTGAAATTCTATCTGGGAAGTTAAAATATTGAATAATCAATAAAAAAAAATTAATCTTTGCAAATACTATGTATTAATAATAGTGTATTTGAATATAAGCTAAATTAGTAAATAAAAAACCAAATAAATGTATTATAATGGGAAATAATTTCACAGATTATAATTGAAAATAATATCCTGAAATATTAAAGTAAATATCATTCTTTTAAAAGACAAATATCATGAAACATACGAAACAAAACCAGAAGTAATTTCACAGATCTTAATTGTAAAATAATATCATGATCAATTTAATATATAAAATAAGGTAAATGAAATACAGGTAAAAGTGAGTTGTTTTCAGATCTCAGTACAAATTAAAAAGTAAGTAGAAATATATTTTTTTTTAAATCATGTTTTAAGTCATCTTTTTATATAAATTAATATAAAAAATTAAGAATAAAGGAAAAATTTCACTATGAAATAGATTCTAGTCTCTGGATTGTAATATCTGTAAAATATAAATGGCTCATAATTACCTCCCTTTGATTGATAAATTATGCAAATATGTTCTACCTTGGTGAAACATTTATAATTATGGTCAGGTATATATTGATTGCGAGTACCTTACATAGTAGACAGTACGACTCTATTTCACAAGGTTCTGTGAAATATAGAACAGAAAATATATACTGGTAAATACTATCCGCATAAGACAGATAGAATTTCACTCCTCTGGATAAAATCTACCTGTGAAATACCATGTCTGGAAAAAAATTTCTGTGACAAATTATCCCCAGGATAAAATATCACAGAGGAAGAAATAAACCGTTAAACTATGCTTTGTCTATATGCCATTTTGTTTTTCTTTGTGGACAATATTTGTTTGTTTTAATAGTGATTATGATTATAACACAATGTTGACTGCTGTACCCCTATTTTTGACATTTTTATCTATAATGTCTGTTTGTTTTGTTCACACATTGTTGTCAATATAATGGACTGTCATACAAGTCAGAGGTTTACATGTACAAATGTACCTAGCTATAAAACCAGGTTTAATCCACCATTTTCTACATAAGGAAATCAGTCTTCACGATAAACTTTTGAATCCACAAGCCTGAAGCTCAATTTTACGATAATTTTAGTTGGATTCTATTGGCTTGTAGAGAAGAATTTTACAAGCCCGAAAGCAATTTTACAAGCCTGGGCTGGTGCTCTTGTGGTTAAGCATGAAAACTGGGAATTAAATGCCTGTACTAAGTCAGGAAATTATGACAGTTGTTTTCCATCCGTTTGATGTGTTTGAGCTTTTGATTTTGCCATTTGATAAGGGACTTTCTGATTTGAATTTTCCTTGGAGTTCGGTATTTTTGTCATTTTACTCTTTATTACTAAACACGTTTTAAAATGCAATGAAATATTTTATAGTATTGCTTTAAAAACGTTTTGGTATATGTAAAAAATGGCAGGTCACTTTTATTATGTATTTTTAATGTTTTTATATTGTAGCACTTTGAATATTTCGTAATTCAAAGGCCATCAGAAGGGGTCATTAACCTTAAGGGGATACAAAGTTGGGAAATAGCCCAAATGATCTCCATATGTTTGGGCCCATATGTAAAATGTGAATTTCTTAGCCCTATAAAGAACGAATTTCAAATGATTAAGTTTAAAAGTTTAAATCAAGTTTATCTGTCAAAATATTAACCTGATTGCTAACTGTCATCTGATGTTTTGACATTTTTATCAACTTTCATGTTGACATCCTCAACATTTCCTGTTGTTCGAACCTCTCTAGCCTTTTCAAGCCATACAGGTAAAGTCTCGAAAAGCAACAGTGACGCAATTTCCCTTCTAAGCGGTTTGACAGGTTGCTATGCTTTGTGAAATAGGTATTTCTTCAAGTTTCATATGAAAACTAGGTCGAAGTAAATTGCAACATCGAGAAACATATATATAAACGATTTATTGGATAAATACTTTTATTCTGCATTCCAAACATTCAGTACAACCGTGTTGACAGCATGACTTTTCAACAGGTGATTTTGGGGTCACACCTGATTTAACTTTCACCACACAGTCACAGTAAGTTATTAACAGTTCATCGGTTATTTTAATCTATGATTTAAATTTAAAGAAGCCGGACGGTGAATCAGAATTATTATACCTGTCACTTGTTTACTGTGAGTAATTTTTATATAATGTCAAATGACCATATATCATGTCGACATGTGTATATATATATATATATATACAGAAATATAAATTGGCTAGTAATAATTTAAAATCATATGTTTACAATTAATCTGCTGGAATCATGGATTGTTTTCTTGGGAGTTTAGGATTATTAGTACCACAGGTCAGTTGACGTATCAGGTTTGGTACAAAGGGCATACAGACATGACAGATACATTTAATGTATATATATATATATTGCTCACGCATCTAAGACTTTTTTTCGGATCCCTTTTTTCTAATGATTTCCTATGCTGTTAAAAAGTATCATTTATAATTTATCAATTGGTCCTTCTTTATGCGTCCTTGAAATAGAAAAGTAAAGAATGGGATGAGTACTATTTAAAAGTAGTATTTTTCACATTGTCCCTAATTTTATGACTCAAGGGACCTCAAGTACTAGAAATGATGTCCCACACATACACACATACACACAACATTTGAATGTGTCTTCATGACCCATGATGCCATACATAATTGTAGGTGTGCTTCTACTTGGTTCTCAACTTTAACCCTTAATCTCTTATACTCGTTTTGTACAGATTCTCTTCCTTCAAACTAATAATATTATCACTTAGAATATGCATCCAAATTGATTCAATTTAAGATATTTGTGTATGATGCTGATAATTTTCGTGGTAGAATCCTAGGATCTACACTAGCGCTTGCAAACAATGATGTTTTCTTCCATACAAAATTATGCTAGTCTTGTAAAACATCTGTGCAAGTCACCTAGGTTTCAACGAAATTGCCAAAATTCTGGGATAGTTTTCAACTTAGTATTTAATCAGTGTACCAGGGATACCAAAGGGTACCCAAATTGCCCATTCTTTGTAACTGATATCCATTCTGAAGGTGAGTTGGACTTATTTGAATTTTTTTTTTACAATAAAATGGTTTTAAAATAAAACCACATATGCACTGTTTCATTTAGTTGCATTACTATTATTCTTTAATTAAATACATTTTCCTAAATAAATAGACTGTGTGTACATGTATTGTCTACTTCTTTGTTTGTGTTTGTTTCTTTTAACTGTAGATTATGAATTCAATTATTTCTGGAAAAAAAACATGATAAAAGATAATTGCTTAATGATATAAAATTCACAATCCTAATTTGAAATTTGAATGATTCACAAATTTTATTATCATAATTATGTATTTCACTACAAAAAAATTATTTAACAAATTGTGTGTTTATGTAAGAATATGTTTTAATTGTTAAGTTTGAGACGTACCAAAAAAATGGATGTGTAATAATGCTCTGCATTTACATGTAATTCTTAATATTCTTTTTTGTGTGAAAATTGAAATGTATGTATTATCATTGTCTATTGTGTGTTATGTAGTACAATAATCTACATGGTACATGTACATGTAAGAACAACACCTTCAGGATATTTTGACATGTTTTGATTTGTTTGTAACATGTGTAATGTAAACAATTCAAACCATGTTTTAATTAATACATTTAAGATAAACATTTTAGCATGTTTAGTTAGTTATTGATTTGATTAGCAGATTAACCTTTTCTTTCCATTGAAGTAAAAAAAACCATTCAATTAATGATAAAAGCCAAGGTAAGAGGTATATTCTACCATTCATGCCATTTATTGTGTTTTGTATAATCATGATAATTTAGAATTAAGACAATTGAGTAAACTCTTAATCATAAATCATGATAATAGGTTATTTACTATTACATGAAAAAAAATCAAGATATATAGAAATGCTATTGATTTATTAAGTGTCTACTTAAATTTAATTGAAATTGAGCAGTTTGTGTACAAATGAAGTTTAAAAAAAATCTGCACTATCCAAAATTTACTGATTACCTCTATATTGACCAGACTTGTTATCCAATTTAGATATATGTAATAGGCCAGTGGTTCATTAAGCTTCTTATTTGATTGTATTGCCCATGTTGACATCAAGCCATTAATTGTAACACAGTAGTGTATTATAAACAAAAAAGGAAGAAAAAATAATTAGTGCAAATTTGGATAGTTATCTTTGGTTTACTAAAGAGTTATTAAGACTTTGCACTTCTGTCCCCCTTATAGCTGAATTTTCATTTGTACATTTTTTAAGATATTTGTTTAACTGCAACATTCAAATTGAGTATCTTTATTGTATATTTCAGAAACACACAATGTCAGCAAGAAGAATTCGTGTGATAGCTGCCAGAAACCAGAACCCTCGGTACGTTCAGGCTGGTCGACAAGATGTAGTCAGTAGAAAAAAGGAAGAAAGACAAATCAAACAACAACATCGAAGAGAGAAACAGATTGACTCATATTTAGCAGATGATGAAAATTTTCCAAGTTTCTCTACACAGTTAGGAAAATTAGGTCTTCAGCTTAGAGACATTCCTGGTGATGGGTAAATGTTTTTTCATTATTTGTAAATAAATAAAGTTACAGTTTGATGTAATTCAAAATTTAGTACTTTAATTTAGTTCTCTAACATGTCTTAGAACAACATATATGTCCATATTTATTATTTATTCATTATAGGGTCATAATCATGCAGACATCAGAATATATACATGACCTAATTTATTTAATTTACCTTTTCTCTTTTTTCAATTACTCTTACTTGACTAAGTTTTGCTCTCCACTTATTGCTGTTTATTTATAATAAAATTCTGACCAAATTGCAATTTATTTTATCAAACCGAACTTCAACTGGTCAGAAATTTTAACAAACTGCTGTAGAAAAACAGTCAAGTGGTAGAAAGTGCAAGGTGATAATTAACATTGATTAAAGCATAAAAGATAGATTTTTCATATTATCATTGAGATGAAATTAAAGTCTTATAGGCAAAATATCTCCAAACTGGTGCAAATTTTTCTACAGGACATGAAACTGTGCACTTGTTATTTTATTTTTTGATCTTACTGTCTTTTCATTGCTTTTGGGGTTTTCCTTAACCAAAACATGGACTTTGCTATTTCTGCTTATATTTATTGAGGGCAGCAGGTGACATATGTCTGTCTTGAAGTTTACACCAATTTTTAAACAGCTCTAGATTTTGAACATGAACACATTGCAAAAAGTTTAAAGTTTCTAAATAATCTCAATAATTCACAAGAAATAGTTTCTATAAAACTTATTGACCTGCGCTTTTATTTAATTTCAAAGTATGAATAAATTAAACTGCAAGGTGTCAAGTTTAAAACTTATTTAAATTCAAATAAATGAAGAATCTTGTGAAGTTTAACACATTATTTTCTTTTGTTAAAGAAATTGTATATGGTTAGATGCATCTTTAAAGATTCACACATATATGAAAGAAAGATAGATGCTACAGTAGATAATTCTGACTGACAGCTATCAAATTACTGTCTGGGGTTCATTTATGTTCATTGACTGAAAAAAAATTCAACAGAAACTACACATGTAATATACATGTACTTAACACATAGTGATGTCTGACAAATGATTTGAATTTGAAACCCACCATACCCTTTAGGTTACATCAAGGAGGTTGTATAGATTACAAATATTACAGACAATACCTATGTAATCAGTGTAGAATTTATTACAGCATTGTGGTGAAGTGACATCTTTATTTAAAGAATAGCTTAAAACTGCAGTTTGCCATAACTTACTGTTAAATAGTTTTTGTCTCCCTGTAAAGTTATGCCCCTATCTGTTCTCTATATAAGTTTGCCTCAACGGGGTGTTATGAATCTTATACACAATGCTTAGTTCCACAAAACACAGATCAAGTTTAAAATTTGTGGCGTCACTTTTTACTGTTCTAGAATTATGCCCCTTTACAAATGGAAAAAAATCTGAATTTTTCGTTCTGTTCTCTAACTTAAGTTTGCCTCAACCAAATGTTATGAATCTTATACATACTCATTTATTTGCTTATTACTACAAAACACGGATCAAGTTTGAATTTGGGTGGCGTCGCTTTTACCTTTCTAGAGTTATGCCCCTTTACAAATGGAAAAATTGCTGAATTCGTTTCCGTTCTCTATTTTTAAGTTTGCCTCAACTAAATGTTATGACTATTATACACAATTCTTTATTTAATTACCACAAAACACAGATCAAGTTTGAATTTTGGTGGCATCACTTTTACCGTTCTAGAGCTGTGCCCTTTTCAAATGGAAAAATTGATGTATCATCTGATCTGATCTCATATTCATGGTACATTGGTTAACATTAAGTTTTTGTGTTTTGGTTTGTTTTTTAATTACCTATAAGCAATGGGTCAGCTATATTTGGTGTATGGAATAATTGTAAGGTGTACATGTCTGTGTGACAGTTTTTATCTGACCTTGACCTCATTGTCATGGATCTTTTAAAAATGTTAAGTTTATGTGTAACTTGTAATAAAACCTTCATCTTTAAGACTTTCAACATAAAATCAATGGTTAGTAAAACAGGTGAGACATTTCAGCGTGTGCACTCTTGTGTTCACAAAGTATTCAAATTGTCACAACTCATACAGATCGTAAACGATTGAGTTCACCATTGATTTTCAAGTTTGATAGAATTTGATTGATGATTTTAATTTTGCAACCATCCAATGTTATGTTTCATGTAGAAGAGTAAGAATCTAGTATCATTTTAGTGATATCAGTAAGTAACCATGTTGTTACAATAAGTTTTTTACATAAAGGCTGGTTCAGGTCCATAAGTTCAGGGTTACAAGTGTTTACGCTATTGTCAGATTTATCACTTCTAAGAAAGTATTCTAGTCAGAATCGAAGTCCCATAAATTTGCTCTTAAAGAACCTGAACTCAGATTTTGCTGATGATTCCTGATGCCTGGAAATTTCTTTTTGCCAATGCAAACTGCGAGTTTTATTTAAACATGTTAAAAGCCTGATTTTCTACTGATCCATCCAACGTATCCCCTCCCTAATATCCAGGTCAGACACTAGCATAAGTACACTAGTTACTAACAAATTTTTAGAGAGCTTTTCAAAATTGTTTAAATAAATATCACAACCTGCCACATAGATTAAAAAAAGACCAGCAAAAAAAAAATTAGCTTTACTCCAAAATGGCTGTTACTGAGATTTTCTTTGGCATAAATCCATAATTCTATCGTATTTGCTAGTAAATCTGACATCGAGGTAAATGATATCTTACTAATTTAAACCCTTTGGACTAGTGAGTTTAATAATTTAGTTTTTAAATCATACTGTAACTAATTTTTGTCTTCTTTTTTTTTCATTTCCCTACTTAATAAAGACCACCTACAAACGAGCATTGTTATAATATTTAATTTGAAAGGACAGCTTGACACCCTATCTGGTCAAGCTTTAGCGAGCAGTTAAGACTTTTAAAGGCCACAGTACTCTGTGTTATGTTTATTCTCCTGTCCTACTTGTGCTTTGTCCATATCTTGCACAGTTCAATTTTAGAACACATAATCTTTCATTTGGATATACATTCATGTATTTAGAACAAAATTTTAATTTTCTGATATAAAAATAAAATTGTATTCCCCTTTTTGTCGAGCCTTCGACTTTTGTCGAAAAAGCGAGACATAGCGATCCTACATTCTGTCGGCGTCGTCGTTGTCGTCGGCGGCGTCCACAAATATTCACTCTGTGGTTAAAGTTTTTGAAATTTTAATAACTTTCTTAAACTATCCTGGATTTCTACCAAACTTGGACAGAAGCTTGTTTATGATCATAAGATAATATTCAAAAGTAAATTTTGTAAAAAAAAAATTCCATTTTTTCAGTATTTTACTTATAAATGGACTTAGTTTTTCTGCCAAGAAACATTACATTCACTCTGTGGTTAAAGTTTTTGAAATTTTAATAACTTTCTTAAACTATCCTGGATTTCTACCAAACTTGGAAAGAAGCTTGTTTATGATCATAAGATAGTATCCAGAAGTAAATTTTGTAAAAAAAAAATTCCATTGTTCCGTATTTTACTTATAAATGGACTTAGTTTTTCTGCCAGTTAACATTACATTCACTCTGTGGTTAAAGTTTTTAAAATTTTAACAACTTTCTTAAACTATCCTGGATTTGTACCAAACTTGGACAGAAGCTTGTTTATGATTAAAAGCTAGTATCTAGAAGGAAATTTTGTTCCATTTTTTCTGTATTTTACTTATAAATGGACTTAGTTTTTCTTCCAGTTAACATTACATACAGTCTGCAGTTTAAGTTTTTAAAACATTTATTAGATTCATAAACTATCCTGGATTTTTACCAAACTTGGACAGAAGCTACTTACAATCAAAAGATAGTATAGAGAGGAATATTTTTATTAATTTTTTTCCTTATTTTTGTTGAGCCTGTGATTAACAGCAAAAAGTAGGCGAGACACTGGGTTCCGCGGAACCCTTACGAATTTTTTAACATTTGTATTTAGTTTGTTAAGTTAAGCATTAATTTTTCTTATTCTAAAGAAAATGGAATCTTGATATATTTAGGTAAATGGCATACTAGGTTGCAAAGATTACTACAATCTAAGGATTATAAAAGCTTCCGTTGAACTTTACTAAGAAAAGATAGATAACAAAAACTGACCAATGTTTGTTCATACTAGTAGGTCAGGATGTGTTCTCTATTCAGATTAGCAGTGTTTCTCGTAAACTGGCAGTCCCAGGTCCTAACCACAGTAAATCAGATTGGACCATCGATTTTAAGAGAAGTCCTGATGTCCAACTAAAAATTTATGGTGTTTTTTTTTGTTTTTTTTAGGCAGCCCGTATATTTAGTATAACTCATGATTATCAATGATTATACAATATCTGGTATTTAGTATATATATAGCTCTTGACTATACAATGTATCTTGACAATATTTCATATGGAACCATATGTACTGTAAATTCAGAAATTATTGTGTGCATCTATAATTGCGATTTTTGCAGAATGGAAAAAAATGCGAGATTAATTATTATGATTTGTGGAAAAGCTGCAAACAGATATATCTGTCAGATATCAGAATGCAAGTTCTTATTATTGCGATTCTCACCCAGTCGCATTATTAGCAATAATAAAAACCTCGCAATAATTTCTGAATTTGCAGTATGCTACATTGCGCAAATTGGCCTATAATTTTATTTATACCTACATGTATGGAAATAATTGATTGGTAAAATTTTCTGCAAATACAGGATCACCAAATTTTCACTTGGACCACCAGATTTGTAGTGTTGGTGGTGACCCTTATGACCACCAGACTAAAGAGATTACTACAACTCTGGATTAGGTTTTGGTTATCCAACATTGTCCAAAGGTTTTATTGAATTATATAGATAAAATTCTTTATAATGTAATACTGTAGAAACATTAATTTTCGTGGGGTTAAAATTTCGTGGTTTTGTCTTTCTATAAGATTTCATGGGGATTTAATTTCGCAGTTTCCTTAAATGTAAGTGGTATTATATGATGGGTTAAATTTTCGTGGGGGTTTTAATTTAGTGGATATATCCTTTCCACGAAATAAACGAAAAAAATTCCTCCACGAAAATTTCTGCTTTTACAGTATTTGGTAAAAGATCTAGAACTTTGAATTTTATAGTCAGACCTTTCCAGATTTTAAACTTTAGATGAGATTAAAAGGTTTTTGTTTATGTTCACAAGAATGGAATGATAATTCATTGATAAGTAACTTTTAGTTTGCCTCTTTTAGAATCTTTACCCAAAACTAAAATAAAAATTCATGTTATGTTGGGACTAGATATCATTAGAAGATTTCATGATGTGTTTTGCTGAATGAAGAAATTATTTATCATTGGGAGTTAATACTTTATTTCTGTGGAGGCGTACATTAAGGTCCATTTCAAAATTTGTATGGGGTCTTTCAACATTTTACAGGTTTTGCAAGTAAACAAACCTTGGAACTGACAGGATTAATCTAATGGAAAATTTTATTCGGTTTTACCTACTTAAGTATTTTTGTACTTATTTGGTTTGATATTATGTTTTGATGAGTTTAATTAAAATTCATGAATTTGCTTTGATGTAAGTTCATTGAAGCATAACTCGATACCAAGTTCATACAAATGAATAATTTACTTTTTTAAATTCATTACATTCCATTGATGTAATCCGTGTTTATATTTAATTCATAAGAAGCCTTAACTATGTCAGACTGTTGAATTACATGTAAATATGGTATATAGTGGGTGTTTAATTTCTAAAAGACGTCACAAAGTCAGACCCATGAAGGCAAAGCATGAGCACTCTTGCACTTAAGTTGGCAAGATAATTTCATATTTAGAAACAAGTTTTCATGCCACCCCCGTAGCGGAGGGGGAATTAAGTTTTACCCTTGTCTGTCTGTATGTCAGTTCATCCGTCCGTATGTCACGAAATTGGTTTTCGTTCTCTAACTTTAGTTTGCCTCAACCAAATGTAATGAAACTTATACACAATGCTTATTACAACAAAACACAGTTCAAAATTGAATTTGGGTGGCCTCATTTTTATCTTTCTAGAGTATTGCCCCTTTACAAATGAATTTTTTCGTTTCCATTCTCTAACTTAAGTTTGCCTGAACAAAATGTTATGAAACTTAGGCCAACTAAAATTAATTAGCAGATTTTCATCCAGATTTTTGAAAAAAATGGGGCGGGTGGGAGGATTTTATCTTTTAATTTTTATCTCTTCCTAAACCCTTTTGTGACGGGTTGTTGATATGCAAGGGTAATAACAAGCTTATATCATGTATATATAAGGAATTCTACATTATTTTTCAATTCTTCCATTAATATTTCTGATTGACAAACACTACATGTAATTGCCGCTTTAAAAACCTATTTTTAGTAAATAGCAAAAATGTAGAGAAATGTTCTCTTTTAGACTATCTAGATCAAATATGTTTTGCTTTCTAAAGCTATGATTTGTAGTGCCCATAAGATGAAGCATATGCATTGGTATGCAACACAAATATTATGAGTACAGAGTGAAATGAAAACTCAAACTGTGTTGAAAATACTAGGGATGATGCTTTTAAGATTCTTATGCAAGGTGTAAATATAATTACAATGTAAAACATAAACTGAACCAAAATGAAGAAGTTGTTTAATGACTCTATTGAGGGGATGGGAACAGAGGGTGTTTGTTGTTTGTCAACAAAAACGACAACTTGGGGTAAATCTAAGGGCTTGCTATAACATGTATAATACATTTTGTACGTTGGTCGACTTTTTGTACTCAATATACGGTCATAAATCGAACAAGTTCATGCTTATGTCAATTACTTTATTCCAGTCATGTTTTTGTACCAATGTGTTTCACGATTCTTACACTTTAGATATCATTCACAGTCCAAATTTCCTGACAAAAAGTCATTGAATTTGTATATAAAAAAAAATCCACAGGTTTCTACTCACTGAAATTTAAAAACTGTAACATACCGCGATTAGCGTTCTTGGACTCTGCCTATTACTCGTAACCCGAGTATTTCATGCCGTTATAGTAATTAATCTATATTCTCAGATGATAATGTTGTCATCATTGAGAAGAAGAATATGTCGACTTATATTACTCTAAGAAATACGAAAACTGAAATTTTAAAAAGGAAGTTTTGAATGAAATAAAATTATCGGGGTTACTGGTAACGGAAATGAACGAAATTCAGAAATCTTAATTTTTGAAGAAAAAAAATCGGGGCTGGATGATTTCATAGGAGTGGGAGCGGATGAAAATGTATCAATTAATTTTAATTGGCCTTTTACACAATGCTTATTACCACAAAACACAGATCAAGTTTGAATTTTGGTGGTGTCACTTATACCGTTCTAGAGTTATGCCCCTTCATAAATGGAAAAATTGATGAATTTTTTGTTTCTGTTCTCTAACTTAAGTTTGCCTCAACCAAATGTTATGAATCTTATACACAATGCTTATTACCACAAAACTCAGATCAAGTTTGAATTTGGGTAGCGTCACTTTTATCGTTCTTGAGTTATGTCCCTTAATAACGTTATATGCATTATCTGTGTCCAATGGACACATTCCCTATTTATTTACAATTATGACAAATCAATAACATACATTGAACGAAAAATATTAGTGAAAACATTACCGGATAATTAACTTTAGTATTTTATTGATGAAGCTAACCAAATGAGACCCTTAAATACACAATCACTCAACACAGAGTAATGGAGCACGTGAAAAATAAGTGAGATGATAGACATGCAATATGTTTAATTTTTATGCCCCTGCAGCAGCATATGGGGCATTAAATGTTATCTTTGTCCATCTGTATGTCTGTCTGTAAGTCCCAAAATTAGTTTCCATTTTCTAACTTTAGTTTGCCTCAACAAATGTTATGAAACTTTATACACAATGCCTATTACCACAAAACTCAAATCAAGTTAGAATTTGGGTGGCTTTACTTTTACAATTTTTAGTTATGTCCTTTTATTATGTTATATGTAAGCAGGGGCATCATGACACATTCTCCATTTATTTTCACATTTTTCATGTGTTTCTATTTGTAAATTAAACTTTGTCATAACAGTTGTTAAATGATTTTGTGTATTAAAATTTTTCTTTCAGAATCAATTAACACTATGAATGTATGATATCTATCATCCACACTGGTATAGCTTTTCTTTCATCATTGTTTTCCTGCCCTTGATGAAGTGCTAACAAGAGATCTCGTGATAAAGGTCACTAATTCAATTGCAGTACATTTCTGAAGATTTTGATAGGATAAAGGATTTCCTTTTAAAAAAAAGTCCATGTACACATGTTTTATAGTAAAATTTAGCCACTCAAATATATAAAACATATTCAACTTTCATATGACTTTAATTTAATGGAACATTTTGTTCTTTCTTCCCTACTTAACTGTTGTTATTTGGTATTTAAAGAAAAGATTACTATTTATGAATTTGTTTTGATTCGAGTTCAATAAAGCAAATTTCGATATCCAGTATATACAAATGAATATTTTACTTTTTTAAATTCACTAAATTCCATTGATGTAATCAGGTTTGAATTTAATTCATAAGAACCTTTAACTATGTCAGACTGTTAAGTAATTTGGTATATAGTGGGCGTTTAATTTCTAAAAGACGTCACTAAGTCTAACTCATAAAGGAAATTATTTACAATGCACCAATACTTATGTTGGCAAAAAATGTCATATCCTAGAAATGGGAGATAAACTCCCCACCCACCCAATTGTGTCTACCCTATCTGCTTTATCTCACTACAACTCTACAACTGAAATGACTGTAGAAATCTACAACTTAAATGACTGTAGAAATCTAAATAAAGGAAGGTACTTTAAGAATATTTAATGAAAGAATTATGCACTGCAAAAAAGCAAACTTTCATTAACGCGATAGAAAAAATGATACAAAGGAAAATCACTACTGAAACTAAAATGCAAGTTTTTATTGTTGCAAATTTGATATTGTCACATTTTTCGCATTAATAAAAACTTCGCAATAATTTCTGAATTTACAGTATTGGATTTTTGTAACGTCTCCTACTTATATTCAAAATTTATTATTTATTGCAGAAACTGTTTGTTCAGAGCACTTGGTGACCAGTTAGAAGGACACTGTCGTAATCACTACAAGTACCGCTTCGAGATTTGTAACTACATGTCTGAACACAGAGAAGAGTTTGAACCCTTTGTAGTAGATGACACACCATTTGAAAAATACAGTATGTATATATAGGTTAAATCAGGGAATTTGGTACAACATTGACCACTCTTTGTTAATTTTGGTAAACAAAATTCAGGATTCAGAACAATTTAGAGCATGATCGACACATTATGTAGCCACTTATTTACAAATGTGTGTATTATTGCAGATTGTGAGTTGACCTCTAGACATTCTTATGGTTCTTGTGTTGTCGGGTTGCTAACTTGTCATCTGTGTATATATTTTCTTACCTCACACCTATTTTCATGACCTGTTACAAAATTTTGACGAAGTTCATTGACAGACTAATTTGATACAAACATTTTTTATGGGTAACATTAGCTCCTTTATCATTCAACACTCATGCTTGAATCTGGAATTTCAAGACTAGTGTGCCCAACTTTTATTTTGTTTTTATTAACTTGATGATTGGAAAAACAATTGCTTTTGATTTGTTTGACATTAAATTTTTTCTTTTTTCTGAAAAAAAATAATAAAAGTGGAAATATATGTTTTAATTGGGTTAAGGTATATACTATTTTCATTGTAAGACAGATTTTAACATTTTCTTTTCTTCCAAGAAATTATTTAAGCTGTACACCAAAAGATGTTAATTTGTCTTTTCACTATAACACCAAGACCTCTGTTGAATAATTTTTTCTTTGTGTACTTAAAAAAGTTAGTTGAATAATAAACTCATAGTCCCTGGTCACAGAAAAGCTATAGCTATTAACAAGAGATAAAAAACACTGAAAAAGACAATTTAATATTCAGAATTTATTATGGAAATATTCAAGCAGAAGAGGTCTAGAATTTAGCCAGTTAAAGATACTGGTATAAACATGATAAAGTAAAAGCTGCATAAATAATCCAGTCTAAATTATACTATTGGTTCACTTTTATCTTTCCTATTGATAAGTATGTTAAAAGGATAATTGATTCGCAAAACATTTTTATAGGGTTATGTTTCGTAGCCTTTAGCTATTTTAATCAAAATTTAGGTTTTGAATTACTATTACCTTATTTGAATTGATATCCCATTAGTGAACTTTCTCTTTTAAACCTGAACTCAGATTTCACTGATGCTTCCTGATGACTGGAAATTTCTTTTTGCCATGCAGTGCAACAGTTTTTTTTAAGCATGATTTTCTACTTATCCGTCCAATGTGCCACTGTGTGCACCCTCTTTTTGGAATAAAATACTGATGCTGCTTATTGCTAGTGTAAAAGGATAGTTTAATTTCATTTGCTGCAGAGCTCTAGTCTCTATCTTTGTATGGGTGTTTAAGATTTATTTGTGATTCAGTTTACCTATTTAAAATTTGCCTTTATTATTTTGAAAAGGTACTGAAATTTTGCTTTTAAACTAGGCAACATTTTGAACCCTCAATGAGTTGTTGCAGTTTTCTATAATGTTTTGAGCCTTGATGGCCAAGTGGTCTAAAATAGTTCACCTACAGTGATCAATAGCTTGCCATCTACGAAGTTGCTAGTTTGAACCTAGCTTTGGAAAGATTGTCAGATTTCCTGCTGATGGTTTTTGGTTCTTTGGAAATTTTCTTGTGTGTCTTATTTTTTTATACGTTCCCGTCAGGAATTTAACAGTTAGATTAACTCTACATCAACATGTCAATGGCCATTTATTAATGCATTCATTGTACAAGGCTGAGGAAGGTGAACCATGAACATGGCAAGAGTTGATTGCCCTCATTAAGATTAAAATTGCAAACAGACACGAAAATAAACCATTATTTACCGGTATTGTATAGCAATATGTAAATAAGAAACTTTGTGAGAAATGTTATATTAAGGTAAAGCAATGATTAAATTATTATCAGTCTGCCAGAATGATCAAATGTGTCACTCAAAATTTGTTTTTCTATTTACTTGTTCTGATGAACATGATGAAAGGAAAGTTGAAAGCAACAACAAAGACATGAACTTCTTCAATTTGAATATTAAATATTTCTTTCAAGATGATGTTCCATGTTAATGCAGTTATATATATATAGTTAAGACAAGTTTAATACTAAGGAAATTTTCGTATAAGTTTATATCTTAAAACAGATATATGTTAGGTTAAAAGTGCCAATTTTTTTTATGCCCCCCCCCCCCCCCCCCCCTCTTACGGCCTAATTTATGTACAAAAAATGAACGAAAAACAAATATGTAACACACAAACAAATGACAACCACTGAATTACAGGCTCCTTACTTGGGACAGGCACATACATACAAAATATTGCGGGGTTAAACATGTTAGCAGGATCCCAACTAACTTTAGTTTGCCTCAACCAAATGCTATGAAACTTATACACAATGCTTATTACCACAAAATACAGATCAAGTTTGAATTTTGGTGGTGTCACTTTAACCGTTCTAGAATTATGCCCCTTTAGAAAGGGAAAAATTGCTGAATTTTTTGTTTCAGTTCTCTAACTTAAGTTTGCCTCAACCAAATTTTATGAAACTTATACACAATACTTATTACCACAAAACTCAGATCAATTTCAAATTTGGGTAGGGTCACTTTTACTGTTCTTCAGTTATGTCCGTTTATAATTTTTATATGATATGCAAGCGGGGGCATCATCTGTGTCCCATGGACACATTCCACATTTATTTTTTTTTTACAATTATTACATACATAACAACATCTTTCGTCTGATGGGATCAATCATTTACTTTACTGAATATCAGAAATACAGTGAAGGCTTGGGACAGACACATGAAGTTTAATACTAAGGAAATTCAGTGATCAGATTTTCACTTGAGTATATATCTATCTTAAAAACATATTTATGTTTGATTAAAAATACAAAATAACAATTTTACAATACATAACATATATATTATAGCCTATAATATGATGGTGGAGATAATTGTCGGATTGGCTATTTAATTTATAACTGAATGTCAGTAATTCAGTGAAGGCTAAGGACAGGCACAGAAAGTTTAATACTAAGGAAATTCAGTGATCATATTTTCACTTGAGTATCTACCTAGAAAACATATTTATGTTGGATTAAAAGTACAAAATAACAATTTTACAATATTACATAACAAGATCCTATATTCTGACACTTGACATGATCATGGGATTGTCCATGTAATTTACTGAATGTCAGTAATTCAGTGAAGGCTTGAGACAGGCACATAAATTTCAATAATTCAGGAAATTCAGTGATCATATTTTCACTTGAGTATCTATCTTAAAAACATATTTATGTTGGTTAAAAATACAAAATTATAATTTTACAATATTACATGTACATAACAACACCCTATATTGTGACAATACCACTGGAGATGATCTTGGGATCGGACATTTAAATTACTGAATATCAGTAATGTGAAGGCTTGAGACATGCTAAAAAAGTTCAGGAAATTTCAGTGATTAGCATATCTAAAAAACATGTTTTTGTTAAATTAAAAATGCACAATAACAATTTTACAATATTACATAACTACATCCTATATTGCATGTATTGTGACAGTTGAGAAGATCGTGGGATCGGACATTTAATTTACTGAATACCACAGTAATATGAAGTTCAACTTTCTCTTAACTATATGTCAAGCATTGTAAAGATGTCCCGTTTACACCTATTAAAGTATATTTATTTTAAATAGCCCACAATAATAGAAATTGGGGTCACGGTTGGTTCAGATAATATATCGGGTTGGAATTTTAAAAGGTGTTATTTTCCCAAAGGCTTTAAATTTTAGTTCTGATAATTGGACAAATTGCATGTTTTCATATTTGAAAACATGTAAAAATTTTGCTTCTGAAAGTTTAAAAACTTTTAAAAGTCAATTAAGATGTTATCAAAATGCTATAAAATTGTTTTATTAGTTTATGACTGTAGGGCTAATAGTTCAGTGGTACTTTAGAGAATAAAAAAAAAAAAAAAATAATTGAGGTTGCATGATAGATCCATGTACTGTAATTTTCCATTAAGATATGGTTAAATTTAATATGCACTTTTATACCCCATTAATTTTCAATGATTTTATTTTCAAATGATATAAATTTTACACTCAAATTTATTGCATCATTAAAAGGGGTGGCATATTTGTAATCACAGAGAAATGTTGAAAATGTTGTGAAAGAAAATTTAATGTTTTTAAAAATCGGGATTAAACATAATTGGTATACATAAGAGACATGATTGATATATCTTAACCATGCATGAATCTAGTACAAAAAGTGTATTCCAAATTTTTGTCCAGATAAAATTAGACCTTTTTTCTATGCTAATGTTGTTTATATTTGACATGGAATTACCATATGAAGATATGACCTGACAATTCAAGCCATTTCCAAATGATTGGTCTCTATGGATAGTTTTCAGATTGGCAATCCTGCTACATCTCCTTATTTTTATATGAAATTACACTGTAAATTATTGGAAATCTCTCAGATAAGATAGACTACTATTACCTAATTTATTCTTTAAGGTAAAAAAGGTTAACACTGTACCATTCAGAGAAAATCTCTCAAATAAGACACACTCCTGTTACACAATTTATCTGAGATTACCCTGGTTTTTGGTGGTATTCATGTTGGTCAGTTTTTAGTTTTCATCACAGTGTTTGTGGACTTGTTTGTCTTTTCATTATTTTTTTGCTTTTTGCAATGTCGTTATTAGTTTGACTTGTAAGTTTTTAACATTTCTTTTGTATCTTCTGTCCCTCTTTTATTCATATGAATCACATTTATAGCAGAATAATACCTACCATATATTTCTCTTTACAGTTAAGAACCTGAGTGCTATAGGAACCTATGCCGGGAATGATGCCATTGTGGCTTTTGCTAGGTTGTATCAAATCAATGTTGTTATACACCAACTTAATTCACCATTTTTATTGGTAAGTTTAAAAACATCATAATATGTGTTAAAGACATGATAGTTGAGAACTTTCCAAACTATGAATGAAGTCAGTCAGACTAATGTCGCATGAACACCTGGAGGTATTATAATATGTTTAGATTTTTTAATTCAATGGTAAAAAAAGTGGGCTTATCATACCTTCTTCTTTAGGCAAAGAGAACATATACAATGATTTACTCATTTGTCCCAATCATTCTTGCAGCTTGAAACAGCACTGTCTATTGGTATTTACAAAGGACACTGTTATCGATTTTTACTCAAGTTTGAGCAATCTAGCTATATTTTGAAATGATTAGAAGCAATGTAAATGGAAAGAAACTGCATTAAGCATTTAAAAAAATGTTAGTGAAAAACAATTTGAGAAAGTAGTTAAGTAACATTATTGTTGAAAAATTTAACGTTAAAATTTTTATTTTTGAACAGATTCAGGGACCTAAGACACAAAGTCAAACAACAAAACAGATACATATCTCCTACCATAATGGAGATCATTATTCCAGTGTACGTAAACATGGAGATAATACAGAGTCTCCGGCTAATATCAGGGTAAAGGTACGTAATTTTTACTGATCATTTAAATAGAGAATCAAAAATCAAGGACATTAAAAAGAATTAAAATAAAAAGATAAAAATAACAAATAAAAAGGCTTCTTTTTCATTGAGCCTTTGAATATTTGGACTTTATTTATTCTTGACCTTGGAAATTTTTAGATCCCTTGACTTCGAAAATTTAGGGGTAAACTTTTGGTTATCTATAGAAACCTAGTGAATATCATATATTATCCAATAATGTACAAACATCCAAACCATTTTGTCAATCTAGGAATCACCTCAAGTCTATAAATGGTAAAGTTGAATAATATATCATGTTTATGATTCTTTATGCTGGTATATAACACATAGAAAATGCATATTATACCCCAGTCTAGGAAGGGGCTATATTGCAATCACCTCATCCATCTGTTTGTCCAACAAATTTTTTGTAACTTTTTTTAGAAATTATTTAACAGAATGACTTCATATTTTGTCTACAGTTTAGCAGTGATGAGTTTTAAAAGGTGTGTATTTCTGGGATCTATCTGACAACAAATTCCTGTTTTCTAATACTCTTAATTTCAAGTGGGGGTTGCATAGCAGGACAACACATGCGTTCTTGTTATTTCAGTTATATTTGAATTCATTTTAATTGTTTTGATAGATTGGGAATGACACACAATCAGCAGCTGGGAAAAAGGCACAGGCCAATGGTGTCATGAATGGGGACATCCCACATTGTGGCAGGGTCGTCAAAGCTGTCAGAGATGTTGAGATAATAGAACAGGAGATAATGGCTGCCACAGGTTGTGATGTAAGTCTTGAAATGAAATATTAAGATATTTTCAAATAAGAGATCTTTTTATTTTACCATATGAATAATCATTTATTAACTTATTGATGATAGATTTTGTTTTTATGTACTTTGGATTCATTAGTATTCATTTTCTCATGGATATTCATTAGTATTCATTTTCTCATGGATATTCATTAGTATTCCTTTTCTCATGGATATTCATTAGTATTCATTTTCTCATGGATTGCTTGGGTATAGGAATACCACAAATAAAATTGTTCAGTCATGAACATTTTTCACACACTTGTATACAGAAATTTGAAAAACCAAAAAATTAATCCTCAAAAAATGAAAAATTTCTCAATCCACAAAATTGGTATCCACAAAAAAGTAAATGAATCCACAGTATAATGAAATAGGAATTAAATGATATATTACAAAAATCTCAGTTCAGACAAGTAACTTTCCATGATTTTAAGGTTAAAGGTTTTTGAAGAAGCTATTAGATTTTGTTTATATACATATAAACATGATAAAGGGAGATAACTTTTTACATTTGAAGATTTGACTGAAACTTTCATGGTCATAATCTAAGATGGGAGATTACTCACAACATTTTGATAATTTGACATGTACAAGATATTCCCAGTTATTGATTATATACATGATATAAATGACAATGAAACTAAATATTATTTTTCTGTAGAAATTAGAATAGTAAATTGTTGCTGGTATTTGTGAAATAGGGTAAACAAAATCTAGCAAAAACTCTATTTTTCAAAATTATACAATATCAAATATGGCCATTGTGATAATGTGTCTGTCATTTTGGTATAATGGGAGATAACTTTTTCTATTTCAGGACTTGACAATGATACATGAGTCACTGTATGAATGTGATAATGATGTTGATAGTGCTATTGCCCATATATTACAGATCATGACTCTAACAGATGAAAGTAAGTATCTTGCTCTTAAAAAAAATTCTTTAACCATATATTGTGACTAAATCAAGTTTCAAAGGGCAGAGTGGTCTATGTAGTTCATCTATTATATCACTAGCCTGTCAACACTGGGGTTGTTAGTTTTTAACCCCACACATGGCAAGTGCGTTTTACTCTAATCTTAATTGACTAGGATTGCCAGTTTTCCATCACAAAAGTTGGTGGTTCTCTGCGTTCACTCCTGCTTCCTGCACTTATAAAAACTGACTATCATGAAATAGCAAATAATGCTGAAAGTGGCATTACACACTAAAAATCAACCGATCAAGTTTCCCTTAGTCTGAATGATGATGTAAATTAAATTCAGGATAACTTTTGCAAATCAAAAACAGCTGAAGACAAATTAAAGCCATGCCCGTACATGATGTAGTTAAAATATTTCTTGCAATAATTAAGTTCATTATTTCACATTTTTTGCATGAATGGAAAAAAAATTGGAAAATTAAAAAGAAAATTCTCCATGTTTAGTGTACTCCTTTTGGAGATAAGTAATTTTTGTCACATTTGTTTTCCTGCCGAAGGTTGTGGTTCTCTCCACCAATAAAAACTGACTGCCACAAAATAGCCAATAGTGCTGAAAGTGGCATTAAACACCAATCAATTAATCTCACATTTGTGTATAATATTCCTCTTGTTTCAATATAAGGTTATTATACACACTTTATATATTCTCACAAAGAAAATGATTCAATTTCAGGTTTTAATACAGAAACTTCCTCCGAGGTATCACAACGAACATCAACAGATAGTGGAGTGTGTACTGGTAACAATTCTCCTGTGTCTAACCATGTAAGAGACAACAGTTATGGTGGCAGCTCTGGATATGATTCTATAAGCAGTAATGGAGGAGCTAGACCTAAAAAGGTACAGATTTTGTTTCAATATAACTGGGAGACTTTTATTCAAATCAAGGCCATTTTTGTGGATACCAACAGTGTTCTCCCCAGATATTTCATTTAGCATCCTGGTAATCAGGGGAAATTGAAATACCATATTGTTTTTTTTAAATTATAGCATCACATCCATAACATAATCTATAAGAAAACCAATTCAGATAGCATCACATTCAAGATTATACCATCACATTACCATGATGCTAAAAGGCCCTGGGGAGAACACTGACCAATTTCCATGGATTGATGAAAAATTCTATTTTTATGGATATTTGATTTTGTAGTTTCAGCCTATAGAAATATTTTGCTTCTTTGAACATTTAATTTTGTTGTTAATCTGTACCCTTGAAATCAATGAAATCTGGTACCCCACTAATATATGAATCCACAGTAGACTTAAACACTAAATTCCTCTTTCAGGATACCAGGGTGTCAGCTAAAGAAAGAAAGGAAGCAAAGAAGATGGAGAAGAAGAAAAGAGCAGAGGAAAGACACAGGATGAAAGTTGGAGGAATGAAAACACAGTTTAGTGATGATGAAGATGTCCACACGGTCATTACTAAAGATATAGCTATGATGAAAATCTAAGCAGGATTGTTTTAATCTTTCATTTTTAGCAAGAGAAGTGAAAGAAAAATGTTGTGGTTATACTCCTTCAATTTTTGAAAATGATGTAAAAAGTAGATAGATATATATGAAAAAGACTTGGAATTACTCAGGCCTGAGAAATGTATAATTAAAATATGCTCAATTTTACAGAAAGATTATATGAATCTACAAAGCTGTACTACAGTTTTCTTCTATTGTATTTATATGTCTAATGCAGGGTTGTAATGAAGAGACCTGATAACTGACAGCTTTAAATGATGAAAATATCATTTTTATTTGACTTTGTCCAAATGTATATTTAAAGGAGTTTTTTCTAAAAGAAAAAGGAAAGCCTTAATATTAAATTCAATAGATATCAGAAAAAAATGTGAGGTGAGTTCAAGTTCATACTCTCTGCTCCCCATTTATACATTCACGGCAAAGTTAAATTTATTGCTATTTGCAACCCCTTTTATTGATTGGGTCGTACAAAGTCCTAAACCAGCTTATATTATGATGATAGGCAGGAGAGCGGAATGATGGGTGGGCTTAAGACTAGATGTATTAGATATATTTCAAGTCTCAATTGATTAAAACAAGTCTCAATTTAATCAAAAATTAAGTGTGGTAAAAGGGTAATATCAAGATTTTTTAAAGCAAAATTGTCTCAAAAGGATTGAGTATTAAGATGCATAAATGAATTTAGTAATAATTATTTCAGCTATAATTAACACAAATATGTTATAAATTACCAAGAAAAATCCTATAATCATTGTAAAAATGACATTTATAGACTTGTATGTAATAGTAGTACCTATAACCAAGTAACAGCACAGGATTTATCTGATATTTGATGTTTTATATAAACATATGTAAATATATATTACTCCTTAAGATTTTAACGATAAATTTAGAGATTAACACACTTTTTACATGTTTCAACGAGTCCTTTTTATGACATTGAGAGATCTGTCTTTCATATCTTGACTAATCCACTTTTCAAGTGACAATAAGATTTGCCGATTTTATCAGAGTTTATTCACTATTGCAGGACATACATTATTGCATTTTGATTTGATTTGTTTTTAAATCTGACTATGCATGAACTACTTGCCACTGGACATTTTGGGTAAAGAAAAATCAGTCATGTTTAATGGTGAAATTATATTTCTGTAGGACGTCATTTTGTTTACAGATATTATTCACACATGTTCTGTGTTGGCATGGTTATAAGATCATTCATTATTCCGGTGGTGATAATTCAAAAGTGTTTCATGCAGAGGACATTTACCACTGTCACATTGAATGACTTGATTTTTTTTAGAATAAGCATTTCAATATATGTAAGTTTTCTTTCTCATAACAAGTAAACTTTTTGCATAACTATATAATACAAAATTAGATTTTGGGTAACCCCCAGGGAGGCTGCAACCCATCAACTCATTTTGAAATTGACAAACTTTTCTTGCAAGTTGCAAAAAGGGTAGACAAGCAAATTCATAAGTTCAAAGTCGAGGATGATGCAAACTATATACAGATTTTGTAAGATGAGTTAACAATTATGCAAGGTTTCATCTGATATAGACCTGAACCATGTTGAATTATATTTATAGCTACTCTAAGCCCATGTGTCATTTTAGAAAAAAATTATATTTTTAGCTGAAAGAGAAAATGTGTATGGGAGTATTAGACATATACTTTGATCTCTTATTCTTCTATGTAGATTTAACTATTAAAACCAGGGTTTCATTGAATTGTAGTTGTTACAGTAAAATTATATGCAATGTGTTATATACCAAGTATTAATTATACTAGAGCCAGTAACTAATTTTGTGTAAATTTTAAAATGTTTTATTTTATATGTAGAAATATGTCTCCGTTCTTACATGCTGCCCATATTGTTATAATACTGTAAATATAATCACTAAAACTAGATTGACTCAGAAAAAAAATTGATGTTGGTTTTTCCAATTTTCATCAGAATTATACCTGTTTTTAATGTTCAGGCTTCTGTTAAATTGTGGTTCAAACAAAAAAAAATGCAAAATTTCCAAAAATATCAAAACGTGAAATTGGGAATATTATTTTTTCAAAGTTGTGTTGAATCTGTATTAAAAAAAAGAAGTTAAGGATCATCATTACAGGGTTAAAATCATGACAGTATTCAATTTAAATGTGTATATTATATAATTGTATATATGTTAATTATATGTTAATGACCCTTGTTTTGTTACAGTTTCTTATACTATTTACATGACATTTTATATACATTGTATTTGTTCTTGTTTTGGGGTGTTCCAGAATTAAACAAATGGAGGATGTGGAAGTCATTTTTAGACCCAAACCACCCATAGTATGAAATTTTCATAATTAATTATAATTCCTATAAAATTCTAAGAAAAAAAACCAACCCACAATTAATTAATTTAAAGGGCTCCAATCGCTCAACCACAACCACCATCAATTTTAGAACAGCCCTAAGCATACATGAATATTCGTTTCATTTATGATTACATTCTTTTGAAGACATTAAGCACATTCAAGATATTTCAACAATTTTACTTATCTAGGAAATCAGTTAATATATGGAACATCCAAGTTCTTGACTGTGATTTCAGTGCATGTTTATATTTTTTATTTTGAGATGTACACCAAGTGCTTATTTACAATTTGTTGTCATGACAATTAATGTGAAATCTTTTTGTTTCAGAAGATCATCGAAAAATAATTAAGTTTTGTTTTGCATACCCTAATGTGTCTTTCAGAATAGAAAAGGTGTGGATTTTAATTTTTCAAGAATGGTAAAAAAAAAGAAACGTGTATCATAAAAATATAAATCAATACATTACATTTTTACTTATTTATAGTCAATGTGTTTATGGTTATGGATTTGATGAAATTGGAAGACCCAATACAATCAGAAAAAATGAAAGAAAACCACAATGAAAAATTTATCATTGATGCATATAGTTTGTAGAAAAGGGTTTATTGGGGTTTGAAGCACTTGACATGAAAAGAAAATACTCATATATAAGATAACTTGATGTCTGCCTTGAAATTGATAGTCTGTGTCAGCAATATGCTATACCTTGATGTTCAAACATTTTGTAGCAAGAGTTGTCTCATGATTTGGAACTCTATTTTAGCCACAATTCTTTCATTTGTAAATATGTGATAATGTTATATAATGCAATAGAAATGTATTCACATATCAAAAGGGATTTATATGCCCAGTTTATGTTTTGTGTTAACTCATATTTGCTTGTTGAAATTATATTAAAAAATTATTTTATTAATTCTTTTTTATGGAGCCGAAAGTGTGTATTTGGAGTTTTTAGTTTTGCAAATCCTATCCCGTCACATTCAACACAATAATAAAAACATTGCAAAAATTTCAGAATCTACAGTATTTAAAGACATCACAGCATTTCCAGGACTCATTTTAATATCTTAATGATCAAGATATAAAAAAAACTTTGTTTGACCCTGCCATGTGAACATATATAAATATATGTATATGAAATAACAACACAACAAAAATAACCTGAAGTTATCTGAAGGATAATAAACAGTCTTCGAAAATAGGTGTCTATACAATAGCCTTTACAGTTATTGCTTGGCTACAAATGGGGAAAAACTCTAAAAGAGAGGTGAAAGATACCAAAGAGACATTCAAACTCACAAGTCATAAAATAAACTGACAATGCCATGGCTAAAAAAGAAAAAGACAAACAACAGTTCACAAAAAACAACAAAAAAAACTAAAGACTGAGCAACACAAACCCCACCAAAAACTCAGGGTGATCTCAGGAGGTCTGGTAGGGTTAGCAGATCCTGCTCCACATGTAGCACCCAACCTGTTGCCACTGTCTTGGGAGTTTGGACATAGTGTTGTGGCAAGTATAATAACAAAATAAATGAAAACAGTAAAGTTTACGGTCAATGATAATGTATAATTAAAACTTATGCTTTTGCCATAATATTCTCGACACAGAGATATATCTTACCTGTATGTATTTTGATAGTAAAATGCATACTTTCCTATTTCCTATTCTGACATCGGACCACTCTTAAACTGAGTTTTACTGTGCGTACTGTTGTGCGTTTGTTTTTTCTACATTGGCTAGAGGTGTAGGGGAAGGGTTGAGATCTCAAAAAACATGTTTAACCCTGCCGCATTTTTGCGCCTGTCCCAAGTCAGGAGCCTCTGGCCTTTGTTAGTCTTGTACCATTTTTAATTTAAGTTTCTTGTGTATAATTTGGAGTTCAGTATGACGTCCATTATCACTGAACTAGTATACATATTTGTTTAGGGGCCAGCTGAAGGACGCCTCCGGGTGCGGGAATTTCTCGCTGCATTGAAGACCCATTGGTGGCCTTCGGCTGTTGTCTGCTCTATGGTCGGGTTGTTGTCTCTTTGACACATTCCCCATTTCCATTCTCAATTTTATTTGATAATAAAATGGCAATACGTTTAACATGTAAACTGCAAAACATCCAGCCATTGAACAATGACTAAAGGTTCAGGGCCAGATAAACTCCACAGTAATGAGATAAACCAATACAAAAACAAATGCATACCAATATTTCTGTGACATCAAAAGTGGCTCCCCTTAAACTGATTTAATCACAAACCTGAGTGTTTAAGCTATGCAAAAATTCCAAAGTCAATTAACCATGAATGAGGGGGTAGAGCCATATAATCTTCATGGAAATGAGATGTGCTAAAACTAATACAACTACATACCAAATATCATTGACTTACCATTAGTGGTTCCCTTCAAACTAATCAATCACACACTTTGACTATGAGTCAATAGACCATGACTGAGTGGAGCATGGCCAAAAACCTCCACGGTTATGAGATGTGCTGATACAACAACACACAAAATATCATTGACTTACCATTAGTAGTTCCAAACAAACTGACCTAATTCAAAACTAAGCAAAGGTTTCAAAGGCAATAGACCATGACTAAGGGGATGGGGCCAAATAATCTCCATGGTACTACTTCATTGCAAAATATTCACTTGACACTTCCCATATCAAAGAAATAAGGATTGAAATAACTCTCTTGTAATGTGTCAATGAATTAGCTTAGACTGGCAAGAATTTTGGTAGTCTAGTTTTTCAATGGATTTGCATAACTCTTGCTGCATTACAGCTGTAAGTGGCTTTTTTTGGGGGTTGATCCTTAATTTCTTTGCACTAAATTGGTTAATCACATTAGTAGAAGCACTTGCACCAAAGCAATAAGCAGCTTAAGAACCAAAAATTTGGACAAGAATTGGAATGTTAAAAATTATTTTTTTTTTATGAATCAACTCATCTAGAGGCATAGTCTTAGATGAAATACAAGAGAAAGATGATGAAACCAGCCATGTCATACTTAAAGAATACTAGAGGAGATACAAACCATATCAATTCTCAGGATTCAAAATCAGCGGTAACTTGCTGGCCCCTGGCCACTTAATTTCAAGGCAGTCCAGTAGATTTTTAGGGACATCTGCTCACCAGGCTTCTTAAATTTAGGCAATTATTTCGTACATTGAATTCTTACATAATGATATGTTGGTATAAGATTGGTTAGGTCATATTTCCACATTGCATAATTTTTTTTAAACTCCTTAAGGTGGTACCCAACACCTTGACTAATATTAATTTGGCTCGTTTAATTTTCATAAAATTTTGACAAAATGTTTACTTTGACCCTTTGACAAAAATATAAAAATTTCAAAAAATTTGAACCAACCACTTTATCAGAAAAATTTCGTTGGTTATATAGCAGTTTGACAAACACTAATTTTGATCATTGAGAAGCTTAATATTTCCTTAACAATACAATGTAATTAAAACGTTTAGCTGATTTTTACAGAGTTATCTCCCTGTAGTGTTAGGTACCACCTTAATAGCTAAAGCATAAACTGTTTGTCGTTGCCAAATGGCCTTGCACTGTACAAAAGGATTATAGAGCAACATATAATTTTTTTTTTCTTCTGAGAAATAGACTGTAACACATAAACTTATACAAACTTGAATGTATATATGCAGACATGTAGAACAGATGAATAAATCTATATATGTCCAGGACAGAGAAAGTACAATGATGATGATGTTGGATGGCTTTTTAATGTCCAGCAGCAAATCAAATGCATATTCAGGACATGTAAATATGATATGAATGCTAACCCAGCTTTGTACTTTGCAGATACGCTGAGCCTGATTTTTAACATGCTAGTTCACAAGGTAACAGTCACCAGAAAAACATGTCACCCAATACAGACACATTATTCTGACTCTGAGACAACCAGTCTTTGCTTTCACTCCTTAATGCTGAGTGATTAGCAGGGAAGCAGCAAATATCAGTTTTAAACAATTTGGTTTGACCCAGCCAGGTTAGATTGACCCACAACCTCCCACACCTGAGGTTAGCATGCTGCCATGAGACCGCCGAGACAGATTAAAAAAATATGAAACAATTCAAATGAGAAAACTAACGGCCTAATCTATAATAAATGGGGAATGTGTCCATGGGACACAGATGATGCCCCTGCTTGCATATATAATGTTATGAAGGGACATAACACTAGAACGGTAAAAATGATGCTACCAAAATTTTTATTGGTCTGAGTTTTGTTGTTATAAGCATTGTGTATAAGTTATAAAACATTTGGTTGAGGTAAACTTAAGTTATAGAATGGAAACGAAAAATTCAGCAATTTTTCCATTTGTAAAGGGACATAACTCTGGAACAGTAAAAGTGATGCCACCAAAGATCAAACTTGATCTGTGTTCTGTGGTAATAAGCATTATGCATAAGTTTCATAACATTTGGTTGAGGCAAACTAAAGTAAGAGAAAGGAAACAATTTTTGGATGTACGGACAGACATGGGTAAAACTTAATGCCTCCTCCGCTTTTGCGGGGGCATAAAATGGGTTTAGATGTTACTTGTCATCACTGTCAAGATGCTAAGCAAATATGAAGCCATTCTGTTCAATAGTACCAGAGAAAAGAGAGACAAAAATATTTTTTGGAGAAAACAGATGGATGGTCAAAGTGATTGCAATGCAGCCAAGCAAATCTGACATGTAAACTTCAAAATTTAGATAAATATTTATACACTTGTAAATTGTGTACAGTGTGAAATTAAAATCTATGACACACAATTATTTTTTTGTTTTGTGCTTACAGGGATTACCAAATTAATAAATGCCATTTTATAAAAATATTTATTCAAAAATATCATCACAGATCAGTATAAATTCAACATCATTAAAATATGTTAGTTTTTCACACATCTATATTCTCATTCATTAACAAGTACACAAATATACACATAAAGTAAAAACAACCTATAGGAAGAAATGAATTCAAAATAGGTCAATGGAAGTTAAATATTGCTATAAACAACAATTTATTAATAAATGCAAAAAGCAGAAAAAAATAGAATATTTGACAGCAAGTTCAAAGAAATGAACATTGTCATGAAAAGAAAATCAGATGAAGGGATACAAGATCATACATTAAAGATTAATGCTTAAAATATTGCAGAATAAAAAAAAACATAAACGCAAATCTTCTATGAATTAATTAGTATAATTATCTCAACATTATAAAATAAATTTCAAACTGAATTTCATTCTCATTATTCTTGAATCTATAAACTTTGCCTTTTTACATTCATTTGTTGTTCTATTATGATCTACAGTTGGAATAAGAAAATAATTAGTCACAAGTCCACTTTGCTGTCATTATATATCTTTTGATACAAGTTTGTGATATAACTTAATTTATACAAAATTTGATTCGTAAATATTCTTTTCACATTTCATCAAAAACAAAAAAGTTGCTAATATTGATAGCATAAATACAGATGGGTAAAGTTGAAGATTTATTAAAACAAGTTAGTCTGTAACATAATTCGTATAAATTCTGATTGGTCGACTTTCCCATCGCCATTAATGTCAGCTTCTTCAATCATTTCCTCTAAGTCTCTCTGTGCAAACTTCATTCCTGCTTCCGTACATATTTGTTTTAAATTGTCTAATGTAATAGATCCTGAATTGTCTAAAAATAGAATTAGAAATATGTAATAATTACAAACATGATGTATGTACGGACAAGAGTAAAGGTGGGGGCATAAAAATAATTTTTACAAATCTAACGATCCTACAATATTTAATTGACTTACAGAATGACATGTTGCAGATTATGTGAGGAGGCAAAAAACTGTAATTGAGCCAATAGAAAAGAATATCTGACTTTTCACTGATGTCTCTGTGTTTAGGGTAAATTATTTTTTTTAAATTTATTCTATGTTGGTTGCAAATAAGAAGCTATCTTCATGATAAATATTGCATTATGAACCAACCTTGTTTTAAGTTTTGAAAACAAATGTTGAGACGAAGTTTGGGCAACAAAACTCTGTAAATAGTGTAATTAATTTAGTTATTTATAACAGTTTTAGTTGTGTTATAATTGATGTTCTTCAGTCAAAGTGGCATAACTCTGACTTAACTTGGAATGATATTTTAATGTTCATGAGCTCTTTGTTACTCAGTAACTAATAGAAAAAATTCAAAAACAATAAAATGAAAATTGGAATGCTTCTTTGATAGTCAAAATATCTGTAAAAGAAGAATAAATTAGGTTTGAAAAGTCATTTTGTATGTTTGATGCAGTGAGCTATTTACTAACATAGTTTTGGTCTTGTGAAAATTTTTTTACCTGTGAGACTTGTCAATCACAAGTTGTCTCCCTTTTACCGATTTTGATAGCGATTTGACTTCGCTATGAAGTCAGTCGGCTGGCGAGATTTAGCGATTTTCAAAATTCTTTGGCGACTTAAATCGTCATTTCGCCGGCAAGATTATGGCCTGATTAGTTATTTATAACAGATTTAGTTGTGTTATAATCGATGTTCTTCAGTCAAAGTGGCATAACTCTGACTTAACTTGGAATGATATTTTAATGTTCATGAGCTCTTTGTTACTCAGTAACTAATAGAAAAAATTCAAAAACAATAAAATGAAAATTGGAATGCTTCTTTGATAGTCAAAATATCTGTAAAAGAAGAATAAATTAGGTTTGAAAAGTCATTTTGTATGTTTGATGCAGTGAGCTATTTACTAACATAGTTTTCGTCTTGTGAAAATTTATTTGGAATACCTATAAATTGTTCTTTCAAATTAACAACAAATAAACTGCTTTGAAATTTACATATATTTCTAAATCCTAGATTGAAACAAATTAAAGGACAAATTTAAATTTTGGCAAAATATGGCCTTAAACTTCAACTTTATCATAAAATATCAAAAGGTCCACACTTTTCTTCTATAATAGATCTATTTCAGATGCTTTAATCCTGACTTAAACTAAACTCTCTATGATAGTACATTATAGGCTCAAAAGTCAGCACTTTTGGAGATCTTGTCAAAACACAATGATTTTTTTCAATTTTTCAGACCTAAAACCTTAAGGATAGCCTTGGCCATTACCTATAGCTACAATCCAAAATTTTCTGTACCTAAAAGGTGGCATGGTTAAATACAGAGACACACAAAAACATTCTGCATTGGGGAAGGCGGCCAAAGTAAATAATGCTAAAAACTGTCATAAATGATTGAAAAATTGGACAAAACCTAACAATACAACACAAATAATGCATAATTGGGGTTCATAACTTCATAACTTGTAATATGAGGTGTCAAAAATGTTTTCTTTTGTATAAATAGTAATATGACAACTAATTATATGTGAAATTTGTAGAACCTTGTCCTGATTTAAAAAAAAATAATAATCTTAGGACCAATTCTAGCCCTTCTTGATCCTACTCATTTAAAAAGTTATTCTTCCTAGTCCCATGTTCTAAATTTTAAAGAATTGAGATTTATCTAATACCAAAAGCCAAATTTTTTTTCAAAAATATATATAAATTTTAAAGTCGACATTTGGGAATAAAATGCATTCTCCATCTTCTAAACATCATGATAGGTTAACAAAGTGCTAGAGAAGTAATATTCAACAAATGATATTTTTTTATTTCTTGGCAATGAAACAGCATACATGTAACATAGATAAGTTTGGGAAATGCTACACTTCACAACTTTTATATACCAGAGAAACCTATATTTTTGGCCACATATGTGCCTTGCGCAAAACTTGTCTGTCGTCTGTTCAGCGAAAATTTGACAAATAATTTTACCAGAAAGTTACCAGAAAGTGATCATTCATGACTGGTATATTGAAATATTCTACAATAATGGTGACTTCCTATCCAGTTATTGTCACTGTTTTATCAAAGAATTTGATGTATATATGTGTAGATTAGAGAGCAAAATACTTCTATCTTTAACCAAACACGGATCCACTTAGAACATAATTACCTACCTTGATCAAACATTTTGAATCCCTGGAGTATTTCATCATAGATGTCTCTAGCATCATCTTGTCTGTCAATGATGACTTCTAAAAACTCAACAAAGCTGATCTGGCTACAAACGTAATAAAAGTTATACATTTGAGAGCCAAAATTTATTCTCAGTAAAAGTACAGAGTTCCAATGTCCCCCCCCCCCTTTTGCACATATTTTATCTATCCAGGGGCGATAACTAAAAAAAAACACTTTCTGTTGTTGTTCTTTAAAACAATTTATAAATAAAAAGCATGTGCTGGGGACAAAAAAGTTTTTTTTATTGTATACTAAATATTTCAAACAGACCTTCAAGGGCATTACTTATAGTATACTATAAGTTTTATAAATAAAATGCTCCCCTGGGAGCAGCTTGATACGACCGCTGAGGTTGAACCCTGAACAGTTCGGGCAAGTATGGACACAACATTCAAGCTTGATACAGCTCCGAATTTGGATTGTGATTAAATATTTGACACAGCATAGGTTTCTGATACAGAATGAATGTGATCTAAGAACTTAAAATTTTTAATTTACCTATCATGGTCCAATATCCAAAATCTAAATACATACATGGTTAGATTCAGCATATCAAAAAACCCCAAGAATTCAATTTTTGTTAAAATCAAACTAAGTTTAATTTTGGACCCTTTGGACCTTAATGTAGACCAATTTGAAAACGGGACCAAAAATTAAGAATCTAAATACACGGTTAGATTCAGCATATCAGAGAACCCCAATATTTCAATTTTTGATGAAATCAAACCATATCATTATTATTTGCTTTTATATATATAAATAAAAAATAACCAACTTAAAATGGAAAATTTAAAGAAAAAAAAAAAGGAAAAAAAAATACCCCCCCCCCCCCCCCCAATTTTTTGAACCCCCTTATGATTCATCACCCCCAAACTCAATCCCAGCCTTCCCTTTGTGGTATGGTACCTTGCAATACAATTTCAGAGAGATCCATACACTTGAACACAAGTTATTGTCTGGAAACTGTAAAAATGCTTGTTTTTTTGCCCCTTTTTGGCCCCAAATTCCTAAACGTTTAGGGCAATTACCCCCAAACTCAAACCCAGCTTTCCGTTTGTGATATGAAAACTTGTAGTACAATTTCATAAAGATCCATAAACTTACACACAAGTTATTGTCCTGAAACTAGAAAAATGCTTGTTTTTGGCCCCTTTTAGGCCCCTAATTCCTAAAATTTTGAGGCAATTACCCCCAAAATCAATCCCAGCATTCCCTTTGTGGTATGGTACCTTGCAGTACAATTTCAGAGAGATCCATACTCTTGAACACAAGTTCTTGTCTGGAAACTAGAAAAATGCTTATTTTTGGTCCCTTATTCCTAAACATTTTGGAAAATTACCCCCAAACTCAATTCGAGCTTTCCCTTTGTGATATGAAACCTTGTAGTACAATTTCAGAAAGATCCATACACTTACACACAAGTTATTGTCATGAAACTAGAAAAATGCTTGTTTTTTGCCCCTTTTTGGCCCCTTATTCCTAAATTTTTTAGGCAATTACCCCCAAAATAAATCCCAGCATTCCCTTTATGATATGGAACCTTGTGGTACAATGTCAGAACATGCTTATTTTTGGTCCCTTATTCCTAAACATTTTGGAAAATTACCCCCAAACTCAATTCGAGCTTTCCCTTTGTGATATGAAACCTTGTAGTACAATTTCAGAAAGATCAATACACTAACACACAAATTATTGTCTGGAAGTTACAAAAATGCTTATTTTTGGCCCATTTTTGGCCCCTCATTCCTTAACTGTTGGTACCATAACCCCCAAAATCAATCCCAACATTCCTTTTGTGGTATTGAACCTTATGGTAACATTTCACAGAGATCCATTAACTTAAACTAAAGTTATTGTGCGAAAACCAAGGTGTCTTCGGACGACAAACCATGACGACGCCATACCAATATACGACCGCAATTTTTGCAGTCGTATAAAAATTGTACCCGTGAGAGTGCTAACAAGAACGGACAGACACACGGACGGATGCCCAGTATTTCCATGTCCCCCGCAACGTGTTGCGCGGGGGACAAAAATATTCAAGTTAATATCATCATATAAAATAACAGAATTATCTCCCTTGTTCGGACATGTATTTACAAAAAAATTCCTAGTCTTTTAGCAAACTTTTTAAAAATTGAAGATGGCATGGCAAATCTTTTTTAGCAGTTTTCTCACAGATCTGTGTAAAGATATCAAAATATAAATTCATGCAAGGATAAATATATTCCATATTAATGTGTGATTCTCTATTCGATATACAAGCATCAAATTACAAGTTACTTGTGCATTTTATTTGTGACCTCAAACAGTTAATAATATTATTAATTGAACTTTTTCCATGATTGAACATTTACCTATGCATGAGGGTTTCAAAAGAAGGTTTTCTAAGGTCTGTCATACATGGCAAATGGGCATCTATAGAAGTTTTACCTTTTTCCTTTCACACTAACATCTGAAATCATATCTTTGGCATCATCTCTTGAACATTTAAATCCAAGTGCTCTCATTGCACGTCGTAACTCTTTTGCATTGATATATCTGAAAATGATGAGTAAAGCTTGTAGTTTAATCATACATGTACATGTACCTGAGAATCTGAACTTTACATGTAAACAAAGGGCTATATTTTAACTAGTTTACCATAACACTTCTGAAATTCTAAGGTTTTAAGTATTCTTAAAAATGCATTCAAAAATAATAACATGATAAGGAAAGAAAGCTTACACCAATACATGTGTTTAGATTTATTCCTGCTACTGCACAATTGAATATGAACAGATGAATAAACTTATATTTCACATTTCCTAGATATTGAAATGAATATTAAAGCCTCAGGTTTGGGGTTTGCATTGTACAAATGTACCCTGATTGTCAACCAGCAGTGATAAAAACTTCATGCACAATGTATATCTGTAGTAAAATATGCGATGCCTCAATCTGTGCATTGTGCACAATGATTGACATGACACTTGTTTCTTCAATAAACATGCATCAGGTATGTACTTGCTTCAGATAAATATTTAAGAAAGCAAAAATATAAAACACGAGGGGAGCAATCTTGAAATCCTCCCCGATCTCCAATGGCTGACCAATAACAACTTTGATAAATAGTCATATTTCAGGTTTTCTACTTAGAACCACTTTTTTGTAAAAAAAATATCCACAGTAGGTTTGATAAATGGTTAATCTCCTTCATGAAAGTCTTACCCATCAGAATTGGCATCAAACAATTCAAAAACTACAATCAGGTCTCTAATTTCAGAAGAGGTTAAGTTTTTTAGGATTCTGTCTGTCACTTTGTAACCATGAATTTCTTTTTCATTCACAGGATGTTGTTTCAATAGATTAATTAGCTGTAAAATAACAATTTGATATTTAAACACTAGTATGTTATCGGTCTCACTAATTAGTGAAAAGTAGAATTTTAGCAATAAGAAGCAAGAAGAAGAAAAAAGTTAGTGACAAAATGCAAGAAAGTTTATATACTACTAAAACAATAAATTTATAGAAAAAGTCAATTAATTACAGTTGATTATTTACTGTTTTATAGTTTCAAATTTTGTTATATTTAGTGGCACTTGGTACAGTAGTCTAGTAATGAATTTTTAGTAAAAATTATTTGATTACATAATTTTTAAGTATGTATCAATTTGAACATTTTGTAACAATCGCATGTCCCATCCAATATATGTACATGTATATATGGACCTTTTGAGAAAGGAATTTTGTTAGTTATACATGTATACATATACATCCTTGTTTTGATTCTACTTGAAATAAAAATAAAGATTTATAGATTATATTATAATTTTGATTTATAAACTGTAAACTAAATATATCTCTTTAAACATATCCTTGATAACAAAAAAACACTTTCTGGAACAAATGAACCAATGTTTATTTTCTTCTCCCAGTATCATGAAATAATGAAAATATGCATACATTTAAAACAAAACCACACACACACTTTAATGCATGTGTCTCTATTTATTTGAAATAATCATTATTTAGATATCTTGATGCTAAATTTATTTCTTGTCGCTCCTTGATGCCTCTTGTCGCTATACACCCCTATTATAATTATAATTAATGAGACCCATTTGTTATTGATCATCTACATGTAGCTACATTTTTTGCTTTCTATTTTTTTTATACTTAATATAAAACATTAAAATAATAAAATGTGTACATTATGTATACATCTATCTTCTAGTAAGAAAAGTCAATTTTACATTATCCTTAAATTCCACATATGTATGATGCTTAATATGTATATGGCTACATGTTTTGTATATATAATCAACATACATGTACATCTATCTAATCGGTTAATTTAACAGGTGTAACACAAGAGGAACAGGACGCCTGAATTCATGTCGCCCATTCTTTGGTTTTCCCTGCATTTTTTTTATGGTTGTTTTTATTTTATTTTAATTGTTTTTCTTCAACTTATGCTTTTTGATTTTAATTATGTATTTTCTGGGACCTCAAATATTTTTATTTCTTATGTATCATCTCATCTCCCCCCTCCCCCACACACACAGGATTCTGCACATCAGACAGAGTAAAGAAATGCAGCACATAATACAAAAAAACTTAAGTATCTTTTACTTAAGTAAAATTAATCACCTTTTCTCTTGGAAGTGGTGGTGGTGGAATAAACGCTGGAGTCATTGGATCTCTTGGTCCTTCGCTAGTTTTTGTCTCTTTCTTTGATTTCCCCTTTTTACCTTTCCCTTTCTTTGATTTCCCCTTTTTCTTCGGCATCTTTATCTTATTTTCTTAATTGATTAAATCTATTGTTTGCACAAAGTTAATTAATTTCGGGCACCTGTCGCCGCCTTTTGAAGCTTTGTTGTTGCTGTGTGACGTAGGTGAAAACTAACGGCTTAATCAACATCGCAAAGGAAACGATAATACTTTCCGGTAAAGTTATTTGTTTACAGAAAAAAAATCGTTTGGCAAACTTTTTTTTTGGATAAATCTTTGTTGTGATAATTTCTTCTGTTTAAAAAACTATAAACTTGAAACTGTGAACATAATTTTATGAAAATATTAAATTGTAATTGAAAAGATTTTTTATCCAAATTTAGTGATTCCATGAAATTGATCCGACACATATATTGTTAGTATACTCATGATCACTCATGGAAGTGTCATATTGCCATATCATAATTCCATGGTGTACTATTTAAATTTTATCTTTCATAACTCAATGTCTTCGAATCTTTCCATCAGAGATTTCGACTACTTTGATTGTATGAAGTACCCCCAAATTTTGTACACTTTTTTCTCAGAATTTCTAGAACGGGTTAAATTTTAAAAATGGAAATAACTACATGGTAATTTTTAGTGAAATCATAATGAAAATAATTACAAGTTCATACTTTTAACGTTCTATGTTTCAATCTTTTGTTGTCGGTTCTCAGGTTTAACATACATGTTAATTAGCCACATTTATTTTCGATTGACTTTGGTCAGTGTCGTCTTTTTTTAATAGAAACTTTTCCAAACACAAATCTACGTTTTACCAAAAAATCACTTATCCCAAGTGTTGATGGCTGTTTTAAAATGTTTTATGTGAGTTGGTGAAATGAAATAAAATAATGAGCAATTTGAAGATCAACGGATACAACGATTAAACACATTATTATGAAGACACTGCATGATATCCCCGAATGAAAGCTTTTTTTCGGTTTATATGATTCAACGCCAATAAACACCTATACTGAATGCTCAGTCCGGATGAAAATATTTTTTCGATTACACGATTCAACGCCATGCTTAACACTTTAACCAGCAACTAGTGACTGATCATGTTGAAAATCGTTGTAATATTATCTTGATGATTGTTTGTCATAAGTGCACACGCACATCAGAATATCAGCTACCGAACATCTCCTGTCTTAAATCATCAATGTCGAAACACGTGCATTAATGAAATTTTTGAGAATTTACCATGGATACGAACGGTAAGCTATTTCTGTTTCACTTGTAAATCTGTTTTAGATGTGTATGTGTCATTTTTGTTTACTGATATGAGATAACTTTGCGAATATATGTCGATTTATCTAAATCAAATACAAAGATGTATATGATGCACGAAGACAGTAATGCTGTGCACACTATTGCTTCTCTACCTGCGTGCATGGTGCATTACAAAGAGGTTAATATGTATACCATGTATACAACAAACCAGTGTCATTGTATGAAACTTGCAATGGTTTGATTTTTCGATAGTTTTTGTAATGAACATTTTTACAAAATATTTCGAAACAGATTCAAGTAAAAGCGTGAGAATTACTTTTCGTAAACTATTTTATTGATAACTAAAACATTAATTAACCTGGATTTTGTCCACATTCATAATCGTTTTTGACAACAATAATAACGATCAATAAATAATCTGAATGAAAATATTCCCACTGGGACCTCATAATACTGTTGATATTGATTCATATCATATTCTATTTAATAAACAGAATTTAATGTCATAGTTATTGTCCAGTTTCTGTGAGTTATAAATGATCTAGATAGATTGATTTAATCTCACTTTCAAGTTAATCTAATCCTCAAAACCAAGTTATATTAATACATATTTCACATCTCACTAAAATTATTTTCCTTATAAGTTTAAGTTTGATCGATAAAAAAAAGGAAATACATGTTTTATTCAAATATAATGACTATATATTGACTGTGGGACATAACCATTTCTATTATTAATTCTAACAGCACGAAGAGAAATAGCCAATATAGACAGGGATATATTTATTTCTTACTACACTGGTATGGGACGAGTCACAACGAGGAAAGCGTTTTATCACCTTTTTTTTTTTGAATAAATGTAAAACCACTATGTACAGCCTTTCAAATTTTCAACAAATCCGAATGGAACCTTTTTTAATTTTCTTTTGTGTTTAGATGGAAATTGGCCATGAAACAGTTAAAGGGATGAACCAGAATACTATAGTGATCTTATATACGTCCAATATTATTATACAACGACAATTTTAATAAAAAAAAAAAAAACCCTCAAAGATCTTCTATCCCTCCGGCTCAATATCATTCCCCCTTTTCACTTCCCCGGTATATGAGGAAGTTGCAGATATTCAAAACAAACAACATATTTTTCTCTTTATAATCAACAGTTGTACATACATGTTCATGTTATCCACATTTATTGGTATTAAATGTAATTAACATACATCAACGCCTCATCTCCTTACAGCTCAAAGTTTGTACAGGCTTGACATTTTGATAAACGAAATTGAAACAGCTAGTACACAATCATCTGATAATTATGAAAAGTGATGCTACTGTTTACACATACCAGTCTGATGAGTAACGACTGCTTTATTGAAATCAACAACCTTGTACTACAGAATATATAGAATGGCCGTAAAGTCGATACACACGTGTTCCATAGCTTTAAAAATCATTAACATATTTGTAGTATTCGCACAAAATCGTATCGGTAATTAATTATCAGCTCTAATAAAAACTTGATGGACTGGGTAACGAATTACCGGTATTAGGCTACGTGAAATAGTCAAGAATTGTAAATATTCATATGTATGTATGTATAAGTTATGTTATCTTGTAGTTTGATATAATCTGACGTCTGACGCCCTTGTTTTTTTTATAAATCTTGCAGTCGGTTTTCTCGTTTGAATTGTTTTACCTTTTTTTTGTGATATCGGGATTATATAGTTTACACTACGGTATGGGTTTTGATTATTATTGAAGGCCATCGGGTGACCTATGGTTTCTTACATCTACGTCATTTAGTCTCCCAAGAATGCAGTTGTCTCATTGGCAATCAAACCAGTTGTTCTTAATTTTACATTTACATGTTATTAGTTGAAATAGGAATTTGAACTAGCTTTCATAAACTGAGTGTACTCTTATGCAGGTACCTTTTTTGTCTTCTTGTTAGTCTGCTTTGTTTTTAATTGCTGATTAATAACGTCAAGTGGCAGTTTAGTTGATTTTGTAACTGTATATAGTCACGGCCTTCCCAACTAAAATTTACAGTTTTACGCCACTTTCTGTATATGCCTGTCCCAAACCAGGATTCTGAAGTTTAGTGGTTGCCGTCTGTTTCACCTGTTTTTCGTTTAATATTTTTTGCTAAAACCAGGTCTTTAGCTTTTCGATGCAGACAAAGGAATCGCCCTGTCCGTATATCATGTGAGCGCAGTACCCCTTAACGGATCGACCGAAATTTATGAAACTTTAAACAGTAACTGTTGTAGATCTAGAACACAATACCCGAGGATATTCATACAGAAATATAATCCTTGTCCTACACTATGTCCAGGGGCGGATCCAGCTATTTATAAAGGGGGGGTCCTAACCCAGGATAAAGGAGGGGGGGGGTTTCCAACTAAATGTCCCCATTCAAAAGCATTGATCGTCAAAAAAGGGGGTTCCAACCCCCGGACCCCCCTTTGGATCCACCACTGATGTCTCCAAGAACTTGAAGTCTGTAAAATTGAGTTTGCTCCGTTTCCTTTTTTGTGAATTTTTAAAGACTTTATATTTTAGGTATACAGTTTACTATATAACTGTGGGCAATTTTTTGCGAGTTCACTCACAGTTCGAGCTTTTTCTGATGTAAAGTGTTTCATATTTGTCAATCTACCGCACATGCATCTCTTTATTTTCATATGAAAGGCCGTACTGCAAAATAATCTATGAGACAACTTATCACGAAGTGCGTTTCCTATTGATAGGTCGTCATACAGCTTATATGAAAAATTCATTATAAGATTTGCACAATGAGTATTCTGGCGATTCTAACATATGATATATATAAGCTTCCCGAATACACATAAAATATTTGCCACTGGCATTAAAGCTGGAAAAGGGAAAGGGGGGGGGGGGGGCATTTCGATCATTCTGAGGTACAGTGAGCAGCTGGTAAATCCAGTACACAAATCCTTTTCATATACATAAAATACTGTAAAAATCATACCCAATCATCTTTTTTTTTTTTTACAAAACAACCAATTACATCTTAAAATAATATTAAACATTTCAGATAATTATGATATAATAAGCAACCTTATCACATAATTAATCTAAATTTCTCAACCTTATCATATATTATGAAGCTTTAAAAAGGTAACCTATTCCAGCGGTTCATCCCTACCAATCATTGCATAATAAGTGACCTCGAGCAGAAGAGCAAACGAAAGTCAATGAATGTATATTACGTAGGATACATAAATATGGCACGCCGTTTTGATATTTATTCAATTTTCAAGATGTTTTATAAACTAAATGATGTATGCTATAAAGAATATAAGATATCTTTTTAATTTCAATTAGATAAGATATATCATAAATAATACAATATGTCTTATTAAATAACTTAATAAGATATCATGAAAATGGAGTAAATATTGAAAAGGCCTGGGCTTGCCAAAAATTAATCTCCCAACAATTAAGCAACGACCACGTTGAATATTATAAATGGATTGAAAGATGACTGCAGTGACAATCACACTGAAAGCTCTTGGCTTCTATTTTTCATATACAATTATCAGTCACATATAATCCTTCTATTTAAGGAATGACTAGAAAGTCTCGGAAAATATTAAAATATGAAAAGGCTTTAGTTGTTTGCCATTTTTGAGCAATGTTACATTACATTTTGCCCCTAGCATGCATGCTTGCTGACATTTGTGATAAAATCGATGTATTCACTTGTACATTGTACAGCAACACATGTAAATCAGTATAATATATATTTATGGATATTCATGTTTTCAAATTGTTAATAAACAGCTGTTTAAACAAGAATAATTATAGGAAAAAAGTCGTGTTTTTGTGTTTTTGTGTGTTTAAGAGGGATGCAATGGTAAATATAACAGCAACTAAACAGCACATTCAGAAAACCGTTAAAATATTTATCAAGCCGGTTCTCTTTTTCTTGTTTATAACACAATTGAATGCCCTCCCCCCAATTTTCATTTATTTAACTTCATTTGTAATATGACTTCTAATGATTCTCACCGTTTTTAACGTTTTTATGAAGGCATTTTGACGGACTAGAATGTGAGCTGCAAATACCAAAGTTTGCATTTAACGAGTGTGTGGTCATTAACTTTCAATCAGGCATTTTTATGATGATTAACTTAAATATTTTCTTTAATCTGTAATTTGTAGATGCAGACGAGAAAGTTATCATGACAGGCGGTTCTTTTGCAAATGAAGACACATCTTTAGTGGTATCAACACAACCAAAAACTATTTCCAGAAGGGAGAGTGAAGCCCGGAATAAATCGGCTTTCAATGGACCATTTGATGACGCTCATTGTGAAAGAAATTGGTCGTCTGGAATATGTGCTTGCGGTAAAGACGAAAAAAGAAGCGGTAAGCGTAATTTTACACTAATATATTTACAGTAGGTGTTCATACATGCTAGCCTTTTATTGGCTGAAAGACGAATCATTTAATTCCGTCATATGCCTTCATTTCGTATGAAAGCAACCCATGCCGCATGACAGCAACACACTTGTTGTCAGGATTATAGACTTACTAGCTTCGCCTACGTTATTGATAAACACTATTTTTTCGCATTGTTCGTGTACTTCGTGCAAACTATTATGCTTTTTTAAAAAATCGCAAATTTTATTCATTTGAAAGAAGTACATGTAGTTGACAATGTATCTTTTTAAAATGAACAATTCATATAAATACATAACAATCATTATTATCCTATGATATACATTTACACTTATGAATGCAATTTGATAAATAATTTACGAGCTAACTTCTTTGAAATCGACATCTAATTCTTATGCCAATATCAGCTATATGACGTATTATAATTGATTTCACGTGGAATGTTACTGCTTTCATATCACTAGACAATTTCAAGTTTTTGTGTTTAAAGTTTTATTTTCAGATTCAAAATGGGAAAACGCATATATGTTTTCATTAGAAAATCTGTAAATATAAGAATTGAATGCTTTATTTTAAATAATTTATACGTAATGAAAGCAAGTGACTACCACATTTTTAGCAATAAGCGTAACATTTTAAGAAAAAAAACATTCAATTATAAAACAAAATGTTACATGATCTTACATAATCAAGGCATCTGTTACGTAAACAGGTTATAATTCCTTAATTAAGAAAAAGCTAAATTTAATATCCAATTTCTTAATCAACTACCGAACAGTTCTACACAAATCTTTCCTAAAATTTATAGACGCATAAATATATAGAGTGACTGCTTGTTTGCCTTATAATCAAAATGATGTTCTTTACTTGAGTAGACTTTTTAGCATTTTGGTGATTCTCGATCAGGCGAGATGAGTGAAGTGAAAATACCGTACAGAAGATTTAATCAGAAACATTTATCAAACTCTAATTTACACTGAACATAAAATCTACAAATGTTTATGATTAGGGTAGTTCCAATGTTCGTACCCCAAAATGAAAGTAATATCACGTCATTGGTTGCATTTCAACTGTTTAGGAGGTTGTACAATGTTGTAAGCCAATCACAACAAAACCCACGTCTTAACTGTTTCATATCTCACAAGCGCATTCCATTTCGGAAAAAAAAACATACTGGACCATCTCTAAATGTTGATTGCATTGCATGCATTGATTACACTGCGTCATGTTAAAAATATTTTTATCACTGTTGCATGTTAGTTATTTGTTGCTATGATTGCATTCTGTCTCATTGGTGTGTAACCCACAATTTTTTTTTTCCTCTTATTACTTTATTACAGAGGTTAGAATATACTTTATATAAATAGCAGTGACGATGGACCATAATAAGTTAGAAAAAGAATTTTAATAAATCATTGAATTATTTTTTCAGGTTGTTGTTATTTATGTTGCTGGCCTTATTTTAAATACATGATTGCAACAAGATTAGGAGAAACACCATTTATGGCTTTAATTCCATGTGCAGCATTTGCTTTAAGAATCAAAGTTAGAACTTTGTTTGGAATCAAGGTAAAAAAACTAAATACGTTTGCGATTCGATTGTTCCCGAAACCGTTGATAAGGGTTAATAAACAGAACGTCACAATTTCTAGGTTAGAAATAAGCCATGGACAAAGGAACAATAAAAGAGAGGGGAAAGATACCAAAGGAATATACAGACTCACAAGTCGAAAGCAAACTGACAATGCCATGGCAAAAAACGAAAACCGACGAAAAGTCAAACAACAGTACACAAAACACAACATAGAAAACTAAAGACTGAGCAACACGAACCCCACCAAAGACTGGGGGTGATCTCAGGTGCTCCGGACACGTTATCAGATCCTGCTCCACATATGGCACCCGTCGTGTTGCTCATGTAAGTACAAACCCGGTGATAAGTCTAATTCGGTTGGTCACATTCGATGAAAAGAGGACGGGGTTGTGTTTACAACAATTGGAATATATCCGTCGTCATCTGTGAAACAGATATATTCAATAACGGTGAACCAACTCGTGATGGCGTCCATAAAATTTTCGAAGGTGAGAAAACACTACACAGAAAAGATTGAGCGACATGAACCGCGCTAAAACTGTCAAACACTGGTGCTCATAAAGGATAATACGAAAACGTGTGACGTATATGCAGCCGCGTTTATTTACTAAAAATGGTATACATCAATGAGACAATAACCCAGAGACAAAAAAACCCAACAAGTTATATAGAGGCGACAACATACAGGCTTCTACAATATATGTTTTCGTAAAGCTTTAATTCAGCGAGCAATTTCTTTTCGCCAGCTTGTTTATGAGGCAACATCATATATAATTATTGCAAATGTAAGCAACGTATTTCACAGCAGGGCCATTTTCAAACTTTACTGAAATTTGACAAAACCATGTAAAATTTGCATTTTTTTTATCCAAATGTCTTGAACTTCATCAGCAACATGAAGCGCTGAATGTAAAGTTTTGAAGAACTTTTGAAATATATCATAAATTTCCAGTTGGGTATTTTATTTTGACTCTGTGCGTGAAACAAATACAAAGGAAATTGTCTTTTTCTCTTTGACATAAAATACTTTAAAAAGTACTCTTTTCGATACGTTTTGTAATCGTTTATAAACATTCAATATTTCTCACTTTGACATTGATTCATTGAATTAAAGCTGTTGTTTTTTTTTTTAATTTTTCATTCTTTATTGTATTTTAAAAAAAATAGTGCTGACCATTCAAACATTTATTTTATACTTTCAGGGTTCCCTTGTAAGTGATTTTTGGACCACGTGCTGTTGTGAACCATGTGCGGTGTGTCAGATGACAAAGGAACTTGATAGTATTGGCATGTAAAATGTCTCCGTCGACAGAACACGAGGATTTTGTCTCTATCTATGATTAGTGTCTTTTAGTTTAAGGGTCTCTATTGTTAGTGCCTATCTGTTAAAGGGTCTCTATAATGAATATCTCCATTAGTTCAGGGGTATCTATGATGAAAGTATTTCAGTTCGAAGGAGTAATCAAGTGTTCAAAGTCGGATATTGTAAACTATACTTAGACTTGTACAATGCTTAAGTTATCAATTTATTCAATTTTATCCATATTTTCTTTTATACGGAAACGAGGCAAATAAATATAAGGCACTTTGCATTACACTTATTCAAAAACATTTGAAAATTATTTTAAAAGAGTATGCATGATGATGTCCACATTTGCCGTGTGACAAATTCAAACGTATACAATTGTTTAAAGTAACTGTCATTTCTTGATGTTTTGTCGGATTTTCTTAAGCTACACAACAACATTCTCAAGCAATATACATTTTGATAGAACAACATCGTTTTTTCGAAACCTGTTCACCTGACGAAAAAAAGTGCCTTAAAGTTTGTCCGTGATGGGTGGAAATCACACACACAATTTGAAACAAGTCACAAACCCAATGAAAAACTTACTAGTCGTTCTGTTTCTAACTTTGACTTCATGAATATCCTCATTGTAGTTTTAAAAATACAATCGACAGCCTTGGATTTCGAAGTCAATATATTTAAAGAATCGTTTATCTAGAGTTCCAACTACGATTTGGCATTGCACAACATTGAGTAGATGAAAATTTTTTATCAAACAGATAAAAATATGGTTAAATTTAGATAGAACGTTTCATAGAAAGACAAATATAACAGTATCATAGGTTGTTCATAGTATTCATATCAATTTGTACATGTATTGTAAAAATGATTTTTAAGAAATCTTTTATTGTATATAGTGTTAATAAAAATTTCTACTCTTTTTGTTTCTTTGATTATGTGACAACACAGATGAGACCAATGGCGGATTTAAATTTCTATTCTATGAACGAGTGATGACAGACATCCCTTTTGGTACCTTCGAATTAAGAATTTTCTAAGATTCTTCGCTAAACGTAATTTTATAAGACATAACTGATGTTTGCTTAACGTCCAGAGGCAAATATTTCATGCATGTTAAGGCTGGACGGGAACAAATGAACAATAAATGCAATAGGTAGGTCCTGTAATAGAGGCCGTCCGGGATGAAGGTCGGAGAAATTTTGACTGCTACTAGAAAATGAGGGCATATTGGATAGGCCTGAAAGTTTGCCTTGAAACAGACCATCTACGGACTCCTCAAAGAGTTATTGCATAGGTTCTCTACGTGCAGCGAGCGTGGCACTCTCTCTACACTAGGCATCGGATTTAACGTCTCCGTTCTATCGAACTTGGCAGCGTACTTGTAAATCTCGCACAGCCGAATCGACGCACCACCTGTCGGAAAAAGATCAAAGTGACCATATTTCGATTCCCCAGTTGCTGTTCCATTTTATATTTATAACGACATAAACGCCCCTGTTATGTGATATAATAGTACGGAACATCTGCAAAAGGCGTTGTATTTGTACAATGCTACTTAATGCTTTTTATTTTTTTTCCAAGCAAAGAGTGATCAATTTTTACAAAAAGCCATAATGAATCTCTCAATTTCGCTAGTCTTTCAATTTTCGAGGTGTAATGACTAACTTTTGTTTTTGATGAATAAATAGATGGGATTTTTACGTCGATAAGCCAACAACCCCAAGACGTACGTCGTAGTTTTTGTTTATTGTCCATTTTCTATATTGTCCTTTAATTTAACTTATGTATCGTTCATATTTTTTTAGGGGGGGGGGGGCATGCTTTTATAGATCCCCCTTTTTTTTTAATTTTCCGGCTTTGGTTAAAGACATGCATAGTCCGAACAAGTTCAAATGTAATTTCTTGTATTATCGACAAAAGGTAATATATACAGCTGTTAGGTTGAAGATTTCTATTTTTCTCTGTCAGTCCCATGTTGGTAAATGTCTTTCCCTTTTGGTCGGTCCGTTATCAAAACATTATGATCGCCTAGATCTAGGACAAACTACAGGTCAATGTTTCCTTTATTTTTCCAAACACCTTGAATTTAGGACAGAATTTAAAAGAGTTCTATATTTGTACAGAATGAATTTGAACTGAGTACACAGAAACAGTTAATTTATGAGCATCTATGTAATTTTTCAATTTAAATATAAGACCCCAATTCATTTAAATGAATGCATAAATGTCTGTTCGGCATTTGGTTGATACGAAAATTTTTATAAATTGCAACTTCAAAGCTCCCCCATTCACACATTATGATAAGATTTAGATTGACCTTTATAAACATCTTGTTTTTGTAAAAATAATCAGACCACTGTATCAGGGACTAAAGGTAGGTCCAAAAGATTCTTTACTACAGATAGTTTTGCACTAAAAATAGTGTTCAAGCTAAAACTTTAATCGTCGTAGCATAAAATGTTTATAGAATATAGAGATCACGAAATTAAAGTATATTTTATTTATCACTATTGAACTTGCATCATAAATAGATATGTATTATTTTTCGCCTCTTCGATACATTCGGTCGATTTAGTTGTATTGTGTATTTCAAATGTTATTGATGCGTGGATGGTCGCATCTTGTTATCAAACTTAGAGGGGTCCTCCTGTAGACACGTATTATACTGTACATAATTTGTGAATTCCCGCTTGCTAGCAATAAGGCGGTGATAAGAGCCGTCTTGAATTTCAGATCAGCATTGAGTTTTTTGTCTCGTGTTTGATGACTTCATTGATGACTTCTTTGAGATGAAGAACATCAATTATAACACTTTTTCTTTGCTTTGGATTTTGTCAAATACGTTTAGGGAATTTTTGTCATGAAATGGTACACCATATATCCTTCTTTTATTCCATTGCAGTATTTCATTCTTGTTAAGATGGACGAAGAGAAGAAAACCTATAACATGATTTAATGTTCTGTTCGAGGAATGTATTCACATTTATTAAAAGTCACCCTGAAAATGGGTTTTAATTGTTCCCAAAATAATTTTGTACAGTTCAACATCTTATTGTTTTTTTCCAGTTACTTTTTCTTTTATGTTTGTCTGTTAAACTCTTTTGCTTACTTTTTACGAACCACGACTGTGCCGTGATCGCAGTCGACAGAAAAATGAACGCCAATGACATTAGAAAACAAAAACAAAGAAACGGAACTTAAATTCAATTAAAAGGAATTTTAAAAGAACAATGATAAAATATAAGAATAACAACAGCACATTACGTTCGTCGTTGGGTTGCTGTCTTATTGACGTAAACCAACTTCAAAATTTCCTCATGAATCATGACTGTTAGGGTACTCAGTTAAAATTTTACCGTTTTAATCTCAAGTAAATTCTTTTTAAATGAAATAAATGTTTTGATTCGAGCCGATGAAGATTACAGCACACTGTTAAAAAAGAGGCGGAAGATACCAAACTCATACATTTTGTAAATCAAAGAGAAACTAACAACCCATAACATAAAACGAAAAGACGAAAAGACAAACAAGTCTTTCAATAAAAGCTGCGCATGAAATTTTTTCCATCAATGTAATAGTTTTAAGTTGAATTACTAGTAAGTGCTGAAGTCCTGTTTGGATGTCCAATTCTAAAAATTTTTAAGACACGGCATGAAAATATCATTATGTTAAGTTTGTGAGTAAGCTACCTAGTTTACACATCAATAACCTCTAGAAAAAAATGTGTTTAATGGTTATCATTCTTATGCCAAACATTCGCAAGCATAGTTTTAATTAACAATTTGTTGTTCATTGGCTACTTTTTACAACCAAATGCACAATAGACATGTCGTAACTAAGGAGTAGGCCGCAATATTGACTTCCTGAAATCCACAAATGTTCGATTAATGCAATATAATCTAAAATGAAACAACACCGACCTCAAAAACTTTATTTTAATGAGATATTATCCGAATCTGAAGCTTACAAGTAACGTAAGTGACGTTAACACACCATGCCATGATCATTCATGATATTTCGCGGAGTTTTATTTTATTTTGATTTCCTACATTTTCCAAGCTTTAATGCTTTTTTTCTTTTTGTAATGTGTTAAAAGAAGAAATAACAGTAACATGTATTTGTTTATCTAATTCAATTTGTTCGGAAACCCTGGATTTCATGCATGTGTATAGCGCATAAATATATCACAGTGATATGGTTGCCAAAGGTCTTGCGAAGTGTAAACCAAGGATAAAAATTCTAACAGACCAATCCGATTCAAGTATTTGTAGATATGCAAACCATACAAGAATTATTCTAACGTGAACAGTAAATCTTTGTCTGCTTTTCCGATTATCAGAGCAATCGTGTCCTGAAAATTTTGATCTGTGTGACCTATTGCATCTGCAGTACCTATAGCTGGTAATATGAAGTTTGACAATAAGGTCTATACGCATACCCGGAGTTAGGCAGCAATTTGTTTACTTTTTAGCTTTACCGTATCATGTAAATTCGATGACAAAAGTACATGTACGAAGCACATGTTTTAATGTTACCATGATAGTATATTTATCAGTTATATCATTCTATTTTAATAAAAATTACTTTGTAATTATGATCAATTATCAATAATTGACAAAATAAAGTTGAAAACGGAAAGAACAATCTGATTGAAATCCTTATAAGCAAAGAGTGGGTACAGGGTCTTTTTTTAAACAGATTGTAGAAAGGAAAATTACTGTCGAATGAACAAGAATCACAATCTGTCTACCCGTATCATATCGACGTATGGAATACATGGACGAATTCAAAACTTTTTTTGGCTTTTAATTAGCTTTCAGTACCTGCGGGTACTCTCAAATCAATGGTACTTTCATCTTGGATACTCATAAATGTGTACATATAAATATACAATATATTCTAGACTAAATAAAATTGAGAATGGAAATGGGGAATATGTCAAAGAGACAACAACTATATATAAATAAGATGTGGTATCCAAGTCACAATGCATAAAAAGTTAACAATTGTAAGTCTAAGTACGGTCTTCAACACGGAGCCTTGGCTCACACCGAACAACAAGCTCTAAATGACAAAATTCTAATTGAGAATGGAAATGGGGAATATGTCAAAGAGACAACAACTATATATAAATAAGATGTGGTATCCAAGTCACAATGCATAAAAAGTTAACAATTGTAAGTCTAAGTACGGTCTTCAACACGGAGCCTTGGCTCACACCGAACAACAAGCTCTAAATGCTTTCATCTTGTTAATTGTCTCTTTGACATATTCCCCATTTCCATTCTCAATTAGAATTTTGTCATTTAGAGCTTGTTGTTCGGTGTGAGCCAAGGCTCCGTGTTGAAGACCTTTCATCTTGTTAATTCGTGTTAATTTGACCTGTTGACACAATTTGTTATGCATTTCTGTAATTCAATGTTTACTTATTTTGTGTTTTATCTCGTCTCACTATTTTGTACCACCTTCGATAAGTATTTAGTATGACGATAAATTTTCACTTCTGTACTCGTACTGTGAACAAAAAATTTATTAATTTTGTAAACAATGTTTACTTCCGTACTCCTAACAACACAATTATTATATTTAAACTTACCTGAGTACGTTGTTTTATTTAACGCCATTTTGTCCCAGGTTAGAGTTGTCTTTTTGACACTGTTCCTGCATCTTTTTTATTAATATTGTATTTGTATTGTGTCGTAGATCAAACTTATTCGTTCAGTGTAAGTTTACTTGTTTTTGTTTAAATGTCTTTTTGATAGAGTTAAGCCATTTCAATTGATATTTTATAGTGTGTCTTTTTATGTCGTAATGTTACACTACTGTCTCAGGTTAGGATGAAGGTTGGCGCCTATTAAAATGTTTAAACCCGCTGCATTTGTTTGCACATGTCCTAAGTTAGGAGCCTGTTGTTCAGTGGTTGTCGTTTGTTGGTGTGATTGATAAGTGTTTCTCGTTTCTCATTTTTTTTTAATATAAATCAGACCGTTGGTTTTCCTGTTTGAATTGTTTTACACTAGTCATTTTGGTGTCATTTAGAGCTTGTTGTTCGGTGTGAGCCAAGGCTCCGTGTTGAAGACCGTACTTAGACTTACAATTGTTAACTTTTTATGCATTGTGACTTGGATACCACATCTTATTTATATATAGTTGTTGTCTCTTTGACATATTCCCCATTTCCATTCTCAATTTTATTTAGTCTAGAATATATTGTATATTTATATGTACACATTTATGAGTATCCAAGATGAAAGTACCAAATCATATTTTGCTTCTAACAAACAAATAAATAAAACAAATCTGTATGATGACACATACATTAATTCTAATTTTCAATTTTAATTAAAACATAAATTGCAGTTGACAGGACTTTTAAAAACTACTAAAAGTTTGATAAATGTACCCAAATGACAGGCGTTGGGCACATATTGGCATACAACTTAAAATAAAAATGAAAGTTTACGATAAGATGACATTGAAAATTAAAAATTACCTAAAGATTATCAAAAAGAAAAAAGCAAACTTAAATAGTGAGAAAGAAATGACTTTGACGGTCAATGGCAACCATCACACAAACACACAATCAATTTATTGTATCAAATTCTATTGAAAAAATAAATAAAGTTTGATAAAGTTTACTTAAAATGGTACGATGTTTGCATACACCCACTATGCAACTAAGGTAAACATGTCATTTGAGTTGTTCCATACCGTTATTATATATAGAGATCACTAGGATTTATTATATTTATTCTCATCAGACGATCGACCATGATGTTCAAGACTGTTGCTGCCTCTGCAGTTATCTCTCTTGTTTTGTCCGCCAGCATTGGTGATCCTTTACTACACAAAGATTGGGTTACGGATATACCAGTTGCAACAAAAGCAGGTATCTAATTCTGTGTATACCAATTCCAATTTTTTTCAAAGTGAGGATTGGTTTTTTTGAATTAAGGAAAACGACTACATGTAATTGAAAATTATTTATGGCAAGGGTTCAGCCATCGCAATAATAATTTCACATGATGTAAAGGAAATTAAGAATCTTAGAAATGAACAGCGTTTTTACATCAGGGGACGACCATAATAAGGTGGGGTGGGGAGATTTATTCCTGATTGAGCACTTATTTTCATCTGTTGCTACGCATGTTTATTTTTTATTTTACCGTTCGAAAATTTATTTTAATTTTTGAACACATTTGTTTCCTGAATTTTGTTCTGCAGAATATTCGTTTCTCCTGTCTTGTGCAAAGCTAAATTTTTTCAGTTCTTACCAGGCCAAGTTATTCATTTTCGAAATCCCGGGTCCCCCTCCCCCAGAAAATCTAATTGTCGCCCCCTTACTTCATCGGTGATCGTAATTTATCGGTGATCGTAATTTGTATTGATCCAGTATTTTAGAGGTAATTGAAATACAAATGTACGAAGTAAACTCATTAAATATTTTTAATGCGTAAACATTTTATTTTCAGGTGGACATGCTCAAGGCTTTCAGGTAATAAAACTGACACGTATCAAATTTAAAGTCAATTAAAAAAAAATTCAATTCAAGAAATAAAGGGAAATTTTCACTTACTAAATCCGTTTGCAACATATTTTTTTTTATATCAATCTTATAAAATCGTGACAGAAAACCCGATCAGGATTATGCACATTCCGGTAGTATTTGCTGATCCCACAGGAGTATTATACTGAAGAAATAACTGTGTCGCATTTGTATACTTACATTATAATTGCTTAATCGTTACTGTTATATAAATTATTAGAATTAATGGAAACGTCATCTGCGATTGTGCAGATTATTTCGATAGTTTAGCAATGGATTTCACTCTCTCAAAAATATATGACGAGGTCCTATCAAAATAGATATGACCGACGAATAACACAAAAATAAAAAGCAGACTAAGCAAATAGTTGAAATGCATAAAATGGGTTAACATCTAAGAAATTTAAAAATGAAGTACATTTCAATTTTTAACATGAAAAGCTACCGACTTATACAATAGCACGGATTTTATTTTGTAATTAGTTATCTAGAATTAATTTAGACTAATAAAATTTAAGAAATAATTGCTGAATTTCAAAAAAAAAAAATAATCACGTTTGAGGTTGGAACAAAATACACGTACTTTTGAATTCATCGAAGCCACCAATGTATTTCTTCTCGGTTCATTAGTTTATACGCATAGTGTTAATCATCCTTACTTTTCAGCCATATCAAGTAGCTAATGCTGGCATCTCACAAGCAGAGAGGCAACCAATTGTCGACATTCACAACAAATATAGGCGTATGATCGGGCACAATGCTACCAATATGATGAAACTGGTTTGTAAAAAATAACAATTAGATACTTTTCCCTGACAAAATTAAAAGTATACGCGATTCTTTAATGCCACGATATTTTGAATCGGAGGTAAAACAAATTATTTTTTCAATGTCACTAAACCTGATTAGGTATTTGATGGAGGGTCCAGAATTCATATCACTAATGTGAACAAATCAGATCTATCTTGACTCGCGTCGTGAAATCAAAGACAAAATCCTTATCAGATGAATTACTCATTATGTGTATATGTTAATGGTTCAGCACAAAGTCAGAAATCTCGTCAGTGGTTGTAATTTTTCGTTAATTTGTTTTGTGCTGTAGGAATTTGTGTACAGGCAGTTTTTCGATCTTTTCTGTTGAAGTCATTCGGAACTTATTTCAAATCAGGAGCAATTTAGAGTCTGACATGTGAACTCTTGCCTATCATTAACGACTATTTGATCTGAACAGCTTCCATTTGCATTTGATTATTTCCATATGATCAAAATTCTGGATCTGGCAAGTTAAGAAGGAAACAATATCTGGCTAGCAACTATAGAAACATTGATTTTCAAAGAGGACTTGCCACATCGTTTATCATACTGTTTAATGTTTTGTTGTTTGGTTTTGGATTGGTTGTTTGTTTATGTTGATAGATAAATATATAATTGAAATTTATCACCACTTATACTTTTCCTAATATTGCAGGAATATCAGCTTCACGTATTACACTACTATGTATTCATCATACGACTTCAACGCGTATGCCACAGCACTTTATCAATTCACGTAGCTGCTTATAATTTCAACATCCAACTTCAGGTTTATATCTTCAAAATATTCCTTTTAAACACAAAAACTACTCATGACGTTATTTAAAAAAACCCAGAAAGATATGATTTATTACAATATTTTTGTGTCATGGAATCACTGTATGTTATTATATATATTATAAACAGCCTACGTGATACTGTTTTTCAGTTCTGGGACAATGATCTCGCAAAAACTGCCCAACAGCATGCTGAACAGTGCGAGTTTGGACATGACAAGCTTGTTAATAGACGACCATCATGTAAGTAAAACACGTATTTTGATTTATAAGTATTATTTACTATTTTCGAAACAGTCTATCGATTTACATCTATACTTTCTTTTGATAATGGGTATATGGAGGAAGATTTTAACCTCTAATCTAGGCTGATAACATTATATACTGTAGTAACCCCATTTGCATACGACTTATTGAATGTTTTTGGTGTTGGTCATTCAAATGCATGAAAATATGATATTATACTAATGCAGATAAAGCTTTGGGAACTTCGCTGATTAAAACCATCATAACATGTCATAACATATTGAAATATTGGTAACATTGCATCATTTATGCTATTTTTCTTTTATTGAATAATAAGGCTACAAAATTCAAAATACAAGCCCTATGATTTGAATAGTACAGATGTGCTTCCAAAATTTTAATAACATGTTTTACTGAACGTTTAAAGTTCTTATAGGAGATTTGGATTATTACAGGTTTAGAAAATTTGAGGACGACATGTACAGGAAAAAGATATGTCTATCCCCTTCGGAAGCATTGATTGATCAAGCTTCTAGTCTCAATGTTGTTTGATTCGGAAATCGGAACATAACTAATGAAATAATGTTTATCAAAGTTTACAAGTTACGATGTCATTAAATGTAATTGGATATCATGCATTTATCATGTTTTACCATAGAAAAGGTGAAACTGCTGAAAACCCCTCATAAATTATTGAAATCTAACTTCAATATCTTGGTGTAGATTAGATAAATCCAATCGGACTAACGCCCTCGTTGGTGTATCTAATACATACATGAACCTATTCTATTTTCATACTACGCTACGCTACGCTTCGCTTGGTATAAATATTTATCTAAATAAACAGAATATTCTTTGGCTTTCAGCTATGCCTGGTATATACGTAGGACAAAACATGTGTATTGGAAGTAAATCATGGGACGAATGCGTAAAACAATGGTTTGACGAGAAGGTCAACTTTGCATATGGTTTTGGAACAAAGACTCTGCGATGGACTGACATTGGACATTTTACACAGGTTGCTTTACGATTAAAATGTTGACGATATCAGAATATTCAAAATAATGTTTGTACTGCTACAGAATATATACACTGAATGTCGTAGAAGTTTGTGAAAAAGACAATTAATGTGCGGAGGCCGTAAAAAATTTTCCTGTGCTTGATGTGTTTGTTCTTACAATGTTTCAGATATGGTGTATTTATTTCTGCGACACTTTCTTTATGTGTTACTTCATTTTCTTGCTTTCGGTTTGTTTACAGAGTTGATCTATGAATTCCACCCAAATTATTTGGCCCCTTTCAATTGTATATTAGTATGTAATGTAATTTCTAGCAAAGTTATCGTACACGAATCTTGATGAGACCGGTCTTAAAAAGGGAAAACAGGAAATAAAAGATCAGCCTCTCAATGGACAAAAATATTGCTGACGAGTTTCTTTTTTACCAATAAGAACTAAACACGTTCAGTGATAAGCTAAGTTAAAGCACAAACATACACGAAATCAAAATTGCAAACACGTTGCACGAAAAGAACCCTTTAGCACACGCAGTATTGTGCCGGAGATTGTCTAAGCGTTTGTATTTTTCTGCACTGTACGGCGAGAATTTCGGTCTTTTGTTAAAGCATTTGTTACTTTTTATTTCCAGATATAATTCATGATTTGTTGATATTGCCTATATTGATTATAAATACATGAATTTTAATCCTATTCAGTAATGATCTATTTAATAATATAAAACTGATTTGTTTAAGCGGTTGTACACACATTTTACTAATTTTGTAATATTAATTCTTTGGCAATGTTTTTCATTAACAAGGAATTTAAAACTTTAGTATACACCAGTCCTCTACATAGTCAGCACACCGCTCAAGGTCTTTGATTGCAAACAAGGTTGACGATGCTTGGGTAGCTATTTGTAGAGAATTGGCCCCGTGAGTTATACACAACTTTAACTGCATGATGAAATCTGAATACTGAAATTATTCACAAAATTTTGAGGAGTTTAGATATGTCATTAGAAGTTAGGTAGCTGATTGCAGATAGAAGCGTGTCGTTCAAATATGCGCCATTCTTTTAAATCTTTTTCGGCTAGTTTGTTTACTGAGGTGGTCTTTGAAGTCCACCCGAATTATTTGACCCCATTCAATTGAATATTAGTATGTAATGTCATTTCTTGCAAAGTTATCTTACACACATCTTGATGAGGCCGGTCTTAAAAAGGGAAAACAAGAAACAAAAGGTCAATGAGTGACAAACATTAAATTTTTATCACTTCAATTACAATTAGCTTGATACTGGTAGAAAGTCAGCTATTCAAGCACTAGTTCACCAAAGTTTTTCACTAGCAAAAGTTCATGTTCATAGTTCTAGACTTATTGTAAGGTCACCTTTTACCTCATAGTTATACGAACCTATTAAAAGAAGCAAATTAACTGTTACCGTCTATATAACTTTACAATTATCTTTTTGATTCTCAACTTTATTATATTTTTTCTATTTACATTTTCAAATAAATTTGTTTGATCCAAATACAGCTATTATCTTACTATTTTATATCATTCAGTTGGCAAGTTGGCACATCACAAAAGTAGGATGTGGGTATGCAGAGTGTGTAGGCCGTGCAGATAAATCATCAATGGTGTGCAATTATGCTTATGGGTAAGTTGCTTGATGAGTGGACTTTTTGGTATGGCTTCTGTCGGTATCGAAGGCCCCTGTCGATTTTATTTATCTTCGGGTTGTCAGCGTACCCGACTAAGGCCGAAAGTAATCAGAAGGGGGTGGGGGTAGGATGAAAAAAGCGAAAACAATTTGAAGCAATCATAGTTATTATCATGGTGGCTTTGAACTATGCAAAGACTTTCAGCCTATACGTGAAATGACAGACGACACGAACGCGGTCCAGTTGATGATGTGTTGATTTATTGTTCTCATTGAAAAGAGGTATGGTTATAAACAAATACGACAGCAACCACATACCATAAAAATAGAAAGATAGAAGGATAATCTAATGAGAAGCAGTGCGATCTTCAACAACAGGAGGAAGGACAATCACATTTTCTTATGGTTGTGGAATTTTATCTATTTCCCGCATGAAGATATTGTTCTCGTATTACATTAAACGGAGCGTAATAAATGAATAATTATACGAAAAATGTGTTAATTTGGATGGCCTAACCTGGAACGTGTAACAAAATTACGACATTTCCATTTGGCTATTCTTTCGGTCAATCATCATGACAATTGTAATAATAAGCGATATCTAATTCACATACGTTTAGAAACCAGTATTATACATGTGAGGGGACATAAATATATATTGATTTCTAGTATCTACTTTACTTTCATCTTTTCTTCCTTGGCCAGCGGAAGAACAAAAGTCTCAGTAGGGAACAGTATACTAGTGATTCAATTAACTTAAATTAAGCATTCATTTTTTTATTGTGTTGCCACAGATAAAAAAAAGGAACACTTAAAACAATGATGAACAACACCGCACCAACGAACACCAGCAGTCATCGAAAACAAGCATGCAACGCATCTGTTGACACTGAAATAAAATGCCTTCTTACTCTTTGACATCGGCTGCTACAAAATTTGAACATTAAAAAAAAAGTCATGCACAATGCAAAAAAAAAAATAAAAACCAAACACGACCAACGGTTAATATTGGTTCAGAACTCAAATCCAGGAAAAAAAAAATAACAGTTGATGTATGTTCTTATTTACAATTCAAGTCAATACTATGAAGATATCCAAAGACCTTATACAGCTGGTGCTCTGTGCGGAGAATGTCCTGATCATTGTGACAATGGTCTTTGTGGTAAGCTATATGTTTGTGTTGTTATTTTCGTGTAGTAGAGAAGATACGGGAACCATAAAGTTTTCGCTTTTTCCATCAACTATTCGTTCGTTAATTCATTTTTTTTCTGGGGCAAACTCGTAAACTATTGTGTAGTGTGGAATAAATGTATGCAAATCGCCATGAAAATTGCGAAAAAATCATATTCGGGGTAAATATAAGAAATATCGAAATTGTAAGTTTAAACTATTCCTCTGGTGTTCTCCGGACGGGTATAAGAATACCCAAATAAATGTGTATGTGAAACAAGATTCTCGGAGTCTCCTTATACAACTCACCGCCTCGGGGGTCTCGTGGTAGTATGATCACCTGGAGAGCTGGAGGGCGTGGGTTCGAACCCTGGCCGGGATGAACCAAAGACTGTAATATTTGTAAAAGCTACTTTTCCGCTAAGCACGCGAAATTAAGGAGTAAGAGTAAAAGCAATCAAAATAATGTGTCTGGGTAGGTTGGCATGTCTTCTGGCGGACCTTGTGAACTAGCACGTTAGAAATCCGGCAAAACACGTCGGTCTGATACAAAGCAGGGTTAATATTCATATCTCATTTACAGGTTCTCGTCCTGGATACGCATTCATTTATAACTAGACTTTAAACAGCCATCCATCATCATCATACTGAAACAAATGACCAATCACGATTAACAACCTTGTAAAATGGAATGAAAAACAACTGAAACATACGAAGCTAATGCGACGTACTTCCAATGACATTTGTCCTGGATATGGATTTAACTTTTGTTGCTTGTTCCTGCTTATATTAGTATTTCATACATTTCGATCATAACCTCATTTTTTACACTTGTCACTAATAACAATTTCTACATTGGTTGTTCATGAATTGCATTTTTGAGGTCAGATATTTTTGTGTGTATATAAAATATCATTACTTGCTACATAAATAAATATCTTTATTTTATTTGCAGATTGTGGAAACACCACATGTGAAAATTTTGGGGTCCTTGATGTTAAAACTTGCACATGCAAATGTTTGCCATATTATAGTGGAAAATCCTGTGAACAAGGTAGGTCTTTCAAGAGTAAGTTCTCGCAGTTTTTAAGACTCTTTAAAAATACACCTTTTTGATTCAATTTGTTTCATTGATAAATTAAACTGCAATAAGAATAACGTTCGAAAGGAAGAATTTGATCATGAATTACAACCAAAAGACATACATCATACACAAAATTTGTAAATCACTCTGCCAATATATGCGAATGCTTAAACGTCGAATAAGATTAAATTCATTGTGAATTAAAACAAATTAAACGCGCTAAGGCAAGGGGAAGGACACAGAACATGATTATTTTGAATAGGCAACCACTATCAACTGATTTTTTTAACAGTTTGTTCATACATTGTGATGTTACACCACTATTCCAGGTTAAGGGAGGATTGAGCGCTCACAAATATGTTTGACCCCACCACATCCTGACTTTAAGCGCTAAGTAAGTGTGCAAAAAAATATCGAAAAAGCTAAGGTTTTTTGGTATTCGATCGATAATTATATCTGCTGCTATGGCCAACTGTCATTATTACATTTACAGTGTAGAGCGGCATGATTTTATATCAGGAGATTAAGTACTTTGAGCTTGCTTTCAGCATTCATTGACACAGTATTGTTTATTATTGTTTTGCTTGTACTTTGTGTTTTTGTTATCTTTTGTTTTATTATTGAGTATAGACCTTTTCTGGACTGATAGTTTATAGTACTTTAGTTATATATTTAATATTTTTGTCATTAGGGGTACTTATTGTGGATGACAGATAGTTTGTCTTCATTGACCGTCTATAGTTATATATTCAATATATTTGTCATTTGGGGTATCTATTGTGGATGGAAGATCTATGATAGACTCTGTTAAATTTGATCACAACTTTCAAGATTCAAGACCATTTAGACCTTGACCTGTTGGACAGTCACCGTCTATTGTTGAAGATCGTATATTGAGCCCAAGATTTATTGTTTTTTTCTTGTTTTGTTGCTCTTTTACTGACTTTTGCACCTAGCGTCTCCTTTAATTCATAGTCAAAATATCACCGAAAATTGTAGATATACTTTGTAAAACAATCAATGGATAATATTGGTAACCGCATTATAAAAAAGTGTTTTTCATACTATTATTAATATTTGAAACTATTACATTCATACTTTGTAGTTACATGTGCCACCGCGGAGCACACCACCTGTGCCAAACAGACATTGGGTGACTGTAGAACTGGTGTCAACACTGCTGCAGTCTGTCCAAGAGCCTGTGGAAGATGCAATTAACCAATTATAGACTGGAGCTTACTGAATCAGACAATTTCAATAATTTATCAAACATTTTGGATTTTTTTTATAAACTATTCCATATTCATAGATACTGTTATAATCTTGTTTATATCGCCATAGACTTCAAAATAGTCTATAGAAGATTATTCTTTACTGATTTAATCTTTTTTATATATAATTATCAAATTTCAAACGCTTAAAATAAATAAAAAACATAACCATCTCAACTAGTCATTTTTTATCCACAGCAGACTAAAATACTCAGCTACGAGTATTTCGGATAATTTCCCGATTTCTACTTGATTAATAGCTCCGTTTAGTAGAGTTACGTAAGGCGACAGTAGTTTACCGATGTTAAAATCTCGTAAATCGATTGAGAAGAGACAAATCAAGATAAAAAACAAAAACCGAAGGAATCGCTTGAACTAAAAAAAGAGTGATACCGGGTGTGTCGACACGACATACGTCTCATGTTATGCATGCATCACCCGCCATGCGAATTCACACTCAGTAAAAATGTCACAATCGGAAATAGGATACAATTGGTCAAATTACTGATCAGACGACTATACTGGTATATAAAGATCAAAGACATCGAAATCATGTCGCTCGTGAGTTGAGACACCGACACATCGTATTGGTAAACCAATTCGTGGTGGTGACCGTAAAACTTATTCAGTGTCAATTTTAGTCGTTTTTCCTCATAACTTGGGTGGAAGGGAGGAGGGGCACATTACGTGTAAGGTACACATTACAAATTAAGTCTCAAATATTGAAAGACACGATGAATAATCAAGTGATTCAATATGGATCTCTTTTATTTCAGATAGACAGTGCTCAACTTGAAGTCCAATATCTAATCTAATTGATTAAAATTGCAAACTGCAAACAAATGTTTATACAAATTCAAATGGCATAAATGAACATATATCTCGTCACCTGATGTCTATTTCGGTTAATGAAAGCCTATACCATATGACAAACAATTTAGATTTGACATTTCTTCAGGTTTCTAAACACCAAGTAAGATATTCTTGTAATTTAAGGGGTTAATGCATTCGAATTTTGTCTCTAAGAAACAAGAACTGACAAAGACATACATTTTTATATCCCTGTCAAAATAACACAGAATCTAGTAGAATAAAGAAGCTACTGCTTCACACAAATTATAATAATGTGGAAAATCCGAATAAGGACAACTAAATCAAGGAGCTTCTAGGAAATATGAACCGCTCATCTGGCATAAATATGTCTTAGTGAAATTTACATAATATTATGCAGGATAAAAATTCTTTACAAAACCTTCCAAGCAAAATGAAATGACCCTCCTTTAAGCCGTCATCAAAATATAAACGACCAATGAAATGATTTGAAGAACTCAATTTGCTTGTTTTGCTGTTAACAGTTTTTTTCATTATTGTTTTCGAACTGATGATTTTTACCCATAAACAATTATAGTAAATTAAAATTGATCAATACAGCTCAAAATATTAAAAAGGAATCGTATGACTATTTTAAAGGACAAATACAAGATTAGGATTTCAGTGTATTTTTGGTCCTTGTCAAATGTTCGCTATCTGCTGCAGTTTTCTCAATATTAGACAATTATTTGAATTTATCCGTATGTTTTATTTTCAATCATGACGGTCATGTTGATTGTTGGATATAAATCATTAAATCGGTAAAAGGGTTTCAAAGGTAACGCTGTTTTTGAAAGTGCAAAAAATGAGTAAAAAAGTCAATTAATGGCAATACATCCAATAATTAGTAAGAAGTCAGTTTCATTCACGTGACTTGATTGTAAATCTTGTATTGCCAATAATTTTTTGCTGTTTACAGGTTCTGCCTGTCTGTAAAAGTTTTCAAAATATAAGTGAAAATACTAAATTTGTTAAACATGGTCCATTATTGGCAAAAACCCAATATAAATAGTCAATCAATGGCTTAAGCTAGTATGGGAGGCTAAGCAAAAAATGACAACTAGTTTTTTATACTTTGCCGAGATGATGGTTATATTGTGCTATTTAAAAAAAATGAAAAAAACAAATACAATAAGTACAAGTCACTGAGCTTGTTATCACTCTACGAGTTGTGAACAATTGACAAATTCTGTAAGGATTTTACAGGAAAACAACAATTATTTTGTGAAAAAAACGAAAAATTAATGACAGAAATTTGAAATGAAATATGAGAAGATTGCTCTTTTCAAATGCTTTTAAAATATAATAATAGAAAGAAAACCAGTTGGATCAACTTATCATTTTTTTTTGCTATCAGACAGACAAATTGACGTTAACTTGATTATAAAATTGATGATCTGGGTTATCTCCACTTATAAGGATAAATTTGAATTGTTTGAATTAAACAAAAATATTTTGAAAACTATCGTTGGAAAGATGTAAACAGTAAAAATGCTCACAGATATACGATCTTCGATAATATTTCTACATTGAGATAGTACGGGGATATTTCGCCCTCTTGAATAATAAAACAGCAGAAATCGATCGAACAAGATGTCTGATAAAATAGGCAAATTCAAAGGCAGGAATTTAATTTATATGTAAAAATTGTGTGATTTTATCTTATTATTAGGCACAAACTTCAAAATAAGTAAAACAAAAATCAACATTTCAAGGCAATAACCCAAATAATGAGTCTAATGTCAGCCATTTTTGCATTTTTGTAGATATTGTAGTGCTGATCATTTTTGCTGTGAGCAGTTTCCGTTTATCTATAAGAATGTTCAAGATTTTAGACACAAATTTTTCATAAAGAGACAATTACTTTTGCAAATATTCGATTTATGGTCCGAATTATATAAGCACGTTTGTTAATCTTGTATTGCGTGCTAATTTTGTTTTGAACAGTTTCTATCTGTTTTAATTTTCAAGGTAATACGCAAAAATGCTTACATTATTTAATTGGGTCAATTGAGGGAAAAAAAATACTATCAAGAGTCAATTGGTGGAATCAGTCATAGGGTATATTTGTAGATCTTTGTAGATCTTGAATTCAATGCTTATCATGATAAGTGTTTGCAGTCTTTCTGTTTTTCTGTCATAGTTTTAAGTGGCCCAGCTTTAAATGCTGATATTTTTTAAGTATTTACACCGTCGATTTCTCATGGTTTTGAAGATGTAAGAGATTTCCATGCATTTAACCCAGATATTCTATTAATTTTTACCTATGGCTGCAATGTTGGTTGTTGGGCCAAAATAAACAAATCTTTGTAATAATTAAAGACGGAGAACGATGTACCCAAATGATGACACAGCTCACATGGCCCTAAAAACCTGACAAGCTGAAAAGAAGATAAGTCTAGTTTATGATTATATATCTTTTCAGTGAGATGTGTGAATTTAAAAATTGAATATCAAATTATTGCTATGTGTCGAGTGACATCGTTTTGATATCAAAATAAATGTCAAAAAGAAATTTTGCACACGTTCCGATATTTTTGTGCATAGTGACAGTCCCTTTAATTTCCTCCATGAAAAATATAACGAAATGAAGTGATTGTTCGCATTATAAATAAATAATAGAAAAGGATGATATAATATAAAATGAGAATAACTTTTGAAAAGCAAAACATTATAATAGGGTACTGTTGAAGATATTAGGAATTCAAATTATAACGGCTAAGTCGTTTGAATTTATTTATCTGGTGTATTTTAATATACATCTTAGATAACCTACATGTCAATCTAATATGACAAGGAAGTTTAAAGTCCAGTCATCAAAAATGGCGATTGCACTGGATAAAACAGATCATTTTGAAGATTTATTGACATGTACCATCTGTTTAGAGGTCTTTACAGGGCCTAAATATTTACCCTGTCTCCACACGTTCTGCAAGACATGCATTAACACTTACATTCTATCAACCGTGGGGAAGGAGAAAACTAAAACGACCTTTAAGTGTCCGATTTGTCGACAGAATGTTTTGATGGGAGAGTCAACAGGTAATCCGGAGACCTGGGCCGAAAAACTACCAGGTAATCATTTCGTTGCTTCATTGATGGATAGACAAGCAATAAGACGAAGCGAAAAAATATGCGACTCTTGTAAAGCGAACAATAAATCTAAAAAAGCGTTATCTTGGTGTATTGTATGCGAAGAGGCGTTTTGTGAATCTTGTGAACAATGTCACAAAACTTTTAAGATGAGTGCAAAACACCCGTTATTATCACTGAAGGACATTGCAAGTAACAGAGAAACGACAATCGCGTCTTCGTTAATTTATTGCGTAGAACATTCAGGGGAAGTAATTAAGGCTTACTGTGTTGATCATTCTAAACCATTATGTACATTATGTGCCACTTTATCGCACAGAAAATGCGAAGATGTCATAACAATCGAGAAGGCGGCTTCAGGAATAAAAAAATCACCGAAAACAATGGAATTGTCATCAGAACTTAAAGAAACGAGCAAACAGCTGTCTGATTTGATAAAAAACAGGAAAAACCATTTGACCGATTTCGAAAAAGAGGCTGAAGCTATTCTTATCAAAGTCAGTATCATAAAGGATAATATTTCTAAACACCTAAACAAAATTGAAACCCAAATAAAGGGGGAAATAATCAAATCCAAGAAAGAAGAAGTTCTGAAACTATCTGAAGAGTCATCAGATATTGAAAATTTGAAGAATAAGATTGACAATTGGATTGCTTTATTTGATACCTGTTTACAACATGGGTCTGAACAGCAGTGTTTACTGGAAATTGATAAAATTAACGAAAATAAGGTAAAATTTGGTGATGCATGTATCAAAGGTATAAGCGAAATAAAGAATATTTCTATGCTTCTAAAGGCAAATGACATAGCAGAAAATTTTGAAAAAAGAGTCGAAGTTATTGGGGTTGTTGAACTAGTTAAAACCCATCCAAGTTGTCCAAAATTATCGTTCGGAAAAACCGTAGATTTTCACACGGGGAAAATAAAAGTAATAAAAGTTATTGAACTTACTGGTTATTCCGTCTTTGTTAGTGGTCTTTTTATGAAAAATGAATTCATCTTTACGCACAGTCATTTATATAAAGTCTTGAAATATAATCACAACGGCAGCTGTCTCGCAGAACTAACATTACCGAAGAAACCTTGCGATATAGCTCAAATGACTGACACGATGGCTGCTGTGTCAACAGAAGGATATACATTGTTTATTGTCGATATCCAGAAAATGACACATTGCCGTAAAATTGACAATACATATCCAGTTCATGGATTCTGTCATGTAAACGGTGAATTTATTCTTGCATATAACAGTACTTTAACATGGATTAACGCTTCCACAGGGGTAAAAAATGAACAAGTTACAACAAACGGGGACACTTATTTTGTATATGGAAACAACCGTCATGATTACATCTGTGCTGATGGGACGTCGGTAGTGTCCAGAATGCTAAATAATAGAAAAGCCTTTATTTACACAAAAGATAAACCTTCAAGTTCGAGAGGTATAGACATTGACTATGATGGGAATGTGTATCTATGCGAATATTCTACAGGACATATACACCAACTTACTACAGATGGCAAACTGGTAAAAATTATTCTAGCCGATAGTATTGGAATAAAACAACCGTGGGGAATACGTTTTAAGAAAGACAGCAACCAGTTCTTTGTCACATGCTATCAAACAGGGAAAGTTGTCGTGTGCGAAATAGTTTGAAGATTGCAGTGTAATGTATACTTCAGTAGAGTTATTCTGTTCTATAATGTAGTTTTGTAGATAGATTCTAATAATTGAGTAAGTAAGACAATTATTTATTAAAGCTGATTCATGTAAATGTCAGAAAAGAATATTTTAAAAAGGATCAGTATATATATGTAGAATGTGTACACTTTTAATGTGTCAGGAGGGAGGATACAAAATAGTGATTAGATCTTTGAACACATTTATTTCCATGTAAATAATAAATGATGTAGGTTATACGTCGTTAAAAAACACACCCCATTGACACAAAATCTAGAAGTCACTATGCCGTTTTATACAATAGACAGATATACATGACAGATGTAGATGGCATCTTTGACTGACTTCTCCAATTGTAAAGTTTTAGGCTTCCATTTTTAGTTACGAGTTTTCAACAAAAGTGACGGAATGTAACACCATATTTAGTCCACAAAATTGGAATAGAATATTTATATGCGAGTTCTCATAATTGCAATGTACATTCAATCGCATTTTTAGATAACACAAAAAATAATTACATTCTAAATATTAGTATTGTTTTTTTGTCTGGTCATTTAGTCTTTTCATCTTTTCTTGCACATACAATTTGATATTGTTCTTATTTTTGTTTTCTTCCTGTGTTTTATTTTTTAAATTGTGTTTTTTTGTTTCCCGGCTATTAACCTTACGTATCCGAACACTTTTTTTAATGAGTATTGTCTATCCTAAAATGATATATTTGTTATCGCTACACATTTTAAACCGTTAAAGTTATCGACATCTTTTTGAACTTATTGTTCTTGACATCTTCAAAATTGTTCAATCAATGTCGAACAAAGTTATACGATAACTTATTATTAGAGTTATTTATCTTTCTGTACTCATTAACCGCTAGCCAATGAGAACTAGGAAATTGAAATTAAGGTGAAAGGTCAACGTCATATTTCAGATTTGTCCTTCGCTTGTTATCTCGTTACTCCACAGAAACCGAAACAGTTACATATACAAGTTTTTTGTCATGTTTAAGTTGCTACATAACTGATGATTCAAAATGATCTCGTGATTTCTTATAGAAATTTTTCTCCTTTTAGAAGTTTAAAGTTTGCTGAATCATAAACTATGCATATTAGGCTTAGGTTCTTTCTTTCTTTGAATCAATGACATTTGACGTAAATTTTGTTCAAGGCTAAATATAAAGTTGACATTGTAGGTTTCGTGTTTGCTTGCTAGTTCTTCTCCTTTGAAATCGTTAAAATAGACAAAGAATGAAATGCAGATGGTTCATGTCAGCATAATATTTTTGATTTTATTTGGTGTATTAATTTAATTTTTCCTGTACCAGTCTAGAGTTGATACACGACTAATTGGCATGCGTCATACCTCATATCCAAGGGTTATTGGATCTATATGATGTACTATTGACCCGAGAAGAATGTATTGCACGAGTTTGCGCGTGAAATATGATATGAATGACAATGCAATGTTAATTTTGCGCAATTAGCCTTTTATATACATGTATAATACCAAATAGTTTTATATAGTTACACCATTACAATGTGATTTTTAAGAAGCATTTTCGTAGGTACCCTATTTAATTCGTCTTAACTGGTTTGAATCACTAGCGGTGGTATATAATACCTCTCGTTAATGCATGTTTTCTGTCGGTTGTTTACAAGATCAGTATCGTTTTTTAACGATCTGTCCTTGAACCTATCGCAAGTTAATGGTTGAGTTAGTGTTAAAACGTCGATTGGAATCAGTTTTTAGGTATTCTATCAAAAAATGAAATCTACTCCGTTTCTACAGTGTAGGATGGCATGATTATGCTTATCGTCAGGTAAATCTCATTGAATTTGCTTTCAGTCACATTGAGCTTCTTTTGGTACGGTATTGTCTATTATTTATTGTTTTTGTTATTTTATTTTCATGCTTGATGTGCTTTTTCTTCACTGATTGTTATTGTAAGTTCTGTTATGTACTTTTGTTATATAACTGATCGAAATTGAAAAGGGGGTGGGTTGAAGTATAAAGACAATTTTATTTTTTAATCGTTTTGTATTTTTTGTAATTCGGTGTTGAATCAAAATTGAAAAAAAAATGAAAAGCCGACGACTATTTTTGAAGACCTCTAACTGTCTTTTATGTATTTTGAAGTTGGGTATCAATCTCATTGACTACAAATCTTCTTTTTATTATAGTCAAGATATTGCCTAAATTGTACGTTTTCGTATATTTGTGTTCTTTCTTTATTTTCATACTATTATCAACATTTGACATTATTAAAAACGTTTGTAGTATTCATTTTTTATAGTTAATTGTGTCATTGCAAAACCAACTGCTTATACAAACAGTTTTTGGATGACTGCAGATCTTGTGTCAATTTCGCTGCAGTCTGTCCAAGGGCAGGGAAGATGTATGTAACCAATAACAGACTGGATATTATTGAATTAGACGATACTAATAATGTATCAAACATTTGTCTCAAATTACATATTTTAGCTTTATTTTCCAATCTATTCTATATAAGATTGTTCGTTCCTTAGTGTAATTTATCTAAGTATTAAACTTCAAATGCTTTAAAAAATATAACAAAAATACCGAACTCCAAGGCAAATTCAAAAAGGGGGAAGTCCATACAAACTGACAAAATTAAACGCTATCAATCAACGGAACATGTGAAAAACAACTGACATATTCCTGACTTGGAAAAGGTATATTCCGAAGAAAATGGGGGGTTGAACCTGGTTTTAAAGCTAGCGAAACCTCCCACTTAGATGACAGTTGCTTGTAGTTCTGGTATATTGGCAAAATCAGGTTAGCAACCCAAACAGATAATATAATAAGTTAGTGTGACAATAATTGGGATCCAGCAGCCAAAACTGTGTAAACATACATCACAGACATACAACACAACTGACTAAAAAATTCAAACAAAAATAAAATAAAAGTTAAAATAGATTAAAGAACAAAATATTTTTTTGTTAAATGTAAGTCCTTAACAGCAATAATACCAACTCAGCAACTAATATTTCAGTTATTTACCCAAGTTTTGTTTGATTTCAAAGTACCCTTGGTAGAGAAAAACAGGAGAAGTTACAAATACTTATCTAAGAACAAAAATAAGAGCTTCACAAAACACAAGAGATTTTTTAAGCGTTTATTGTTTACATTTAATGTACATGTTCTACAGCATCGATCAGTCCAAAGTACGTTTAGAAGTTGTCGCAACCATTCATTATCTTATTACCAGAAAGTTGAAAATGCGAGTCTCGCTTAAAGAAGTTAGGTAACATAGGTATTGGTGCCCCATGCCACATAGCTGAATCATACTGCAGTTGTGAAGGCGTACTGCGTTGATCATTCTAAACATTTATGTACAATGTATGACACTTTATCGCAAGGAAGAGAGGCGAAAGATACCAAAAGGACATTCAAACTCATAAGTCGAAAACAAACTGACAACGCCATGGCAGAAAAAGAAAAAAAGACCAAAAGACAAACAACAGTTTACAAAATACAACATAGAAAACTAAAGTCACAACACAGAAAACTAAAAAAAAAAAACAACAAAGAAAATTAACGATTGAGCAACATTATATCTGTGCAGACGGAGTAAAAATTAAATTAGCAAAAATACCGAACTCCAAGGAAAATTCAAAACGGAAAGTCCTTTATCGAATGGCAAAATAAAAAGCTCAAACACATCAAACGAATGGTAAACCACTGTCATATTCCTGACTTGATACAGGCATTTCCTCATGTTGAAAATGGTTGATTAAACAGTGTCCAGAATTGTAAATAATACAATAAAATGCAAATAAGTCATAACAATCGAGGCAACGGCTTCAGGTATTAAAACATCTGAAAAAGCAATGGAATTGTTTGCAGAACTTAATGAAACAAGCAAACAGCTGTCCGAATTAATACAAAACAGGAAAGACCTTACAAACGAATTCCAAAAAAGGAGGCTGCAGCTATTCTTACAAAATAAACAAATCAAAGAAGGAAGTAGGCCTGAAATTTTTCGAAAAGTCAACAAAACAAAAGTGTCTGAAAAGTACTGCTGATAACTATACTACTATATTTGATACATGTTTACAACATGGGTCCAAACTGCAGTGTTTACTGGAAATGAAAAGAATTAACGAAAATAAGGTGAAATTGGTGATGTATTAACAAAAGGTATAAGCGAAATAAAGAATGTTTCCATGCGTCTAGAGACTAATGATATAGTAGAAGAATTTGCAGATAAAGTCGCAGTTATAGGAGTACCTTTCGGAACGAACGTAAATTTTCACACTGCGAAAATAAATGTAATTAACGTTATTGATCTTTCTGGAAAGAACTTGAGCTATCAAACAATCCATACGAAATAGAAGAAATCAATGGCACTATAGTCTCAGTATCAACAAATGCGAATAATATTGTTATCATCAACACGCATGACATGACAATGTGCCGTAAAATTAAGAACGCATATCCAGTTTATTGAGTATGTCATGTCAACAAACAAATTATTCTTGCATGTAGTAAGGTCTTCCACTAGTGGCAAAAATTAACAAACTGTAAAAAACGGGGACACCTATTTTATTTATTCACAAGACCGCAAACATTGTATCTGTGGAGATGGAGTAAATAAAGTGTCCAGAATTTGTAAATGAAACAAAAGTCTTTACGTATACAAATGATAAACTTTAAACCCCAAGAGTGAGAATGTGTATATTTGTGCATATTCATTGTGAAATATACACCAACTAACGAAAGATGGCAAGCTGGTAAGAATAATTTGATACGATAGTGTCGGAATAGAACAACCATGGGTTATACGTTACAAGACCAACAGTAACCAGTTTCTTGTTACATGCTATCAAGCAAGGAAAGTTGCTGTGTGTGAAATTGTTTGAGCTTTATAATGTATTTGAATAAAGTTGTAATGCAAGATCATATTTTCTCTTGACAACTGATTCAAACTACTAAATAAGTAAGAATAATTAAAAATGATTAATATTAAAAAAGTCTATACATACAAAATGATTAAGTTCCAAGTTCGAGTGGTATAAACATAAAGCGTGATTGGAATACCTATATTTTCGAAAACGTTGCAAAACAGTTGAATGAAATTTATGCTCGCCAACTTCGCAATTAGTTTGGTTTTCTTAAAAAAACCTTTTTTGATTCGAGTGCACTTGTCTTTTGTAGACGAAACGCGCAACTGGCGTACAAAATTTAATCCTGGTATCTGTGATGAGTTTATTTACGGCACGTAGGTAAATAGGGCATGCTGGTAAGAATATTTCCAGCCGATAGTATTCGATTAATACGACCATGGGTTAAAATTGTAAAGAAACACAGCAACCTGTTCATTGAGCTCAGATCAATGAATTTATTTTTGTTTTATATGAGTACAAGCTTTTGGGTAATACGTTACTGAGACAGTAACCCAACGATACACAAAAAGGTGTGACATTTCTTGGTCAATATACGATCTTCCAGCATGAATAGATTCTCTTGACAGATGTAGACCCCATATTTGACTGATCATGTTAGGTCATAGTTAAACGCTTCAATAGGGCTATCGCGAATTTTCCATTAGGTTGAAGACCAATAATACTAGTTATTCCGGTGTTAAATTTTCTAAAATTGTTTAAATATAATATAGATTTTTTAACACAAATGATAAGCTTTCGCCAATGAAGATGTGGTTCTAAAGATTTTTGAAAGTCGTAGAATGCGAGACATAGAGATTACAATTCGGCGGAGGCGGCGGGGCGTCGACGGTGTAAACTGTTTGCATAAAGCTATATATTTGAGAAGGTACAAGACCTGGATGCTTGAAAGCTGATATGCAGATACCTTATGTTACGAAGTATCCGTCTGTCATATGTCCTTTGTCCTTCACCTCATTTTCATTGTTAAGTGACTGCTTGAAAAAAAATTATAGCTTTGTCATGTGAAAAACACACTTATTAAAAGTAAAAGGATAAACTATATTTGGTATATGACTTCCTTGCAAAGTCTACATGTCCGTTAGATAGGATTCACATGACCTTGACCATTTGCATGGTTCATTGGTCAATGGTAAGTGTTCGTGGTATTGTCAGTTTATCAGATAATATAAACAATAGGTCAATTGCGTTAATGTATGGAATGATTGTAAGGTAAACATTTTTCTGTCTGGTAGGGTTCATATGATTTTCATGGTTTAATTGTCAATGTTAAAGTAATATGGCTTGGTTTGTTTCCCATGTACTATAAGCAATAGGACCAATATATGTGGTGTATAAGATGATTTTCTTGGATCATTGATAATGTTAATTTTAGGTGATACTTGTAGTAAAACTGACCTTCTTATTGCAGGCTTCCAACATGAGTTCCATCATAAGTAAATCAGGCGAGACATTTCAGCGTGTGCAATCTTGTTTTCTTATAAAAATGTTTTCCCTCAAACTATTTTTCGTCCAAAATTGTTAAAAATATCGACATTTATTATTTCCAAAGCAAAATCATAGGCTCTCCCAACTTTCCGAAGTTACTATTTGCAACTGCACATTTAACATCAATATACCATTGTATCTGTATAAGACTAACAGGACGAGAAAGCCATATAAAAAAGCTGTCTTTTTGCAATATATAATTTGAGTTGACGAGCCTTGCAGTTAGTATCATTTATATCTTGATTTATAAACATATGGACTATTGAAAAATTTGTCAAACTATATAAACCGTATGTTTTTATCACTTGCAAAGAAAGTCGCGACGGCGAGACAGAGCCATTCAATACATTCTTTTATCATTTTAGTGTCCTTTGTGTCATAACAATTTATGTTCAGTCTGTGAAACATAAATCATAAATTTATTTTTCAAGCCTTCATGGAATTTTACGAAACATAGACAAAACCTTCGTCATGATCAAAAGATAGTATTCATAACACAATTTTGAAACAAAAATAATTCCTTATTAATTTGGTGTATTTACTGTGAATTGGACTTTTTTGCAGCTTACAGACACAGTCTGTCGTTTATTTTTTAAGACATTACAACATCGTCAAACTTTCATGGAGTTTTATGAAACTTGGACAGATGCTTTTTCATAATATTAAAAAAAAACAATAGCAAAATGGAGCATTTTTATTTATGTTTTTTTCCATTTTGTTTTCTTATTAATATACTTTGTTATTTGGCAGTCAACATCATTTTTTGACATTGACAGCAGCAAATATATGCGAGACACAGGGTTCGATGAATACTGTAAATTCTTAAATTTTTGCGATGTTTTTATTATTGTGAAAAAAAAAGCGACGAAATGGTCGCAAAAACAAAAACACGCTTTCAAAGTTTTGATATCATTATGTGTATGCAGAATTTACTGAAATTTTAATAATTAATCTTGCATTTTTGTCCATTCTCCAGAAATCGCAAAAATAAATGCACGCAAAAATATATGAACTTGCAGAATTTTAAAATTATAGACAGTGGAAACGCACACTCCTGTACCAACACTCGCCCGATGTATGGGTGGTAAGCTAGTAAATTTCCATTTTGACTCAAAGTTAATTACAAATTACAATTAAAGAATTTAACAATAAAACACGAAATCAAACACTTTAGACATATTTATAGTTTTAAAATTTTCTTTCAGTGAAGTGGCTCAGATAACACTTATTTATTCATTTTTACATTGGCTAAAGAGGTGACCGTCAGACCCATTTATTGCTGCACAACGTAAATTGAAATGTTGCTGGACTTAATATATGAAATAGGACAAAAAATACTATATTTAATAGATTTTATAACACGCTTGCAAACAACCATAATACCAAAGTGCCGTAAATCGAACTGAAGACAATTTATTAAATTATATTTGTAAATTTAATGTGTGTGTGTTATAGTTGCATTGAGTAGGGGTTTCGTTACGAAACGAAATAAATTTGTAACTGGAAAAATACATATCTATACTTTTGATGTTTCATTTTGTTTAAGTAAGTCATTTTTATTAGATTTTGAACACTTAAGACAGTTCTGTGACACGGCCCATTTACTATAACTTTCATCGTAATGCCACTTATGAGAACCCAAAAGAAGAAGCGAATGCTAGAATAACGTACATTTGAATGCTTGTAGATTACATCAGAATATGACAGTCTTAAAATTGTTATGTCACAGAACAATATAGTAAATAGTAAAAGAAAGATAACAGAAAAAAAAACCGGTGACAGCAAGGGCTGATTGCCTAGTTGACGAGTTTTGGTCCTTACTTGGAAGTTGGTAAATCATTGCGACCTTGAACCTGAAGTCCATGATCCATAAGTATGAACATAATACCAAGGTCAAAGGCCAAGGCCATGTTCTGTATGATGTTTGTTATCTCTTCTTCCTAAAAATAGTACCAGCTATTGATAAAAGTTGTTCCCTGTAAGTTGCGACATCGAACAGTTTCAAAGCTGAATATTTCTTTTAATCAGTTTGCAATTAAAAAAAGAGAAGTAATTGGGCTTTAGGTAAACTGGAAGAACCTTCTATTTCACGAAAAGGCACGCCCCCTGATTTTTTTAATCAACGTAATGTAAGCTATCTGATTACAATAAAATGGACTAAAAATATCTCTTTTTCTTTTTAAAAAGAGGAAATCATATCTTTTAGAGCACCTGATTTCTTCAACATGTATTTCCCCCATTTTCAGATATTTTCAATTTGAATTATAAGTGGAAAAGCATGTGGGTGTTCTCTGAACAATTACTTTTTATTTTCGTTTTTGGTATTTTGATTCCGTTTGAAAATATCATTGGAAGATAATTATCTGAAAACAAGTCAATATGCAATATGTTGCCGTCTGGCGTACAAAATTATAATCCTGATATCTATGATGAGTTTATTTACAACCATTGGATCGATGCCACTGCTGGTGGAGGTTTCTGTGTTGACATGAATTATCATTGATATGATCATAATTATAAATTAACTGTTGACATAGCATTTTTTTTCAAATACTAAGGATTCTCTACCCCAGGAATAAATTACCTTAACTGTATTTGGCAAAACCTATCAGAATTTTTGGTCCTCAATGCTCTTAACCATCGTACTTTATTAGGCCTTTTTATAATTTTTTTTTATTCGAGAGTCACTGATGAGTCTTTTGTAGACGAAACGCGCGTCTGGCCTGGTATTCATGATGAGTTTTTTTTTATGTACTATCACTTTCTAACAACTTAAAGTAGCGATCTCGAAATTTCAGATTATCCCTCAGAAGGAAATTTATATATTTTGCTTATATATATTTATATATGCTTGCATCTTAACCGAAACGGATAGTATGAAAAATACATATTTTCCTTTATGGATTACAAATAGACTTTAGTGTCAATGTAATTTGAATTAGACAAATCAATTTGAGGCTATTGCAGAGGTACTCTCCTTGACAGAATGACCGTTTTTTTTTTTGCATTAAAATTTATCGGAATACTTGCAACACAGTCACATTACATTGACTTTGGTTCTGTGAGTGGATTATTGCATAACATATGTATGCTGAATACCTGAGATTGCAAAGACCTTTTTGCCATACAGATTTAGAATAGGATAGAACTTATCTATAGATAGGCTAAAACCAATTTTGAGGTGTTGTTGCCAATTAAAATTTCAGATGGCTACCACAGAAGTTTAATAAGAAACTATAAATACAGGCACATCTTCTTAAAAACCATCTCACATATTTAAACTTAATCTAGCACTTATGATACTGGAGTGAATCTATACATATTTCCTTTCTGTTGCCAAACTAATATAAGAAATAACCTCTACAGTGGAACCTAGTAAAATCATACGAGAAATACAAACATACAGCTTCCAAGAAACCATTCTCACACGCACGACTAGCGTACAAAATGTTAGGCCTCGTATCTATGATGAGTTATTTATGGCTAACACAATTGGACAAAGATCAACATACAACAATAAATACAAACGCATAGCTTCTTCTTAAAAAAACATCGCACACTTTTTAACTAAATCTTGCATTTATGATACTGAGCTGATACTATACTTATTTCCTTTTCCCTACCAAACTTAATAAGACATAACGACCACGGTGGAACAAAATAAAACCATACGAGAAATACAAACATACAGCTTCTAAAAAAAGTCTTTCGCACGTAACAAAAAACATGCACCTATGGCGTTCCTTTACAATTTTTGAAGTCTTTGGTGGCTAGTTAAAAACAAGGATGGTCACCATTTGGAACACAAATTAACATAGAATCGTGTTGAAAATTCATGCAAAAAGCTTCTGAACCAAGACAGTTAGGAACATTTTAACCAAATATTGAATAAACGACACTATGATAATTTTGAGTTTTTTGCTACTAATCTTATACTCAGATGGTTGTACCCTTGGGACACAGTATAGCATTGCACCCTACGTGAATGGCATAGAAAAAGCTCAAAACACATTCGGTAGGGATCAGCATACGTTAACTCACTGTCAAACATACTTAAACTGATCTGTGTCCACACATGGCGTTGTCAATTTGTTTTCGATCTATGACTTTGACTGTCCCTCTGGTATCTTTCGTCTCTATTTTATCTAAGAGAAGACCAACTTTCGAAGAACAAATATTTAAAATCGGATATTATTGAAGATATGAAAACGGCTAAGTGTATTTACCCTTTTATTTGGTATATTCAAATATATCTCAGATAGATTACATATCAGTCTAACAGACGACAATACAGTGTAAAGTCCAGTCATTCAAAATGGCGATTGCACTGGATAAAACAGATAGTTTTAATGATTTACTGACATGTACCATCTGTTTAGAGACCTTTATTAGTCCAAAATATTTACCCTGTCTCCATGCGTTCTGCAAGACATGCATTATGACGTATATTATGTCGACCGTTGGGAAAGAAAATACCGAAACGGGGTTTGAGTGTGCGATATGTCGACATAATGTTTGGATGGAAGAGTCACAAGGCAATCCAGAGACCTGGGCTGAACTATTACTAGGTAATCATTTTGTTGCCTCTATGATGGATAGACAAGCAATTAGAAGATGCGAAAAAATGTGTGATTCGTGTAAGGTAAACAATAAATCGGAAATTGCATTGTCCCGGTGTCCCGTATGCGAAGAGGCGTTCTGCAAGTCGTGCGAAATATGCCACAAATCTTTTAAGATGAGTGCAAAACACCCGTTAGTATTGCTGAAGGAAATTTCAACGAATAATGACTCGGCAAACATGTCAACCATATTAAGCTGTGAAAAACATGCTGGAGAGATAAATAAGATTTACTGTGTTGAACAATGTAAACCCTTATGTTCATTAAGTGCAACGCTGGCGCAAAGGAAAAGTGAGAAGGTAATAACGATTGAAAATGCAGCTTCGGGTATAAAGGAATCTAAGCAAACAGCACAACTTTTAGAAAATCTAAAACATAAGAGAGAATTATTAAGGGCCTTGATTACTAATCGCAAAAAATGTAAGAATGAAGCAATAGGCGTTCAAAACAAAGTTAAAAGTATTAGGCAAGATTTATTCAAACAGATCAGTGAAAAAGAAGAAGAAATCAATGGTGAAATATCTAAATTTAAAAAACAGATAGAGTTAATCGTATCAAACTATGCAGCAAAATTAGAAAGCTTCGAAAGTACAATAGCTAACTGGATATCGCTAACGGAAACCTGTTTGAATTCTCAAATAAATTACAAAGATCATAATAATATACAATTTTAATAACAGTCATATAATAAACAAATTTTGCATGGTACTAAACAAATTTCTATAGTAGCTAAAAATACACCAATAAAACTTCACCGGAAGTCACAAAACGTAAACAACATTGCCAAAAGTTATGTGTGTCACCGGCAAACCAAAATGACAAATATCAAGGATAGTGAGCATTAACATCTGCAAAACATTGAAGACGTTGACTACAAATACTGAAAGGAATTACAAAGAGTATTTGAAAACAATTGCCGAAACGTAAAAATAGTGTTTTTATTGAAAAATCGTCCCAAGTGACACATGGGTTCCACTGCGCATGTCAGTACATTTCATTCATAAAATTCAAGCAAGGTGCGTGGATTTACTACGAGATTTACTACGATCTACTACAGTTGCTACAATTGGATCATCACAAAAATACAAGACATTCAGTTGGATTATTCAGTGGGTTATTACTATGAACTGGTAAATTATAACATGAACTTCAAATAGTTTATCAAATATTCAAATGACAGTAATTCAATATTTCTAGAAAATCATAATACTGTAATTGTTATAACTTCACTAAATTAAATGTTAATTAAAACTTATTTGCTTCAATTATGAATATGTTTCAGACTACAATCATTACAAGTAATATAGTACAAGTTATTTCACACAGTTACTGTTTCCTACATAATAAGACTTTCATAAAAAAATACAGAATATTAAACAATATGCTTTATTAATACCAATTAAAACATACATCAAAAATATCTTCTCCCTGTCTATGTAAACTTACATGTACATCACACATGTCACAATAAAATACATGTAGCCTAGTTTTCGTACTCTACACATTGTTTATAACTGAGCTTTTAATATCAGTATATAGAACTTTAATCCATTTCAACATTGAACTTTTGAATCCAAATTTCTGTAAAGCTAAAACATGAAATCCCACTTTAAAGAATCAAAAGCTTTTGAAAAATCTAAGAAAAGTAGAGCTCCCTCTATGTTGAATTTTTCTGCAAAATCAATGATATCTTGAATTTGTCTAATGTTATATCCAATATATCTATTTCTAACATACCCGTTTTCATCCCCATGAATAAATTGAGGTAATATTTTACTAATTCTTTGTGCTAGTGACTAAGCTACAATCTTTGTATCTACATTTAATAATGTTATTGGCCTATAGTTATCTAGAAAGAGAGGGTCATTTTTTTATGTAGAAGGGAAATAACTCCTATTTTTTGGTGAATTAGTTAACTCCCCTTTTTCAAATGAGAAATTGAATGTATTAACAGCAAATTATTTCAAATCTTCCCAGAATATCTTGTAAAACTCTACACTTAACCCATCAATGCCTGGGGCTTTATTAAGTTTCATGTTAAATAAAGATTCCGTGGATTCCTCGATACTTAATAGACCTTCCATGCTATCACTTTCTTTATTGGTTAATGTATGATCAATTGCTGTATTCATAATGTAATCTTTAATATACGTTTTGTTAGGGTTTGAACTTTTGTATATATCTTGATAAAATTCTCTTTCAAGTTGCAATATTTTTGTAGGATCTCTGTGTATCTCCCCATTTTTGTCTTTAAGGGCTGTTATTGTTTTTTTGTTTGCCTAGCTTTTTCTAATCCTAAAAAGAACTTTGTATTTTTTCCCCTTCTTCCACCCATTTAATTCTTGATCTAATTTGTGCCCCTTTAGTTTTTGATTCATATAAATTACTAAGTTTATTTTCTAATCTATTGATTTCTTCATCAAAATAGATAATAACATCTTCTTGGCATTTCATAATTATACATTGATTTATTTTTTTAAGTTTATTTTCTAAAATGTTTATATCTTTTACATTGTTTTGTGCTTTCCTTTTACATAATGCTATAGTATAGTCTTGCAGCTCTGTTTTAAAAAGATGCCATTGAAGCCCAATATCATTGGTTAGTAATACTTTACATTCATACTGTTTTATAAGTTTCTTAATTATGTTTTGATACTCTTTATTTTCTAAAACACTATTATTTATTTTAAAATATCCTTTTCCTTGTTGTTGTGATCTACATTTTATCATAAGAGATATTGCTTGATGATCTGTATGGGTTATAATGGCTGGTCTTATGTCTGTTGATTTTATTTGAGTTCGTATTTCAGGACAGGTTAAAAAGAAATTAATTCTTCATGATTCATTGATGTTATTTTTCCTTCTCCAAGTAAATTGTACTTTTTTGCCATGTATTTCTCGCCATATATTACTTAATTTATGCATTTTTATTAAAGATTTTAAACTGGGTACAGCTTTTTTCTCTTTAAAGGACTTTTTTGACATTTTATGCTTTTTGTCTATATTAGTTAAGGTGTCATTCATGTCTCCTCCTATAATGACCATTCCTAAGCTGTTTTTAGTTATACATCTTTAACTTTTTTAAAGAAGATATTTCTTTTTTGGGTATATTTGGTGCATAAATATTTACTAAAGTATATATACTGTCTTCGATTTCAATATTTAAAAGGATTAACCTGCCTTCCTCATCTTGAAATTTATCTATAAATTTACAATCTATCTCATTATTTATGAAGATTGAGACTCCTTTTGATTGTGAGGTCCCAAAGCTGTGATATTATTCCTTTAAATTCATATTCTAAATTTATTTTTTAATTTGTCTGTAAAATTACTTTCCTGTACAAACAAGATGTTACATTTTTGATATTTCATCCACAAATATAATCTTTGTCTTTTTGCACCAAGACCCTGACAATTTAAAGAACAAATATGTATTTTTTTTGTCATAATTTTCTTATCTAAATTGATATGTGTTTATATACTGGCGTGTTAACATCTTCAAGCTTATAGTTTCCTATACGGCAATACAGATGCATATATTAAATAAACTTAAATCTATGCAAAATATTTGTGCTGTAAATATTTAAGAACATGAATTAATACCTTCTATAAATGAACAATACTTTTTGTGTAAACATGTAATAAATTCTACAAGTGATATTTAGCAATATAAAATTGTCTGCTTATATTCTTTTTGGTATGATGTATTCATTTTATTGTTTTGATTATTGATGTACTTTAATAATATATTTTTTTAAAACATATTTTCTTGGTTCAATAAATATCACGTGTTCTTTTCTATTTTCAGCTGCCGAACTACCTTGACACTGATATAGGCATGACATGAATAAAAATAGTGATCGAATTTCGAGGAACCGAACTGCTTGTCGCTACGTCTATAGACCATGACATAAGTGAATTTAATTTGAAAGAAACTGGATGTTTTATGTGAATAGTGAAAGATAAAATTATCACCTGGAATATACTTTGCAATCGTCGAGATTATTCTATTTTTAGATTTGGAATGTACTTTAAACAAATTAGTCATCAACGGAAATTCCCTTTGTGTAGCTGATAAGTAAGACACAGTTATTGACAAATGGACATCTTTGATTAAACAATATAAAGAGAATGTCATATGCGTATTCAAGCATTTGAACATGTAATGCTCTATAAATAGATTGTATGATATCAGAATTTTATGTCTGGTGTGGTTGACAATAAATAATAGATATGAATATACTGTTTTGGACTTGTATTTGTATTTACATTTCTCAATTCTGATATCTTGAATTATATCAAGTAAATAATCTGTATTGTACTTATTGTTATAATTTAAACATGACTCTATGTGAGTTGATTCAAGTAAAAATTCATTCTTTTTGTATCTTTCGTTACATATAACTATTTCATATTTTCTAGTTTCATGAATATTCATCCCTGAATGTATGTAATAATTTATTACATCACACTCATTTTTTTCTCATTTTTTGCTTGTGATAAAAATAAGCTTACTAATATAATTATATACAAATATTTACAATTGCGAACCATGATTGTTTATTTTGATTATTTGGTATGACATATAACTTTATTGTTTCTGGACTTAAATTTTAGTCTTTTGTATAGGTCCAGCCTCTTTATGTTTAATTTCTGTCGGGGTTGTTGCATTTCTCTTGCCTGTGTTTTTTACTTTAGGTGTATCAGTATTTTCAGACGCTTGTCCATTAAAATACTGCTCAATATTTCCTTCAGGTTTATCAGTCTTTTTGCTTTTGTTGTTTCTAGACCTTCTGTTTCTACTACGGTTACCTACAGGATCTGGTAGGTCTTTCACATTATCTTCATTTTTATTTGCAGGTGATTTATTGCCTTGATCCTGATTTTTGCTGAACGATGCCGTTGATGTTAACGGCTGAAGTATCGATTGGAATTGAGGTGCTTCATTGTCTTCAGTATCTGCATCATTGGCATCCGATTGTTCATTATTAGCGTCTTCGTGATTGCTACTTAAATCATCTGTACCATCTGCTTGCTTATGACCTGGTTTTTTGCACTGTCTACAGACCAAGTCATTAGGACACTGCATTAGTTTGTGGCCGGTCTGTAGGCATTTGTTGCAGACTAACTTTTGACCATCAGTGTTTTGCCCTACGTGAAGCACAGTGGCAATATATTTGCCTATAAGCAGTGTTCTGGGCAAGGGTTTACTGACAATAAACAATACGATTCTGTCCCCAGTTTGACAATTTGTCAACATTCCGTCGACCTGGAGACGTTCTCTGTAGGATTTATAAATGACACATCCATAATATTCAAGGGTTCTTTCAATTTGTCCGTCATCAGCAGAACATGGTACATTTTTTACTCTAACTTTTAAGTAATTTGGGTTTTCATGTACAATGATTCTAGGGTTTCGTGAGAAAACATTCACCAGTTTGTCTCGTATTACAAGCCCTGATGTTACCATTAATTCTCTCTCTGTATCGTTGTCGAGGTATATCCTCAACAGACCTTTGACTCGTTGTAGTCCCTTAATGTGACTTCCTGGACAGACACTGGCATCGATTGTCTTATATAGTTCAATGTGTGTGAGGAACTGATCTTTATTGGGTCTTGTGTATCCAAAAAGATCAGTTTCTTTTATAAATACTGGTTTGACGTCGGATAGTACACTTTCAATTACAAATGTCTTTTGTGTCACCGACGAATATGTCTCACCATGATTAGTGTCTTCGGCCATCTTGTTTGTGCTGTTTACATCTGACATTATATTTTGGTTTTTTTCTGACATTATTTTTGACAAAAGTACTATTCAATTATGATAACTAACTACCAATGAGTGCTACCTATCAAAATAGTTAAATATTGTCTAAACTACGATTTTCATAAATTTTTCGGAAGGAACCAGATCTTCTGGGTCACTGAACTTGAAATCACGTCACATCGCGATCCTGAAGAAATGTTTTCCCTATAATGCATTGGTTATTATGGCAACAGGTTTTAATCTAAATATATCCTCGACTTTCAACTGTTTGGGTTTGAGTGTTCCGGAAGAAGGTAAATCCAGAGAAGCGCTATAGACGCATACAGTCTATAATGCGTTATTTTAATTTTATTACACTCAGTCGATACGGCTGCTGTCTGAGGGTATCACCAGCTCAGTACTTATTGTTTCAGTACTGACGTGATATGTAGTATATCTTTCTCAAACCATTCGTTGATAAATGTAGAAATAATTAAGAAAGTAAGGTTCAAATTCCTATCGGCAAAGTTGACCTCAGATGGATTTGGCCATAATTATTGGCTAAGCATTCAGACTCGGTGAGTGTTGGAATAGTTATCTACTTAATCATAAATGATCAAAATTGATGTACTAGTAGACCCCTTTTTACAGGATGATGTGTAATATAACGAAACTTACTTGTAGTTTTATCTAGGTGTTTATCTGTTTCGATAAATTATTAGCGCTCCTGGTAATTTATTATGATAATAACGACACCGTTTTCGGTTATGCGTTTTTTTTTATTGTAAAATTTGTTAAAGGCGTATAATCTTTTTTCCAGAGAAATCTTTCTTTGCAGTTATTTTCGCGAATTTCGACAACGGATTTCCGGTAGATATTCAAATAGTTGATACTTTCATCCTCCGGTCATTCGTCGAGCTATCCTAGTCACTCTAAGTTCTAGAATGCTAAATAAGTAAATTATAATGCAGTTGCTGCTATTTTCGGAATTTTTATTGGATATTACCAATTTAGTTTTGCATGGCACCAATTCCACGGTTGAATCGTCATCGGGTATTTGAAGTTGTATCACATATTCCTACGCGTTAATTTGCACACACACGGAATGGCGAGTACGTGTATGACAAAGACATTGCGATATAAGGGTCGCTTATAATGCCAGTCTTTGAATTGAAGTCAGATATTGTAGATGAAAAAAAAAATATAAGCTTAGGCGGGGAACCGAACCCTCTGTACACAACCTTTTTCTGCATCTTAAACATACTACTATGTACATGTTTGAAAATGGATACACTCTATATGTTTAACATCGTATCTTTTTTTTTGTACGTGAAGTATCACAAACATTAAAATTTTCTCTTGATATTGTCAGTTATTAAAATAAGTATTAAAATCAAGGCTTTCCCTGATTTAGCATTATTTTGTTTTAAATAGTCTTCACAAAAACTGTTTTGGTTTACTGACTGCAAAATCATTCTTTTACAGAATTTCAATATATCTATCAGGTAGGTAACTTTACTTTTGAGAAACTTGGTGGCCTGACTGTCAAATATTTTGCTTGCATGGGTCTATGGGCTATATATGAAGACTGTGCATAAAATACCCCTTTCAAAAGTGTATATTTATAATTTCTCTTACCAATAAAAAAAACCTGTGGCATGATTGCCAATGAGAAAACTATCCACCAGAGTCAAAATGACGTAGATGAAAGCAACAATAGATGACCGTACGGCCTTTAACAATGAGCAAAACCCAGTGTATTGTGGTTATAAAAAAAGACAAATGTTTTCCTCCTTACTAGAAAAGTTATTACCATTTTAGTACAATAGTAAACAAATAGAATTTCGGGGGGGGGGGGGGGGGGGGACTTCAATCTTTCTTTGGTAGGGGTAAGCAGCTGATACATCAAGTACCCCACCCTTTTCATATATTTTGTTTATCAAAATATCTACCTTGTCATATATCAATTAGCAAAAAAAAAACCAGACCTATAGATACTTTCAGTTTTATATAAATGAAAAACTGATAAAAAATTACATTGCCATTCCCTCTGAAAGGACGCTGACACTATGGAATTTCTTTTGATAATTGTTATCATGTTTCATGTATACAAACCTTTGAATGTTAATTAGGTGCTAATGTCAAAATAATCGGATTTATAGCATCTTTAACTAGCATCAGTGGAAATACCACATTGGAAGACAAATAGAGATTGATTGGTTTGATAAATTACGACTGTGGTTTAACCGCATCCAAAATAAATACTGACATCTGATTAGTTTCAGATACTTATGATATAATCATCCAAGTGATAATATCAACCTAATGATATATCTAATCTGAGTTTCTCACCCTTTTCATATATCATGGATCATGAAATAGTGACCTATTCCAGCGGCTCATCCCTACCACTCATTACATAGTAAGTGCCCCCCTCCCCCCGAGAATAGAATAAAACCCCTTTTCATGTATTCCTTTCTTACTTTAAAAAAACAAATCAATTAGGAAAACAACCGAAATCAGAAAATAACTAATGAAATCGTCCCTGCAAAATTAATGCGAATCAACAATACGGTACAATTTGACAAGTTCTGTATAGCAGTATTGTATTTTACCACTTGTCAGCATCAATTGAGATTGCTAACTACACATCAGTACATCCAGAAAACAAGTTTTTGCAATCATAAAATTAGGGGATATTGTATTTAAATTTTTCGAGCATGGTTCTTATTGAAAATGACATCAGGCATCATAGAGTCTAACCTACAGAATGTCATTTTGACTATTTGCACGTTCACACATCCTTACAGTTACTTATTGTAATGGAGATAACGGAAGTGATATTTATAGATTAGATTTTCTGCCTATAAATATCTTCTCAAACAGGTTAAGTCTGACGATATATTTATTTATTCGTGTAATATTATGTGCATGGGTAATATTACTTAAACAAGTAATTTTACTTTATTACGAATATCTGTAATATAGACGAGTAGAAAGTGTTATCTCCCTTTAATCATAGATTGTTTCGACAGACACAGGCAAGTTAAAAAAGGGAAATTTATAAAATAAACAAAGCAAATAAAATTAACAAAAGGTAACACTTCTATTCGTTATGATCTGGTAATACAAGGTTACATGCAGTGTATTTCACTATCTGATTTGATATTGTCAGTATCTGACGGGTCGCAAGGAAATATTAATGGAAAAGGGTTTAGTATATACCTACTGTAGGGAACATTATTGTATATAAGAGAAGTTGCTTATCTGAGATTTAAAAAATAACTTCTGTTGTTCACGATTTAAAAAAGATAAATGTATAATATAATGGTTTGGTTTCGGAAAATATGATAAGCAGTGTTTGATTAATAGTGTTTCAACATAATACTTTAAAACAACACACGACATAGGTCGTCAGTCAGCTTTTATCAATGTAGGATTTTTCAACAATTACACATGCAAATTACCTCAAGTATATGAAGGTTGTTATTAAACATAATTTAAACAATCAAATAGCTGTCATCATTACCATATTAAGACAAAAACTGACGAGGTAAGGACTGGCACAGGAATATGATGAAGGGCTAAACTAGATTTTTTTTTAAATCTCAATTTAATCATAAATAAACGAATAACTATTTTAATGTTATGATAAAATTGAGAATGGAAATTTGGGAATATTTCAAAGAGACAACAACTCGACAAGAGAACAGCCGAAGGCCAACAATGGGTCTTCAACGCAGCGAGAAAATCCCGCACCCGGAGGTGGTCCTCAACTGGCCCTTAATACAATTGTGTACTAGTTCAGTGAAAATGGACGTCACACTAAACTCCAAAACATATAAATGAACTAAAATTAAAAATATACAAGACTAACAAAGGCCAGAGGCTCCAAACTCCCCAAGCAGTTCCAGCTCCAATCAGCATACTACTCTACACTAATGTAGACTAGTTTGTGATATCGAAAAACCCTGGTGTAATAATTTTTCAGTAATACAGAGATTTCTTTCGTTGAAATCAAATACGTTGTTACATACACGAGCGAATCGAACAAGTTGAGATATACAAACACCATAAGATGGTGGCAAAGGAACGTCACAATCTAACAATGGATAATTACAATAGGAAATGAAAAATCATCTCTTTTATCATAAATTTTGGTATTAAGCTTCCAGTTAAAGATATAGATATCAAGATCCAGGAAAGGGTAGTGTTCATTGTTAGTATTATCCTTATTTAAATTCAGTTCAGCAGGATAAATCTCTTTAGTGTGCATACTGAAGTCGTCGTTATTGAGAGCCAATATATCATCTAAATATCTAAAAGTGTTATTAAATTTTTGAATCAGATGTTGTTTCGATGGGTCTTTGCTTATTTTCGTCATAAATTGTAACTCATATAACAATACAAAAACAGGTCCGCAATAAGTGGTGCACACTTAGTCCCGGCCGTGGGAATTCCGATAACCTGACGATATACGGAATATTACGTGTGCGAGAGAATTTGTTTGCCACCCGAAAAATAACATTTGTTCTCAAAATAATTAAAAATTCATCGTAGAAAATCAGATAGAAAATATACCATTTACAATGCTCTCAAACGGGTTGATGTAATATTTGAAGAAAAAATATATAGATATAGGGGAGAAACAATAGTCATATCACATTCCACATAATATTAAGAGACGTTTATTAATTTACGTGTATCGCATGTTGCAATCAAAATGTTGAATTTAACTTTAGTAGTTTCCGACAAAAACCTATTGATAACAGAAATTCAATCTATAACAAAGACCAAGTGCATTTTTAAAAATAATTCGGAAGAAATAAATATATATATATTTTTTTTAGTTAATGATTAAAAAATGATAGCTGAAAGTAGCTTTATTCTTTTATAGCAGCGGTATTTGTTAAAGGGACTGAACGATAAGACGCGCGTGTTCAACATCATGCAAGCATGGTGAGTTGGTTAAGTGGTTAAATGCTTGATAAGTGAAATGACAGCTTTATTGTCTTCACGCCTACGCAGGTCAATTCAGTTCAATGATGCACCGTCTAGTATTTCTCGCACTTATATCATCAGAAAAACGCCAAAGGTAATTACATTTCAGTGTTGATAAAAATTTATATGCAACAGTTTCATCAAAGGAGCGAAGTGATGTAATTTAGTATTGTGATTTGTCAAGTATTTTGAAAAACTTTACTTTTCAATGGTAAACAGTCTTAAATCTAAGCCGTTGAGAGTGAAAACAAAATCGACATGTTACAGCTTACAATTCATATCTTTTCTTAGTTTTGAAATGGCAGTTTTGAAATGGCAAAGTAAAGCTATAAATCTGTTATGGCATGCAGATAGTAACATGTTAAAACAGTAAAGTATAAACATAAACGTTATTAATAGAGGTTTTAAGTTTTTCTGATAACCATCCAAAGAAAGAAAAAAATATATACATGCGGTATGGGCTTTGCTCATTGTTGAAGGCCGTACGGTGACCTATAGTTGTTAATTTCTGTGTCATTGGCAATCATACCACATCTTCTTTTTATATGTGCTGATGGAACAACTTAAATAGATCATTTATACACATTATGCATTTAAAAGAATAAAAGACACGGAAAAGGAACTTCAATTTTACATATTAGTTTTACAGTAACTTGATAATCTAAGCATAATCATTTTTCTAATAACCTGTATGCATGTATGTATCAACCTCAATCAAATGTCAATGATTGTATAATATTAAAATGGGCCAGAAATTTAGCATGTCTAGTCTTAGATTTAATACACGATAATCCCATCTGTTACTTATAAATCAACATCCTCTTAATAAGAATTCAGTTATTTTACAGAACAATAGTTAACGCTAAAGGTTTGGAATGATTTTTTGTTAGATATTCACCTATCTATAAGTCGAATGTACTTCGAAAAAAACCCTTAGAAATAGAATTGGTAATAGATGTAGGACTGCATATATAGTATATACCATGACAAAAATCTTAATCAAGCATAAAGCATTCTGTCTTTATGCTTGATTTACATTCTTATCATGGTTTACAGTCCTACATCTATTCCCAAGAATTAGCATCAAAATTAATTTTTGAAACTGGACGTTAAGCAACCAACAATCAATCAATCGCAATTAAAATGATGTTGGCGGTATATCTGAACTTGTTATCTGCAACACTAAGGAAAACACCATTTTTCAAATTAAACTGTCACTCCAATTATAATTTGTTGGTTGATAAATACCACATGTCGTGTTTCATTGATTCCGCCCCCCCCCCCCCCCCCCCCCCGGTGACTGGGGAATAGAAATATTGTTACTTGGTCTTCGTCCGTCCGGCAGTAAAACGCTTGCCAAAGAGGGGCGTCCGTTTGGCTGTGCGGGATGTACAAGTTTGCAGTCACGTCCGGTCAGAATGGGGACGTTAAATCCGACCCGATCGTGTAAAGAGAGTGCCACGCTGTTTGAGGGATCCGTAGGTGGTCTGTTGCAAGGCAAAATTTCTGTCCCTATCCAATATACCCTCATTTTCCAGTGGCGGTCCAAATTTCCCCGACCATCATCCCGGATGGCCTCAATTACAAGACCTACCTATTGTATTTATTGTTAACTTGTTCTCGTCCTGAACATGCATGAAATATTTGCCACTGGACGTTAAGCAACCAACAATCGATCAATCAATCATTGATTCACAGGTGGTAATTATTTCATAAATGGATTAATATCAATACTCGACCAGCATTATTCCAAACTATATAAATTTAAAGTAGATAATTTGTACGTGTAATACAAATACAACTATTTTCATTAACAAAATTGGTTGAGTCCTTATTGCATATATAATAATATATACATTGTATCATATCATATAAACAGACATGATAGCATGAAAAGTTACATTATGATTAATACATCATATTATCAACCTATTCCTTGTATTGTAATATGATATGAATATATGCATGCAAGAAAAGCGAAAGATACAATTGTTTTTTTTTTAAATTGCGGCACATCATAAAGTGTTTTTGCATTATATTAAATGAATTAAAAAGAATAGTTAAATTGAATAAACACGAAGTTTTTGTCTCGCTCCGACGATGTAGCGGAGGCGAGATCTAGGTGTGTAATAAGGTCAGTCAGTATAGGATAAACCACTAATAACAAGTAAAGGCTATTAGGTATACAGTTGTATTAGCGTTAGCAAAACTCATATCCGTGAATATTATATGAATGCGCCCCTCACTGATGGTCGACCTTTGAAACTTTTGCTAATATAGTTTCTATGTTGAAGTTTGTGATAGAATTTCTGTCAGTCAAAAATGGACAATTTTTTTTAAACAATTAATAATGAACTTTTCAAGATTTTTTACAGTTCAGTATAATCAAATGAGATCTTCACTAGCACTTGTGAGAGAACGACACGGATGCAATCAATTACAAACCAAGATATCTTATACTTATCAATAAATCAACATGTCTACGACATCTTTAGAATTCCATTCATTGCCAGTGTTTATTTCATCACATGCATATTCAATGCATATGTCTAACTTCTAAAGATGGTGGTAAACTGTAAGCTATTTTTTTAACTAGAATACTATTATAGATATGAGAAATGAAAAGACTGAACAGTCTCTGAATGTCGCAACTACCAACGATTTGCATCCTTAAAGACATTTATGAAGCAACATAACAATAAGAAAATGTAGTATAAATGCCAATGAAACAACTATCCTCCAACATAGCCTACAGACCAAATGACTTAGATGTAAGCACTATGGTAACTGTTCTCATCAACAATGAGCAAAATACATCCCGTATAGAGAGTTTTAAATTGCCTCGACATGAAAAATTCGAAACAATTCAATCAAAAATACCAACGGTATGATTTCTGTACAGACAAAAAGAAAAACACATAAGTCAGAGAACAACCAAGGACAACTACTACATTACAGGCTCCTGACCTTGGACAGGCACATAGAGAATGTGGCGGAGTTAAACATGTTTACTAACGTACAACCCTCCCCTAAACCTGGGTCGGCTGTGTTACAGCACAGCATAAGAACCAACTATAAAAACAAATCGGAAAAAGGTTGACTAATCAGATTGACATAATACGGAGAGAAAAAAAAACAAGAGTGCACACGCTGAAATGTCTCGCCTTATTTACTAACCATTGATTTTATGTTGATAGTTCTTAATATAAGGTTTTACTACAAGTATCACATGATCCAAGAAAATGAGGTCAAGGTAAGATAAACCAAACGAGAAATACATGTACACCTAACAATCATTCAATACACCCAATATAGTTGACACATTGCTTATAGTTTCTACGAAACAGACGTTATCACGAAAACAAAACATTGACCAATGTACCATTAAAATGAGGTCAAGGTCAAATGAACCATGCCAGACAGACATGTACATCTTACAATCGATTTATGCATTTAGTAAATATAGTTGACCTATTGCTTATAGTATCTAAGAAACAAACATAACCATGAAAACTAAATTTTGAACAATGAACCATGAAAATGAGGTCAAGGTCAGATGATAATTCCCAGACAGACATATACACCTTACAATCCTTCCATACAACAAATTTAGTTCACCTATTGCTTATAGTTTAAGAAAAACGGACCAAAACACAAAAACTTATACTGAGCAATGTACCGTGAAAATGAGGTCAAGGTCAAATAAAACCTGCGAGATTGACATGCATGTACATCATAAAATATTTCCATACACCAAATACAGTTGACCTATTGCATATAGTATTAGAAATAAAGACCAAACACAAAAACTTAACTTTGACCACTGAACCATGAAAATGAGGTCAAGGTCAGATGACACCTGTCAGTTGGACATGTACAACTTACAATCATTCCATACACCAAATATTGTAGACCCATAGCTTATAGTATCTGATATATATATGGACTATATCATGGCCACGAAAACTCTAGTAGCACTTATTTCGTGTTTATTAAAGACGAGAACTTATTAACAATTTATAAAAAAAAAGGTATAGGTTCTGCTAAGTAAGTTCATCAATAAGAAGAGTTTGAAATTTGGACTGCCATTAGAAAACGAGTACTAGTATGATAACGGAAATTTCGCTTTGCAACAGGCCAATAACGGACCCCTCAAAGAGTTCTTGCAAAGGTTCTTTAACGTGAGGAGACTGTGACACCTTTCGGAGATAACGTTCCCATTCCAACCGGACGTAGACTAGGTTCCAGCTATGTATAATCACCGTGTTCTATACATATTGATATATAAAATATGTAATACTCATGATATCGCTTGATATCAACTCGAGTTATTATACCCCGCTTTAAAAAAAATGGGGTATACTGTTTTACCTCTGTCTGTCCGTCCGTCCAATGAATATTTTTCGTCGCATCTTTCTCAGGAACTACATTACAAGGATTTCTGAAATTTGGTTTGAGGGTTTATATGAGTCAGCTATACCTTGGATACGTTTTCAGATTCATCACTCAACAACTTCCTGTTTACCTTATACTTTTAGGGGACGGAGGTATCCTTAGTGAGCAGTCTATAGCTCACAGATCCACTTGTTTAATTTCAATATAATCATTAACGAGCCTTTGTCGTCAAACTTTAACATCAGACATTTTAAGACTATTTGTACCCTTCAGAATTTAATAAAATTTGACAAAAAGAAGATTGTCCGGTGAAAAGTGTGAGTGTTTATTGTATTTTATTGAAAAAATCATATATGTCCGTTGCCATGGACGAAACAACATCGTCTTAAACTTTGAAATGCACTAACGATTAGCCAATGGAAATGCCGTAATATCGTCTTATGATGCTGGATAAGCCAATCAAATTAACGCAGTTTTTCGTATAACTTTTTGTATCACTCTCCGTGCTAGCAGTTTTCACAATTCTCCCTGGTTGCGTTCAATATCGTAGCTGCTACGTAGCGCTACCTAGAATTTGGCTATTGAACGTATAGCTAGCCTAGCCGCTAAATAGATCTAGATAGCCCAAAACAATCATGCTATCTAGCGAATACAAAATGGCGTTTAGAAGGTTATTACTAATGACGCCATTTTGCTAGCTACATAGCATATCCTTCAACATAGATAGATATCTAAGACATAGTGGCTATGCTAGCTGCTACGATATTGAACGCAACCCAGGGATATTTCACTAGTGATGAGAAATATTTTTCTCACACCGATCAAGAAATTTGAAAGCCAGGGCTGCGTTCAATATCGTAGCGGCTAATTAGGCCTACGTAAATTTATGTCTACTGAACGAGTAGCTAGCCTAGCAGCTATCAATATCTATGTAGCAACTAGGCTAGTTACACGTTCAATAGTCATAAATCTACGTAGCCCTATGTAGCCGCTACAATATTGAACGCAACCCAGGTGAAACCATATTTCTATACCCCATACAAAGTTGGGGTTATTTGTACTTTGAAGTCTATCTAATATAAACTACTAATAACTGAAAACTAACAAATACATACGAATGGCGATAGATCATAGTTTAGTACTAGTGGCGGATCCAAAAAGTGGGGGGGGGGGGGGGGTCCGGGGGTTGAAACTTTCCCCTTTTTTTGGACGACCAATGCATTTGCAATGGGGACATGTGGTTGGAACACCCTCCCCCTTTCTTTTGGAAATGGCTGGATCCGCCCCTGAGTACGCTATTGTCTTATTTCTCTTACATTATCATGATTATTGAAATATATTAAAGTGTAACGATTTTATTGTCCGTTGATTTAAAATTATTTCTAATTTTATGATTTGACATTAACCAGGTTAAGAAAGGCTTTACCTTCGTACCTGCATGTTCATGCAAAAACGGTGTCTACTACCATTTTTGTATTTTTTATAATTATAATTAATAGTTTAATATTATTTAGCTTAAACACGTATGTATAAAAGGCGATGTGGGACATACGCCGATGAGATACCAATCCAGCAACACATTAAACTAAAAGTCTTCTAGAGGGTTATATAAGCCTTCAAAAAGTCTACATCTGAAGCAACTTACTTCATTGACCTTTATCATGAACGGTCAGAACCAGAACTTTGAAAGCAAACTAAGACCCATTGGTGGTCTTCGGCTGATATAAAAAAGAAGATGTGGTATGATTGCCAATGAGACAACTTTCCACAAGAGACCAAAATGACACAGAAATTAACAACTATAGGTCACCGTACGGCCTTCAACAATGAGCAAAGCCCATACCGCATCGTTAGCTATAAAAGACCCCGAAATGACAATGTAAAACAATTCAAACGAGAAAACCAACGGCCTAATTTATGTACAATAAATGAACGAAAAACAAATATGTAACACATGCATAAACAAACGACAACCACTGAATTACAGGCTCCTGACTTGGGACAGGCACATACATAGAGAATGTGGCGTGGCGGGGTTAAACATGTTAGCGGAATACCCCCCCCCCCCCCCCCCCCACCTGGGACAGTGGTGTAACAGTACAACATAAGAACGAACCATAAAAATCAGTAGAAAAAGGCTTAACTCATCAGATGGATAAAAATACAAATACTACAAATACAAGTGAACGTGGCCGGGTACTTGTACATCCCAACAACAAAAAGACACTTAGTACAGATCTAAGAGTACTCGCAGTTACTGACAGCTAGTTCAAAGCCACTATTGATGTCTGCTCTTTGGTTGGGTTATCATCTCTTTGACATGTTCCCCATTTCCGTTCTCAATTTTACAATGTATAGATATACTAGCATATGCTAGGAGCTTTAATTATGACCAAAAGAAACATACAAAGAATAGCAAAATATACGTAAGTTCAGCTATCCCTTAGGAAGTTGGAACTCTAGTTTCTTTTAAAATAATTTCGAATTTTTATCATCGGCGAATTTTGGAAAAGTATGTCAGAACCGAAACACATGTGTTTTTTGTACTGTCGGGGATTATAGAACAGCAGTCCTCCTATTTTGTGCGATTTGATACTGTCATGAAAATAATTAATTTTTTAAAGCTTATGTTTATTAATATTTTATGCTTTAGACCAAAGCTTAAATTTGTAGAACAAAAAAAGTATCAGTGAGGTTGAACTTTTTCAGCCAATGACTGAATATAAGAACTTCAGACCTTTTAAAAGTCGCTCGGCACGCCTTATATTTCGACTTGGATATAATGCAGCGTTACATTATTTATAACTGTTGGTTACTCTGGATCTGTGTCCTAAACCCTGGGATAAGCGCACAATCTACATTTATTTATTCTAAAAGGTAATAAAAAAATTGGGAGTGTAAAAAATTCAAACTGAATGTCCAGTTGAGAAATTTCCCTATAATAAAGATATAATGTATAGGCGGAAGATTACGGAAGCGTATTAGCGCCACACAATTTTTTTTTATATTTCTTCCTACATGTATGTTTACGTAAAACGCAAACCTTTGCGCTAAACGGCAAACCTTTGCGAAATAACGCAAACCTTTGAGATATAACGCAGACCTTTGCGTTATAACGCAAACTTTTGCGAAATAACGCAGACATTTTCTGAAATTTCAACAAACGATTTCTTACATCAAAATTTTAAAAATGTTTATTCTAAATAATTTATTTTAAAGCACAAAGATCATTGTTTCTATTTGACTTATAGTTTCACAATTGTATGGCATTATTTTTGCTCTAATCTACTATACCCCTTTTTGTTAATCAAAATTTTCAAAATCTTGGCCTTTCAATTAGAATTTGCCTATACCATATCTATTTTCTTGTTAAATTTATAAAATTTGAAATTATATCATGGATGTAAATGTAAATCCAATATAGTTTCTGATTATATACATATACAAAACTAAATTAATAATTGAAAACGCAAACCTAGAAAGAAATTAAAAAAAATGTGTGGCGGTAATAAGCTTCCGTAGAAGATACTGATTGTAGTGCGGAATCATATTTATGGGCTAATCTTCTCCATGCCTAAAAGCTGAATCACGTTTTCATTAGGCATAAATACAATTACATGATAATTTTGATTAAAAATTATTTTTTTCTAAATGAAAGCCAAATAAATTTTTGGCCCGACAATTCATATTTTTAAGGGGGTATGGTTATACTTGCATGGGACAAACATTATTTTCCAACTTAAAGGACAAACCTTTTTTTCTAAAACACACAGGAACACACTCTTTTAAATCAATATTCTTATTTCTGGTAGAAACAATCTATATTTTTTTCAATTCACATCAGATTATTTGTTTTCATTTTTTAGAAACGTCATGGTTCCACTATAAAATGAAAAGATGGTCGTTGTCTTAGAATAGTTACTGTATAAGATATTATATTGACAAAATGTTTTTAATGTCATATCTAAAATGCAACAAACTCCTTTGTCGGTGTAGCAAAATACTTTAGAATGATGTCGAGCACTGTCAGATTAATTATAAATTACGGCGGAAACTAGAGGATGGAATGTAGGAGTGATGATAAAACAACGACCTTCCCTGTATCAAATATCCGTGAGAAATGCATAATCAGCATGTTATGTATAGCTTACAGTTATATTTCCCGCTTCTTTCGCCCTAATCGTTTAACGATTTTCGACACCATCTAAATAATCATGTTAGTTAGGTTAAAGCAGTTATATTTCCCGCTCTTCTCTTAGTCTCAAAATAAAACAAAGTGTTTGTATACGTGAATATAATTTGGAGAACAATTTCGTTTTGGTGTAAAACATATGGGATTTACACAAGATTTTGTACTGGGAAATGCCATCCAAAACATGTTATATATCTAGATCTCTTGATCTCACAATTATATTATAACAAATGCATTTTTTATTTCTTTATTTACAAATTTGTTTAAGGTGACTTCTCATACACAGGACCTTTTAGAATATTAAAAATATTTCTTTGAATTTAGCTCATAATTCAGATCTAAATAAAAGGAGGTGTGTGTACACATCGATGAAACAGCAATCATCCGACAAAATACTTTTGGATTTTTACTATTTGTTTTTTAACAAACGGTGTGATAAGTGAACACGGTATAAACTCGGACAGTGGATTTTATATAACTACTAAATATACATTTCAGTTTTAAAAACTAAATTTAATTACCGAGCGCTAGACGTTACATTTAGAGCACCATGCTTCTATTTCGAGCTCTAGACTTTTAAATCTCCAGCACTAGACATTACATTTTCAGCGCTGGGGTTTATATATTTAACGCTGAACTTTATCTTCACCGCTCATTTTACATCTGTAGCGCCAGTCTTTCCATCTCCATCGCTAGATTTTGAGTACATCTACAGCGATCAATTTAATATCTTCAGCGCTACACTTAACATCATCAGCGCTGGACATTAAATCGTCAGTCCTGATCGCAATATCGTCAGAGCTAGATTTTAATTCCTCAGCGCTGTACAATTCATCTTCAGCGCTGATCCCAACATCTTCAGAGCAAGACTATACAGCCCTAGCGATAAACTTTAAATTTCAGTAATTAAATTCGTCAGCGTTCGACTTTCCAGCATTAGCTTGAGACTTTTAAGCTTTATCGTCAAAAAAACTGTTTACACAAAGAAATGTTTCACCTATTTGTAGAAATTTAGAATTAAATCAGTTCAAAGTCGCTTGACAATGACCTAGGGGACAGGGCCTCGAAATAGTCGTCAAACTGGTATGTACTGATAGTAATACAACTCTGTGGAAAATGTTATTGGTCTTTCACAAGTAGTTCATATATATCAGACTGACTTAAGCAGAAAAGAAGCTAACAGTCAAAATAGTCTCTAAGTTAAATTGATAAGTATAATTGATTGTATTGCAACTTTATAGAAAATGTCAGTGATCTATCACAAGTCGTTCCTATCAAACTCACTTAAGCAGGCATCTTAAACATCGAAAATTGCTTACTAATTAAAAGTCGCCAGACCTTGACCTAGGGGTTAGGGGCTCGAAATAGCTGACATGAACTGATACTAATGCAACTTTGTAAAACAAATATCATTGATCAAGTAGTTCCTATCAAACTGACTAAAGCCGAAAACTAAATAAGTTTTGACTCATCCTCGACCGTCGCTGCCAACGCTGCCAGAAAAGCAACACCCATGTCCCTTTTTCCGTGACTTTTGTAGACTTCTGTGGTGTATTTGTAATTTTTTTTTACATAGTGATCTGGATAGGGTACCCGTGCTCGTCGTAGTAAAATAATACTATAGAACCTGTCATAGACATTTCCCAATTGCAAATGCAAATATATTTTTAGCGCGTGTATATATGTAGGACTCTGAACCGCGATGGTACTCCGAACCGCGATGGTCGCGCTGAAGTGCGATGGTTTGACGCTGAAGTACGTTTTTGATCACGCTGAAGTGCGATGGTGGCATTGTGACGCTATCTTGCTGATAGCTACGCCGTAGTGCGATAGTGGTTACGCTGAAGTGCGATGGATTACCTAAACTTTATTGTTATGTCGATGAAAAGGTAAATGTGTTTGCTAGAAGCAGCGTTTCATGTTTATTAAGTAAATTATCGAGAATAGTAACCTGTTTAATTAAAAACAGTCATAACTAGATTTGTAATTGCGAGCAATAACGGATGGCCCCTTTCTCCCCATTGCCACGGTAACGGCAGCCATTTTGAAAATTCGAAAATAAAAGAGCGCATCTACACATGCCAATTAACATTGTTGTAAAGTTTCATTAAGTTTGGAGCATTTTGAAAATTTAGACATTTTTGCTCTTTCCATGGTAACGGCGGCCATCTTGATTATGCCATACCCCGATTGCAAATCTGCACATGCTGGTTAACATTATGATATAGTTCCACGACAATTGGTTCATACAATTCCGAGATATAAGCTGGACAAAAAAAGTGGAAGAAAATTAATAAGAAAAGTAAGAAAAAAAGAAACGTAGAATAACAATACGTCACCCAACTCCGTTAAGGGTGCCATAATAAATATTTCCAGTCATAATTGTAACATTGTAGTTCGCTTTTGACAAAAAATAAGCCAACGTTCATACAGTCATTCAAGACGCTACATACAAGATTACTTTCCATTAAAACCAGTGTTAATTTTCATTGACTGAAAATGTGATAGCTGTTTAAGATGCAATTTAATAAGGGCCTTATTAGTTTATTACCTTCGGTGGTTTTTTCTGCAACTGAAGAAAATATGGAATGTTTTTGCATATTCAACATGAATACAACTTGTATTTTTTTTTTAAAAATACCGAAAAAGGAATATAATTAGTAAACAGGGAAAATGTAAATGAGATTCTTTTTTTCGAAATCTATAGAAGTTTTGTTTTTTTTTTATGTACGATGGAGCTTGGAATTCTCCAACTACATATGGGTCCGCAGAGATACTCCCCGTATTATGATATTACGGTTAACGTGAAACTCATGAGAGATGAGAGTTGATGTTACTTTAGCACGTTCAGTAATCGCAGATGAGAGGAACAAAGTAAAGATAAGCTGTTAACGCAGAATAATGTCCTAATGCAGCAAATTTAAAGAGAACAATCTATCATTTAGTATGGAACTGTAAAAGAGAGGCGGAAGATAACAGAGGGACATTCAAACTCATGAGTCGAAAATAAACTGCCAACGCCATGGCTAAAAAAGAAAAAAAGGCCAAAAGACAAACAATGGTACACAAAACACAACATAGAAAACTAAATACTAAGCAACACGAACCCCACCAAAAACTGGGGGTGACCTCAGGTGTTCCAGAAGGGTAAGCAGATACTACTACTATCTCGTAACTATTCTTAACAACACGTTAACAGGTCGTAACTAACACGTTAAAGCTTTGATGAATAGCAACATTTCGTAATATATACTTTACAATCCATAGAAATATCAAAAACATGCCCGTAAGCTAACTATACAAAAGAAGATGTGGTATGATTGCCAATGAGACAACTCTCCATAAGAGAACAAATGACACAGAAATTAACAACTATATGTCACTGTACGGCCTTCAACAATGAACAAAGCCCATACCGCACAGTCAGCTATAAATTGCCCCGAAATGACAATGTAAAACAATTCAAACGAGAAAACTAACGGCCTAATTTATGTACAAAAAATGAACGAAAAACAAATATGTAACACATAAACAAACGACAACCACTGAATTACAGGCTCCTGACTTGGGACTAAGCTGCTCTTAGTTATCCGTGTCTTTCTGTCTGTGGTTAAAGTTTATTTAGACTTCAATAACTTTCATGGAATTTTATAAAAGTTGGACAGAAGCTTATTTATTACCAAAATACAGCGACTCTTTTCCCAACAAAGTCTTAAGATTAAAAATTGGTCGTAAGTTATACTAAAATGTTTATGACTTGCGAGTACTTTTACTCTTAAGATTTTTTGTGAAAAGAGTAACTGTTTCCAGAGCAAAATTTGAAAATATTTATTTTCATTTTCCGTATTCTACTGATAAATTGAATAGGACCTAGTTTTTATTTCACTTACCATTAAGATTCAGCCCGACTGAAGTTAAAGCTTTTCAGTCATCAATAACTTAGTCAAACCTTCACAGAATTTTTATGAAATTTGGAAAGAAGCTGTGCATGACCAAAATACAGTATCAAGAGCAAAACTTTTTTCCGTATTTTACTGATAAATGGACTATTTTTTTTTACACTTAACATTCAGATTCAGTCTCAGGTTGAAGTTTTCAGTATTCAACTATTTTGTAAAACTTTCATGAAATTTTATGAAATGTGGACAGAATCTTTTAAATGACCACAGAACAGTATCCAGAACAAATTTTGATAATATGTATTTTCATTTTCCGTAATTTACTGAAAAATGGACTTAGTTTTGCAGTTAACAAGTAGATACAGTATGGGTTGAAGTTTGTTACACATCAAATGCTTTGTTAAACCTTCATAGAAATTTATGAAACTTTGACAGAAGCTTTTTTTTTATAATTAAAATTTTTAAAATGTATGAAACAAATGTTTGAAAATATTTTTTTTCTTTTTCAGTATTTTCTGATAGATGGACTTAGTTTAATAGTTAATATATATATACAGACAGTCTGGACATGATAAGTTTGTAAAACTTGATGGATTGTCATTAAACTTATTCATAAGCTAATCTCCAAGAAATAGCATCCGAAGACAAAGTTTTTTTTTAAATTCTGTATTTTACTGATAAACAAACTCACTTTTAAGTCAACATTACACTTTTTTTAATCGGACAGCAGCAACCGTGGGCGAAACACAGGGTTTCACGTAACCCTTTACGAATTTTTCTTAAATTATTCTTATGGAACACTTTTTGATGCGTTTCTCCCAAAACATTAAACCGATTTTAGGCAGTTAAGTTGCCTTATGCTAGCACCCTAGATTTGTGTTCTACCCAATAAATGCTGAAATAGGTGCCATTGTTATTATCTAGCTGGCTATTATGTTATTTATAACTAATTGAACAATTTTTTCATACTTTTAATTCTGGAATACAAAAAATATGACCAGAAAAACCTTAAATGATGGTCGAACCACCCAAAAGTTTTGAAGTTGTACATATGAAGTAGTGTTCAATAGAAATCCTTATGTAGTTTATTATCCCCTGTGCTTTTGGCTAAGATGTCAAAGAACAATTGTATGTATTATTCCATCGCCAAAAATCTCCAATTACAAGTCGTTTAATTACATTTGCCAAATGGCAAAAAGCGCAGGAATATTCAGTCTCAGTTGGCGGTAATTTTAATTTCGTCTAACTTCGCTATAAACGACCATGAAATGACAAATGTAAAACAATAAAACTTAGCAGCCTGATTTATGTACAAAACAATTATGAAAAATAAATATGATATACAGCAACCATCAACAATCACCTTATTACTGTGTCCTCACTATGGACAGGTACATACAGAATGTGGCGGGTTAAACATGTTAGCTGGCACAAAACTCTCCCCTAACATGGGACAGTGTATGTGCATAATCTCAGACATTGAATCTTTAAAAAATGAATTAGAAATAACTTTTGAACGTGGTAGGATTGGATAGCGGAAACATTACGGTACAAACATTATTTGATACTTGGGAAATAGCTGAGATAAATATTTTCACCAATTCTTCCACAATATTCATCTTAACTTCTGCCAAGTTTGCCTTTAGTTTTTTAATTAACTGCCTATAGCTTCCTTGGTGCTTTGATTATTTTTCTTGTAGGGGGCTTTTATGCCAAGTGGTCTAAGTAGTCGAACTACTGTATCACTAGCCAGAGCAGGTGCACTCTACTCCAATCTTTATTGACTAGGATTGTCAGTTTTCCTACAGAACTTTTTTTATAGCACAATAGTGTTGAAAGTGGTGTTAAATCAAATACCAATCAATCAATCAATATTCTTCTTGTATAAACACAATTTTTATTGCAGACCTAGACTAGTGTCTGAATAATTCTTTTAGTTAGGATTATTAAAAAAAAAAACAATTATTTATTGATAATTACAGTAAAACTTGAAGGGTTAAATAGTAAACATAACATAAATTACAGTTATATACATGTACATAAGAAACATACAACACACGAATAAAGTTCTAAAAGAGGGAGGGGGGGGGGGGAGGACACCAAGGGGACAAACTCACAAGTCGAAAATAAAAAAGATGAACAGTAACAGTAACAGTAACAGTTAAAGCCAAACAACAGTAACCAAACAACATAGAAAATCCAAGACTGAGCAATACGAACCCAACTAAAACTAAAGGTATCAAGTGATATAATTGATGTGTATTATTTCAACAATTGTATTTAAACCAAGATGTCATAATTTGAAACTTTATATCTTACATTGATAACATATGGTTGCTTTGCTGAAGAGCCCCTCCTAAATTAATGAAATCTATCATTTTGCAATCCCATATTATGTGTTGTAGTAAGTAAGAAGTTGATCACCAATACAAAACAAGTGTCAAAACGTATTTAGAGTGACGAGATGTAGCTGCGATAATAAGTACTTTTTTTATTTAATCCGTCTGATGCATTTTAGGGGCATACTTTAAAACATGGTATGGTACAGTGGTATGATATGTGATATTGTAATCAATATAATGGTTATGTACAAATCCAATCGTAACATGTATTATACACAAATGGTATGGTACAAATACCACCGTGCATTTTAAAGTTATCTGTGCACCTTTTTTAGGGTACATAATATGTTATTTATTATCTTCATAGGAACCCTTGTGAATCATGAATATATACGGGAGTATCCCGAATTCCACATTTATTACCATTCTGATGTTTGATTTTTTTAGCTGGTTATATATATGAGTTCAACAAGTTATTATCAAGTTCAATCTCTGCTATCAATATCATGGAGATCTAACATGAGTTTAGTTTATTACTAAATAAAATTGAGAATGGAAATGGGGAATATGTCAAAGAGACAACAACCCGACTAAAGAGCAGACAACAGCCGAAGGCCACCAATGACAATGATACATAAATGAACAAAGGACTACTAGCAGTTACTGACATGCCAGTTCCAAACCTCAATTAAATTGATTAAAAGATTATGTCTTCATCATATGAAAATCAAGTACAATCCCTCCCGTTAGGGGTTTAGTATCATACCATCATAAAATATATGAGAAGAACATAACCCGTACATATTTTACAATAAGTATTTTATTTAACTATGGGATTGTAGTATATGCCTTATGACCATGCAATACCATGATACCATCGTTACATTCCACGTCATGGTAGGATTTGTACCAAACCACTAACCATATCATCTTACCATACCAGGATTTACGGTATGCCGTTGTTTCTTTTTTTTCGTTTTGTGTGTGTGGTTTTTATGGGAGGGGAATAACTTTACAAGTCTTGTTAACAAAAATCAAAACAAATCATATATCATTCTCAACACACAATATGTAAAAATATTCATCAATAGAAATATGAATATAAGCTAATTGAAATTGTCAAATCATTTTTTTTCGTATTTTGTAATAGAAAACAATTATTTTAAATACAAAGACTTATTTTGTTGTGTCTTAAATGTTTTATGACAGTTTTTATCCAAACCTTAATGAAAGAATACACAAGGACAGCTGGGTTAACGAGTGCGAACCAGGTTAAAAGAAAATTTACAACTGCGTCTCCAATCTTTTACAAAACAATTTCTTCATTTTTCTTTTGGGTAGCACCGCTTATATACAAAAGGACAAATTCAAGTTACGAAACTATTAGCGGCGTATACGTAAGAATAGAATAAAGGTGAGGGATCAAGGCTTTATCATTGAAAATCAAACACAAAATTAAAAAGTCATCTATTGTTTTATATCTATTCTATTTAGAAAATATCCCTCCCTAATAACAAAAAAAAGGTCGGTGCCTAACATATTTTATTGCGGAAAATCTTTAATTTCTCCTGATTATATTATTACATAGGACATGATTCCCTTCGTCGTGTGTGCAAGATGTCATGCACATCTCTTTATATTTCTGTGATATGTAATATTGTTTTAATATTCCAAAAATAACTTGAAATCAATTCAGTTTATCAGATTTGTCCTAATTTTTTCAGCTTCTGTTTAACAGTGAAATTTCAAGTGCGTTAGATCAATTTTAAGGGAGACAACGATTTTTATTATTCAACCACTTCTAAGCGACCAAGAGTTGTCTCCATTGAAATATGGTTTGGGAATCGATACACATGTTTCTTTAAAGATTTTTCGACGCAATACTAGCATTTAAAGCACAACACAGAAAACGTTTCTGGCAAGAGAAAATGTTATTCTTTCACAGAAAATTAGTTTTAAGATTAGAGATATAAACAGTTTGTTCAAACTTCAGTTGTTAGTTAGGACATTGCGTAGGAAAGTCATTAATTTTGTAAACATTTTGTTTCGGCTTTGAAACAAAATTTTCTGCATATGTAAAAATGATTACCGTGTGTATTTCTTTTAGAAAGACTACTTGGTATCATGATAAAACACGTCGAAATTTATGAAACAGCCATTTAATCGTATATTACAAATATTCGTAAGATAGAAAAACTATATTACAGATATTCGTAATATTGATTATTACGCCATTGAGTAATATAGGCCTTATATTACACAAAGCTGTAATATTACTATTTGTCGTAATATTACAAGTTTGAAGAATATTACGAATAACAATAATCGCCTGGACTATTAACGCCAGAGTAATCATTACTAGTGACAAGGAAGTTTAATTTAAACTACTTGTATTTAAAATGGCGATTGCACAAGACAAAACAGATAATTTTGATGATTTATTGACATGTACTATTTGTTTGGAGACCTTTACAAGGCCTATATATTTACCATGTCTCCATACTTTCTGCAAAACATGCATTAATACTTACATTAAGTCGACCGTGGGAAAGGAGAAAACAACAACGAACTTTCAGTGTCCGATTTGTCGACAGAATGTTTTGATGGGAGAGTCAACAGGTAATCCTGAGACCTGGGCTGAAAAATTACCAGGTAATCATTTTGTTACTTCAATGATGGATAGACAAGCAATAAGAAGAAGCGAAAAAATATGCGACTCTTGTAAAGCGAACAATGAATCGAAAAATGCGTTATCTTGGTGCATTGTATGTGGAGAGGCGTTTTGTGAATCTTGTGAAAAATGTCATAAATCGTTCAAGATGACTGCAAAACACCCGATCATGTTGCTGAAAGACATTGTAACTAACAAAGAAACGTTAAGCATTTCTTCGTTGATATATTGCGAAGAACATTCAGGGGAGGTAGTAAAGGCTTACTGTGTTGATCATTCTGTACCATTATGTACATTATGTGCGACTTTATCGCATAGAAAATGTGAAGATGTCATAACAATCGAGAAGGCAGCTTCAGGTATAACAAAATCAGAACAAGCTATGAAATTGTCTACAGATCTAAAAGAAACGAGCAAACAGCTGTCCGAATTAATACAGAAAAGGAGAGACCTTAAGACCGATTTCGAAAAGGAGGCTGAAGCTATTTTTACAAAAGTCAGTACCATTAAGGATAACATTGTTGAACATCTAAACACAATTGAAGAACGAATTAAGGACGAAATAACCAAATCGAAGAAGGAAGTCGGCCTGAAACTTTTCGAAAAGTCAACAGAACTTGAAAGTCTAAAAAGTACAGTTGATAACTGGATTACAATATTTGATACCTGTTTACAACATGGGTCCGAAGTGCAGTGTTTATTGGAACTTAATAGAATCAACGAAAATAAGGTGACATTTGGTGATGTATTTGCCAAAGGTACAAGCGAAATGAAGAATGTTTCCATGCTTCTAGAGACTAATGATCTAGCAGAAGCATTTGCTGACCAAGTCGCATCTATAGGAGTTATTAGGCTAGTTGAAAGCGACGCAAGAGTTCCGAAGTTAACTTTCAGAAAGAATGCAAATTTTCAAACGGGGAATATAAATGTAATTAAAGTCATTGAACTTACTGGACAGTCTGTCTTTCTAAGTGGTCTTTTTATGAGAGATGAATTTATCTTTACACACAACCAGTTATTGAAAATATTGAAATATAGCCACAACGGAAGCCGACTCTCTGAACTTAAGTTATCAAACAAACCATGTGATATAGATGAAATAAGTGGCACAATAGCTGCAGTATCAACAGATTCGAATAATATTTTTACCATCAACATGAATGATATGACAATGTGCCGTGTAATTGGTAACACCTTTTCATCTCATGGATTCTGTCATGTCAACGGAGAATTTATTCTGGCACGTAATAATACTTTAACCTGGATAAGCTCTTCCACCGGTGTCAAAACTGAACAAGCTGAAACAAACGGGGACACCTTTTATATTTATGCACAAGACCGCAAAAATTATATCTGTGCAGATGGAACAAATACAGTGTCCAAAACGGTAAATGATACAAAAGTCTTTACTTACACAAATGATAAACTTCAAAACCCAAGAGGTATAGATGTAGATACCGATGGGAATGTGTATATTTGCGCATTCTCGTCGGGAAATATACACCAACTGACGAAAGATGGCAAGCTGGTAAGAATTATTCCAGCCGAGAGTGTTGGAATAAAACAACCCTGTGTTATTCGTTTCAAGAAAAACAGTAACCAGTTCCTTGTTACTTGCTATCAAACAGGGAAAGTTGTTGTGTGTGAAATTTTTTGAACCTTACAGCCGGAACGCAATCATCTGATTTGTCCGTTAAAACCCCGGATATGCGACAAGAGAATCAAGTGGAGATAATTTGGGGAAAAGCTGTCAACAGATGTCGCTCCGCGGTAAAAAGAAAATTGGCCGTGAACGACGCATCGAAAAATCGCAAATTTCATTTAAAATAAACGGAATTATAGACCGATCTAGAACATATTTCATCTAAAGTATTCAAGCAAAATAAATTTATAAAAAAAGCGGGATGACATAAGACATTTTAATAAATTCAAGCGATTATTTCCATTTTGTGAAACGGACATTTTTTTCACATCGACTGCCCTGGTCAATTTTTCAGCTCAAAACGAATCATCACACCGCCGGTTTACCTAGTGAAAATAAATATGACTGGTATATTTTGATACATTGAGGCATGGAGAATAGCTACAGTATGGTCACATGACGTTACCAGGCGATTTAAAATACTTAAGCGGCCTGTCAACCCCAAAGCATATTTGTAGGTAGCGGGGAAAAAATCCTCTCCTAATTTTTGAAATACGTCCATATTTTGAATCAAATGAAACTTAATACTGGTTAAATCATTAAGAAATTATGTAGTCTTGATATTTTCTCCAATATTTAACCTTTCCAGCTAATTTTTACTTATTATTCCCCTTTTCTGCCCCAATGACGTAGTCTGAATTAAGAGTTCACAGTTGAAAAAGATTGTTTACAAACAATAATTTCCACGTTTTCATCTGCAAAACGTATTTCTGACTCGTTGAAAATTTACAAGACACTAATTAATAAATTTTAAGTCAAAAAGAAAAAGTTTGGGGTGGGGGCAACATTCAGACCATGAATCTTTTATAAAAAAAAATGTAGCCTTCAACACCAACACCTTAAATACTGAAATTTGTTATCGTCCTCTGCATTCTTATGTCCATATATATAATAGCATACAAAAAGAATAAAGAATGGAGATGGGGAATGTGCATTCCAAAATGTACAAAACAACCCAAGCTAGGCCATCAATGTGTCTTCAACACAGCAAGAAATCCTACAAGAGTTGGGCTTGAGCAGGCCTGGAAATGTATGAATTTTGAAGGGGGAGATTTACAGGGACCAGTCCCGTCCGCACCGCCTTTTCAAGCTAAATTGATGATTATAGTACATATTTTTATATGTCCCACTTCTCTCTTTTCATAATCCTTAATAATCTGCATCTGGTTTAATTGAAATTGCTAGGAAGGGCGCTAACTGCCTATTACCCTATTTCTCAGAATCCTATGTCGTTCAATAAACTTTTTTGTTTCTTTTTTGCTAATTTCAAGAAAAATGAAATATGCACATATTTGTATAGGACTGGTGATATAATTTCACTTTTTCTCCAATTTTAAGGTTACTTCTTTTCTACATTTAGTGTTGACCAACAGTCTTACATACTTACAGACAAATGGATATATTCGTACATGTATAACATTTGTATAGGTGTCCAGCATACTCATTTTGGGGCTCTTCTACAGCAATTTATTGACATGACAATTAATTCTTACTGTTACCTTTCCTCTAAATGATGAGCTCAGATAATTTAATATGCAGCATTTAAAGCTGGTATGTTATGATCCATGTAAATGTTTCAATGTTACAATGTTTATATAGATTCTAAATTGATGTTTACAGTCCCCTACCAACAAAGTTGAAGGGGACTTTAGGTTTGCACCCTGTCCATCAGTCCGTCTGTCAATCAATCCGTCCGGGAAATCAGCTTTCCACACTTTTTTTGTCATGCTTGAAGATATTGGTTTGATATTTGGTATATTATAATATAACCATGACAAGTTACAGATCAAGTTCTAATTTTGTTCCGGTCTGATGATTTTTTGCAGAATTATGGCCCTTGGACTCAAAAAAATCACATAAGTAATCTGTTTTCTGCATATATACATTGTGTAGTTTAACCTTTACAAGTTTCAGATGAAGTTTAAATTTTGTTCTGATTTGATGATATTTTGCAGAGTTATATGATCCTTAGTCCTAGAAAAATCACACAATTAATCAATTTTCTGCACTTTTCTTTTTAGTCATGCCAGACTACCATTATACTGATTTGATATTTGGTATCTATAGTTTTAACATGACAATTTACATATCAAGTTCAAATTTTGTTTTGGGGAACAAATAATTTCAACTGGTAGGGGATGGCAATACTCTCAGAATGCTGGATACTATCCATGCTGGTCTGCGTCCACACTTGTTAACCATTCTTATAATTAATACTATATATGCTGTTTCTCGCATTTCACTTTAATTCTATTTGTATGTATTTACTCAGGTTCATATGAAATTGAAGATATCTGATACATGTATACAATGTTCAATATTCTGTAACTGTCTGCCTTTTGTTATGAATTTCAGGTTCTTTAAAACATAAATAAGAAGTGGAGAGCTTCATAATATGGCCACTGAAATGTTTATTTCATTGTGAAATTTTCTGTGAATTCTGCCAAAAAGGAGTGTCTAAATTTCACTAAAATTTTCATTAATTATATGGGAGGTAACTCTGGTTGCCCTAAATAAAGAGCTGTAAATTAAGTAAAAAGGTGCACTAAGGAAGACAACTCTTACATTTTTTTTAGATTCATTTTGAACACAAAAGAGTTTTTTGGGGATTTAAAACAATTCGCATGGATTCAATTTAAGATAACTTATATTTAAATATTTAGTTCTATTCTTCTAATTGCACTTTCATGTTTTCAAGTTCTAAAAATTGGGAAATTTAGTATGAGTTTGGATGTTTTCTTGAACAGGTCATGGCTAAGCTGCTACTGGACAAGACAAAATCATCCCAACTGTGTATTTTTTTTCAACCATGTGATCAAGTAGCAAGTTGTTATATTTTTTTCAAGAACTGCCAAATTTTTGCAGTCGTATATTGGTATGACATTGTCATCGTACGAAGACAGATGGTTTCCAGATAATAACTTTAGTATAAGTAAATAGAAATCTATGAAATTTTAACACAAGGTTTATAACCACAAAAGGAAGGTTGGGATTGTTGTTGGGGGTTATGGTACTAACAGTTTAAGAATTAGGGGCCAAAAAAGGGGCCCAAATAAGTATTTTTGTAGTTTCCAGACAATAACTTAAGTGTAAGTGTATGAATCTCTCTGAAATTATACCACAAATTTCCATACTACAAAGGGATGGTTAGGATTGACTTTTGGAGGTTATGGCTCAAACCATTTAGGAATTAGGGGCAAAAAAGGGGGAAAACAAGGATTTTTTTGCTTAAAGGACAATTAAGACAATTTAAAAGCAGTGTAAGGGAGGTAATCCAATCCCGTTTAAAGAAAAATGTTGTGTATGGTTGATTACCTGCCTTACAATGCTTGTAAATTATGTATTAAGAAATGATGATTGTCTTGAGGTGATTAGCTGTCAATTTATTTTTTGCAGTTACTATTAATTAATATTAATTTTAACCATGACTATGTATGTCATTTTATATTTTAAGACTTTTATGATGTATTTAAATGGGTAATTATGGTTGCAAACTCCATTAGAAATTTGAATTGAGATTCTGACCATATCTTGAGGGAAAAATTTTTTTTTGGAATGAGGGAAAGGGGGAGGTGAAAAAAATTTGGAGGGGGGTTTCAATAAGAATTTGTGGGGGGACAATTTTTCTCATTTCAGATTTCAGAAATTAAAAAGAAAATTTCTTCAAATACTTTTTTGTGGGGTTAATATTCAACAGCATAGTGTATTGCACAAAAGCAAAAAAACAAAAATCAAAAATTTTTTTTGGGGGGGGGGTTCAACAATTTGCAACAGCATAGTATATTGCACAAAAGCAAAAAAACAAAAAACAAATTTTTTTTTTTTGGGGGGGGGGGGTTCAACAATTTGCAACAGCATAGTGTATTGCACAAAAGCAAAAAATTGAATATAAATTCAAATCATATAACCAATTTTCAGTTCTTTGACAACAGTTATTCTGTGTCAGAAACCTATAACGTGTCAAATAATTAATTACAATCCAAACTCAGACCTGTATCAAGTGTGAATATTGTGTCCATTTTGGCCCCAACTTTTCAGGGTTGGACATCTGCCATTGTATCCAGCTGCGCTCAGCGAAGCAATTTATTTTACTAATTAATTCACATCTGTTTTTTTTAAATTTTTTTTATTACTTATTTATAATTTCATTTATTTAATTTGATTGTTATTATGGCTTCATTTCCTTTATTTATATGTTTACTTTTTAGTTTTCAACATTATCTTTTGTTTTATAGTTGCATAAGACAGGTCACATAACATTTCATAGCCAATTATAAAACTTATAATTATGAAATTTCAGATTACCAAGCATTTGTAAGTGTCCCTCTTTTAGAGGTTGGTTATATTATGCTGATTTAATAGTAAGTGGAGGTGATACTAATATTTATTTATTTTTAAATTTTGTGTAGCTTTATAGTTTGTTAAAAAGCTTTCTTTTAAAAATTTAATGAAATTGCAAAGTTTACTTCTTTTGAAAAAAGATTGAAAAGTCTAATTTTAAAAAGTCACAATCATGCAATCAGTTAAAATAACTTATAAAATCCTATTAGAAAGGAACCAAAATAGCCAGACCAACTTTTTTCAAGGAACTAAAGGTTACCTTTTTTTATAAATGGCCCTGATTTCTCTTTAAAATAATTTAAATAATTGGTGCTGTGGGTTAAGTTTAAGAATCAAATACTGTCAGGTTGAATGTTAGTATGTTTACATTGTTTATATTAAAGTTGTTTTGTTTATAAATAGTTTGCAAATACCCCTCTCTGGCTTTGCTGGTTGTTATATTGTAAATGTTAAAGCCAGGAGTATAACTCTGTGTACTGCTGCTTAACCACATGCACTTGTCTCAGAAAAAAAAATTTCCTTTATACCTTAATATGTTATATTTAATGATTGAAGAAGGGTTTTTGAACTATTAATGAAGGGGTAATGAACAAGAGTTCTGCTCATGATTTAGTTCAAAAGAACTGATTATTTTTTATTGAAAAATTTAACATAAAATTTATTACATGTAAATGCACTTTGCAGAATATTCTGTATGCCAGATATAATCTAGTAACTTTAATTTATTTCATCTGGATTTTTTTTAAAGGAAGATGAAGATCATTAATATATTTTTTTTAAATTATTTTTTGCTAGTTAAATTAACCGAATAAAATATCCTCTGGATATTGTTAAAACAGTATGGACAAAAAATGTATTTTTGTGGTTTCAATTTTAGTTCAAATAAATAGATATTAAAACAATGTTTTTTTCATTGACATTTATTCAGAAACAATTATTTAACCTGAGATATGTTGTTTAATATGTCTCTGATTAATTCAAATAAGAATCACAACTATGAACTTTACTTGAGAAAATAAGGATGACATTTTTTATGGGAATAGTAACTGAAATAAAAGCCATGATTCCATGAAATATTTTTTCAATCCATTCTTACAAATATCAGGAGTGTATCCACCATTAAAACTGGTGGACGTGTTAAATTCAAACAGTCAGCTTCTAGAGAACACCATTTACTTCAATTAAGTACATAAATTTGTAACAGATGAGGGGCATGATGATCACTGTTTATATCCTGACGGGACAGTTATCAGATACACTAACAGGAAGACACGATATTTAACAAATGACCGCTTTTCAATGATATTTTTATAAACTGAAACTCACATTTTTATTAAACTTTCTATTTTGTGCCCAGTAACACTGCTTACAAATCCATAATAAGGGGAAAACATTTGTTCAATCAGTCATTTATGATCACCGTCGTATTGTTGTTGTTTTGGGATCGAGTTATTCCCCTTTAAACGTCCTATTTTTCGACTTGTCGAATCGTCACTGGGCCGGTTTACCTGTCGAGTTTTTCTATCAGTGGGCTTTTCTTCAACAAAATATCAATAGTTATCATCTCATATATAGGAATAGACGTTACTATTTCGTGTGTCATTTCAATTTACATTTATTTATTTTCAAGTGTCACTTCCGCGGCCCGTATTTTCATCTTTCACCACCAAATTTGCAATGAAATATTGTATTTTCAGCCTTTTAAGAATAACGTAGTGAAAGTTTGGAATCTGCCGCATCAAAGGGTATACTTGGTTTAGAATGGAAAACAGGTTAAATGTCTTTACGCAGCCTTTTTCATGACGTCAATGCCGTTTCTAAAAAATGCAATTTTTTGAATGGAAAAGCACGTGAGCTTTGTCGCATTTTCGACGCCATTATGAGAATTGCTGCCCGGCAGTTATAGTTTTTTCTATTTGAATAAAGTTGTAATGTGTGATCATATCTTTTTTTTGTTATTTTGACAACTGATTCTAATAAGTAAGTAAGTAAGTAATGAATACAGTGGTTTTTAATGAACAAGTCTTTACTTACAAAATGATTCACTTTCAAGTCCGAGAGGTATAGACATAGACTGTGATGGAAATGCCTATATTTTCGAAAACGTTGAACGTAATTTATAGCAAGTAGCTTAACATGGTATGCTGGTAAGAATAATTCCAGCTGATAGTTTCTGAATGAGTTTTAAGAAACACAGCTACCAGTTCGTTGAGCTCAGATCTTTGAATTTATTTTTGTTTTCATGTGAGTACAACATTGTCATGATTGTGGATAATACGTTAATGAGACAGTAACCCAGCTCTACAGAAAAAGGGTAAAACATTTGTTGGTCAATCTAAGGTCTTCAACAATAAATAGATTATCTTGACAGATTCAGATGCAATCTTTGACTGACCATGTAAAATCGTAGTTAAACGTTTCAATTTGCTATCTGGAATTCTCCACTAGGTTGAGAACAATAATACCAGATTATTCCGGTGTTAAATTTTCTTAATATTGTTTTCATATAAAACGGATTTTTAACAAGAATGATACGCTTTCGCCGCTGAAGATGAGGTACTAAAGATTATTGTCTCGGCTGCGAGACACATGGATTACAATCCGGCGGTGCGGCGACGGCGTGAACTATATGTCTAAAGCTTTATATTTCAGGAGGTAGCAGACCTGGATGCTTCATACCTTGTATGCATACACCTTATATTACGAAATATTCGTCTGTCATATGTCCATTGTCTTTGACTTCATTTTATTTCAAGATTCAGTGACTCCTTTCAAAAAAATAATATTTTTTTTGTCATGTGAAATACTCACTTTTTATGAGTAAAAAGATAATCATATTTGATATATGGTTTTCTTGCAAGGTCTACATGTCTGTCAGGCAGTGTTCATCTGACATTAAGGTCATTGTATTGATCAGTGTAGACAAGTCCGTATCTCAGATACCAAAATAGGTTAACCTTATTAGGTGTATGGGATGATTATAATGTGTACTTGTCAGACTGGCAGGTTTTATCTGACCTTGACCTCATTTTTATTTTTCAGTGCACAATCTTTAGTTTTTGTGGTTTTGTCTATCTAAGATACTATAAACAATAAGTTCTCTATATTTGGTGTATGGAATGTAAGTTGTACATGTCTGATTGGCAGGTTTCATATGACCGTGACCTCATGTTCATGGGTTTGAATTACTCTGACGTCAACTATATTTAGTCAGTTCTTAATCTTTTTTGTCGGAGAAAACTTGCTACTAATTTCTGGTTGGCAAACGGAGAAGACTCTTGCATAGCAAGAACAAAAACAAAAACAAAAACGAAATTACATTTCAAATGTTCAACAAGAATTGATTGTTTTATGTAAACCATTAACATAAATTCCCACAAATAAGTTTTTTGCCAACTGGTAATACATTTGCACCGTAAATGGAATTCGTTTGTATCCAGGCATGATCATAGTTCTGTACTTAACAATGAATAACTCGAGTTAACTAAATGACAGATAGAACTTTCATATACATGCAGCTTTATCGTCCTTTTTGATTCAGAGTTCGGCTCCATAGGTAAGAAAAGAAGACATAAAACGATACGCCAAACCATTAAATGTGTTGATGAGGGATTTATGTTCAAATCAATGTTGACATACATAAATTATAGAATTTCCCTTCGAAAATTTCACATGAAAATGAAACTTGAGACTTGGCTAATTACAAGTATTTCTTTTACTTGCACTAGTGTTAGTGCCATTTAGAAGTTGATTCATATCAACTTCTTTTTCATGACAGTTTACAAGCACACCATGAAAACGAATACAGCATTATGTATGTACTATCCCTTTCTTACAACTAGACATACAGTAGCGATCTCAACATTTCAGATTATTCCTCAGATGGAAAAAGGGAAAATTATATATTTTGTTAAACATATGTTTATATAATTATGATAGCATCTTAACCGAAAAGGATAGTCTAAAAAATATATATTTACCTTCAAGGGTTACAATTAGTGTCATTGTTTTAATTATAGACAAATCAATCTGAGGCTATTGTTTTTGTCTGAAAAATATATATTTACCTTCATAGGTTACAATTAATGTCATTGTTTTAATTATAGACAAATCAATCTGAGGCCATTGTATTAGTCTGAAAAATATATATTTATCTTCATAGATTACAATTAGTGTCATTGTTTTAATTATAGACAAATCAATCTGAGGCTATTGTATTTGTCTGAAAAATATATATTTAACTCCATACGTTACAATTACTGTTATTGTTTTAATTATAGACCAATCAATCTGATGCCATTGTATTTGTCTGAAAAATATATATTTACCTTCATAGGTTACAATTAGCGTCATTGCTTTAATTATAGACAAATCAATCTGAGGCCATTGTATTAGTCTGAAAAATATATATTTATCTTCATAGATTACAATTAGTGTCATTGTTTTAATTATAGACAAATCAATCTGAGGCTATTGTATTTGTCTGAAAAATATATATTTAACTCCATACGTTACAATTACTGTTATTGTTTTAATTATAGACCAATCAATCTGATGCCATTGTATTTGTCTGAAAAATATTTATTTACCTTCATAGGTTACAATTAGCGTCATTGCTTTAATTATAGACAAATCAATCTGAGGCTATTGTATTTGTCTGAAAAATAAAAATTTACCTTCATAGGTTACAATTAGTGTCATTGTTTTAATTATAGACAAATCAATCTGAGGCTATTGTATTTGTCTTAAAAATATATATTTATCTTCATAGGTTACAATTAGTGTCATTGTAATTATAGACCGATCAATCTGATGCCATTGTATTAGTCTGAAAAATATATATTTACCTTCATAGATTACACTTAGTGTCATTGTTTTAATCATAGACAAAATAACCTGAGGACATTGTATAGGTACTCTTCTTGACAAAATGACCGTTTTTTGCATTAAAATTTATCAGAATAATTGCAACACAGTGGCATTACATTGACTTTGGTTCTGTGAGCGGTTTTCTGCACAAAATTGACATTATATTAAATCGAGTATAGTACCCGATGTACCAAAATATAAGTAGCATTGATAAAAGCATTTAAGTGTCAATCACTTAAGTTAAAAATATGGCACTTTAAAATGTAATACCAATATTGATTTATATCTAATATCTCATCAAAGAAAAACATAATTTTGTATGAAGCTTGAATGTGCAAAAAAAAAACGTAAATTTTGAACATGAACTCATTATGAATGCTGTCTGTATGTGTGTTTATGGAAAATTTAATACAAAATGTGCCTTTACAATTCCCAGCTTAATAATTAAGTTTTCGCTTTTGATGAAAACGTTTATATACGAAATAACACAACATATATGCTTCCTTATTGCCAAATGTCATTTGTTTAAAATATAAACTATTTAATGGAGTTAATTGTGTCACCAAAAATATTGGCTTTCAACTTTCGGCCTGGAAAGTTTCCTGATGAAGATAAATCAAGAAAAGCGCTTCGAATGCATGATATTTATAAAGTGTTGTTTTCATATTGTATGAACAAATACAGTGGATTTACTATTTTATCAAAATAAATTTATTTTGTAAAATGTTCTTTCATTTATCTGTAACCTGGCCCTGGGAGTCTAGGAAGAAAACATTTCAAAAGAAAGAATTAAAACTACACAAGGAAAAAAATACTTTCTGCATGCACGCGTATTAGCTAAGGCCATGCAAGGTACCTCGTCTGTAAACCTTCCACCTTTTAATATTCTGCAAAACCTTTCTTGCTAACTAAAAAAAAAATTGTTGGGAATCTTGAAATGTGCAAGTATATTTTTTTTTTTTTTGTACTTAACAAAGTTTTATCTTCGGTAAATATCTGAATTTTCAAAAAAGTTGCAGTGGCCAAAAAATGTTGATTACCTGAAATTTAAAGATATTCTGAGGAATCTCTTGGCATACAGACTATACATAGATAGTCTTAAACCAATTTTGAGTTTATGCTACCAATCAATAATTTACAACTATTAATACATCCACCAACCATCTCACACATTTAAACTAAATCAAGCACTTATGATACTGTGGTGAATCTATATTTATGTCCTTTTTGTTGCCAAACCTAAATAAGAAATGACCACCGCCGTGCAACGTAATAAAACAATACGATAAATACAAACATACAGCTTCCAAGAAACCTTTTCTCAAATTGGTTCTACAATTGAACAAAGTTCAACATACAACAATAAATACAAACGCATAATTTCCTTTAAAAAAATATCTTACAAATTAGACTAAATATTGCATTTATTATACTGAGCTGATACTATACGTATTTCCCTTTTCCTACCAAACCAAAATAAAAAAATGCTTTCACAAAGGAACAAAATACGAGAAATACAAACATACAGCTCGTCCGAAACTATTTCTCACGTAATAACAAAATCATGCACCTATGGTGATCCTCTTCAATTTTGGAGTCTTTGGTGCCTATCCAAATCATAGATGGTCACCACTTTGGAACACAATTTAACATAGAATTGCATTGAACATCCATACAAATAAGTTCTGTACCAAGACAGTTAGGAATATTTTAACCAAGTATTGAATAAATGACACTATGATAATTTTGAGGTTTTTGCTTCTAATCTTAAACCAAGATGGCTGTCACTTTGGGCCACATTATAGCATTTAACCCTACGAGAATGGCATAGAAAAAGATCAGAACACATTTAATAGGGACCACCATACATTTACTCTATTACAAAAACATTGTAAAACAAACATTTAAACTAATCAAACAATAACTTTCCTCACTGATCTGTGTCCACATTTTTATAAAAGACAAACAACTTTTGAAAAATCAATATATAAAATCGGATATTGTTGAAGATAAGACAACGGCTAAGTGTATTTACCTTTTAATCTGGTATATTTAAATATATCTCAGATAGATTACATATCAAGTTAAAAGTCCAGTCATTGAAAATGGCAATTGCATCGGACAAAACAGATAATTTTAATGATTCATTGACCTGTACCATCTGTTTAGAGACCTTGACGGGCCCATTTATTTACCCTGGCTCCATACGTTCTGTAAGACATGCATTAAGATGTATATTCTGTCAACTGTTGGGAAGAAAAATACCAAAACATCGTTAAATTGTCCGATTTGTCGACAGACAGTTTTGATGGGCGAGTAACCTGGAAATCCGGAGATCTGGGCTGAAAATTTACTAGATAATTATTTTGATGCTTATATAATGGATAGACTAGCAGTTAGAAGAAGCGAAAAAATATGTGATTCGAGTAAGGTGAACAATAAATCGGAAGCTGCATTGTCTTGGTGTCCCGTATGCGAAGAGGCGTTCTGTAAGTCGTGCGAAATATGCCGCAAATGTTTTAAAATGAGCGTAAAACACCCGTTAGAAACGCTAAAGGAAATTTCAACGAATAAAGACTCGGCAAATATTTCAACCATAATAAGCTGCGAAGAACATGCCAGAGAGATATGAAGATTTACTCTGCTGATCATCGTAATATGAAAATATTATTACGATTGTAAATGCAGCTTCGGGTATAAAGGTGTCTGAGCAAACAACACAACTTTTAGAAAATCTAAAACATATGAGAGAATTGATAAGGACCTTGATTAAAAATCGTAAAGAGCAGTTGGAAAAATGTAAAAATAGAGCAAAAGGAATTCAGAACAAAGTTAAAAGCGTTAGGCAAGACTTATTCAAACAGATAAGTGAAAAAGAAGATGAAATTAATGGACAAATATCTAAATCTAAAACACATATATTGTTAATCGTATCAAAAGGTACAGCAAAATTAGAAAGCTTCGAAAGTTCAGTAGTTAACTGGATATCGTTATCGGAAACTTGTTTGAAAAACGGTACTGTTCAACAATGTCTGTGTGAAATATATAAAATTTCTGCTAACAAAGCAACATTCGATTAGGACTTTGCAAAAACCATTTCTGAAATTAAGACTATAATCATAAATTTCACAGAGGGCACAGATTTCGTGCAATTTAGAATTAATTCATTTGGTCAAATCAGCATTTCCAATAGTAAATGAAAAAGTCCTTATAATTCATTAGACATAAATCAATCTTTGAATTTTCAATCAGGAGATGTAAAACGTTTGCGAACTAATCAACTACCATTCAAAGGTGTCATACTAGTGGGATATTCTTCCAGACGAAATTGGTGTTTGTCCAATATTATGACTCGAAAGTGGTAAAATAGAGTCAAAACGGATCCCCCATTTCTAAACTTGTTCTTCACAAGAAAACATTTCACCAATGGACAACAAAGAGCTGTGGTGTCGACAGTAGAACAATCCATATTCATAATAGACATAAAGAAAATGAACTCATTACAAACAATTTTCATTTCCTTTGCAGTTTATGGTATAGCATATGTAGAACAATACATGTATTACATGGATTAATACCTCATCAGGAGCAAAAATACACACAAAAACAACAAGCGATCAAGTTGGTTTGTTTGTGCATGCAGCAAAGACAATTTTATTTGCGAAAATGGGACAAGCGGAATAATGATTGCAGAACTGCAGAACCTAGAAATAAGACAATAATGTACAACAATAAAACACTTTCCAACCCTAGGGGAATTACTGAGGATTGTGATGACAACATATATATTTGTCGATTAGTCTAAAAAAAACATACATCAATTTTTAAAAGATTGCAGACTAATTCCAACATATGAAGCCGATGCAATTGGATAAAAATCACCATGGATGATTCGTTTCAAAGACAACAGCAATATCTTTTTTCATGTTATGATACGGAAAAAGTTTTGCACTTTGCGAATTTTCTTAAGAAATTTCAAAGATGAAATCGTCTTTAAAAAAATATGTTTTTATACAATAGTTTAAGTTTCTGTAACATAAATTACAAAATAATATATATTTGTTTTAAATCAATTTTAGTGCCTTAGCAAAAAATAGTTTGCCTTTTATTTGACATACATGTATTTTGTTGTTTTAACGACATTATACTAAACATTGTAAACTTATTTAAGCCTGTAAATTTACATTACCTATATTGAGAAATGATTACGTTGCTTTAATCTGGAAACATTAATGAAAAATGTTCAGTTGTGAAGTCACAATATAAATATAAAATGTTGATTTTAATTTTTTCACATTATCATTTTTCGATGGTCAGCAAAAACATGGTTAAAATTCGATATATATTTTGTTTTCATATGGGTGTCACAGATACAGTTATGTCTGCACTATATATCTTGACTCATATCTAGAAATTGACATTGAGAATCGGTACAACAAAGGAGACGATTTCAGCTTTCCATTTATGAACGTTCTATTTTTATGAAGCAACATTCCAACAGATATATGATAAGATATTCAAGAGCTTGCCTTTCCTTTCATCATTTTCCTAAAAGAAGATTCCCTGCTAACGAGGTAGCTATTGAATCAAGGGCTCCTAGTAGTAAACTTAAGGTAATTTCTTCGAAAGTTTTATGGACGCCATTACGAGTTAGTTGAGCGTTACGGAACATCTGTGTCACAGACTACCACGGACATGTTCAAATTATCGTAACTACGGCTCTTTATTCTTCTTCGCGATTGTGACTCATCGATTTAAATTATCGTACATAATCCACACGACGCGTACTACATGTAGAACAGGATCTCCTTACCCTTCCTAAGCACATGAGATCACATCGGTTTTTAATTGGGTTTGTGTTCCTTGTTTAGTCTTCTATGTTGTGGTTTATAGACTATTCTTTCATCGTCTTTTTTGTTTTGGTAGTGTCGCTCTCACTTCGACAAATGTTTGTCCTTTTGGTATCTTCCGGGGCGACTTATTTCCCAGAAAAAAATAAAATCATTAAACATATTAATTTACATAAATTGTGCTACTGCATGGTGACTTTGCAAACTTTAAATCGCAACAGCCAGATTTTAGCAAAAGAGATTCAATGCATAGCTAACCTAGATACAAACACATTGCATAATAGTAGCTAACCTAGATACAAACACATTGCATAATAGTAGCTAACCTAGATACAAACCCTTTGCATAATAGTAAAAGTCGACCTGACTTCCGTTGGTTCAAAAATAAATCCTTCATTTAGTTCTTCACAAAACAAAAGACAAGATCTCCCTAATGTAGAACCAAGAATGCCGGATTTTAGTCAAAAGTTTCCTAAAATGGTACTGAAAACCACACATTTCCATACTTGCCCTCTCAGGAATACTTTTTTGTGACACTTTTGTTGGACATGTTGAGAGAGTCTATTTGTTTTAAATGGGTTTTGATTAAGATAATTTAAATATGACTGTTGTACCCCAATTTTTGACATTTTTACCTATTATATAAATAAGAAGATGTGGTATGAGTGCCTATGAGACAACTCTTCATCCAAGTCACAATGTATAAAAAGTAAATTATGTCTATTTGTGTTGCTCACACATTGTTGTTAATATAATGGAATTCTATATGACTATAATACGAGTGAGAGGTTTAGCTAGCTATAAAACAACATTTAATCTACCATTTTCTACATTAGGAAATGCCTGTACCAAGTCAGGAATATGACAGTTGTTTTCCATTCGTTTGATGTGTTTGGGCTTTTGATTTTGTCATTTGATTAAGGACTTTCGGTTTTGAATTATCCTTGGAGTTCGGTTTTTGTTATTTTACTTTTTAATTAGAATTGAGAGAATTGATTGCAGATTGTTTTCATGATATAAAAATAATCGGTTAAAATTGTGTTATAAAATAAAATTGAGAATGGAAATGGGGAATGTGTCAAAGAGACAACAACCCGACCATAGAGCAGACAACAGCCGAAGGCCACCAATGGGTCTTCAATGCAGCGAGAAACTCCCGCACGTCATACTAAACTCCAAATTATACACAGGAAACTAAAATTAAAATTGATACAAGACTAACAAAGGCCAGAGGCTCTGACTTGGGACAGGCGCAAAAATGCGGCGGGGTTAAACCTACATGTAACGTTTTTAGAATCGTTATGAATCATAATGGGCTTCTGTAAGGTGTTGTATATTTGAATGTGTGTGTTTAGAATTTAATTTTTAATTTTGATAGAAAAAAAGGAAATTTTGCTGCCGTTCATATTAAAGTATCTATAACCTTCCACATTTTTTTTTAATCCTGTACTTAATTATTGATAACTTTTTATATTTAACCCTTTATTTTCTAATTTACAAGTATTACTGTTTATATAATGGGAGAGTAGTTAAAAGCTTCAATTTTCATCTTTAACCCTTATAAAATGTTTTCAACATTATGATAAAGATCTCTCTTAAGAATGTTGGCTTTTCTGCTTCCTTCTTTTTGTAGACGTTTGAGTGAGTAAATAAATCATCCTAAAAAAATGTTACAAAGCAGGGACAATTAAAATGTTTAAGATAGTTAATTCATTCCATGGATCTTTTGGGTCACTGAATTTGAAATCACGTCACATCGCGATCCTTGCTAAATGTTTTCTTTACTACATTGGTGACTATGGCAACAGTTTTTAATCTGAATCTATCCTTAACTTTTAACTGTTTGTGTTTGAGTGTTCCTGATGAAGCTTAATCTAAAGAAACTCTTCAGACGCATACATTTATAATGCGTAATTTTCATCGTATAACACTCATTCGATACCGCTGCTGCCTGAGGGTGTCACCAGCTCAGAACTTAGTGTTTTTCACTGACGTGATTTGTAACATACTTTTCTTAAACCATTCGTTGATAAATTTAGAAATAATTAAGAAACTAAGGTTAAAATTCTTTCCAGCAAAGTTGACCTCTGATGAATTTGCTATTATCTTTAGGTCCATTTTAGTCATAAAGCTCTTCACATGGGCAGGCACTTATACATCCATGGCATTCAAATATTCTGGTTTAAGCGTTCCTGACGCAGGTTAATTCATCGATTTATGAGGTATTGTTTTCATTTTCTTGCACTTGGTCAATACCGCTGATATTAGACTGTTTGTCCCCAAGGTTATCACCAGCTTAGTAGTCAGTGCTTCAGTACTTACATGCATTATAACATCCATTTCTCAAATTCTCCGTTTATCAACTTAAAAACTATAAAGAAACTAAGGTTCCAACTTCCTGAGGTAAAATTGTCTCTCGATGGATTTCACTATTATGTAGATGTCCTTTTTGATCATATAACTCTTTACGTTTTCAGGAAATTAACTATCATTGGAATACACATGTTAGGGTTTGAGAGTTTCTTATGAATTTTAATCCCGAAAAGTGTGTAAAATATGAAAACAAAACGTTATTAATTTCATGCGTCCAAAGCGCTTTTGGATTTACTTTTATCAGTAACGCTCAAAACTAAAAATTTGAAAGCCGAGGATGTATAAGAACCGAAGCCGTTGAAGAGCTATATGACCAAACAGTACCTACAAAAATTGCAAATTTCATCCAAGGTCAACTTTGCCTGAGGGAGTTGAAACCTTAGTGTCTTAATAATTTCAAAATTTATAAACGGACAATTTTAGAAAAGTTTATTAAAAATCATGTCAGTACCGAAGTACTGACTACTGAGCTGATGATACCCTCGGGACTGATAGTCCACCAGCAGAGGTTGGATAAAATTGAGAATGGAAATTGGGAATGTGTCAAAGAGACAACAACCCGACCAAAGAGCAGAAAACAGCCCAAGGCTACCAATGGGTCTTCAACACAGCGAGAAAATGTATACATTTTATAAATAGAGATTTACAATAAGTGTATGACTCCGACCCGAGTCCGAATACGATTCAGGTTAAGACAGGTTAAGTAACGGGGGTGATCTCAAAATAATAAAAGTATTGTTAACATTGCACTTTAAATCATTACAGTATTCATTGAAAATTTGTTTTCGACGGTTAACAAAAACTACCACAAATATGTATGGCTTATATGGCTTAACGTTTGTGACGAAGATGCCTTCATGACTTTATAGCCAATAACATGCTCAACGGAGACTCGGTATTCTGTAATGAATCTGTTTAGCTTCCTACACTTTCTCTTTATGTGTTCCAGCTTTCTGGTTATCTGAAATGTCTGATAAACGGCTGATGAAATAATCAAATATCTTTCTGTTGACGAGGATCAGAAGCCAGCTACTCCTGTACTAGCAGTTGAGGAACCTGAAATTAGAAAACTGGATATTGGGCCTAAAAATGGAGATTTCAATGCAGACAATGCTAAGTAAAAGCTGCAGAAATTTCTACAGAAAATGCTACAACTGGAAGTGCAGAAAATAATAATGATGCTCCTGCAGATAACATCAATGATTCTCCTAGAAATTTTGAACCTACAAGAAAAGAAATCCCCCGAAAAGAAAGAAAAAAAAGAACCTTATATGCAGACGGTTCGCACTAACCATGAAACTTTCAGTGTTATTGCTCCCCGATTGAATGAAAGGTGAAGTACATTTTCCCTCAAGCCACATCCACTTACAAGTACCTTCCGTGTTCCTCCATAACACTTCTCCGTCCAGTCGTTTTGATTCTTTCTTCCCTTTCTATTTCATTTCAATCTACGTAACGGGTGAGGTTTTGTCATCACTTCGCGTCAGTCATCGTTTGTATCGTTTGTTGCTCAATTTAAATTTTTCCTTCTGAAATTATTACAGGAATGCTAACATAGAACACTCTATTTATTTGTCAATAAAAAATTTAAAAAGGATACTCCCAACTAAACAGCTGAAATATTAGAATAATAATTATCTTGTAGAATTGTCTATTTGAAAAAAATGAAGCATCGTATGACTTTCTTTTATTCAAATACAAACAGTTGCACATTACTTCGATAGGGATGCTGTTTGGAATGACTAAGAAGGTAAAAGAATTAAATATATACTCATTGGATATTCAAAATGATCCACAAAACTTATAAACTCCTTTTTCTCTGATTAAAATCAATGCAAACAGGAGTATGCATTACAATTCACTGGCAGCTAAAAAAAAAACAAAGACAAAAAACACATATTCAAATTCCTTACCAAAAAATGTTTGATACAATAAGAATCATTCAATTGGAAATGTTTATCCTATCTTCCAAGACTATACACAGTGGAACTAGCCCACCCCCTTTCCAGACAAAAAAAAAAACGGAACAAAAGTATTATCCTATTCCCTTTTTAATAATTCGTCAGTTAGCAAAGGATAATTTAACTTGAAAACGGGGTGTTTTTTACGTCAACGATAAAAATTATCAGGTAACAGGAGCAAAAAAATGTTGTTGTGAAAGTTTTAAAATTATGAACATATCTGTAAGCCAGCATAAAAAAGGCGTTTTTCACAGTAAAAAAATTAAAAAGTGTTTAATTAATTTGATAAATGGTTTTGTCCTATCTCCGCCCAAAGATCGAGTATGGTAAAATTATATAGCGTACACACTCTTTTAAGATCACCCCTTTTAAGTACCTGTATCACATGTAGTCGCACTCGTACTCGGACTCCGAGTCTGAAATCTCTTCTAGTTATTTTTTTTTCCTAGATTTTTGGTGAATTAGTCTAATATCAGGGTCTCCTAAATAAATAAGCATTTAGACTCGGTGAGTATTGGAATAGTTGTCTACTTTAATCGTAGAAGATCATAATTGATGTACTAAAAGACCACTTTTTACAGGATGTTGTGTAATATAATGAAACTGATTTGTAGTTTTATACTGGTGTTTACCTGTTTCGATAAATTATAAGCGATCCCGGTAATTTACTATGATATTAACGACACCGTTTTCGGTTATGCGTTTTTTTAATTGTAAAATTTGTTGTAAAGGGCGTATGATTTTTTTCAGGGTAACCTTTCTATGCAGTTTTTTTCGAACATTTCGACAACGAATTTCCATTAAATATTCAAATAGTCGAGCTCTCCTAGTGACTCTAAGTTATAATAATACCAAATTAAATTTTAATGCAGTTGTTGCTATTTTTGTAATTTTCATTGGTTATTGCCAATTTTGTTTGCGTGGTACCAATTCCACGGTTGAAATGTCATCGGGTGTGTGTATCTGTATCACATATTCCTACGCGTTTTGTTACAAACAAACGGAATGGCGAGTACGTGTATGACGAAGACATTGCGATGCTAGGGCCACTAATAATGTAAGACTTTGGATTGATATTTTAGATAAAAAAATTTAAAAAAAAGCTTAAAAGGGAGGGGACCCTCGGTACACAAACTATTTCTGCATCTTTTATATCTTATCATGTACATGTATGAAAATGGATACACCCTGTGTGTAACATCAAATTGTTTTCTTGTGCGTGTAGCATCACCATTATTTAATGTTTTTGTTGATATTGTCAGATCTTACAAATGTAAGATGAGTATTAAAATCAAGGCTTTCCCTGATTTAGATTGATTTTGATTTTAGATAGTATTCCCAAAGTTGTTTAAGTTTACTGGCTGCCAAATTAGTCTTTTATAGAATTTCAATATATCTATTAGGAGTAAAACTTTACTTTCTACATTTTCCTTGCATGGGCAAGTGGGCTTTATATGAAGACTGTACCTAAAATACACAAAAATGTATATTTCTAACAGCTCTTTGGCTATTTCTTAGGTTCTTTTTGGTCATATAGCTCTTCAAATGTTTCGGTTCTTGTACATCCTTGGTCAAAATGTTCGTTTAGTCTAGTACAAGCATGTGCCATATCAGTGAATGGTTTGTATGTTAGGATTTCGAAATTATCAACCTCAAATAGAGCATAGTATATACAATAAGTTCCTTCGAAATTCTTTTGGAGGGGAGTATACAAGCCCGTCATATCGAATCATCCAATTTCTCCTAAACAGTCTGTTCTTTCCTACGCAATTTCTTTACGGAAAAGTTATAGTTTGTTCTTGGTTGAAAATGATTCCTTATCAAATTAAATTATTGTTCTTTTGTTATTTGATATGTTGATTGCTTCACAAGGCCCATGTTGTTTATACCTATTTGTATGTCGGGGGTTGTTTCATGATTATTATCACCGTTATTGCTCGTATCAATGCTTGGTCCATTTGGAGTCGTTGGTATTTTAGAAGGGGCTGATTTGTGGCGTTTCCTGAAGGAAAGAGAGTAAACGTTACTAAAAATGTAATGCCTGAATTTTATGACCATTGATAGAAAAAATTGAAAACAACACGTTTAATAATTTCATGCGTCCGAAGCGCTTTTCTGGATTTACCTTCATCAGGAACGCTCAATGCCAAACATTTGAAATCCAAGGGATGTATAAGTACCGAAACAGTTGAAGAGCTATATGACAAAAATACCTAAAACAAATAGCCAAATTCATCTAAGGTCAACTTTGCCTGAGGGAGTTGAAACCTTAGTTTCTTTATAATTTCAAAATTTATAAACGGACAATTTTAGAAAAGTTTGTTTTAAATCATGTCAGTACCGAAGTACTGACTACTGAGCTGATGATACCCTCGGGGACTGATAGTCCACCAGCAGAGGTATCTACCCAGTGATGTTAAAAAATTGAAAACAGCACGTTTAATAATTTCATGCGTCCGAAGCGCTTTTCTGGATTTACCTTCATCAGGAACGCTCAATGCCAAACATTTGAAATCCAAGGGATGTATAAGTACCGAAACAGTTGAAGAGCTATATGACAAAAATACCTAAAACAAATAGCCAAAGTCATCTAAGGTCAACTTTGCCTGAGGGAGTTGAAACCTTAGTTTCTTTATAGTTTCAAAATTTATAAACGGACAATTTTAGAAAAGTTTGTTATAAATCATGCCAGTACCGAAGTACTGACTACTGAGCTGATGATACCCTCGGGGACTGACAGTCCACCAGCAGAGGTATCGACCCAGTGATGTAAAAAATTGAAAACAACACGTTTAATAATTTCATGCGTCCGAAGCGCTTTTCTGGATTTACCTTCATCAGGAACGCTCAATGCCAAACATTTGAAATCCGAGGGATGTATAAGTACCGAAACAGTTGAAAAGCTGTATGACAAAAATACCATGGGTATAGAATTATGAATGTTCGTAAGATTTTGGCTGTGATTGTTCGTCTTGGTCTTTCTGGTTTAAAGCATTCATCTGGATCAATAGCAGGAACCAGCCCCTCAACCACCTTGTACCATTAATTGTCGAGGGAAGATGCCATACAAATTCAAATTTTTTAAATTTAGATAAAATAATATTAATTACCTAGCTACTTACAACATTTAAGATTGAAAACTGTCTCTTCATTTTCACACCTGCACATCAAAGGCATCGAAGAAGTAATTTACAATCGCTGAATACATGTTCATTGTATAAACATGTCCTTCTTACTATTAAAGTTATCTCCATTGTTATTCAACATTAAACAAATAGAATAAAACCCCTTTTACGTGTTTTCCCTTCTTAACAGGTCAACTTTAAAAGAAGAAAAAACAATTAGAAAAACAACTTAAATCAGTTAAATAACTGATAAAATCATCCTGTAAAATTAATGTGAAAAGAACAATGCGGTACAATTGACAAGTTCTTTAGAGCGGTATTGTATTTTATCACTTGTCAGCAACAATTGAAAAATTTAGCTGATATTGCTGAAAACACATCAGTGCAGCCAGGAAATAAGTATTTGCAATCATCAAATTAGGAGATAAATGTATTTGCATATTTATCAGCATGGTTCTTACTGAAAATGCTCATCCCGCATCATAGAGAAGACTCACAGAATGCCAGATTGTTTAATATTTTCATGTATATCCCACTTTGCTTCGTGTTTACTGTTCTTGCAATAGGGATAGCGGAAGTGATATTCATAGATTAGATATATATTAGACAATAAGTTGCATTTCATATAAATATTTTGTCACACAGGTAAGTTAAACCTGAATCTATATTCATATTTAAGTCAGGGTAATCGAGACTAGTGACAAGGAAGTTTAATTTTAACTACTTGTATTCAAAATGGCGATTGCACCGGACAAAAAAAGTAATTTTGATGATTTCTTGACGTGTTTCATTTGTTTGGAGACCTTTACAGGGCCTAAATATTTACCATGTCTCCACACTTTCTGCACGAAATGCATTAACACTTATATTCTGTCCACCGTGGAGAAGGAAAAAACTAAAGCGACCTTTAAGTGTCCGATTTGTCGACAGAATGTTTTGATGGGAGAGTCAACAGGAAATCCGGAGACCTGGGCTGAAAAATTACCAGGTAATCATTTTGTTGCCTCTTTGGTGAATAGACAAGCAATACGAAGACACGAAAAAATATGCGATGCTTGTAATGCGAACAATGAATCGAAAAATGCGTTCTCTTGGTGCATTGTATGTGAAGAGGCGTTTTGTGAATCTTGTGACAAATGTCATAAATCGTTCAAGATGACTGCAAAACACCCGATCATGTTGCTGAAAGACATTGTAACTAACAAAGAAACGGTAAGCATTCCTTCGTTGATATATTGCGAAGAACATTCAGGGGAGGTAGTAAAGGCTTACTGCGTTGATCATTCTAAACCTTTATGTACATTATGTGCGACTTTATCGCATAAAAAATGCGAAGATGTCATAACAATCGAAGCGGCGGCTTCAGGTATAAAAAAATCTGAAAAAGTAATGGAATTGTCTAGAGAACTAAAAGAAACAAGCAAACAGCTGTCTGATTTAATACAAAACAGGAAAGACCATACGACCGATTTCGAAAAAGAGGCTGAAGCTGCTCTTACAAAAGTCAGTGCCATAAAGGATAACATTGTTAAGCATTTAAACACAATTGAAGAACAAATTAAAGACGAAATAAACAAATCAAAAAAAGAAGTAGTTCTAAAACTTTTCGAAAAGTCAACAGAACTTGAAAGTCTGAAAAGTACTGTTGATAACTTCATTGCTATATTTGATACCTGATTACATCATGGATCCGAACGGCAGTGTTTACTCGAAATGAATAGAATTAACGAAAACATGGTGACATTTGGTGATTTATTTACAAAAGGTATAAGCGGAATGAAGAATGTGTCCATGCTTCTAGAGACTAATGCAATAGCGGAAGAATTTGCAGATAGAATGGCAGTTATAGGAGTTCTTAAATTGGTCGAAATGAACGCAAGTTGTCCTAATTTATCATTCGTGAAGAATGTAAATTTCCACACGAAGAATATAAATGTAATTAAAGTTATTGATCTTACTGGATATTTTGCCTATCTAAGTGGTCTGTTTATGAAAGATGAATTCATCTTTACGCATAGTCAGTTATTGAAAGTATTCAAATATAGTGACAACGGAGACTGTCTGGCTGAACTAAAGCTACCAAACAGTCTCTACGATATAGATAAAATAAATGACACAATAGTTGCGATATCAGCAAACTTAAATAACATGTTTATCATCAACACGCATGACATGTCATTGTGCCGTAGAATTGAAAACACATATCCAGTTCATGGATTCTGTCATATCAATGGAGAATTTATTCTTGCATGTAGTAATACTTTAACCTGGATAAACACTTTCACTGGTGTCAAAAACGAACAGGCCAGAACAAACGGGAATACCTATTTTATTCATGCAGAAGACCGAAAACATTATATTTGTGCAGATGGAAAAAATGCAGTGACCAGAATGGTTAATAATACAAAAGCATTTACTTACACAAATAGTAAGCTTAAAAGCCCGAGAGATATAGATGTCGATTGTGAAGGTAATGTGTATATTTGCGGATATAAATCAGAAAATATACACCAACTCAGTAACAATGGCAAGCTGGTTAGAATTTTTCCAACCGATAAAATTGGAATCAAACAACCGTGGGTTATACGTTTCAAGAAAAATAGCAACCAGTTTTTTGTCACATGCTATCGAACAGGAAAAGTTGTCGTGTGCGAAATTATTTGATTTTGTAGAGTAAAATATTTTAGTCAAGTTGTAATTGTGAGTTGTTTTAAATATTGTCTAATAAGTAAGTAAGATAAATAAAAGGGAAGTAAACATTAAATAATATAATTTCTCATAGCAGTTTATATCATAAAATTTTATATTTTTATTCCAAAAGTATAGAATTTTAATATGCTAGTTCTCATTTTTGCAATGTATATCCATTTCAATTTAAAAATTACAAAAACACTTTAGATTATGAATATTGATACTGTTTTCTGCCTACCTATTATATGTAGGTCTTTTATAAGTTAACCTTAAATATATATTTTGATTTTGTTTTGAATTTTACGGACTCTAGCGTTTTAATTTTTAATGCTGTATTTCGATATATTGAAAAGCTTTTAAACACATAATATCGAACAGTGATTACGCTTTCGCCATTGACTCTGTGTAACCGAACATTTTTCTGAAGGAGAGCTGTAACAATGTGTTTCTTGTCATCGATTCACCTTCTTAATCGAGATATTTTTTACCAAATTGTTCGTTACTTTTTTCAATCAATTCTGCCTAAGCTATTAGATGACTTCCTATTTGAGTTATTTTCTTTTCTGTATTTGACAATTCAACACTATAATTAGATCTTTGAGTATTGTTTTTATTTGTATTAATATTGATTTTATTATCAGTAAATTAAAATCAAACTAAAAATTATTTTTTTTATATATATGCACATTCATGGCTTTACAATTTGTCGATACCTGTATCTTGGCATAGCACATGGTCATGTTTTTCTCTGACTTTTAATGACGTCTTTACACTAAATCCATTGGATGTTTGATGTGTACTAATTGATATTTTAGTCTTAGATGCATGATTTTTTTTATTAGTTTTTATTGGCTTTGATCTAGCTGTCAGTAACTGCGAGTACTCTCAGATCTGTACTTAGAGTGTTTTTGTTTTAGGGATGTATAAGTACCCCGCCACGTCCACTCTGTGTTTTTTTATATGTATTTCTGCTTTGTATCCATCAGATGAGTTAAGCCCTTTTCAACTGATTTTTATAGTTTGTTCTTATGCTGTACTGTCACACCACTGTTCCAGGTTAGGGGGGTTTGCGCCTTCAAACTAGTTTAACCCCGCCACATTCTGTATGTGCCTATCCCAAGTCAGGAATCTGTAATTCAGTGGTTGTCGTTTGTTGCTGTATATAGTATTTGTTTTTCGTTCATTATTTTGTACATTAATCAAGCCGTTAGTTTTCTCGTTTGAATTGGTTTACATTAATTTTATCATTTCGAGACCTTTTATAGCTGACTTTGCGGTATGGGTTTTACTTATTGTTGAAGGCTGTACGGTGGCCTATAGTTGTTAAGTTATGTGTCATTTGGTCTCTTGTGGAGCGTTGTCTCATTGGCAATCATACCCCATCTTCTTATCTTTATATGGTATATTAACCGTAAGTCTAGATCGATTTAGGGTCATTTGATTTTAGTTTATTAGTTCATTATCAGGTTAAATATCAACGACATATTTTAGAGTTTGATCTTTGCTTAATGCAACAGACGTTGATAATGGTTTTTGCAATATGTTTAGTTGCTACATGTGTCAAAGTGATCTGACGTAAACGTTTGTGATTATGAAGTACAAACTATATATAGGGTTAAAGATATTTTAGTACATATTTTCTCTGATGTGTTGAACTTAATAATTAATTTCATTCCAAGAATTCCATTCAGGTAAATATTAAAGCTTTGTTTATAAAAATAAGATAAATGTGGTTTATTGCCAATGAAACAAATTAAAGTATCTATAAAGACCAAAGGACACATGGGCAAAGATACGATCTAAGAGTACTCGCACGAACTGAAAAATAGTTTTAATCAGTTTCTTGATAAATTGATATGCATTTCACAAAAGAAATATTAAAGTTCTAAAAATGATTTAAGATGATCATATCAAATTAGTTAGTACAATTGAAAGTGTATAAAATGATTAACGATGGTCGAGATAAGATATATTATTCATTGGTAATCTTCAACGTAATATTGTTCGATGTTTTCGTCCTGGTTGTTCAGAAGAATATTCAAACTCATCGATCGGAAACAAACTGACAATTTCATGGCAAAAAACTAAAAAACGATCGAAAGAAAAACACAAGTATACAAAACGAAAAACAGAAAACAAAAGCCTGAGCGACAAAACCCCCACCAAAATCGGAGGGTGATCTCAGGTGCTCCAGAAAGGTGAGCAGATCCTGCTCGACATTTGGCATCAGTCGAGTTGCTCAAGTAATTACAAATCCGGCGGTTAGTCTAATTTGGTAGGTCACAATCGAAAAGAGGACGGGATTGAAGTTAGGACAACTGGAATATATCCGTCGTCATCTGTGAAACAGATATTCTATAACAGTCACCAACTCGTGATGCCGTCCGTAAAATTTTCAAATGGATGATTTTAACTTCAAAACTTGAAACTATTGGCTTCCTTGTAAGCAGCAATCCTCTATCAAAGAAATCAACCGACCCTCATTGTCAATTTGTAGATGTAATTCAATATAGGCGACGGACTTAACTGTATCTATTATATCCTTTATTTCAAGTTCGATGGGATGAATGCGTTCTACATAGTCACTAAACGTTGAACTATTTAGCGAGAGGACATCATTCATTAGGCAGAACGTGAAGTAAAGGATAACGTTAGCCTCTTTTCATATTTCCTAAGAAGCTCCTGAATAAAGAAACAAGTCGGCATGAAAAAATGAACAGTTGGTTCACAATCAATCAGGAAATCAGGTATCTTGATAATGTCAGTTTCAAAGAATTGTTTGTTTGAATCAGAGTGAGATTTTACAAAGTACGAATTATCCCTCCTAAAGAAACGATAATTGTATCTACGTTGGCCGTTCCTTTGTATGAAACAAAGCAAGACCACACTTTCAATCGTCTTTGAGTTTGGAGTGGAGATAACTTGTTTAAAGTGTAGAAAAAGTCAAATGGTTTAATACTGTTACAAAAAAGGTCAGAGATTTAGATTGTATGTACTCAGATGTTTGAAGGATTTTAGTAAACACATCTGATTCATGCCACCCCTAGAATAAGGAGTTTCACAAAAACTGTAGATCTAGGCCTTGATTGCTGATCAAATTATTGATATTAAAAATTTGGAAAGAGGTTTTGTGTAGCTCTTGGAAGAACTAGTAATTGTACGTTGTTTGTAAGGACACTTATGTAATTCAGGTATCCAGACTTGCAGACACCTTATACCTTCAGGTATTTCACATCCTATCTTTTACGGTAATATTCTATACAAAACACAAATTTTAAAATGTCGTCATTCACCTCAAAAGCTAACCAAACCTTTCAACTGACTTATTCGTAAGGGATATAGTTACGATACTGATGTCAAGTCATTAAAGATGGCATTTTTTGGAATTAATATTGATTCGCTCGTAGGGTCGTTGCATCGGAAATAAACACATTTTTTTCTAAAACCAGTTGTTAGCATGATACGGGTTATGTTCTTCTCGTATAATTTATGATGGCATGATACTAAACGCCTAACGGGATGGATAGTGCTTGATTTTCATATGATGAAGACATAATCTTTCAATCAGTTTAATTGAAGTCTGGAGCTGGCATGTCATTAACTGATAGTAGTCCTTTGTTAATTTATGTTTATCATTGTCATTTTGCTTTGTTTCTTCAGTTAACTATTCAACATCGGATTTTTTTAAAACTGAGTTTTACTGTGCGTTTTACTGTGTGTTTGTTTACTCCACTTTAGCTTGAGGCATACTGGGAAGGTTGTGATCTCATAAAACATGTTAAACCCGCCGTATTTTTGCGCCTGTTCCAAGTGTTTAATATCATGTCAGTACCGAAGCACTTATTACTAAGTTGCGATACCCTCGGCGATAGTCCACCAGCAGTGGTATCGACCCAGTGCTAGCAAATTAAAATAACACTTTGTAATTTTGTGCGTCCGAAGCCCTTTTCTGGACTTACCTTAATCAGGAAAGTTCAAACCCAAACATTTGAAAGCCAAGGATCAATAACACCTGGACACGTCAAAGGGGCATTAGCTTCGAGATATATTTTGTTTTTGTTCAAACATTAATGAAAGTGAAATAGTAAAATAATAATTTGCTTTTAGCTGCAAGTTTGCTTTAATTTTGTCAAAATAAGCTAAGGAACATCGCTGATGAATTATTCACTTGCAAGTGAATAATTTGATCTCATTAAATCCATATTCATGTGACCTTGAATTTAACCCGTAGCTAGGTATGGGTAGCGCATAAACAAGGCGTTTTCAGCTATTAAAAGGAAAATAATATCAAAATTGAAAGCCAAACAAGGATTTATCATTTGGTTGACATGATTCGATTTACACAATCTCATTTTTATTCCAGCATAAATGGTTTGCTAGTGTAAATAATAATGAGATGGAGTCTATTAATTTGAAGTTATTTGTCCATTTGCAGCAAAATGACTTAGGTCAAGGGTAAACGACTTGTTCTATTTTATGATGGTCATCGCTTCATACTCTCCTTAGAAACCTTAACAGATGTCAATAAAATGTTTAAGATATTTTGCTAGCTGCTGAATGATGCATCTTCCATACTAAAGGTCGAAGTGGTACGGTAATATTAAATAGGAGTTTAATCCTATAAATATGTTTAATGAACTGTTTTGTATTATCTGAAAAACAATGCATAGATAATAGACAATTTGGGTCTTTTGATTTTATATCTATTATCTATAAATTGAGATTGAATTCAATTCCACAGGACAAATTGACGTTATCGTTGATTTTGAACTTTGTCTGTTATTTCTACTTCTCTGAAATACACCTTATTGCTATTTATTGCTATCCGGATAACTTCTAAAATTACACAACTTTTCAAACCAGTTGAAGCTATCTGTGGCATTTTTCAAACAATGTATTGTGCATAAAACTTTTCATAGCCACATGTTTAAACCATCGTTAACCAACAAAACAAAGCATTTACAAAGACTTTATTTTGTCTTTAAAAAATTTCTTCTAAAACTGTAAAAATATTTAAATCTGCACTTTCCAAACGCTTCCTCTTTCATCTCATTGCTGGTGACCTTTGTTTTGGACTAAATAGCGATAAGGTGTATTGTAAAAGAGAGGAGAAAGATACCAAAGCGTCATTCCAACTCATAAGTCGAAAAAACTGACAACGACATTGCAAAAAAAGAAAAAGACAAAGACAAAAAAGACAAACAACAGTACATAAAAGACAACATAGAAGACTGAAGACAGGGCAACACGAACCCCCACTAAAACGGAAGTAATCTCAAGTGCTCCGGAAGTGTAAGCAGATCCGGCTCCACATGTTGCACCCGTCGTGTTGCTCATGTAAGTACAAACCCGGTGACAAGTCTAATTCGGTAGGTAGCATTCGGGGAAAAGAGAGCGGGATTGTGGATACGACAATTGGAACATATCCGTCGTCATCTGTGAAACAAATATTTCATAACGATCAGCTAAGTCATGGTGGATAGTCAAATATTTTAGAGATTATTTCAATATGGTCACTTGGAACTCTTGGTTTAATAGATCCTTTTGTACCAGCAACCCTCTGTCAAAGAAATCATTATAGGCAAAGCAGTCTCTGGAATATCAACTTATCCTGCAAGAGGATGTTCTGTGCTGTAGATTTGCTCCTGATTGATACTGGTGAAAATATGTGCGAACAAAGACGAAAATTATAATTGCTGCCTTTTTCCCGAATAAAAAAGAAAGGTTTTTTAAATGTTTTAATTTTGTTTTTAAGGGCACAAAGACAAGCAATATAATATTAGCCCTCTATGCTGTTTTGGTATGCTTCTCTCAAAAGTGCTAAACATCACGAATATGAAAAGAAAACAAACCTATTCCTTGAGGCAGCTTCCTTTACCTTAATACGCACGACAAAATAATAAATTTGTAAAAAAAGGAAGCAACTTGTCAAAATTGTGCATTTTCTCGGTTTAGACAAGTGATGGTGGGTCATTACTCTCCGCCGGTGGTTCTTACTACGATGATAGGGCATTTTGACAAGACGGTGGTCGCAATAAATTTTCACGCTACAGCATTTATTGAAATAGGCGTTAAAATGGCCCTGTAGTTTATTTTTAGGCATCAATTTGATTGTTTTTTTAAATAGAATTGGACAATTGTTTGCATTTTATCCGTATTTTTAATTTTCAGTCATGGTGATCATATTTGTTGTTGGATTTTATTATCATTCGATGAAAATTTGAACACACTATCGATCATTCATGTCAAGTTTCAATTGGTTTAAATCGGCAAAAGGGTTTCAGAGGTAAAGATGTTTGGAAAAAGTGCAAATAATGAGTGAAAATAGTCATTTAAGGATAGTAAATCAAATAACCAGTAAGTAGTCAGTTTCAGTCACGAGACTTAATTGAATTGTAAATCTTGTATTTGTCAATCATTTTGCTGTTTACAGTTTCTGCCTGTCAATAAAAGTTTTTTAAGATAATAGGCAAAACACTAAATTTGATAAACATGGTCAATGATCAGCAAAAACTCCTATAAGTAGTCAGTCACTGGCTTAAACAAGTATGGGGGACTAAGCAAATACATGACAACTAGTTTTTTATACTTTGCCAAGATGATGGCTATATCATACAATATTAAAACAAGAGTGCACACGCTGAAATGTCTCGACTTTTTTACTAATCATTGATATTATGTTTATAGTCCTAAATATAAAGCTTTATTACAACTGTCACATAAACTTAACATTAACCAAGTAAACTAAACATTGACCAATGAACCATGAAAATGAGGTGAAGGTCAGATGAACCATGTTAGGCAGGCATGTACATCTAACAATTCTTCCATACAACAAATATAGTTGACCTATTGCTTATAGTTTAAGAAAAACAGACCAAAACACAAAAACTTAAAACTGAGCAATGAACCTTGATAATGAGGTCAAGGTCAAATAAAACCTGCGTGACTGACATGTACATCAAAGAATATTTCCATACACCGAATATAGTTGAACTATTGCATATAGTATTAGAAAAAAAGACCAAAACTCAAAAACTTAACTTTGACCACTGAACCATGAAAATGAGGTCAAGGTCAGATGACATCTGCCAGCTAGACATGTACACCTTACAATCATTCCATACACCAAATATAGTAGACCTATTGCATAAAGTATAAGAAAAACAGACCAAAACACAAAAACTTAACTATAACCACTGAACCATGAAAATGAGGTCAAGGTCAGATGACACCTGCCAGTTGGACATGTACACCTTACAGTCCTTCCATACACCGAATATACAAGACCTATTGCTTATAGTATCTGAGATATGGACTTGACCACCAAAATTTAACCTTGTTCACTGATCCATGAAATGAGGTTGAGGTCAAGTGAAAACTGTCTGACGGGCATGAGGACCTTGCAAGGTACGCACTTACCAAATATAGTTATCCTATTACTCATAATAAGAGAGAATTTAACATTACAAAAAATCTTAATCTTTTTTCAAGTAGTCACTGAACCATGAAAATGAGGTCAAGGACATTGGACATGTGACTGACGGAAACTTCGTAACATGAGGCATCCATATACAAAGTATGAAGCATCCAGATCTTCCACCTTATAAAATATAAAGCTTTTAATAAGTTAGCTAACGCCGCCGCCGCCGCCGGATCACTATCCCTATGTCGAGCTTTCTGTGACAAAAGTCGCAGGCTCGACAAAAATATAATAAGCACAGATCACATTGCTTGTTTCACTCTTCAAGTTGTGAACAATTGACATATTCTGTAATAATTATTTAGGGAACCCCAATTTGTTGTAAAAGAATGAAAACTTAATGACAAAATTTCGAAATAAAACATGTGAAGATTGTTTTTATAAAATGCTTTACTAAATTTTGTAGATATTTAATTGCTAGTCATATTTGTTGACAGTTTCTGATTTCCAAAATAGTTTTCAAGTGATTATGCCGAAAACGCAAAAATATATTTATTAATATATTTATGCCGTTAGATTTCTCATGGTTTTCAAAATGTAAGACATTATCTTGCATTTTACCATGATATTCTATTTATTTTTACCTATTGTAATGTTGGTTATTGGACCAAAATAAAACAAATCTTTGTACGATTGACCCCAAAGCTCAGATGGCCCTAAACGCTTGAGAAGCTGAAAACAAGATAATAACAGTGTATGATCATATATTGTTTTCAGCAAGATGTCTGAGTTCAAAAATTTAATATCCAATAATGGATATGAATGACAAGGAAGTTTAAAGTACAATCATTTAAAATGGCGATTGCACCGGACAAAACAGATAATTTTGATGATTTATTGTACCATTTGTTTAGAGACCTTCACAGGACCTAATATTTACCCTGTTTTCATACATTCTGCAAGACATGCATAAACACTTATATTCTGTCGACCGTTGGGAAGGAGAATACCGAAAAAACGTTTACGTGTCCGATATGTCGACAGAATGTTTTGATGGGAGAGTCACAAGGTAATCCAGAGACCTGGGCTGAAAAATTACCAGGTCATTTTGTTGCCTCGATGATGGATAAACAAGCAATTGGAAGAAGAGAAAAACTGTGTGACTCGTGTAAGGTGAACACTAAATCGGAAAATGCACTGTCTTGGTGTCCAGTATGCGAAGAGGCGTTCTGTAAGTCGTGCGAGATGTGCCATACATCTTTTAAAATTTCTGCTAAACACCCGATAATATCACTGAAGGACATTGCAAGTAACAACGAAACGGTAAGCGTTTCTTCGTTAATATTTTGCGAAGAACATTCAGGGGAGGTAATATAGGCTTACTGCGTTGATCATTCTAAATCTTTATGTACATTATGTGCCACTTTATCGCACAGGAAATGTGATGACGTAATAACAATCAAGAAGGCAGCTTCTGGCATAAAAAAATCCCCGAAAACAATGGAGTTGTCATCGGAACTTAAAGAAACGAGCAAACAACTATTCGATTTAATACAAAACAGGAAAGGTCATTTGACCGATTTTGAAAAAGAGGTTGAAGCCATTCTAACAAAAGTTAGTACCATAAAGGATAGCATTTTTTTTCATCTAAACAAAATAGAAGAACAAATTAAGGACCAAATTATCAAATCGAAAAAGGAAGAAGTCTTAAAACTTTCTGAAAAGTCAACAGAACTTGAAAATCTTAAAAGTACGATTGACAACTGGATTACTTTATTTGATTCCTGTTTACAACATGGGTCCGAACTGCAGTGTTTACTGAAAATGGACAAAATTAGCAAAAATAAGGTAACATTTGGTGATGGATTTTCCAAAGTTATTAGCGAAACAAAGAATATTTCCATGCTTCTAGAAGCTAATGATATAGCTGAAGAATTTTCAAAAAGAGTCGCAGTGATAGGTGTTGTTTAAGTAATTGAAACCGACGCAAGTTGTCCGAAACTATCGTTAGGAAAAACAGCAAACTTTCACACGGGAAATATTAATGTAATTAAAGTTATCGAACTCACTGGAAATCATGTCTATCTAAGTGGCATTTTTATGAACAATGACCTTATCTTTACTCACTATAAGTTATCGAAAGTGTTGAAATATAGCCACAACGGAAGCTGTCTCCCAGAACTATGTTTACCAGACAAACCTTTTGATATAGTTCAATTGACTGACACGACGGCTGCTGTGTCAACAGAAAAAAAACTTTGTTTGTTGTTGATATACAGAAAATGACTCAGTGCCGTAAAATTGACATTCTTTATAAAGTTCATGGATTCTGCCATGTCAAAGGGGAATTTATTCTTGCATTTAACAATACTTTAACCTGTATTAACGCTTCCTCTGGTGCCAAAATTGAACAAAAGTTCACAAATGGGGACACTTATTACATTCAAGCAAACAGCAGAACAGATTATATCTGTACAGACGGGTCATATGTATCTAAAGTGGTAAATAATGCAAAAGTCTTTACTTACAAAAGCGATAAATTTTCAAGTCCGAGAGGTATAGATATAGACTGTGATGGAAACGTCTATATTTGTGGAAACGTTGCAAGCAATTTACACCAACTAGATAAGGATGGTATGCTGGTAAGAATTATTCCAGTCGATTGTATAGGAATTAAACGACCATGGGTTATACGTTTCAAGAAAAACAGCAACCAGTTCCTTATCACATGCTATGAAACAGGGAAAGTGGTTGTATGCGAAATCGGTTGAACCTTGCAGTTTTAACTTTATCAGGAAAGGTGATAATTTTAACACATGTGGTTTATTGTGGGAAATACAAATGTAGTATGAACTAGTACGTAGGTAGAATAGGAATTTGTGGAAAGTTATTCAAACTACTTTTTTGTAATTGGATGTATTAATAATAATATAAACTGGATATATTTATTCCGCTTTGAGTTGTATAGGAACAGTTTTAGATTATGCAAAAAGAGTGGCTGATTGAATTTCCGTGCAGGAGGTATACAAGAATGTGATATCATGTCGTTTAATTCAGTTTTGCCTTCATGTGAATAGAAGAAAATGTTGGGTTACATACCAATGAGACTATAATACAAAAAATGTCTACTGTAAATTCATTTTGTAATGCTTCAATTAAGTTTGCCAATTTGCCACCAGTTTGAAGGTCAATAACACCTGACTAATCTGGTGATTCATTTTCTTAAGATTTTGTTGTGTTTTCGCATATTGGGAAACTTTGTAAAGAAATTGATACTACACATAAGATGTGTATCCTAACATTGTTTATTATGAGATTGGTTTCCCATTTCATGATCTTCTTATCCTTTCTCCAAAATTTTTGTATATATATCAATACAATTTTTTTTCGTTTGATAGTAAATCTTATGACCTCGTATTTGAGTCATTTCCCTTTCTTTAGTCGATATAATGAAAATAACACTTCATTGATTTCATGTGTCCGCAGCGCTCTTCTGGATTTACTTTCATTAGGAACGCTCAAATCATTTGAATGCCCAATATTTAGAAGACCTAGATACGTGAAGAGCTAGTTGAGCAAAGGGACCTCAAATAACCAAATTCATCAAAGGTCATTTTTGCCCGAGGGAATTGGAACTAATAGTTAAAATCGTATAGTTCTGATACACTGACTACTGAGTTGATGATGCCCTATCGGACTAGCAGATCACTTATAGTGGTACGATCTAGTGCTGGAAAATGAAACTAACACTATTTCAATTTTGTACATCCGATACATTCTGGATTTACTTTTATCAGGAATGCTCAAACCCAAACATTCGAAAGCCCCGGATGTATAAGGCTCTTACACGTGAAGAGATATATGATCAAAAGGGACATACAAATAGAAAATTAATCTAAGGCCAACTTTGTTTGGAGGTTAGAGTCTTTGTTTTTCAATAATTTAAAATTTCCAGCGCATAATTTAGAACCGCTAAAAAAGAAATAATTTGAAAGCCAAAGATGTATATGAGACTGAAACACGTGAAGAGCTGTATAACCACAAAGGACCTAAATCCTAGCTAAATTCATTTAAGGTCAACTTTGCTTGGGAAAGTTGGAGTCTTTGTTTTTCAATAAGTTTCAAATTTTCAGCGAAGAAATTAGAAACGGTCAATCCCAAACATTTGATATCCACAGATGCATGAGACCGACACCCACGAAGAGCTATATGATCAAAAAGAAATTATAACATAGCAAAATTCATCAAAGGTAAACTTTGCCTGCCGAAGTTGAAGTTTGTGTTTTGCAATAATTTCTAAATTTTTAATTCAACAGAGAATTACGAAAAGTTGTTTAAAATCACGTCAGTTCCAAAGCTCTGACTACTGATTTTATGATACCATCTGGTACTAACAGTTCACCAAAGTGGTATCGACCCCGTCATAATGAATGAAAATAACACTTTATTAATGTCGTGAGTCCGAAGCGTTTTTTTATGGATTCACCCTCGTGAGTGGTATGCCAGTGTAAATCATAAAGACATGAGGTAAATATGATATGATGATATTTGTCCATTTGCTGCAAAATGAAACATAGGTCAAGGATCAACGACATGTTCTATATCGCACTAGAATCATCTCATTTCACCATAACAAGACATGTCAAGAAAAGGTTCCAGCTATATTGCTAGTTGCAAAATGATGCAACGTCGAAGTGGTATGGCTATATTTTATAGGACACTTCTGCCTAAAACTATTTTAAATGAACTGTATCATATTATTGACCTAAAAATAATGACTTGATAATATACAAATTGGGTCTTTTGATTTGAGATCCATTGTCTATAACTTGAAATTGAATTCTACGTCACAAGACAAATTGACTATAACGTTGATTTTGAACTTTTGTTATCTCTAGTTCTCTGAAAATTGTTAGTGATTGACAAAGAATAAAATGGTGCAGAATTTTTGAGGCGTAAATTGGAGATAAAGACCACTAGAGTAAAAATAATACAAGACCTTTTTATAGATTTTGGACGATTAATAAGATTATTACTGTGTAGTGTATACTGGAATGAAAATGTCTAAAAGCCTGCAACTTTCTATAAATCAGATCACATCAACTTTTCTAACTAACATTTAAACAACAACTCACGGCTGCCATAACATGCGTGATTATCTGGTATGCTTAAGATGTACTAAATTATGGATATGTTTTACTAACCATCCAAGTTAGGATTTACACGTTATTGGTCTTGCGTTTTGCATAAATATAAAAATAACAGTCTACCGTTTTAATGGACTTCTTTTATTCAACGTTTGTTTTATTTTTTGGCTAAAACTTTTTAATTTGTTCCTTTGAATTTTCATACAAGTCTGTACAAAATATATTATACTTAAATAAATAAATAAATGATGTTGGAAACTTAATATGTACGTGTTCATGTATCTATGATGAGTATAGAAGATCATTTAACATTAAAATGACCGGATGAAATATACACCATCGATTGTGTATCGGTTTTTAAAGTTTATTGATTTGTTTCATTAAAACAAATGGCCAACGTAGATACAAGTACCTTGACTTAGGGAGGGATAACTCGTACTTTGTAAAAATCACACTGATTCAAACAAAAAATGCTTGATTTCTTGATTGACAATATATTTGCTACTTTTGGAGAACGTGTTTTACAACAAACAATCGGCATTCCCATGAAAACCAACTGTGCTCCTCTTCTTGCCGACTTGTTCCTTTATTCACATGAGGCTGACTTCATACATGAGCTTCTAACGAAGAATGAAAAGAAGCTAGCATTATCCTTCACCTTCACGTTCCGTTATGTAGATGATGTCCTCTCACCAAATAAATCAAAGTTTGGTGATTACGTTGAATGCATCTATCCCATCGAACTTGAAATAAAGAATACAACAGATTCAGTTAAGTTTACCTCATAGCTTGAGATACATCAAGAAATAGCCAATAAAGGTCGCTGTGGGAACCAAACGTTACGATAAAAGAAAAGATTTCAGATTCCCAATTATGAAATTTTCATTTCTATGTAGCAAAATTCTACCAGCAACTGCATATGGATTATATATCACCCACCCAGTTGATATAATATTTCAGAGCTTGCATTTCCTTTCATGATTTTCTTGATGAAGGGTTGCTGCTTACAAGAAAGCTATTAAACCAAGAGTTCTAAGTGATGAAGTTGCAATCTTCCCTTCGAAAATTTTACGGACGTCATCATGAGTTGGTTGACCGATATGGAATATCTGTTTTACAGATAACGACGGATATGTTCCAATTGTTGTAACCACAATTCCATCCTCTTTTCATCTGTGACCTCCGAATTTGACTTATCACCGGGTTTGTACTTACACGACGGGTGCCACATGTGGAGCAGGATCTGCTAACCCTTCCGCAGCACCACAGATCATCCCAAGTTTTTGGTGGGGTTTGTTTTTAGTGTTATATGTTATCTTTCATGTACAGGTGTTTGTCTTTCCGTCGTTTTTCGTTATTTACCATCGACTTAAGGGTTTGAATATTCCTTTGATATCTTTAGTTTTTCTTTTGATGCTATTCAAGTTGTTCATGAAAATGAATAAATACGAATCCGCATCCGGTCGAAATTGGGACATTACTTCTTCTAGGTAAAGTGCCGATCCCTTGCAACAACCCATCCAATGGTCCATAGGGGCTGTTGCAAGGCAAGCATTCTATCCAGAGGCCCGAAGAGTTCGTTTGAACTTAACATTATTAGCCACTAGTGTAGTAATTGTTTGCCAATTTGAAAACAATGCGGTCCTAGCAAGTATAAAAGTTTGTATCTTATTTTGCTTGTTGCCGTGTAATTTACACCTTTGATGTTTGACATAGTTTCTCCAAGTGATTTTTGTCTTGCCTTGAGGGAGTATGCTGCTTTCGACGGCGTTGGCGTTGGATTTTAAAAACTTTTACATTGTTTACAAGTAAAAGTTTGTGTTTAAGTAAGTGTAATGGGAACAACTTATGAGATGTCAACGGTATTCGGTATACAGTTTCACAAGCATGATAATTTCTCTTTCCATGGTTCATTGACTTTAAATGTTTTGCATAGTTTACATGTTTAAATACTGCCATTTTGGTTTTAAATATTTGCATTATACTATCAAAATTACAAAAAGGCGAGAGATATCTCTGTGTCAACAGTTTATGTTACTCTATTGATGTGATTCGCCCCCTCCCTCTCCCCCTCCCCCCCACAGTTACCAAAGTACGTTGACCCGATATCAATTTATGCTTAGTATAACTTTAACATCTTTTTTCCATTTTGATAAGAATGTGATGAAGAGTTACTAAAATGAATAAATGGACTTAGTACAGATTTTATGTACTTTCAGTTTCTTGTAACCAGATATGCAGTAGTAATAACCTTAACAGTACCAATTGTATTTATTTCGACAATCAATGTTTCTTACGTGATGCTCGAGGCCTAAATATTTAAAGTCCAAGGCGTAATACAAATAATGTACTATATTATTACCATACAAGTAAAAAAATTAGTTTGAGATTAGTGCCACACTAAGTCTTATAAAAACTTGAAAAATGTTTTCTGCTTTAAATTCGATCAGAATAATTGCAAAATGCAATTGCAGTCTCATTTAATTTTTAAACGATACCCTTGATACGTTTTCAGGTAAATTAGTAAAAGTATTTGGGAGGGGGAGAGTGTGGCGGGGCATTTATAAAAAAGGGCAACCTGATTGCACTGTAAAATAATTCATTTTTATCAGATCATTGTTGAGTGATAATTTTTTTAAATAATCATGAACTAAAACACTGAACATACGTTGTACATCGTGCAAAGAAGAAAAAAGAACGATAACCGCAAATGGACAAAGTAAACTACTATAAAAACATATATTATTACACTGCTATTTTTAGCATGAAAGAGTTTTCCGGAAAATCATTAAAAAGTTGCATAAACTGTCCAACATCCTGCTTATTTAAATTTGTTTCAATTTTGCAGATGAAAAAGGTTGTTTGTTCTTTATTTCACCTTCGGGAGATATAACTTTCAACGTTAACTCGATTGTTAAGTTTGATATTCTTCTTTGTTTCACTTTCGGGAGATATAACACTCAACGTTAACTCGATTGTTAAGTTTGATATTCTTCTTTGTTTCACTTTCGGGAGATATAACACTCAACGTTAACTCGATTGTTAAGTTTGATATTCTTCTTTGTTTCACTTTCGGGAGATATAACACTCAACGTTAACTCGATTGTTCAGTTTGATACCGTTTTGATGGACGAACTTTATGGTGAATATTTTTAGTCCGGTGACCTGCTTCCCTAATATACATGTTGTTCTGGACAATAATGACGTATGGTAGCAAAGTTGCATATACAGAACATCGAGTAGAGAACGCATTCAAATCTAGTTTAAGTATCGTACTGGCACATAGTCAGCGTGATTCAGTTACTCCGGGTATGTAAAGTAAAGAATTATGAACATGTCTAGATACAAACTTGTTCCAAAAATAGTGAAAATGTCTTTGACGACATTTTTGCAGAATGTTCGGTCATAGGATTCTTAGTCTACAAGCAATAAAATACATTAAAAGTTTTTGCGATTCAACATTTGAGAAAAAGCCTATTCCCCAGTTGTTCTAACCAATTATGACTTTGTCACTTGTGTTGACTTTTTGACTTAAATGCCTTGTTGCATAAACGTTAACTTGGCTTAAAACGTTAAATTGGCTTAAAACGTTTGCAGAGTTCATTGTTCCTTAATTTTAATGTGTTTATGTTTATCAGAACACCTAGAGACACATGTAAAGTCAATTCAAGATATATACATTAATTAATTATTACTAGCTTAACGTCCAGTGGTAATTATTTCTTGCATATTTAGGACGTGAGCAAATTAGTTGGTTATTTAATAGGTAAGTTCTAAAAGGTGAGACAACCAGTAAGAAGGGCTATGCATCTAAGGTAGGAATCTAATAAGAATAGAATACTCTTTCTGAGGCAAATGGGTCTGTTAAAGTTTTAATCTTAGATTTATATTTCAACTTGCAGAAAAGAAAGGTTAAATATGTATATACTTTAACTCAGAATAAGACCAAAAATAGCCTTTGAAAAATTTTCATAAGGAATCGAAAATACATAATGTTTGAAAAAGTAAAATATTGAAATTCTAAAAATGTCTAAGAGGATTGTCGTACCCACAATCCCGTCCTCTTTTTCTCGAATGTGACTAACCGAATTAGACTGATCACAGGTTTAATAATTACGTGAGAAACATGACGGGTGCCTCATGTGCAGCAGGATCTGCTTAGCCTTCCGAAACACCTGGGTCCACCCCCGGTGTTTGGTTGGGTTCGTGTTGCTCAGTCTGCAGTGTTCTATATTGTGAGTTGTCTACTGTTGTATATCTTTTGGTCGTTTTTCATTTTTTATTGCATGGCATTGTCAGTTTGTTTTCGACTTTGTTTGAATATCCTTTAGTATCTTTTGCCTCTCTTTTATATTACATTATTTAATTAAATTGAAAGTGTATAATATGATTAACGACGATGGTCATGATAAGTTTATATTATTCAAGGCTAAGTAATATTGGACGATTTTGTTCTCCGTAGTTGATCACATGTTCAACGCTAATTCTAGCCCAGTACATGTAGAATAATTGCCCAACAATAACGGACTAAGATAACTTACAGAACAAGAAGCGAAAAATTCCAACTACATGCATGTTCTGTAATGAGATAATGGACGTTCTCGTTTTAGATTAAACTATACTGACGTATTCTTTGAAGCTATATGACTGCATTGTATACGATTTAAATCAAGTATAAAGGTAACAATGGTATAGATTGTCTAATAGGTGTTGTAATGCAAGTAATATCAATTAAACTCTCATGTTCATGATATGTTATGCAACTTTACTTCAAGGAAAATGATAAACATTTATTTAACCCCGTATAAACGAAAAGTATCTTTGACATAAGCAGGATACAAAATAACATGCATGAAACTATTTTTCACAATCTAATCCTTCCGTATTTCTGATTAATGTTGACATTGTTAAATCCGCATACTTGATAAATGTTGAATTTAAAAGACTGTAATTATTTATGGTACTGTTCTTACTGATGTCACAAATTAAACATGATTTTGAATCTTAAAATGAAGAATCCATTGCATTCTTATTAATCATAGTCATTTAAAATTATTTGAAATAAAATGTAGAAATAACGATAATAATTGTATGTCCATTTTAATCTGAAGGCCAAAACAAACGACAAAATGACAGTTTGTTACTGTTGTCAACTGTTTTGGGTCTGTACACATAAATACGTATTTATCCCATTAAGGATAAGATACAGTAGCAGGTGTCTTTTTTGGGGATACGAAACGGTAGCAGATGCCTTATTAGTGCATACACTAGCTAGGTAGCATGTGTCTCATTAGTGCATACGCTAGGTAGTATGTGTCTCATTAGTGCATACGCTAGGTAGCATGTGTCTCATTAGTGCCTCAGCTAGGTATCAGGTGTCTCATTAGTGCAAATGCTAGGTAGCAGGTGTCTCATTAATGCATACGCTAGGTAGGAGGTGTCTCATTAGTGCATACGCTAGGTAGCAGGTGTCTCATTAGTGCATACGATATGCAGCAGGCGTCTCATTAGTTCATACGCTAGGTAGCATGTGTCTCATTAGCGCATACGATACGAAGCCGGTGTCTCATTAGTGCATACGCTAGGTGCCTTATGGCAAACAATACGGTAGCAGGTGCCTTATTAGAGCATGCGATACAGTAGAAGCTGTTTTATTATGGCATACGATACGGTAGCAGTTGCCTTGATAGGGCATGCGATACAGCATCAGGTGCCTTTTAAGGGTGTACGATATACTAGCACGCGCAGACAATAACGCATTCTGGATATAAGTCTTTTAAGGCTGAGCATCGCCGATTTGCAGTGTTTATTTCTTTCTTATTCAATTATTTGTTTTATTACACGATAAGAGTACTTATTACATACATCAAATTTAAACAAAGCATATGCGCACTTATTGTTTGTCTCTCGACAAGTGCAAAAAAGTTTTGACGAACTACTTTAATTTACGTTTGAAACATTTACAACTTGCAACAAAACAGTTAATCATAAGTACACACGAACTTAACCCTCTTGACAATACTAATTAAAATATTGCAGAATGTTGTCACGCTAGTCCGTCTTACATAACAAGGTAACAAAGTATAAAAGAAAAATTTTAAGAATTGAGCATTTATTCAAAATGGAACTTTCAACATTTGCTTCGTGCATTATTGTTCTAGTTGGATCAAATTTTGCCAGTGGTGCAGGTAATTTATATGCCAATATTTTAAAATTAAAATTTGATTATAATTGATTTATCATTATTTGGAAATGTATTTAAAATTCTTTAAAAAGTTGTATAGTAAAAAAGTTACGAAACCCTATTATCATGATTATGGTGTATTCGGACGTTTATCAGTGTCAAACATAGTTACGTTCGTTCGGAACTTTTCTGAATATACCTTCATTAAGTACGCCCACTGCATGTTACTTTGAGATGAACATCAGTAATAAATCGTTCGTTCATTTTTTTGGAATTCGACAATTTAAGTAATACAGTGTATCCTGTGTTTCATTTCAGGACTTCAGGTCAATTTCTCCTTTTAATAAAAATTTCTTCCGGACATTCTTTAAGTAGTGATTTAAAATAATGGACATTTAGAGAATCCCATATTCGAGTCTTTTTTGGTACACGGATTCTGACTCATAAGATTAGACAAAGCCATTTCAGATCAGTTTTCCATGAGAAAGGTGGAAAAATAATTTGATATAACTGACTGGAGTTTTTTTACTATATTTATTTTCCCTTTTCAAACCATGTCCAGTGTCAAAACGTCGACTACTCTTAAAAAGAGAAAATTTATTGTAAGCGGCAATATTTAGACCAAAATATATCTAATTGATTAGTAGTGAAAGGGAACCTTTTTGAAATCTCTTTTTTTAGGGAATATCGTAACAGGTAAAAAAATGTCCAATTTCACACAAACAAACAAAATAAAAAAAACCAGATCAATCTTAAAATCTGTAAAAACTTATTGTTTTTTCAAATATAACGCTAATTACTTATCAACACATAAGTATATAAGTGTATTTTTTTCTTGGCTATACTAGTTCACACGGTAACTTGGGTTCTTATATATCATTGGCATTCAAATATTCGGCTTTGAGCGTACCTGATGAATGTAAATTCAGAAAAGCGCTTCGGACGCATGAAAGTAATAAAGTGTTTCAATTTTTTTGAAGGAATTTTTAATGTCATTCAGTGATAAACAGATGTTCTTCATGAAATCGACACTGATATATTTACTGTCTTTCAATATCATGAAAATTGTTAAATCGTTCAAGCTACAGTTCTCTTGGAATGGTCTTTTATATCAATTTTGTCATTTAAAAAAAATGTTATTCAATTCTTTAATTCTTTTTTTTCCAAACTGTGTGAGATAAGGTGGGGCTCTGAACTAAACACAAACAATTCTTATTCTTGCAATACAGTTTATATCATGCTGTTTCAATTGTTCACTATACAAGTAGAAAAAATGCCCACTAGTAAAATACACAAATGAGGCATAAGGTCCAGTGACAAATATTTCTGTTATATTTGGGACGGAGAAAAGGGAAACCGTTTAAAAGATCTTCATTTACTATAAAAATATGTATTCAAACTTTATTTTTAGTTTTAATAATTAGTTTGTTCAAGTTTTTTTCCTATTTTGTAAATTTTTTTTAAAAAGAAAAAAAAAACAGTGCTAGTGCCTAAAAAGATTTTGTGAGGTAGAGGTAACGGTCTTCAAGTGATCAAAATGATCTATTATTTTCAAAAGTAGACAAATCAGTCATATTTAAATTTGACAACATTTGTTCACGGCTTTCGTGTGAGTTTAAAAAAAATTGAATGATAACAGCATAATAAGACTGAAAAATTCCAATTTTCTGTAAAGACACCCAAGATTTTTTTTACCTTGCGTAGACGTGCGTAAAATATAATTAAATTTTTTTTCATCAAAAAAATAACTTTACCAAAGGATGAAAACGCATAATATGTATAGTTTCTCAAAATTCAAAAGAATGGACAATTTTAACATTGATAAAACTTTTTTTGCTACAAACATTTTGAGAAAAGTTAAAAGCTAGCTAAGCGAACCTTTTATACCTTTTGTGTCGTCCATTGTCCAGTTTGGTGGTCAATCAAACTACTAATAGTGGAGTGACAAGTAAAATCAAAGCATCGTTGATGTTGTGATCCAGCCATATTCATAGCTAGTCATTCTTTCTGACCATACTTTTTTCTAAATTTTGTACTCTTTTCATTTCCAATCTTACTGTAAAATTTCTATGTTATTGTCCAAAGGTAGGGAATTTCGCAATATTGATGCAAATATAGATATATATACTGATCTTTCAATTTTAGACTCTGTCAGATTTTATTTTTGACAAGAATGGAAAGGAAAATCGTCAAACAAGTAATATATTTTTTATATGCCATTAAAAATGACAGGTTTAATAATTTTCAGAAAGAGGCCATACAAATGCACTTTCTCAACAACAAAAATTAAAAAAAATAATAATAATTTTTTATCTAAATTGGTGTTCATTCTTCATTAAGAAAAATACATTTCCTGAATTCAAATCTGAATGTACAAATACCTAATGCTGAGATATTTCCAATTAATGATAAATAGCAATATAATGAGATATAAATGTAAAACAAACAAATAAATTTTATTGCAGAAAATGCTAAGATATGAGTTATGCAGTTTTGTTTAATATTTCAACCAAATTTCTGATAATTGTAACTAATTTATTAGAACTTGATTAGTTTCTTATGTCAGATGATAATGGCACTGATTTTACAAATAGAATAAAATTTGCTTGCATTTTTTATACATATTTTTTTCATTTTAAGTTTTTTCTTTGAAAAAAAAAACACATCAGATTAATCATCCAGCTAGCTAGCAAAATTAACAGAATATTTTAATGTAGTGTAGATCAAAATAAATAATACATTTGTGGGTTTACTATTGAGGTCAAGAATGTGTGTATTGAGTTAGTTGTGTAATAAACTGTGTCTATTTAATTATGTAACAGGTCATGAAATATTAACTGTTTTGAATTAAGCCTGGGGTTGTTTCTAATTAATACTTATTTGAAAATCATGACAGTTGAAAAACATTCTGACTCTTACTTGCCTATGGAAAGAATTGGAGTAATACCATTTCAAAAAAGTGTGGGAATCAACTTAGATATATTAATACACATGTTGACCTACATTTCACTGAACAATAATTTAAACAAGCACAAGATACTAATATAAAACTTTCAAAATTCTTATCAACTGATTCAATTGATGTACAAATACTTTTTCAAATTAATTCATAAATGGTAAATCATCATAAATTTTGATTTAGAAAGGAACTATATACAAGTGTATATCTAAAATAAAGTCACTATTCGACCAATCTTTTCTTAATTCAAGGGCAAATAACATGTCAAAAGTTTGCAGTTGATGATTAAAATGGTGTAGAAAGTTTCTGCAAGTCATAAAAACACATATTTAGTTTCATGATATGTCTTCAACTTAGTATTCTGCACCATCTCTAAAACCAGAGTGATCGCATAGATACAGCATGGCTGAATCAAAAAGTAGTCGTTTAATGGACCGACTTACCTTACGGCTGAAAATCTACATAAGGACAGAGTAAACATCATACTATCATTTTAGCTCTGTCGTAGAGTTTTCTTATAGTGCAGACTTTTGTAAAATCGCGATAAAGTGTGACTTTTCGATTTTTTAGTTTTTCATCATCGAAACCGCAAATTAACATGTTTTCAGATAACAATACCTTTTTTCATTTAAAAGGCATAATCGTATTCTAAAGATTTAAATTTTTCACGAATGTTAAACTATGATATATTAATTATAAGAACATTGTTTTAAAATATTTATATCTTAAATCAAAAGTTTGACAAAACATACAAATTTAACTTTCACGAGCCTTTTTGATGTACTCATCATATATCAGTTTACCTGTTTATTTTTTATCTCAAATATTCATGAAGAATAATTCCCTTCTCCATTTTTGCCTTACTCATGGATTGCATTGTAGTTGACAATGAATTAAATTGAATTATGTCTTGATTTCTGCAAATAAGAACATAAATGTGCATTATTTTTGTGTCTAAATAATTGGCTTAGCACAGTTTTTAATTTTAGTAGCGTTTGAAGAATTTTATTCTTAAGTTTTACGGAGAGATTAATTCTATTCCACATCGGAATAGAACCAGATTTATACGAAAACTGTTCAGCATTTCTGTTAAATTTGTTCGCTCAGTGCCAAAAAGATTATAATCAAATGTAATGGGAATTATGCACTTTGCTAAATTGTTATCACTTAAAATTTGTCAAAAGCAACAGAAAAGTGGAATAATACACTTTTTGAGGCAATAGATGTGCGATAAGATAGTGTATATTGCCGTGTTCATGACAAACTCGATTCAACCTCCATACATAACTTTAAGAAAAAGGAACTGTACCATTCAGCATCCATTGTCAGTTACTTACTGAACCGGAAAAAAAGGAACTTGCTACTGATGATTTACATGACTCTGAGCATAGTGTTGCCACTGATGATTTACATGACTCTGAGCATAGTGTTGCCACTGATGATTTACATGACTCTGATCATAGTGTTGCCACTGATGATTTACATGACTCTGAGCATAGTGTTGCCACTGATGATTTACATGACTCTGAGCATAGTGTTGCCACTGATGATTTACATGACTCTGAGTATAGTGTTGCCACTGATGATTTACATGACTCTGAGCATAGTGTTGCCACTGATGATTTACATGACTCTGAGCATAGTGTTGCCACTGATGATTTACATGACTCTGAGCATAGTGTTGCTTTTTAAAGCATAACACAAAGTCAATACGACGATCTGTTTTAGATAAAACAATAATTTTTTTATGTGGTTCTTGCTAGATAAATTTGTTCCATTTTTTCAGAATTAATTGATATTAACCGCTAAACTGCAAGTGCAGATTAGAAAATCATAATAGGGATTCCTTTGTGGTTCAAATTTAAAAAAAAATCTGTGGGAATCAAATATTATTTTCAGTATTCCAGTTGGTGTTTCCGAGGTTATTCTGTTACCCGGGTCTGGTTGGTACCTGGGAAAGAATAAAGAATTATAAATACATTTTCATAATATTTATTTTACATATGGCATGTCGGTTTATCAGCAATATAATGATAAAGCCCGATGCATCTCGCAGGATACACATGATACCGTAAACCACCTAAACAACTGTATTGAAATTGTAACTATTATAATATAATAAAAAATAGGGGTCCCTACTTTTTACAAAACTTCACTGTCTCACATCCTTCCCCACTGAAAAAAATGTCGTCCCGACATTAGAAATAAAAGCAGATTCTTTGACACAATTAACAACCTCTTTCTTAACTGATATGTTTAACCATTTAATACTTCACATCAATTTCTTCTTAGGACTGTTAACTGACTATTTGGTCTTTATGGATATCACCATAATGTAATAAAATACATAATAATGTCACTTTAGAAATGGCCATTTTCCAAAAAGTCATTTGACATTTAAGCCTATTTTTGATGACCACAGTCATACTGAAGTTTCATTCAATTGGTACTGAACAGTTCAGACACGCAACTAAACTGTACTTTCACTATATGCTTTTTGTTTCTGTCATTTGAGTGGTTTTAATTCGTTGTTTCGTCACACGTCTTTTCACTTAAACACGGCTGTTCTGGTGTAACTAAAAAAACAGTTACTGAAATTTAATATGTTTGGAACATATATCGTGGCTGTATGAAACGGACATAAGGATGTTGATACGGTTGCTGATGTTGCTGAAACCATGGAACCGAATAAGGATTTAGATTGCTCTCCAAATGATTAGATGTGACTGTTGTTGGATATTGTCGTATATGATTCCTATTCACATCAAAAGTTTGTATGCTTGGCTTTCCGAGTGTATCGTATGTAAACCTTGCGGCAGGATGCCGTAACCGTGTTGGTTTGTCTTTGCTTGTTACATTCTCGATGTTATTCGGGATAATGATTTCAGATTCGTCGTCTGATACAGCATTAGGAACATTGACAGTTTCATTATCAACGTGAATTCCATCGGTCGGTAGTTTTGAATATCTATCAGTAGATCGGACCTTGTACGTTAAGTCATTTGAATTGTCACTATCTTTTTCACAGACATCATTATGTGGTGTGATCGTAGATTTTTGTGTTTTTCGGTGATCGGTTTTCTTTTTGTCACTTCCGTGAGCACTTGTTGTACTTTCTAGTGGTAAACTGTCGCATTGCATGAGAATGTTTCGATGTAGTACCCTATTTCTTCCGGTTCTGTTTTCCTTTTTAACCTCATAAACAGGACTTTCGTCATTAAGACGTCTAAAAACTACATATACGTTTTCTTCCCAATATGATCGAAATTTCCCCGGTCCTCCTCGTTCTAGAAGATTTCTAACTAATACACGGTCACCTTCTTGTAGACAGCTACTTCGCACCTTTGTGTCATATAGACGTTTTTCTTTAGTTGTAGACTTACAGGCATTTTCAGAGGCCAACTTATAAGCTTTCTGCATGTTTGATTTCCATTCCTTAGCATACATCGATGTATTGCATGAATTGTTTACTTTATTTTCAAATCCAAAAGTCAAATCGATTGGTAACCTTGGATTCCGTCCAAATAATAGATAAAATGGTGAAAATCCTGTTGTGTCGTAACGTGTGCAGTTATATGCATGAACTACTTTATGACAGTGATATTTCCATTGACTTTAGGTAACGTTCTTAACATGGAGAGTAAAGTTCTATTAAATCGTTCAACCTGTCCATTACCTTGTGGATGGTACGGAGTAGTCGTACTAGCTGCTACACCTGCTAGTTGATGTAAATGCTTAAATAGTTTGTTCTCAAATTCCCCTCCTTGGTCATGATGAATTCTTTGAGGAAAACCAAACTTTAATATAAAATCATTAAAGATTTTCTCGGCGACTGTCCTAGCTGATTTATTGCGTGTCGGATAAACTTGCGCAAATCTTGTAAAGTGATCCATAACCACCAGCATATATTCATAACCACCCGAACTTTCTAGATGTAAAAAATCAATTGACACTAGTTCGAATGGAGATGTAGTCTTGATGGACTGCATTGGTGCAATTCCCTTTTTCCTTGGTATCCTATCTTTCACGCAGGAACACTCATAGTTAATATATTGTTTTATGTCTTTGAACATATTAGGCCAATATAATCTTTCTCTGGTGAGAGCCCATACTCTTTCCTTTCCAAGATGTCCCATATCGTTATGTAGTTGTTTTAACACTAGTTTACGATAGTGCTTAGGTACGACTAACTGTTCTTTTATTTTTCCATCGATGGTTACTATTCTTTGTAAGATCCCCTTTTCATTTACCAGTAGTTTATTCCAATCCCTGACAAGAATTTTCTGTGCATGATTGAATTGATGTTTCTCGTGATCTGATGGAGATCTTTTATGAATCTTCAAATTTATTATCGGCCCTAAATCGAGATCCTGATTCTGTGCTTCGATAATATGTCTTAATGGTATTGTACCACTTGTCTGCAAATTAGTTTCTAATTTTTTTCCCGGATTTGTCAAACTCTGCGTTTTATCATTTGCTTGATCCACTTTCTCTGACATACTTCCGAACGGACTTGATAATTTTTCAACTTCATCGTCGGTCATTTCAACGGTGCATTTTGATAGTGTTACAGTCCAAACAATTTCACCCTTGGCTTGTGCGTCAGCAGTTTGTAGTGTTGTCGTAATACTATTATTTTCAATCGTTTTAGAGCAGCTATTCATGTAACCTTTAAAGCAGAATGGCATCCTTGACAATCCGTCAGCATCACCATTTTGAATGCCGGGCTTGTAATGAATCTTAAAATTGAAGTCGGCAAGTTCGGCCACCCATCTGTGTCTTGTCGCATCTAATTTTGCGGTAGTTAATATATATGTTAAAGGATTGTTGTCAGTATAAACGTCGAACTCATTTGTGTAGTAGAGGTAATCCCGAAAACGGTCACAGATTGCCCATTTAAGTGCTAAAAATTCCAACTTCCCAGAATGCAGGTGATAATTTTGTTCCGCCGGTGTCAACGTTCTCGATCCATATGCAACTACCCCTAAACGTCCGTCTGCCTGTGTCTGGTATAAAACTGCGCCTAACCCTTCTTGTGATGCATCTGTATGTACAATATAAGGTTTTTCGTATTGTGGATAAACCATTATGTTCGGCTTAACTAAACAATCTATCACTTCTGATAATATCATTGTATGTTCTTCTAACCATTTTATTTTTGTGCCTGACGAGGCCTGGTTCGTCGATTTGCCTTTAATTTTGCTCTTTTTCTGTGACTTATCATTGACTTTGAGCAAGTTGTAAATTGGTTTAAGTCGTTTTGAAAAATTAAGAATGTATTTCCTATAATATCCTACAAATCCCAAAATTTTTCAAAGTTCTCCTATAGTATTTGGTTTTCTTTCTTTTAGAGCAATCACTGCTTCCTTGTCTGCTGGGTCCATTTGGTATCCTGTCTCAGATATCAAATGTCCTAAATATCGAACTTCTCTTTTAAAAAGTTCACACTTTGAAGGGTTTAACTTTATACCCTTTTCTTTGAGCCTTCGCAATACAGTTCTAACGTTCATAAGGTGTTCATCAAAACTACTGTTGAATACTAATACATCGTCTAGATATGGTATGCAAATGTTATCTCTGATATCAAGATAATCTTTAACCTCTTGGTACAGTGGTTTTGGTATTGAAGTATATGACCTATTTACGGGAGTTTTGTCAGCTAATTCTATCTTCATTTTCAAGTCCGTGCACAACCGACTTCCCCATCCTTTGAAAAAGCTCCACACTCTTCCCTAAGCAGTTGCTGTATTCTATTTTTCTCGCTTAGCTCCAAGTTTGAACCTAGATCGATTGGTGGATCCCAAAGTTGTTCATTGTTATTGTCTAATATATCTTGTTTGTATGTGTGTTTAGTTTTACCGTCCTTATCTGGTATGCTAAAAACGCCTTTAACGTTCTGAAGCATTCCCATATTTACTTTCTTTGGTAAAATGACATCATGAGCTGATGTGTTCTCCACAACGACATTAATTTTTGAAGCGCTACCATTTCCACATCTTACAAGACTTTCTTGGATTCTTAGTTCTTCTGGTATATCGAAATTTCCTTCTGGCATGAAAACAGCTGATGTACTATTGCTGGTATCCCTCACGTGCGCAATTCCCTTAATCATAGACTGTGAGTGTCCTGGAATAATGATATCCCTTTTCCCGTTTCTTACGGAGCAAATGTCCCCATTACTAGATTTGATGATGCTCATTTCTGTGTTTATTCGATTGACTTTGATTCCCATCGAAGATTTAAGAATTTCAGCGGCATCTCTATGTTTTTCCATGTAATGTTCGATTACGTTATATCCTATAATCGGTTCATTCATGTCCGGATGTGAGCTAAGTAGGAATGGCACTTCTAGACTATTTTCTAATTTTTCCTCTTTGCTTTTCAATTTGAAGTTAACTTGTACCCATCCTTCATATGGAATTTCGCTGCCATTTGTCGAACGGACTATTAGTTTGCCATCCATCAATTCACACAATGGTCTGATTTCAGTTTCGTTCATCTTTTCTTTCAGCCATTGAACTGGGATGATTGATATCTGTGCTCCCGTGTCCCATAGAAGTCGAAATTCTTTCCCGTTCAAGGAGCAGTCAACCTCGCATTTCGATCCAACTAGTCTTACTAAATTTCTTTTTTGTTTTGATGAAAGCTGGAATACAGTTCCTTTCAATTCACTTACAGACACTTTCCGTATACTCGGATCCTGTCTGTCTTGTTTGTCTTTGGCTCTAAATCTATTTTTACATCCGGCTTTGAAATGTTCGGAACTTCCGCATATCCAACAATGAGAGCATTGTCCTCCATTTCCTGATTGTTGACATTGCGGACATCCTGGTTTTCTCTCTCGTGTGGTCTTGTTTGCCGTATGTTGTTGTTGTTGTTGTTGTTGTTTATAGGCATTTGTGACTAGCTGTCTGATTTCTGCCAATTCCCTTTTAACTTCATCCTTAAAATCTCCGAAAACATCGCTCTCTTCTGTCGCTTCTATCTTGTTTACTTTACCCCTGGACCCTTTACTTTTTGCTAATCTTTCATTCTCTCGTAACACCATCTGATTTAATGACGATATCAAAGTTTCGTCCCGCACATTTTTATCACTCAGAATAGGTCTCATTTCTTGCCTGATGTTGTCACTTTGTATGCCTGTCATAAGACTGTGTAGAAACATAGCTTGAACTAGATCTGGATGATATTGGTGTTCATCCTCAGTTTCATTGGATGCAAACATCACTCTCTGTCTTATATCAAGAGCCCGAAGTAGAAACTCTTGCGGATTTTCTTTTTGCGATTTTGATAAATTGCAGAGTTCTGTATATAACTCTGTCGCTGTCTTTTCGCGATAATGCGCTCTAAGTATTCCCCTCAAGGTTGATAGAGTCAAGTTACTCCTTCCTTCTAAGTAATTACGTAAACTAGACCCTGCAGTGATGGACCGTATTACAACTTGGATTATTTCTCTGTCATCGTATCCTTTTTCCGTTCCTGCCTCTATTTGACGAATTAAACTAGTGAATGAAATGCAAGATTTTGAGTCGCCAATTTGTCCAGAAATCTTGAAATCTTTTCTCCATAATGAGCATTTATCCTTTAATAATGGTGTTATTTCAACGATATTTCGGGATCATCAACCTCTTGTTCCTCGTCTTTAGCTGTTTCTTCTATTCCTTTAGCTACCAGTATTTCAGTTGGTGTTTTACTCCCGATAAGATCATTTATTTGTAATAGGGTCGTGGTGCCTTTATCTTCATCTTTCTGCTTATCTTTCAAAAACTGTGTGATCAACTTTATTGCCTTTACCTTGGTTAATTGAGAAACGTCCTCGGCAGGTATTTCTAGTTCGGTAATTAGGGTCTTCAAAACAACCAACGGTTGAATGTAAATCTTTCCTGTAACCTCCAATCTAAATTCCTCCTCCTTCTCTGTTTCTTTAACCATGCTTGACTTTTGTTTGATCTTTCACTTTGTTGTCATATTTGCAGCCAACATATCCCGGACGAGCCCCCAGAAAATGTTACCCGGGTCTGGTTGGTACCTGGGAAAGAATAAAGAATTATAAATACATTTTCATAATATTTATTTTACATGTGGTATGTCGGCTTATCAGCAATATAATGATAAAGCCCGATGCATCTCGCAGGATACACATGATAGCGTAAACCACCTAAACAACTGTATTGAAATTGTAACTATTATAATATAATAAAAAATAGGGGTCCCTACTTTTTACAAAACTTCACTGTCTCACAATTCGCCCACACAGATGAAAACGGAATTGAAATATTCAGATACAGAAACAAGTTTTGTTAACAATCCCACACCTCAAAATGACCAGATCCGTCATTGTAAATGCAAAAAATGTGAGAAGCAGTCAAAAATCGCTTGACTACGAGTTTTGAAAGAGTTTGTAAATGTGCGTAGAAAGAAATCCAAATTAATATTTTTTTCTGATAACAATATCTTTTACATTTAAAAGGTATAATCATGTTTAGGCTATAATTTTTAGTGAGGAACTTTCAAGAAAGTTTAACTTTGATATATTAATTATAAGAACATTGTTTTAAAATATTAAAATCTTTAATTAATGAGTATATTTTTTTACTTGTACATTTAGTATATAAGGACAGAAAACGCAAATCATATTTTTTTACAAGACCAACAGAAGTCACTTTGCTATTTATCATTTTATTTCATTATTCCTAAAATCCAACGTCGGAGTGGCCATTCCTGCCTATAAAGACAATTGGTGTTACATATTAAAATTTCATGTCCAGACATAATACACACTAGAACAACTCCAACGAATGTTAAATAAGGTTCTATAACAATAACCAGCCAACTATGATAAATTTAAGTAATAAATTGGGTAGGGAGAAAAATACAGATTTTAAAGATAATTTCTTGTTACAACGATCAAATTATACTGAAACAAACTTTTTGCTAGAATTAGAAAAAGCCATGTGTCTGCATTGGCATTTTTTCAAGATAGAATAAGTGTATTTAAAGCAAAAGAACGTTTTAATTTCTACAGTCAACAAAATTATTGACTTTATAAAGCAAATTCGCCTTGTTAGTTCGTTTGTTTATTGATTCTTAAAATACTGACTGCAAACAATTTCCTACTCTGATTGATTCAGTGCTATTTTCATAAAGTGCGTTTAAGGTGGTACATAACACTACAGGGAGATAACTCTGTAAAAATCAGCTGAACGTTTTAATGACGTTCTATTGTTACGGAAATATTAAGCTTATCCATGATCAACATTAGTGTTTGTCAAACTGCTATACATCCAATGAAATTTTTCCGATAAAGTGTGTGGTTTAAATTTTTTGAAATTTTTATATTTTTGTCAAAGGGTCAAAGTAAATATTTTGTAAACATTTTATGAAAATTGAACGAGCCAAATTAATTTTAGTCAAGGTGTTTGGTACCACCTTAAGTGAACTATAGTATAAGAAACACTGAATTCCATTAAGAAATCAAAACACTATAGCTGACAGTACATAAGTTTTATTAAATATTTTCAGGAAATGAGAAAATAGGTAAAGCCAATTTCCCTTATAATTTCATAACTCACAGGGCCCAAATCAGAAAGATGCAACCCTTAATAGAATTTAAAAATTATAGAGAATATATAATGTACTCAAAATATTTGTAACAATGTTTACATACTTTTATAATTTCATCTATGATTAATTCAATTAATTCATATTTCAATAAAATCAGCTCTGTGCACAATCTACTGTTGTTGAGAACGCCGTGGACAAAATTATGCTCCGATGATTCGAACTTCTTTTAGCAAAATTAACCGTTTTACGTTAGGAGTCAACACACAACTTTTGTCTTGTTTTGGTAAAAAATGTGGAACTCATGTATTTTTTTTATATAACTGCCGAAAATCATCAAAATGCAGATATGAGCTATCTGTAAGCATTTATTTTGTAATTAGAAATAAGCTATAGTATTGTTATCACTTCAAAGTACACACAGGAAGCTGGGATACTATACTTATAAGTTAAGATTGAACTTCAATCTCGAGTAAAATAAATGCACGGGGAATTGGCCATATACATTAATACAATGAATTTCACTTTAATACTTAATATGAATACAAAGTGTGTATACATATATGCAACAAACATACGCTTTGGCAAAACCATTTAAGATCTGTTGTGTATGTCTGAGAAAGTTTGAACATTGTTTTGAAATTAGCTGACTAGAGGTTTTTTTTCCTGTTCCTTTTCTCTTTTTAACCTAGTGTCGAAATGTCGATTTCTTCAGCAGAAATACCTAAAACTTACTAAAAAATGAAAACAACACGTTATAAATGTCATGCGTCCGAAGCACTTTACTGGATTTACCTCCTTCACCAGGAACGCTCAAAACCGAATATTTGAAAGCCAAGGATGTATAAGAAATGAAACAAATTTCCTTAATAAACTACAACGATTATTTGAGTTCCAAGATAACCGCCACAATTTCAAGACCGCTTCGAAGAAAGGATGATCTCGTTTACCTCAGGCCATCGGTATGTACACATTTCTGTTGCATTTCCCTCGGCGACTAACATCAAGGATTTTTTTTAATTAGCCACTAAGCTTCATATTAGTAAGCATTACCGTCTGATATTACATATCCGTCATTTATCTGCCTTATGTTTGCCGCATATATGTATGCCTCTTCACATAAATTGATACACATATCAAAAAAATCGTTGCATTTTTTTCAGCAACTGCAAATCAGAGCATCTATATATTTGGTACCAAGCATATCTGTGGTAATCTATACACTGTTGACACTTTTCAGAACCGTTACTGATATACTTCTAGTTTTCCGCCTACATACAGCTTCTTTTACATCGATGCACGAATAAGAAGTTTTCTTCAAATTATTATCAGGAATTTCATGTCATAGCTTTGTATTTTGGTATCAAGCTCCATATGGTAAGCTGGACCGTGAAACACATTTTCAAATCAGTCACTTCAAAGTACTTCATGTTTAATGCATACATGAATGTTCTTCATATAGGGAAAATATCGCTTAGATGTTGTAATCTGCTTTCCGTAATTTTGATCTTGATACTGATCAATATAAATGATATATGATGATGTTTTTTTTTATTATTGATCTCTATTAATTTGATTTTAGTTCATGGTCATGAGTCACCGTGGGGATACCATCATGGCATCGGTAAGTCATGTTAACATTAGAAGTTGTTTGTTTTTATGCCACATTTCTGTTAGAAATTGTGTGTTTAGATCACAGATCATAAACTTAGACAAGAACATTTATGAAACTGTTTTAATGCCAACTACTGCTTCTGTTGTGGTTGATAATGATTAATATCCAGTGGCAAATATTACAAGCATAAATATATCACATATTGTGTATTTCAAGAATTTAGAAAATGTAACGGTAAATTGATTTTTTTGTTAGATCAAGTATAAAAATGTATACGATTAGACTACACATATCTATTTCATCATGATTGTCAGGTTTTTTGAATATCATTTTATTAAATTAAATGGGTGCTTGTAGATTTTCACTTTCAAATTATTGCTTCGCATCACGGTGCGGAGCTATTAGTTTCAGTCGATATACACGCCATCGTGAAACAATGACTTATCACATATAGATTCTGATTGGTTGCTTTATGATGTGACTGAGACACAGCAATAGCTTCTGGCTTAAACGAGATAAAGAATTACAGACTTTTCTCGTCTCAGGATAAGACATCGAATGCCGGAAAATTAGCTATGTGTATTTCAGTTCCGATCAACTGTCATTAATTCATGTTAGTTTTATTATGTATATATTACACACTGAAATTCAATATTGAAATATCAATTATCAATACGTGTTTATTTTTCTTTGTTAATATGCAATATGCACGATTTGTTTTGCTAAACAATGTTCCTATACAATGTTTACAAAAATGCATTATCTGTATTTTAAAACTTCTGCCAATCTAGACACACCTCCAGAGATGCACACCTCCTATTTCCAATACTAAATCAACAACCACATGCACACATACATTGTACTATTACCATAAATTAGGATAGAGCGAAGCAGTCCACAGCTTTTTAGAAAGCTCAAACTTGTTGCAATTACTTCCACAAATCATACCCAGACGCATAGACTATTTCCGGTTTGGAATTATAATAATATAGAATATCAGGCGTGTGTTACCTGTGTTACAACACCTTATAAGTATGCTGTAGTTTCATTGGTTGATATCCAGTTTTATCTTATGAATACCATTCATATTTCACCGCTGCCGGGATATTTGCACTTTTTTTCACCTCTCTGTCGAGGTGTGTTTGCCAAAACATATACGCTTTTTTTTTTATCTTCACGGAGGATCTCGATCATTTGTGGTTTTCATTAAATGCATGTGGTTTTGTTTAGTTTTGATAGCGAATGAATAATGAAATTACATCGAATGTTTAAACCAACCATTCCTAATAAATATTCGCCTTGCAGCTCAGAAAATGTATATAAATTTTGTCTTACATATTTGCATTAAGGCCACAGACTTATTGAATATTCTGCAAACTGTAAATACTTCCAAAATCATGAGCCTCAATATCAGATCGCCATTGATATTCAGATATAAGCAAAAATTTACCAAAATACATTTTATAAAGATGTTAATGTGTGTAAAATATCTTTTTTAGTAAAGCATGCTCTTTATTTTGTATAAATAGTTTGTGTAAAATGGCAATGAATAGTCAAATATATCATTTTCAACATATTTATGACGTAAAACGGTGACATCACACTTAACCTTATCTGCATTATAGCGTCCAGAATATATCAACCGGTTCGTTTATAAATAAGATTAACATAATTTTGAAAGTATTGAAACATTTAACCATGTTTGCGATTTCAGGAGCTAAATAATAAATCTTATCATACATCCTCTATTGCATTTGAAACTTTTAAATTTATCTCCCCTCAATATAGGTGGCGCGCTGTTGTTATAGTAACAAGATGGCAGCCCACTACGAAAACGTGAAATTATTTATGCGCATATGCGAAAGAGAGAAAATAAAAAGTGATTGATTGTGGATTCAATAATGGATTGCTTTTTGTATTGAATTATCTAATGTTATGAGGTTTTTTCCTCTATAATAGTTACATTCCAACTGATTGAAATTAAACCTGCAATTCTTAATAATTTCTTAATTTATTTACTGAAGAAATGTGTTATATATCAAAGTACTGTAACTTAATGTGAAAAATATTAAATCACACGGTCATGAAGTTTGTTTTATAAATAACGCATACAAGATTTTCTGCTAAACGAATTAAGACCAACAGGATATTTCTGTACATAACCAAAAATTAAACCACAACATGATTTATTAAACTTATTTTCTTTACCTTTGAGCGCATTTACATAAAATCTTAATTATTGTTGTTGTTTCACTGAAGCCATATCTTTTATGTTAGTCATTGCTTCTCATGTTTATATATAGCTTTCAAGATATATTTCCCAATCTTATATAAATATAAAATATAAATCGAAAATGATTACATTGAACTAATTTGTTGTTATTTAGGTATACAGTTTGTTACATCATATTGAGACATGCATAATACAAAACGTATACGCAATATCAAAATGAATAAATTCATATTAAATTATAACGATTTAATAATTAAGTTAAACAATTGTACACAGTTTCAAAAAAAAAACATATACGAGTTTTGCCTATTGCCATATAGTCATCCTCTAACCAAGCGAAATTTTCTTCAAAGATAGTTGTGTCGATATCATGATTCAATATTCGATGTTGGATATCAATAAAGTTGTTATATACTTGACCGTCTTATAAAATGTAACGCGATAATACCTTTGAAAATCTTTAATTTATGTTTTCTCGTGATCACACAAAGAAAAGAAAAAAAAAGTTTATTAAATATGGTAACGGCATGGAACATTAATTTATTTTTTTGTAGAAATTAAAGAGGAATTTTCAGCACTGTACATAGACACAATATCCATTGAGCTTTAAAAAAAGTTCATCGTTCATTGAAAGTAAACTATCTGATTAAGTGATCAATGCATCAAGTCTACATTCTTGGCCGATCATACATTCACCAGATTTAAAGAATTTCTGTTGCTCGTCAAAGGTGGTTAAGTTTCAAAGGGGAATAAGAACCCATACGTTGAAGAGAAAGAGATATCACCATTATCAAAACAAAAAACTACAAAATGAAAAACATAATTCCAAAAAATACAACACACAAACTAAAACATTGAGCAACACGAGCGCCACCCAAAACTGGTGTTTACTCGGATGTTCATGAAGGGTTTCGATTTACAGATGATTGAAATGGACTTATCGTTGTTCGTTGCTTGTCAATCAATTAAATCAATCAAATCGAAACTTGTATTCAAGGGAACGATTAGCGAATGTTACAATAATGTATACTGATATAAAAATCAGATAATGAGATGTCGGTAGTAATATTAATTAAATGAAATTGTCTAGCTATTGTTTTTAACAGCGATGAATGGTATTTTGCTTACTTTAAGTTGTGCTATTGATTCAATTTGTTATCGCCGCAACATTCCACTTCAATTAATAATGCGGTCAATATTTTGCCTGAAAAAATGTTGTATTTAGCATCGGACGCACGCAATTACTGTAAATCAACTTATTTTCGCGGGTACTTTATTTCGCGATGAGCCCTTTACAGCAAACTACGCGGCAATTTATTGTCACAGTTTTCAAACTTTCTTGATGTATTTTTATAATGGAAAGACCTAAGTGTTACATATTCGCGACGATGTAAATTTTGGTTATTTTTTCTACTCGCGATATCGCGAAATTGGTTGGTTTACAGTTTTATATTGTTATTTTTCTGTATTTATCATTGTATTTATCATTCATTTGCAAATAACTGACATTTATTATGTTTTATAACAGTCAAAATCTTCGTTTTTTGTTTTGTTTTTAATTAGACCCAGAGCATTGGAAGATCAAAGACTCGACATGTGATGGAAAGCAACAGTCTCCAATAGATATTAAGACAGATAATGTCAAGTTTGACCCAAGACTACGAAAATTCAATTTTACCGACCTCTTATTGCATAGAGATGTTAAAGTGAAAATTCACAACAACGGACATACTGGTACGTATTTAAAAAAAAAATAAACTGTTGCCTAATTTATATATCCTAAATATTTACATCAATTCATGATTTTAAAATGTTATTGAGCATTATGCATTGCCGTTGAAGATATGGTAGAAAACATATTGTAATTCGCATGTTTTTTTTTTAATTGTACATCGACAACCAAAATGAACTAATTTTTATCTGAAAGCCGATACCAAGATTTAACTTGACTGCCGATGATATGGTCCTTATCCATTTTTTAAGATTAATACACAAAATAACAAACTCTATCAAAATTGCTGATTTGCGCCATATTTAAGCTTAAATTGTCAAACATCGACTCGATTTTTTTTCAGCGTCAAAGTACACACATCCATCCCTTATACTGTAAATTTAAGATTAAAAAAGAATTGAAATTATTATACTTCATGTCAAAATGCCAGATTTTGATTGGTTAATACGAGGGAGACAATTTACTCTATTCTATGGTAAATACTGTATTACCCTTCATGGAGATGCTTGATCAAGTGTGCGATTTATTAAATACGACTCTATCCTACGGCAAATACTCTATTACCCTTCACGGAGACGCTTGATCAAGTGTGCGCTTTATCAAATACGGATGGTTGTTATGTACAAGACGTCAAACGGTTTATTACTTTGAATTTGAAATTTAATCGACAGTAATAACAGAACATTCAGTATAACAAATTAAATAACACATATCTGAGAGGGTGATAGAGCAGATTGCTACCCCTCGAAAAGACATTGTCAACCTTGGCTTCGCCTCAGTTGACAATGTTTTGTCGGGGTAACAATCTGCTCTATCACCCTCTCAGCTATGTGTATATTATATAATGATCCCCGTTAGAAATGTTAGAATTCGTCTTATAAAATGATGATGATGATGATGATGATGATGATGATGATGATGATGATGATGATGGCTGAATTAATATGCATATTCAGGACGAGAATATGTTAATGTAATATGAATATTAACCCTGCTTTGTACTCAACCGACACGCTGAGCCGGATTTTTAACGTGCTAGTTCACAAGGTAACAGTCCACAGGAAGACATGTCACCTTACCTGGACACATTATTCTGACTCCTAGCCGACCAGTTTTTGTTTTTACTCCTTAATGCCGCGGGCTTAGCGGGGAAGCAGCAAATACCAATTTAAAAATCTTTGGATTGACCCATCTTGGGTTCGAACCCACGACCTCCCGCACTGGAGGCGAATACGCTACAACGAGACCACCGATTTCGTTTTATAGGAATAGCGTTACCAGATATTGTTTTACTTTGTATTCTGAAAATAAAAATTAGAAGATTGACTATTCACCAAAAACCAAAGGACAAAGTATTATCTGTATTGTTCCACATACGAATAGCTATGTGCCACGGTATATTTAGGAAGCGAATAGTTGAACAAATAGCTATAGAGTAACACAAGAAAAAAAAACCTGCATGTGCTTATTATCTCCTTGTGTGTTTCATTCGAACGAGTGATGAGGTCAAAACGTTTATAACTTCACAATTGCAGCTTTATTAAACAGTTTAAATTTCGCTCTCCGAAAGGTTCATAGGAAATTTCCAACAATTTTGAAGGGGGAATTAAAAGCATGTTTTTGAGTGATATCAAAGGTATTTCACATTTCTACTCAAAATGATATGCATGAAATAATACTTAACATGGAGATATATAGCACCTTAAAATTTTTCCGTTTTTAAATTTAGAAATTATAAAGCAACAAAGATTTCAACTCTCCCAGGCAAAATTTACCGTCGATAGATTTTGCTGGTTAATTTAGGTCCTTTTTGGTCATATAGCCCTTCAATTGTTTCGGTTTTTATACATCATTGGCTTTCAAATATCCGGTTTTGAACGTTCCTGATGGAGGTAAATCTAGAAAAGCGTTTAGAGTGCATGCAATTTATAAAGTGTTGTTTTCATATTTTTAAAAATGAAACAAATCTAGAATCAGACATTTAATTGTCCAAAAGTCTATTAAACGAACATAATATATTAACAAGAATGCACACGTAGAAATGTCACGCCTGCTTTACCGTTTATAATTGAATCTTTCAGAAAACTCTATTTAAAAAAAAGACGCTTTCTTCATTATCAATGGTCCATGATGGTGAGGTCAAATTCATAAATGTATAACTTACAATCATTCTGTACAACAAATACAGTTGGCCTATAAATCATAGTCAAAAAGAGGAGAAAGATACCAAAGGGACATTCAAATTCATAATTCGAAAATAAACTGACAACGCCATGGCAATAAAAGAAAAAGACCAAAAGACAAACAACAGTATACAAAATATAACATAGAAACTAATGACTGAGCAACACGAACCCCATCAAAAACTGGGGGTGATCTCCGGAAGGGTAAGGATATTTTGCCTCATATGTGTAACTTAGAATTTGTAGTCGCTTTAAAAAAAACACTGGAATTAATCAAAGAACCCAGAAAGAAGATCGAAATTATATGAACACTCTCGGTTGGATTGATTCATATGATGAAGACAGTTTAATTGAGGTCTGGAGCTGGCATGTCAGTAACTGCTAGTAGTCCTTTGTTAATCTATGTTGATCTTTGTCATTTTGCTTAGTTTCTTCTGTTATCTCTTCTACCATCGGATTCGGACTTCTTTTAAACTGAATTTTACTGTGCGTTTTGCTGTGTGTTTTTTATTTTACATTGGCTAGAGGTATAGAAGAGGGTTGAGATCGCGACGCATGTTTGCGCCTGTCTCAAGTCAGGAACCTCTAGCCTTTGTTAGTCTAGAGTGCTGTTTTTTAAAGTTTGGTTCATTTGTATGTTTTGGAGTTTAGTGTGGCTTCCATTTCGCTGAACTAGTAAACGTTATTGTAACGGGGCCGGCTGAAGCCCGCATCCGGGTGCGAGTTTTTCTCACTGCCTTGACAACCCATTGGTGGCCTAGAGCTGTTTTCTGCTCTTTGGTCGGTTTGTTGTCTCTTTGACACATTCCGGTTTCCATTCTCTATTCTATGAACACCTTACAATCATTATTGAAACAAAATATAGTAACTTATTATGTCTGAAAAACTGACATAATCAAAAACACTCAACGTTGACGAAAGAAAAATGGTTAGGATGTCAAGGTAAGATGAACCTTGCCACACATGTTCACCATACAACCATTCTACATATCAAATTTAGTTGACCTATTTCTTTTAAAGTGACGAAAGACTCACACAAACGCTACGCTGACCGATGAATCTAGAGAAAGGTCAAGGGCAGTTATCCAAGTCGGACGAAATTATTCTATACATCAAATCACTTATCGTATCCGAGAAACTGGACACATCTCGAAAAAGAACGTTGATCAATAATGAACCAATAAAGAGGGTTCAAGGGCAACTTAAACTTTTTGTGACGGACATGTTTATGCACACTAAATGTATAACTGATATAATCATGAAACATTTATACGTTCATCAATGAACCATGAACATGAAATGAAGGTCAGATGAACACTTTTAGATAGAGATGTACATCCTACAAAGGTCCTTTTTGCCTATATTTGATCTGATAAACTGACCTTATCGCAAAAAATTACCATTGACCATTAAAGTGAGGTCATGACAGCTGGTCTCTCGCAGGTGGTAATGTGCACCTTAAATTGATTCTATTTTTGCCAAATATAGTTGACCTGTAATGATTACTAACACTTATAGTTGACTTATAACTATTATTTTACAGTAACTGTAAAAGATCATGTGAAAAACCTATACAGTTTAATGCGGTCATTGAACTATGAAAACAAGGCCAAAGACAACGGGTATACGCAGGACGGAAACGTGAGATCATAAGGCATCTACAAATAAGATATTGCTTCTCTTGATCTAAATACCATTTGAAATGTTTTGTTTATATAAAACGCTAACAACGCCGCTGTCGCATTTTGGTAAGCATCCCCTTGTCTCGAATGTTGCAGGCGAGACTTTATTGGCTTACAGAGATTTGATAGTCTGTGTATAATTTAAGCATAAGTACGCTGATGAAAATCGTCGCGAATTTGTAAAAAAAACGGATCCCCCTTTTATAAATACATCATGGAAATTAGAAGATCGTGAAATCGGCTAGAAATGGCTCTGCGCGAAATAAAATATCCACAGATAAGCTGGTTTTCCATAATATGATAAACATTTCAGTACAAGTTGACATGGAGGATCATACTATAAAGGTGACAGGGGGTGGATTGCCGGGAACGTATATTGTGGATCAGTTTCATTTCCACTGGGGATCAGTTGATACCAGAGGATCAGAGCATGAAATTAATGGAAAACATTTCGCAATGGAAGTGAGTAACAACCTCTAGATCAATTTTTTTTTCAATTTTGATTTGCAATTAAAATTTGGACAACATTTCCTTTAAAAAGTTTACATTTTATCAAATGTAGACCAAGGCTAGATAAATTTGTATATATATTCAACATATATGTCAAAACTTGCAATCGCTGGGTAACAAAAAACGGTTTCTAGATAATTGGGCCAAGGGTCAATCGAAAAATTTATATTTGATGCGAGTGTTACCTACATATATTGTCAAAAAGCTTTGAATTCACTTTTGCTTCAGACATTTAAAAATGGATTAAAATTATCAAACGACAATTTTGAATTCATTTGATGAGTACTTATTTACAAAGACACATCCACGTCAAATAAGTTGACAATATTGAAACATAAAGTTTTAGCATTCGTGTTTCTGTCAATGTTTTCTTACTCCATAAAACTGTCAACCAGTAGTAGCACTGAATCAGTAACAGTTATAATAAAGGTATAAGGTTTAGATGGAGGTCTTAATTTCTGTTATCTATAATTTTGTGAGCCATTTTCTCTATCGTCGATTTTTGCGTATAATTTTTTATTCTTTTTAATATTTTCTCTATTCTCTATCTAGTTTGCCCATGATTTTCAGCCTATTTAGTCTATTCTGTAAACCCCTTCCTGGTCTTCAATTGCTGCCAATTTCAATGCACACAAGTGTTTATTAAATAAGTTTAATCTGGTACGAACCACACAAAAAATGGAAAATCTTGAAACGCCTGTGAGCATCAACACTAAAATAAACCTAGATGCAAATTTCAATAGTACTCTCGTAAAACGAAAGGGTCTACAACAATGGCATCCATTAGGTAACTCTCATATATAGATGTCGGACTTCAAAAGTATTGATATGAATTTGAACATACACGACAAAGGTTAGAAGATGTCATTGGGCTATCAAAACAATAAGTCGAATTATTATCATCTATGTACACAGTTTTCTACTTTCAAATGCATTTTGTAATGCACTCTGACAGATTCTCCAACGTCACTGATGCTCTGAACAGTACATGTGGTCTGGCTGTCTTATGCCTCCTGGTTTTGATGCATTTCTGACACAAAAAAAGGTTTGATGATGCCGATGGGTATTAAAAACTATTTTTGTCGAAATATTAACAGCTATTTACACTATTTTCTACTTTTAGATGCATGTTGTAATGCATTCTGACAGATTCTCCAAATTCAATGATGCTTGGAACAGTACACGTGGTCTGGCTGTCTTGGGCTTCCTGGTTGATGTAAGTTTAAGTAAACGTCTGAAATGAACACCATAATTAAAACAAATCAGTCACTGCGTATTAAAATGTGTTAACGACATAAGGTGAGACATACGGTGAGACAGAAGGTATGTTACTCCTGAGAAATTGAAAAATTGATGTGCTAGTTCTCAAAAAATAGTCCACACGAGGAACAACAACTACGGACACGTCATTCTAACAACAAGCCGACAATTTTTGCTCCCACTCTTGCATATCAAGTGCTACCATATAAGCAAGAAATAACTATTATTAAAAGATTGGGTTGAACCGGCCGGGAAATGAACCCAAATTTCCTGCCCTCAATGTTATTACGCTAGTACAGGATCACAGAGACAGTTTCAAAAACCGATTTTGGAAAGAGTTAGCCACATGTGAATCTTTCAGTAGAGTTTTATAGTCCGTTATAAAAATAATTTAGTTTTAAGTGATAGTAGGTGTAATACCACCATTGATTTTCCCCTATTAGTCTTTGTTAAATTTGCACTTTTCAAAAAATTGTGCAGAATTTATCTTTGTTTCAAATAAAGAAATACTTGGCATGAGTAAAGTTTGATCCTGTCCAGTACTATAGAAAAAATTTCACATAACATTTCATTGCATATAAGAAAATAACCATCACTGGAAGTTAACCAATCAAATTTTCCCCCTTTTTTAACCTGTGTATAAGCTTTAGTAACCATGTAACCTCAAGTTTCCAAAATATTCTATAGAAACCCCAAATAAAAAAATAATGGTGCTTTGAAATACCCAAGATATATGTTTATGACCCAGAAATGTTTTACTGCAATGAAATGTAGGATCAATTACCTACAACTGTCAAATTCAAGGGAATATTTTTTTCCGACCTATTTTCGTATGCAACCGGATGTGACGTACTATGATTTGGTAGTATTACACCTAAAGAAGACTTTTTTGTTAAATAAACTGAATGTGACTTTTTTCCTTTGTAATACTGGTTATTTCAAGCATTCCTGTCAAGTTTTGTCATAATCAGTTCAATAGTTTGAGAAAAATCTAGTATAATGTAAGACGACATCTACAGCGATTCGAGCTAAATTTCTTCGAAAAATCCAAACCAAGCCGCATCATGATATAATATAGTGTGGACCAATAAATGATCAAATATTTATCTCATCTGCCTACAAACAGTTGAATATGATACAAAAGATGACTTTAGGATGATAAATACTACTAATGGACCTCTTTGTCTTCCTTATAAGGTCTCTTTTGGTCCATTTATACCTCTCATTTCCTCAAAATTTCTACTTTATAGGCCAATAAATAAAAAAATTGGGTTAACTTTCACTCATTTATGATAGAAATGTTATTATAAATGATTAATTGAAGTATTCAAGCTGAATGAACTATCCGTATAAAAGTTTACTGTCTCCAAGGAGGTTTCAATAAGTCCTTACGTAAAACTTAAATTTACGCCGCGTTCCAGAGAGCGACATAAAAAGCTTCTCTTTTGGTGAATAATTTGTTGTTACTGCTTTAAAAATAGTTTCATTTACTTAAAACTATATATTTATTAAAGTATTTCTTAGGAAAAATTTTCTAGTATAGCAGAATATAAGAAAAAAGGAGAAAAAGCTCCCCAAAACTCTAAGTATGGCTTATTCTGTCAACTAATATTCATGGTAAAGTCCTATTTCAAGGAAATTTTCTCATAAAATGTGTTTTGGAGACTCAATCCACTCAGAATATTTCATTATTAGTAATATTTCACTTAAATAGCAAGAAATTTTAACACATGAGAGTACTCACAAGGTCAAAGGTGCATGTACAGCTTCCCATAATAGGTGTAATACCACCATTGATTTTCCCCTATTAGTCTTTGTTAAATTTGCACTTTTCAAAAAATTGTGCAGAATTTATCTTTGTTTCAAATAAAGAAATACTTGGCATGAGTAAAGTTTGATCCTGTCCAGTACTATAGAAAAAATTTCACATAACATTTCATTGCATATAAGAAAATAACCATCACTGGAAGTTAACCAATCAAATTTTCCCCCTTTTTTAACCTGTGTATAAGCTTTAGTAACCATGTAACCTCAAGTTTCCAAAATATTCTATAGAAACCCCAAATAAAAAAATTATGGTGCTTTGAAATACCCAAGATATATGTTTATGACCCAGAAATGTTTTACTGCAATGAAATGTAGGATCAATTACCTACAACTGTCAAATTCAAGGGAATATTTTTTTCCGACCTATTTTCGTATGCAACCGGATGTGACGTACTATGATTTGGTGGTATTACACCTAAAGAAGACTTTTTTGTTAAATAAACTGAATGTGACTTTTTTCCTTTGTAATACTGGTTATTTCAAGCATTCCTGTCAAGTTTTGTCATAATCAGTTCAATAGTTTGAGAAAAATCTAGTATAATGTAAGACGACATCTACAGCGATTCGAGCTAAATTTCTTCGAAAAATCCAAACCAAGCCGCATCATGATATAATATAGTGTGGACCAATAAATGATCAAATATTTATCTCATCTGCCTACAAACAGTTGAATATGATACAAAAGATGACTTTAGGATGATAAATACTACTAATGGACCTCTTTGTCTTCCTTATAAGGTCTCTTTTGGTCCATTTATACCTCTCATTTCCTCAAAATTTCTACTTTATAGGCCAATAAATAAAAAAATTGGGTTAACTTTCACTCATTTATGATAGAAATGTTATTATAAATGATTAATTGAAGTATTCAAGCTGAATGAACTATCCGTATAAAAGTTTACTGTCTCCAAGGAGGTTTCAATAAGTCCTTACGTAAAACTTAAATTTACGCCGCGTTCCAGAGAGCGACATAAAAAGCTTCTCTTTTGGTGAATAATTTGTTGTTACTGCTTTAAAAATAGTTTCATTTACTTAAAACTATATATTTATTAAAGTATTTCTTAGGAAAAATTTTCTAGTATAGCAGAATATAAGAAAAAAGGAGAAAAAGCTCCCCAAAACTCTAAGTATGGCTTATTCTGTCAACTAATATTCATGGTAAAGTCCTATTTCAAGGAAATTTTCTCATAAAATGTGTTTTGGAGACTCAATCCACTCAGAATATTTCATTATTAGTAATATTTCACTTAAATAGCAAGAAATTTTAACACATGAGAGTACTCACAAGGTCAAAGGTGCATGTACAGCTTCCCATAATAGGTGTAATACCACCATTGATTTTCCCCTATTAGTCTTTGTTAAATTTGCACTTTTCAAAAAATTGTGCAGAATTTATCTTTGTTTCAAATAAAGAAATACTTGGCATGAGTAAAGTTTGATCCTGTCCAGTACTATAGAAAAAATTTCACATAACATTTCATTGCATATAAGAAAATAACCATCACTGGAAGTTAACCAATCAAATTTTCCCCCTTTTTTAACCTGTGTATAAGCTTTAGTAACCATGTAACCTCAAGTTTCCAAAATATTCTATAGAAACCCCAAATAAAAAAATAATGGTGCTTTGAAATACCCAAGATATATGTTTATGACCCAGAAATGTTTTACTGCAATGAAATGTAGGATCAATTACCTACAACTGTCAAATTCAAGGGAATATTTTTTTCCGACCTATTTTCGTATGCAACCGGATGTGACGTACTATGATTTGGTGGTATTACACCTAAAGAAGACTTTTTTGTTAAATAAACTGAATGTGACTTTTTTCCTTTGTAATACTGGTTATTTCAAGCATTCCTGTCAAGTTTTGTCATAATCAGTTCAATAGTTTGAGAAAAATCTAGTATAATGTAAGACGACATCTACAGCGATTCGAGCTAAATTTCTTCGAAAAATCCAAACCAAGCCGCATCATGATATAATATAGTGTGGACCAATAAATGATCAAATATTTATCTCATCTGCCTACAAACAGTTGAATATGATACAAAAGATGACTTTAGGATGATAAATACTACTAATGGACCTCTTTGTCTTCCTTATAAGGTCTCTTTTGGTCCATTTATACCTCTCATTTCCTCAAAATTTCTACTTTATAGGCCAATAAATAAAAAAATTGGGTTAACTTTCACTCATTTATGATAGAAATGTTATTATAAATGATTAATTGAAGTATTCAAGCTGAATGAACTATCCGTATAAAAGTTTACTGTCTCCAAGGAGGTTTCAATAAGTCCTTACGTAAAACTTAAATTTACGCCGCGTTCCAGAGAGCGACATAAAAAGCTTCTCTTTTGGTGAATAATTTGTTGTTACTGCTTTAAAAATAGTTTCATTTACTTAAAACTATATATTTATTAAAGTATTTCTTAGGAAAAATTTTCTAGTATAGCAGAATATAAGAAAAAAGGAGAAAAAGCTCCCCAAAACTCTAAGTATGGCTTATTCTGTCAACTAATATTCATGGTAAAGTCCTATTTCAAGGAAATTTTCTCATAAAATGTGTTTTGGAGACTCAATCCACTCAGAATATTTCATTATTAGTAATATTTCACTTAAATAGCAAGAAATTTTAACACATGAGAGTACTCACAAGGTCAAAGGTGCATGTACAGCTTCCCATAATAGGTGTAATACCACCATTGATTTTCCCCTATTAGTCTTTGTTAAATTTGCACTTTTCAAAAAATTGTGCAGAATTTATCTTTGTTTCAAATAAAGAAATACTTGGCATGAGTAAAGTTTGATCCTGTCCAGTACTATAGAAAAAATTTCACATAACATTTCATTGCATATAAGAAAATAACCATCACTGGAAGTTAACCAATCAAATTTTCCCCCTTTTTTAACCTGTGTATAAGCTTTAGTAACCATGTAACCTCAAGTTTCCAAAATATTCTATAGAAACCCCAAATAAAAAAATAATGGTGCTTTGAAATACCCAAGATATATGTTTATGACCCAGAAATGTTTTACTGCAATGAAATGTAGGATCAATTACCTACAACTGTCAAATTCAAGGGAATATTTTTTTCCGACCTATTTTCGTATGCAACCGGATGTGACGTACTATGATTTGGTGGTATTACACCTAGTAGTTTGTTTACTTTGTTTTTCATCTGGTTTTCTTTTATTTAAAATTTCTATCATGTTCAAAAACTAAAATAAGGATGTCGTTGAGTACACTTTCTTTTAATCACTTTGTTGTTCCAGGTTGGTCGAGAACATCCATATTTTGAAAAGATCATCAGTCATTTAAAGGAAATTAAGGATAGAGGTAATTTGAACATATCAATAAAAGTATTTTATAATGCATTATATGAACATATTTGTTTCGTAATTAATAATTAGTCACGCTTGAGATGCCTTAAGAGGACATTAATATGGAAAGCCGTAGAGGAATTAATTAAGATGTGACGATATTCCTGACTTGCGACAGGCACACGAAAATGGATGGGTGTTAAAAACGTTTTTGGAGACCTCAGCTCTGTAGAAAACACATTCCTTGGTAGATTTACAAGAAACCATTTTGCTTGGTTTCCACTAGATCCTCTTAGATTTCGAATAGCATGCAATTTTAACAAAGACGAAGAACGGTTTTTTTTGTTATACACGCATTTCAATACCAAGCATTGCAATTTAAGCCAAAAAAGAGTGCTTAAAGATTTTTAGTTGGATGAGGCTTATTTCACCAAGAAAAAACCAAATGTACTGCCTCAAGTTATCAAATACGCTAATCAGGGAACATGTTGGGTCATATGTTAAATGTTGTTCTTTTCTAAACCCACGTTTGATTTCATAATGCGATGAATTTTGTTTCTTAATTGCCTCTTATGATGAGAGTGCCACGTGTGTAGCAGATATATGCTCTCCAGCATCATTCGATCAGATTTGCACCGATTTTTTGAAGCCGACGCTGAGGCTAAAATCAAATCTTGAAAATGTTTACTTTTTTTCCATATCTTCGGGCAGTATGAAAGAGTTGTAGTTATGATTTATATCATTCATTAACATATACCCGGTATTTACGTACAAAATAGAAGGTAAATATGGATTTCATCAATGTAAGCAGTTGATTATGATAATTATCCACTCTAGATAGTTATATTTTCAAAAAGTAAAATTAGACATATTTTGAAAGGATGTTAATGACCCTAGTAAAAATAAACCCACATCTTATTTGTTAAGAGTAAGCTCGATCACTGGGAATCAATGGTGAGATTTATGTTCCCCATGCTATCAAATGTTTCTACATATTTCATGCTGCAATCTATATTGGTTCCTTTTTCGTCTAATCCTTCCGCCTATCTTTTTCTTACATCATAATTTCATATTATCTTTTCATGGTTATTGCTTCGATATAATATTTATGTGTTATTGCGGAATAAAGCATCAACTAACCAATTAAACAAACAATCAATCAAGAGTTTAGTAATACAAAATATATAGTAAAATGGTAGCATCTGTATAATACTGTAATAGATGTTGGAAGGAAAGGAATATTCGAAGCATAGTTGACATATTCCCTGCGTGTTTACTAAAAAAATTATCCAACCTGTTACACTAAAAAAAACGTATGTATTTATATTTTTTGAAACAGACGTCACTCTGGACAAATTCCATTTGGAATCGCTGTTTCCACGAACAGACTGCTACTACAGGTACTATGGAAGTCTGACAACACCCCCCTGCTATGAAAGCGTTATCTGGACAATATTTAAAGAACACATCTATCTTTCTAAGAGGCAGGTTTGTAGTTTTTTTTGTTGCTAGCATTTGAATAAAAGATGTAGGTTATACATTAATTGGACTGCAAAAAAACATAAACACAAATAATCTGAAGACAAATAGAGGGACACATACAGTTTTCAACAAAAGACATGATACTCTACAATATGGGAAGCTCTAACTCGCCATGGTTAATAAAAAGATGTAAAAAAATCCGCAAAAAATTAGCAAGGATCTGCCATCAACACCAAATTCTTCAAATGAGAAAAACACAGAGAAATAAAAAAAAAAACCAAAAGCACATCTTTATTTATCTGACATACATCACACACTGATTAGGTTCTTGAATTCGTAAAGGCTCAATGAATGCCCATTTCCCATGTTATAACAGGAGACCTTAACATCGTTCGCGACCGAGAGTTAAAATCATTCCTCAGTAAAGGACCTAAATATCGTCCCCCGTCAATTATTAATTGGAATGAGTGTCGTAATATCATCCACGACTCATTCGTGCTTACTGTTTGAAATGGATAAAACGGGAAAAAGCTGACAAAAAATCTTTTGACTCTTTTTTTAATTCAGTAATGAAGATAGTTGATATACGTTTACAACATTTTAAAGAACATTTTACTCTTAATAACAACCATAAAAATCCTATTTCTCGTATCCAACATAAACTAAAAGAACTAGCCAAGGAATTTGTTTTTGTCCCGGCTGATAAAGCTGCTAATAATATCATTATAGTTTGACGTAAATTTTACATTGAGGTTCTGCAAAAGGAAATCACGAATTCACCAACATTCCAAATGACTTCATTTTCAGAAAACGATATCTGTAACAAACACAAACTGTTAGCTACTTCTTTACATGCAGAACCGAATACAATGAAAGTCCCAACTTTGTACTGGCTTCCGAAGCTACACAAATCACCTTACAAATATAGATTTATTTCGTCTTCAAGTCATTGTTCCACTACTAAATTGTCTATTCTACTTACTAGTACACTTGGTACAATCAAAAACCTGATAATAAATTGTTCAAATAAGGCCTTTGAAAATAGTGGAATTAACTACTTTTGGAGTGTCAAAAACTCGTTGGAAGTACTTGATAAATTGCATGCATATATTGGTGATTTTGAATCTGTTCAAAGTTTTGATTTTTCTACCCTATATACCACTTTGCCTCATATTCTTATTAAGAAAAAATTCACACACCTAATTAAATGAGAATTTAAAAAGTCGGAATGCGAATACATATGTTCAAACTCTTTTAGGTCATTTTTTAGTAGCAACAATCAAAAGAGCTATGTCAATTTTGACATGCTTTGATACTATATCTGCCCTTGAATTTTTACTTGATAACATTTTTGTTCGCTTTGGAGATTCCGTATATCGTCAAGTTATCGGAATTAAAATGGGGACTAACTGTGCACCACTTATTGCGGACCTGTTTTTGTATTGTTATGAGTTACAATTTATGACTAAAATCAGCAAACACCCATCGAAACAACATCTGATACAAATATTTAACAATACTTTTAGATATTTGGATGATATATTGGCTCTCAATAATGACGACTTCAGTATGTATACTAAAGAAATGTATCATGTTGAACTTACTTTAGATAAAGCTAATACCAACAATGACCACTGTCCTTTCCTCGATCTTGATATCTATATCATTAACGGGAAGTTTAATACCAAAATTTATGATAAAAGAGATGATTTTTCATTTCCTATCGTTAATTATCCATCCATTTTTAGATGGTGACGTTCCCTTGTCACCATCTTATGGTGTTTATATATCTCAACTTGTACGATTCGCTCGTGTATGTAACAACGTATTAGATTTTAGCGAGAGAAATTTATGTATTACTAAAAAAATATTACACCAGGGTTTTCAATATCATAAACTAGTCAAAACATTTACTAAATTTTATCATCGGTATTAGGACATCATTCGTAAATATAACTCAACATGCAGACATCTTATACGTTCGGGTATTTCACATCCAATCTTTTATGGTAATATTCTTTACAAAGCACAAAAATGTCAGTATTCACCTCAAAAGCTAACAAAACCTTTAAACAGACTTTTGTTCTGTTGTCAGGTCATTAAAGATTGCATATTTTGGCTTTAATATTGATTCACTTATAGGGTCTTTGCATCGGAATTAAACATATTTATTCTAAAACCAGTTGTTGGCATGACACGGGTTATGTTCTTCTCATATATTTTATGATGGTATGTTACTAAACCCCTAACAGGAGGGATTGTGCCTGATATTCATATGATGAAGACATAATCTATCAATCAGTTTAATTGAGGTCTGGAGCTGGCATGTCAGTAACTGCTAGTAGTCTGTTGTTATTTATGTATTATTGTCATTTTGTTTATTTTCTTTCGTTTCCTATTCTGATCTCGGACTCGGACTTCTCTTAAACTGAGTTTTACTGTGCGTACTGTTGTACGTTTGTTTTTTCTACATTGGCTAGAGGTATAGGGGGAGGGTTGAGATCTCAAAAAACATGTTTAACCCCGCCGCATTTTTGCGCCTGTCCGAAGTCAGGAGCCTCTGGCCTTTGTTAGTCTTGTATCATTTTTAATTTTAGTTCCTTGTGTATAATTTGGAGTTTAGTATGACGTCCATTATCACTGAACTAGTATACATATTTGTTTAGGGGCCAGGTGTAGGACGCCTTCGGGTGCGGGAGTTTCTCGCTGCATTGAAGACCCATTGGTGGCCTTCGGCTGTTGTCTGCTCTATGGTCGGGTTGTTGTCTCTTGACACATTCCCCATTTCCATTCTCAATTTTATTTCAATATTGTATGAATCGCTTTGTTTTGATAGACACCTTTCTCAAATACTATGCAAAGCAAAATAAAGAATACTATAGGTTTGCAATGCTTAAACGTAAAACCTTGACAGATATGCTGAGTTCTTAAATTTAGGTAAAATAAAAGTGTAAATATGTCAAGGTACAACCACTGATAGGAATGTTTCCTCATATACTACATCAACAATGTACTAGTAATGAATAATAAGATGTAGAGATGTGATGTTTAAAACAATGCAAGAGCAACCAAACATGATTAAATAAAATGACATTAACAAGCCACAGAAGGATTTAAAACCTCGCGTATCTATTATAAGTACAAACAGTCATAATTTACTGAATATATAGATTAAAACCATTAGCGTTACCAGTTTAACTGCACTAGATGCGCATTTCGACAATTAATGTCTCGTCAATGTTGCTCGAGGCCAGCAAAAATCCAAAATCTTATTCAAACGTTGAAGGGCTGATCAAACCTAAAAGGACCTAAAGTATAGCCAAATCCGGACAAGAAACCAGAGCTTTGCATGAGGGAGATTGAAAATGATTTTAAAATTTTACAACAGCAAAATATATGCGATGACAACACCGAAACAGTGACTGCTTTATGAATATTGTGTGGTTTGAAGTTCATACAAAATATACAAATATTTTTTTATAAAAAGTACGTTAAGGGAAACAACAGATAACTTCTATAATGAAAAAGAAAACCCGCATAGTTCTAATCAGGTGTTAACGATTTGAAGTCAGTCCTGTCCTCAAATTTATGTTTTTTTTAAATTTGCTTGGTTAAATGTAGCATTTTCTTCAATAAAGTAACGCTGTAATTGTAACATGTAAATATAAGTCCTTTTAGTTGAGCATATAGGTCTTAAAAAGTAAAATAACAAAAATACCGAACTCCAAGGAAATTTCAAAACGGAAAGTCAAATGATCTAACACATCAAACGAATGGAAAACAACTGTCATATTCCTGACTTGGTACAAGCATTTCCTTATGTAGAATATGGCGGATTAAACCTGGTTTTATAGCTAGCTTAACCTCTCACTTGTATGACAGTCGCATAGAATTCCATTATATTGACAACATTGTGTGGTATAAACAAACAGACATAATAGGTAAAAATGTCAAAAATAGGGGTACAGAAGTCAAAATTGTGTTATAATCTTAATCGCTATAGAAACAAACAACTATGTCAACAAAGAAAAACAAAATGGCATATAGACACTCTATAGACAAAGAACAAAAGCAAAAATGAAAGACAAGAATACAAAAAATGAACATAGCACAATAACACAATGGCGGGATGTTTAACTGAGCCACGCCAAAAATGGACTAAACAGTAAAGGTTCAAAATATAGAAAGACAAATAACAAGAACACTTAAATGACACACAATTCGGTACAGAGGGAACATTATATTTATATTTTACTTTGTACTTTATCGGGAAAGTGAATATGTCATTATGTTTTACTATACTGCACTATGAACTACAAAAATTTATTTTGTTAGATTTATTTGTATGTCTGATTATATTATTTTAGTCGGTTGTGTATATCTTTGATGTTTGTTACAAAATTTTGGCGGTTGGATCCCAATTATTGCCATGTTAACCAATTATTGCTGTTTAATGTCTGTTTTGGTTGCTCAAAGAATGTTGTAAATATAACGGAACTATAAAGAAATGTCTTACAAGTGGGAGGTTTAGCTAGCTATAAAACCAGGTTTAACATACCATTTTCTTCGAAAAATGCCGGTACTAAGTCAGGAATATAACAGTTGTTTTCTAGTCATTCCATTAGTTGATATCGTCCAGCGTTTGGTATTTTTTAGGTTGTATGGCCTTCCTGAAATTCGAATTACCTTTTATTTTGGTATTTCTGTCTATACATCGATTTGATCCAATTTAGAATTGTTTGAAAAGAAGAGGAAGAAAAATCTTTAGGTTTAGTCAATAACACTTGTCAAAGAATAGACAGCACCATGACAAAAAGACAAAATAAACCGAAAAGAAAAACGACAATTCATCAAACACTGCAAAGAAAGTCTTATTTTGATCAATACGCATCTGACAATGAATTCCGGTGCTATGGAAAAGTATGCAATTCCTACTTCACTAGTGTCACTGTCATGTTGCACATTACAAGAAACATCCCGGTTATAGGTCGCTGTCGATGCTGCCATAAATGAGGAAACACATGACGGGACTATCTTTACAATGAGGTCATCTGTGACACAGATATTTCATAATTGTCATCCAAATCATGTAAACCTCCGTAAAACATTAAGAATAGACGACTTACTTTGTTTAAACACGATGTTGAAAGGTTTAGTTTATGATTAATGTTTTAATGAAATCAAGTTTAAATTTATTTTACAGCTTGATGAATTCAGAGCTTTAGGGAAAAAACTTGGATCAGAGGACTTGATTAACAACTATAGGAATCCTCAGCCACTAAATCATAGGGTCGTAACCACAAACTGCATTGAATCCTTCCCATCTGTTTGTGCCGATCGGGGTAAGACTGGAAGAAAGCGACATCGTTGCGTAGATTATGTAAAAATCTACATAAAGAAAATTTTCTCGATTTTCAGACGTATTTTCCATCGCCGGGATGATGATTAATTTGTTCAAATGATATATGTTTCATAAAAACCTTATAAATGTGTCATAGAATACATGTAAATGTGAATTTACTATTGATTTCTTTTTTAACAAATAAACGCATTAAACAAAATTTTCAATAGACAGTTTTTTAAAACACTTCCGGATAACATAATATCATTTCCGATATTGGTCGATTGTTTTACATGCATTGTCATTGCTTCCGTTTGTTTTTGTGAGGAGTTTAGGTTTAGCTAGTATTTGTCATTTGTTGGTTGTTGCGATCTTGACAAGTGCTTACACATGGTTTCTTCTCATTATTGAAGGCCGTTCGGTTTCCTGTAATATTTCCCCTTAATTCAACACAGGATAATTGTTTCATTGGTTATCATACAACATCTCCATATTGTTCTTATGTATAATATATAAATAACACATAGCTGAGAGGGTGATAGAGCAGATTGTTACCCCGAGAAAATATTGTCAATCGAGGGGTACCAATCTGCTCTATTTTGACAGTCAAATAATAAAATTTGAGCCAAAACGTAGAAATTAAGCATTGTATTTAATTACTTGATGTAAATTCAATTCATTGTTCTATAAATTATCGATTTTTGATTGGTCTAGACGAGAGGGTGACATTCAAAAAAATTGTCACCCACTCAGCCATGTGATAGAGTAAATTAACACCCTCGTATTAGCCAATCAAAATATGGCATTTTAACGTGAAGTATAATAAATTAAATTGTCACTATTTATGGGAAGATATCATCGATTTTTTTAATTATTATTCATTTATTGATGTTATATTAATTTTGTCTTGAAAATTCATTCAAAAAATCATACTCTTTAGTGCTATTTTACAAGCATTAGTCAACTTCCGGGCTTCATGGCTCCAAATCACGGCTTATTGGCTTCAATTTCTTTGTTGTCATTTGTGTACTGTTTGTTTTTTCGTCGTTTTCCGTTTTTTGCCATGGCATTGTTAATGTGTTTTCGACCTATGGGTTTGAATATCTCTTTGGTATCTTTCCGCCTCTCATTTAGCTAGCTATTAACCCACCATTTTCTTCGGAATAAACCTGAACCAAGTAAAGAATACGAAAGCTGCTTTCCAATCGTTCTGTTTGTTGGTTTATTCGAGCGTCTGGTTTTGTAAGTATGGACTCCTCCTTTTTGAATTTACCTAGGAGTTCAGTAAATTTGTTTTTCAATTGTTTATGAACCGATTGAAATTGAATCTACCTTTGTTTATTATGCATTTTTGTGTATCTATCTTGGATTATTTTGCTGTAAATAAAATTCATTTTGCTAACCTTTTATGTTTGCAACAATGAAGAACTTTAGGTGAATCAATCTTATTTAATGATTTGACTTGGTAATACGTGTAAAAATATCAGATTTGACTTTGCCTGCCTTATATGAAAAATAGCAGCAGAAGTTTTGCAAGCGGTGTTGTTCGATCTCTAATTACATGTATATATATATAAATACGAAGATGTGGTCTGGTTGTCAATGAGACAACTCTGCACCAGAGACCAAATGACATTGAAGTTAACAACTATAGGTCACCGTACGGCCTCTAACAATGAGCAAAATCCATACCGCATAGTCAGCTATAAAAATCACAAATGTCCCGAAATGACAAATGTAAAACCATTTCAAACGAGAAAACTAACGGCCTGATTTATCAACAAAACAATGAACGAAAAACAATTATGATGCGGTGTTAAACATGTTTGCGAGCGCCGAACCCTCCCCCAACCTGGGAGAGTGGTTTAACAGTAAAATTTATGAACAAACTATAAAAAAAAACAGTTGATCGATATAAAGCAGACAAAAAACACAGACACAGACCGGACGTGGCAGGGTTTTTATTCATCCCCACAAAAAAAACCCGACACTAAATATAGATATGAGAGTACTCACAGTTACTGACAGCTAGTTCAAAGCCAATAATAACTAAAACATAAATCATGTTTCTAAGACTACAATATCAATCAGTACACATCCAACATCCAAATGGATTTAGTGTAAAGACGTAATTGATAGTCAGAGAAAAACATGACATAGTGCAATGCCAAAATACAGATATCAACAGATTGTATGTACATATGTATATGTATATAAAAAAAACATTTGTTTGGTTTTAATTAAATTTAATCAATATTTATACCATTAAAAACAATATTCAAAGATCTTATTACAATGTTAAATTGTTAACCTGCTAGAACAAGTTTATTTAACGGATCGATAAGTTTACCAGGATCGTAATTGAATTTCTGGGCTCGGTAAACAACATATCTGTGAAAATTAGAATGTGCTATAAAGTAATAAAATAAGTTTCCTACAGGTAGAGCCAAACGTCCAAACCAAATGTGTGTATCTATGGAAGAATTAAGTAAAATCTTTAAGTAATTTGTGGTAACGAAATCCCTGACTTAAAGTCATATGAAACTTCAAATTAAAAAAGAAAAGTTTGATATGTTTTATATACTTGAATGGCTAAGTTTTACTATAAAACAAGTGTACGTGAACTTTCTTCTCAAAGAAAATTCTTTATATTATCAAATATTTCATAAATGTGCTGCTATTGAATTATTGTCTTCCCGTACACGAATTCGCCGATATATTTCCGTATGCATTGACCTTAACTACGAGACCTCTCGTTAGAACTTCAATCACCGCAAGCGCAAGTGCGAGGGAAAAGCGATACGAAAGAATGACAACAAATCATTTAACAACTGTTAAGGAAAAGTTTAATTAACATATGGAAATGCACGGAAAATATGAAACAAAATATGGCTCTATTAATTCACTTATTTGTCTCGTGCTGTTGATTGTTTATCAATGTCACGATCCGGTAAACTTCAGCAACAAACTCGAAACTTAATTATCTTGCGATCAACAATGACTGAATGAAATATTATTTGTCGATAATACGTTATAGATTCACAATACATATAAAATAAAACGTGCATACAGGACTTAGTTTAGTATATATGCATACATTGGTTCAATAATTTCGATGACATTAAAATTACAAGAAACGCGTTTCGTATGACATAGATGATTTACCAGTAGTACATAGATTACTTTCATTGAAATCCAAAACGTCACTTCATACAAGAGCAGAGCGAACGAGTTGTGATATATAAACAACGTAAGATGGTGCCAAAGGAACATCACCATCTTAAAAAGAAAAATTAGCAATAGGGAAAGAAAAATCGTCCCTTTTTGTCGTAAATTTTGATGTAGAACTTCCTGTGTAAAACTGCAATATCTTAATCTAGGAGAGGACAGTAATAAACGTTTATTTTTTATTTATTTAAAGTAATTTCCTTTGGGTAAATGTCGGCAGTATATTTAGAAAATTCTTCATTATTTAACAAAAAATTACCATCAAAATAACGATAACTGTTGTTGAATTTATCAATTAAATGCAATTTAGACGGGTCTTTACTGAGTTTTGTTTTAATAGTCTAGTCAATTTAGTGAACAACCTGCAACTAATTGCAACACAAAGTTTTTCTCTGAAAAACAAGTCTGTTACTATCTATGAATAACATACTAAAACTATACAAAAATATGTTTTGCGGAAAGTGGTGTAATTTATAAAAATGTTTAGTAGTAAAAGTAAGGTTATATGAGTTGCTTCCCCTTATTTCCCAAAGTTGAAAAAAATTAAATTATACAAAAAATGTTCTGTAGTTTTTAAAACAGTTGAAATAATACAATACAATACATAATTATTTCAATTTAAAAGAATAATATTACAAATGAATCACTTTCCTGTCTCAAAATTTGTATATTTGAATAAGGATATAGACCGAGATTGTGTTCTGCTATTTTACAATCCAAGAATCTAACTCCCCAAAATAGTGTTGGTAAGTAACCTATAAATGGAAAACTGTGCTGAATTAGAGTTACCAACTTAGTCACATTCTTACTTGGTATTTGAAAGAATTCTGCCCCTGTATTAAAGGCACAGACAGTTAATTTTTTGTTGGGGGAGGGGTTCCAGAAAGTCATGTTTTGTTCTTTATAAAAAAAATGTTATTGCAAGATTCAAAGTCTTTAATGTATTTTTTTCCCCACAACTTTAGAAAGAAAACAATATATTTTTTTTTCATTTACCTTCTGGAATAAACATGTTAAGATTTAGAATTCAACAATGTTTCATAAAAAAATAAGAATGATGAGTGTTAAATGATTTTATGTTAAATATTTTTTCACAAATGAAAATTTCAGGCTCCTCGAAGCAAATAGCTACTCATGTAATTTGCGACGATCTCAGTACTCACACACCATATAAATAAAGCTTTGACTGTAACACTGAATCCACGTTTCACTTTGGTTACTAATCGGATGTGTACTTATTTATATTTTAGTCGGTGCCAACAGTATTTATTCATCAACTGTAATTACTAAGCTTTGAACTAGCTATGAGAACTCAGTGTCTTTTTGTTAATTGGTCATATACTCCGTGCTGATCTTTTTGAGTTGAGCCCTTTCCAACTGGTTTTTCCAATTTGTTCTTACGTTGTTTGCTATTTAAATAAAATTGAGAATGGAAATGGGGAATACTGTATGTCAAAGAGACAACAACCCGACCAGATCAAGAGCAGATAACAGCTGAAGGCCACAAATGGGTCTTCAACGAAACGAGAAAATCCCGCACCAGGAGGTGGTCCTCAGCCGGCCTCTAAATAAAAACTGTTCCTGATTATTGGAAGGTTGAGTGCTCGCAAACAGGGTTAACCCTACACACTATGAATATGATGATCACAAGTCAGTGGCCCTTTATTACTTGGTTGTTATTGTTTGCTGTCTGTCATATTTGTTTTTCCGTTTATTGTTTTAACATTAATCAGGCCTTTGAGTTTCTCGTTTGACTTGTTTTATATTTTGACGATGAGCTATAGTTGTTTACATCCACACCCACATCATTGATATCTCTTGTGGAAAGTTTTCTCATTGGTAATCATACAACATATTCTTATGTTTTTAAAGTGGGGAGATTTTATAATAAGTGGTGGTTTCATTGGCAAGCAATCAAACTTACTATCAAGAGATCACTGATAGAGTTTAGTGGACCATACAACTTAAACATTTATATTCTTTGGCATGAGGTGTATTTTTTAAAATATTTTTATAGTTTCGTTTAAATGAGTTGAATACAGGTCAGCATTCCGGAAGCAGAAAACAGCGTCTTTAACATTGATATATCTGTAATAGAGTATATTTATGAATAAAGAGAGATTTGAGGTTTTTAAAGTCAACTAGAAAGCAACCCAAACGATTAACAAAAACCAACAGACATACTTTCAGATAAGACATGACTATCTAAACGCTATCTCTGGCCATCAAAGTCGCCCACAGACACTACAACTTTTGATTCATACACAGATGATGCATGATCATTTTTTTACAGTTCTTAGCCTAAGCTGATTATCTTTTATTAAATTAATTCAATGAGATATATTAAATAAAGAACTTGGTAATGTTTTTTCTTTATATACTAGTAAGTATATTTATATCTTTGACCATAATATTTTCACATAGCAGACAACCCATGTTAGTTCTTTGTCATTACCATTTGGTTGATGTTTCAGACCACCACATACATGCAGGTTTATAGGGTACACACACAAGGCGCTGTTCCTATTAACACTTCCTCCAGGAAGTGATCCCATTAATTCATTCAACAGTGCTTATCTCATTTTCAACATCCAAAATTGGACCACTTTAGTACAATTACTATTTAGATTCAAGCTCTTGAGGTAAACTTATAATCGTATTGACAAAGCTGCTCTTGAAATTGCATTAAACAATATCATTTAATTTTTGATCTATGAGTTTGACTGTCCCTCTGGTATCTTTTGCCCCTCTTTTAATGCTAATTCAGTGAACTAGTATATGTTCCTAAATTTAAAAAGCTTATATATCTGAAATTAAACGTGGATATTGATAGAGCTTGCTAAATAAAATTAGCAACACATTAAGAGAAATCTGCAATCACATCGTCTGTGTTTAACTGTGACTTTATGCAATTCAAATATTGTAAAAGTAGCTAATGAAAAAATACACAAAAAGGACTACAGTCAATGACGATGCAAGGACACTAGAAAAATGAATTTTCCAGCAATTAACATGATAAAATCAAGTCAGTAACCAAACTGATTTACAGTTATTTTTGAACACAATCATTTTTGTCGAGCTGACATAATGACATCATCCAGTTTGTTGTTTAATAGTTTAAACTGGTTAAATGTGGAAAAACGCATTCAATATCAAAAGGCAATACTTGTATTTAAATCATTAAATGATATGGTTCCTAACTATTTACAAGAAAACTTTCATTTTATTGGTAATCAGAATTATAATTTACGTTCGGCTGATGAAAAACTATTAAATCTTCCGAAACCAAAAACAAACTGTTAAAAGAAAACATTTACATATTCAGGTTCTCAAATATGGAACAGTTTACCAAATGAAATAAAAATGAGTAATACACTTGTATCTTTTAAAACAAAATGTTACAAATTTTTCATCAATTGTGCAAATTAATATGCTTTTTCATTATTATCTAGATACAATTGTATATTGTGTATAATATATCATTATAATATTGTATGTACTTATAAATATGTTATTATTATTTTGAGGACTCTCAGGAAGATTAGTTTTAACTAATGGGATTATCCTCTTGAAATAAAGATTATTTATTTATTTATTTATTTATTTATAGCGATCCTACATTCCGTCGTCGTCGTCGTCGTCGGCGGCGGCGGCGGCGTCCACAAATATTCACTCTGTGGTTAAAGTTTTTGAAATTTTAATAACTTTCTCAAACTATCCTAGATTTCTACCAAACTTGGACAGAAGCTTGTTTATGATCATAAGATAATATTCAAAAGTAAATTTTGTAAAAAAAAAATCCATTTTTTCCGTATTTTACTGATAAATGGACTTAGTTTTTCTGCCAGTTTACATTACATTCACTCTGTGGTTAAAGTTTTTGAAATTTTAATAACTTTCTTAAACTATCTTGGATTTGTACCAAACATGGACAGAAGCTTGTTCATGATCAAAAGCTAATATCTAGAAGGAAATTTTGTTAAAATCTTGTTCAATTTTTTCCGTATTTTACTTATAAATGGACTTAGTTTATCTTCCAGTTAACATTACAGTCTGCAGTTTAAGTTTTTAAAACATTTTTTAGAATCATAAACTATCCTGGACTTTTACCAAACTTGGACAGAAGCTACTTACAATCAAAAGATAGTATAGAGAGGAATATATTTTATTAATTTTTCTCCTTATTTTTGTTGAGCGTGCGATTTTGCAACAGCAAAAGTAGGCGAGACACTGGGTTCCGCGGAACCCTTACGAATTTTTTGTTTATTATACCTACACGTAAAACTATAATTACTAAAAATCATAACCGAAATATAAGATAAAATTTCAAACTTCCACGAAATGCACATATTTAAAACTGAGTTTTACTGTGTTTTTGTTTATTCTATATTGTCTAGAGAAACTAGGGGAGGGTTGAGTTCTCAAAAAACATGTTTTACCCCTGCCACATTATTGCACCTATCCCAAGTCAGGAACCTCTAGCCTTTGTTTGTCTTGTGTGTGTTTTTTTTTTTGTGATAATTTTGGTTCATTTGTATGTACTGGAGTTTAGGGTGGTGTCCATTTTGCTGAACTAGTGTACAAAATAATTAAGGGGTCAGCTGAAGCCCACCTCCGTGTGCCGGATTTACTTGCTATGTTAAAGACCCATTAGTGGCCTTGTTTTCTCTTTGACACATTTCCTGTTTCCATTCTCCATTTTTTCGTTTTAAAAAATCAAACTAGAAATAACCAAGATTTTAAAATTTTCATTTTATATGCCCCTCACTTAGGGGGATTATGTTTTTCTGTCTGTGCGTCTGTTCGTTCGTCCGTCTGTCCTGCTTCAGATTAAAATTTTTTGTTAAAGTTTTGGTCAAGAAATTTTTTGATGACGTTGAAGTCCATTCATATTGAAACTTAGTACAAATGTTCCCTATGATAAGATCTTTCTAATTTTAATGCCAAATTAGAGTTTTGACCCAATTTCACAGTCCACTGAACATAGAAAATGATAGTGCGGGTGGGGCATCCGTGTACTATGGATATATTCTTGTTTTGTAGTTAGTGTCTAAAACAAAATATTTCACACAACAAATTGATTATTATTGATATCGTTAACAAGAGGAATACATATGCGATAAACATAAGATTATATAGTCTGTCTATAAAGATCCTATGTTAAAAGTTTTAACCATGAATAATCGAGTTTTTTATTTCCATTTTTTCACACAATTTTTCTCTACAAATCACATTTTACACAAAAATTACAATTTTTTTAAATACTAATAACTATAGGGCTTCTTAAGATAAACATCGGATAGTATTCTCTATTTTCTGTCAAGATTCCAATTTGAAAGTTTTAACCATCAATAACCGAGATATCTTCATTTCCAGTTTTCCGGGTTTTCGGTCTTAAAACATATATTAAACCAAAATTACCCAAATATAATATTGATAACTAAAGGACTTCACAAATAAAACATAAAATAGTATGTTCTTTTTCTATATAGATCAAATTTCAAAAATATTAACCATTAACAACGGAGATTTTCTACGTTTCCAGTTTTCAGCGTTTTTTCACTTAATATCACTCATTTCACCTCAAAATTACTTAAATATGAATAATAATAACTAGAGGACTACATAATACTCTATTAAGATAAGGTTTCCTGTCTTTAACAAGCTTTAGGTCTAAAAATGTAACCATAAATAACATTTTTTCTTCTTTTCCAGTTTTCAGCATTTTTTCTCTAAAAACCACATATTTCACCCCAAAATAACCTTTTCCGGAAACTATATCAATGTATAGTTTTAGTATGTTGTTAGTACAAGTCTATATTATAATTTGCACTTAAAAAACCTTGTGTTGCAATTAGTTGCAGGTTGGGCGATTTTAGAGCTAAATTGACTAGGCTATAAACTGTGATTCATAACAGTACACGAACAAGTCTGTTATTAAAGGTGTGTAATTGGTGCCCATAGGAATACCTTTAACCTGTCGATACACTGTATTGCCGAAACGTACATACATATTGTTAAGGAGAAAATCAGCAGCTTCAATCATCTCATCATACCTCCAGTAAGTATATCTACCATATTTACCTTTCTCATTAGAGAAGAAGGCTTTAAATGAGTTACAGCAAATATATTTTCAATCAGATTTTTCAAACGACCATTTAATTAAATAGGAAAATTTTTGTTTGATAAGATTGAGTAGAAGTGTATTGTAAAAAGTTGAAAAGTCAAAACCGTCCACAGAATCAAAAAGACCATCAAAATCACGCAATGTATCTAAAACATCCAAAGAATTGTTTACACTCCAAAAATAGTTAATTCCACTATTATCATATGTTTTATTACAAAAAGTAATGATAAGTTCTTTGATAGTAAGGAACTAGTTAAAAGCACTGAAAGATTAGTTGTAGAACACTTACAAGAGGTCGAGACGAAACGATATTTACGGGTTTTTTTTATGTAGTCTGGTTTCAACGACATTTCGTCAAAATATAATTTGCTGTAACAGCACCACAATTCAGTTTATTACCCTGTTATGCTGGCTATCAATAAAAAGAAAGAGCGACAATCATTCCAATTACTTAAAGAAATAGAAACCTTCAATGTATACGTATTCAAAACGGTCATAAATATAAAAAAAAAGATACCAATTAAAACAATGGTCACAAACACTTTACAAAATCAAAGAAATATTTATTCAGTGAAGTTCATGTGCTGATTCATTTTAAATGTCCAATAAGTAATTTTCATTTGATAAGAAAAAAACTTTGAAGTTCTGAAAATCGCTTGATCAGTTATATCTCCATTAATTGATTTTAACAAGAATCCACAAGTCACTTAATCTTGCAGTAGAATGATTTTAACGTTCATAAAATTATACTGGAATTTCCGTTAAAGTGACAATACTTTTTTTTATTCGAATGTGGTGTAATTACTTAGTCACGAATTCAACAAAACAGTCAAGAGGATACGTCTTACTTCCATGATAGTTCTAGAAACTATTTTTTTCTTGTAAACATGCGCAGGACGTTGGTTTTAATAATTTTGTTGGGCGAATTTCACATATCTTCATCATATAAGGAAGGTTTTTATCATCTATTAAATGGGCTAAGTGGAACTGCCTCGCCAATTTGGACACAGAAAGGATTAACACATATTCATTGCTCATATTTATGCATGGAGACTCCTCTATGCAGTGCTTTGGAATATAATTATTTACATTTTGAATGTAAAATGTATTATGAATTTGGAATAAAACCATCCACGAATGATCATACAACAATGTTTGGTGGTGCGTATATATTTCTTTTAATCTATGTTAATATAGTTATATAGTAAGACAAATACAATCCACTCTTTTAAAAGCATTTTTCTTACTTTTTCAGAAAACTATAGAAAATCTAAGATTGGTTATGAATTGAACTGAATTGTTAATGACTTTCACCGATTGTTTTAATAAGAATCGGTTGAAGACATTACGTTTCGAGTGAACAATATACTGTCATCCCACAAAATTTTGCGGGTAGAAAAATACTTCGAGTATACATTAATCATTGCAAAAATGTCAAAGTTAAAAAATCGTGAATATAAATCTCCAAAAATAGGCTAAAAAGGGTAAAAGCTTAAAACGTAACCGCGAAAATAAGTTGGTTTCCAGTATAAGGGCATATATCTTGAAGTTATGTACATTTTGAATGCCTTATTCCCTCGGTTATTTTGTTCGTATAAGATTTTGTTATTAAATAAACCCATCATAGATACAGGATTAACAATTTTGTAATATCTATATATAGTTTCCCTATTTAACAAGTTTGTTGAAAAATCTGATTGCAAAGTTATTTCCTGCAACTCATACAAAGCCTTCATCTGTATGAAAAAGGCAAACATGATAGATATACATGTACTTACTGAAGTTGTGATGAAATGTTCTCCTTGACCACATCTATGTACGTTTTGGCAATAAAGTTTATCAACGGGTTGTAGGTATTCCTATTGGCACCAATTGCGCCCCTTTAATAGCTTGTTCCTGACTTTAATGAATCACAGTTTATGGCTAAACTCACTAAAGATCCGTCTAAATTCCATTTAATCGATAAATAACACTATTCCGTTATCGTGATGCCATTTATTCGTTGAATATTCACGAATACTCTAAATATACTGCAGAAATTTACCAAAAGAACTAACATCAAATAAATCAATTATAAACAGCAAAAACTGTCCTTTTCTATCTTTAGATATTTCATTTTTACACGGGAAATTCTTCGCAAACATTTATGACAAAAGGAACGACTTTTGTTCCATATAGTAAATTTTCCTCTTTTTCTTTGACGGTGATGTTGTTTCGGAACCATCTTACGATGTTTATCTATCCAAACTCAGGTTTCCAATTCTGTAATTAGATGTTCGAGTATTGTTTTTTTCGGTATAAATATTAATTTTCTTATCATTAAATTAAAACCAAACTAAAATTATTGGTATACACATATGTACATTCATGTTCTCACAATCTGTCGTTACCTATATTTGTGCATTTCACAAGGTCATGTTTTCTCTGAGTTTTAATTACGTATTCACACTAAATCCATAGGATTGAGGATGTGTACTGATTGATATTTTAGTCTAAGACACGTGATCTTTTTATAAGTTGTTATTGGCTTTGACCTAGCATTCAGTAACCAGGAGTACTCTCAGATCTGTACTACTTGTTTTTGATTTAAATGTCTTTTTTGATCGAGTTAAGCCATTTCAATTGATATTTTATAGTATGTCTTTTTATGTTGTAATGTCTCAGATCAGGGTGAAGGTTGGCGCCTGTTAAAACGTATAAACCCGCTGCATTTGTTTGCACCTGTCCTAAGTCAGGAGCCTGTTGTTCAGTGGTTGTCGTTTGTTCGTGTGGTTCATCAGTGTTTCTCTTTTTTCGTTTTTTATATAGATAAGACCATTGGTTTTCCTGTTTGAATTGTTTTACACTAGTCATTTTGGGGCCCTTTATAGCTTGCTGTTCGGCGTGAGCCAAGGCTCCGTGTTGAAGGCCGTACTTTAACCTATAATTGTTTACTTTTTGTACATTGTGACTTGGAAGGAGAGTTGTCTCATTGGCACTCATACCACATCTTCTTATTTATATTTGTTTCATTTGTGTTTTCGTTTTTTTTTGTGCTTTATATCGACCTCGTGAGTTAAGCCCTTTAAACTGACTGTTATAGTTTGTTCATATGTTGTACTGTTACACCACTGTCTCGGGTTAGAGGAAGGAATTGGCACCAGCAAACCTTTTTACCCCGCAGAATTTTGTATGTTCCTGTCCCAAGTCAGGAGCCTGTAATGCAGTGGTTATCGTTTGTTGATGTTTACCATATTTTTTTAACGTTTATTGTAATGTACATAAAACAGGCCGTTAGTTTTCTTGTTTGAATGGTTTAACATTGGTCATTTTATGGCCTTTTATAGCTTACTATGAGGTTTTGGTTGTGCTTATTGCTGAAGGCCGTACGGTGACATATAGTTGGTATCTTCTACGTTATTTGGTCTCTGCTGGAGAGTTTTCTTATAGCCAATCTAATCTCATTTCCTTATTTTTATAAGTTTAAATTTACACTTGTGGATTATAGTAATAAGATCAAATATCATATACACATACAAGTATTTACTTTCAAAAAGTGTCTTTTTTGTTTTGTTTTTTGTACAGATTAAAATGGATGGAATATTAAGGAAATTCATGTGAAATGATCGGTTTCTTGGTTTAACATTCATTTGCCGGGAGGATTTATGACTATATATTTTTAAAGGAAATTCTTAATCCATGGAAGAATGGTGTACACGAAATGTACTAAGCTTCAAGATATATTTAATGAAGTCTCCAAATACAAAGGACATCTTGTTTGCTCATAAAGTAATGATTTGAAGAGCATCAAAAATAAAAAAAATCAATAAATTGTATCAAACCAGACAAGGGTCATGTTTTCGTGAGGGTAGAAAAATTATTTCGAATGATTTTATAGGTAAATATATAGTAAATACATTAAATGACGTATCAACGATATTTCATGTTAGCACTAATGGACTGGTGATACCCTCGGGACATGAAAGTTAATCTATGGCATCGACCCAGTGGTTGTACAAACTCATCAGAGATACCTCGATTACAATTGTGTACTTTAGGCGCGCGTTTCGGCTACACAAGACTCACAAGTGGTGCTTAGTGGAGTTTTCCTAAAAGTGCCTTGTAATCGCATCATTTTGTACTGCTAATATATAAACAAATCAAGTATACCAGGCTTATAATTGTGAACGCCATACGCGCGTTTCGTCTTAAAAAAACATCAGTGACGCTTGAATTAAAAACAAAGATAAAAGGCCTAATCAGGTACGAATTTGAAGAGCATTAAGGACCCACAATTCACAAAGGTTTTGCCAAATACAGGCCAGGTAATCTATTCATGGGGTAAAAATTGTTAGTATTTCGAACAGTTTAATTTTGTAAACAGTTGATTTATAAAATGACCATTTCAATAATATTCCATGTTTCTGCAAAACTGCTGGCTACTGGGCTGTAGATGAAACGTAGTACATAGGTATGATCCTAACATACAGCTATTTACATAGCTAGGATATGCAGGTAAAACGAGTTTTATATAATAATTGCCCTATAAACTTAAGAATGTTTACCCTATCAATATTGCGTTGCGACTGTTCTTCAATAGTTTATTTGATTTACATGAGATTGATATATTGCTTATTTCTAATACGCAATTGTACAAGTTGGTATATTTTCAGATAATGAAAATTTTCTAGGACCAGCAGTGTAAGTCATAATTAGCAGATTTCTTTAACAGTATAATGAAAAAATCTAAAAGTGGTATGGTGATTAATTAGTCAGTTTCATAAAAAAAAAGTGTGGTGAGCTTAGTTTGAGAAGGAGATATGATAGTAGCATTACTTTACCCATTGAATAGACTATTTTCATATTACCGACTTTGATTTTATATTTTTTCGACAGGTTACCTACTCTTTCGCAGGACATGCTGGTACTCGGTCAAGGAAATTTTCTCAATGCTCTTCAACTTCGTACTTCATTTAGCCTTTTAATTTTGTGATTCGAGCGTCACTGATGACTCTTTTGTGGGCGAAACGCGCGATTGGCGTAATTAATATTAATCCTGGTATCTATGATGAGTTTATTTACAACCAATGGGTCGATGCCCATGCTTTTGGAGGTTTCTCTCCGAGGGTATCACCAGCCCAGTAGTCAGCACTTTTGTATTTTTTTTTAAATATAAAGCAGCATGAATAATCTGAAATAATACAGTAAAACAGATATTGATATAACTCAGAAGCGATCATATAATTTATGCAATGTATATACAAGTTGCAAATTAAGCAAGATAATGCTGACTTTGAGATATTTTATTCTTGTATTTTAAACTGAGGAAAAAGTAAAAGCATAATATCATTATGTAAAAAGCAAGAAAGCAAAATGATATGTAAGGAAATTGTGACACAAAACAATTCACAGACATATAATTGATGCCTTTTTCATCTACTGAAAAATCGATAGGAAATGTTTATGTAAAGTATATTATATCACGAATAAAGCCTGAACGGGATACATGTATAAAAACGTTAGTTTCATTAGATGTTTGTTATCAATATGCAGTTTATTTTAATATATATGTTCTTCTCGTATAATTTATAATGACATGATACTAAACCCCTAACGGAAGAGATTGTGGTTGATTATCATATGACAAGATATAATCTTTCGCTCACTTTAATCGAGGTCTGGTGCTGGCATGTCAGTAATTGCTAATAGTCCGTTGTAAATATTTGTTAATCATTGTAATTTTGCTTAGTTTCTCCTGTTACCTATTCTAACATCGGACTCTGACTTTTTTTAACTGAGTTTGATGTGGGTCTTGCTGTGTGTTTGCTTATTCTACATTGGCTAGAGGTATAGAGGTATTGAGATCTCACAAACATGTTTAACCCCGCCGCATGTTTTCGCCTGTCCCGAGTAAAGAACCTCTAGCCTTTGTTAGTCTTGTGTTTTAAAAAAATCGGTTAATTTGCATGTTTCAGAGTTTAGTGTGGTGTCCATTTCGTTGAACTAGTGTACATTATTTAGGGACTATCTGAAGCCCACCTCCAGATGAAGGATTTTTCTTGCTGCGTTGAAGACCCATTGGTGACATTGGGATGTTTTCTGCTCTTTGGTCGGGTTATTGTCTCTTTGAAACATTTCCCGTTTCCATTCGCTATTCTATAATTCTTTTGATAACAAAAACAAAACCAACCAATATTCTGATATATTTGCGTAGACTGTTGATACTATAGCCTCGTTATCCTGGTTAAGGCGATTCCTTTATAATGTACATTTATGCAGGCGATCAGATCTCATAATCGATAAAAATGACAGATCAAACTTATCAAACAAAAAGAAAAACCAACCGATATTTTGATATATTTGCTTAAACAATTGATACTATAGCCTCGCTTTCCTGGTTAAAGCGATTACTTTATACTCAATATACTGTACATTTAGGCAGGCGATCAAAACTCATTATCGATTAATTAGATGACAGATCAATGTATCAAACAAAAACAAAACCAACCGATATTCTGATATATTTGCGTAGACAAGTGATACTATAGCCTCGTTTTCTGGTTAATGTGATTTCTTTAAACTGTACATTTAGACAGGCGATTATATCTCATAATCGATTAGGATGACAGATCAATATATCAAACAAAAAGAAAAACCAACCAATATTCTGATATATTTGCATAGACTAGTGATACTATAGCCTCGTTTTTGTTTGTTAAGGCGATTCCTTTATACTGTACATTTAGGCTGTCGATCAAATCTCATAATTGATTAAGATGACAGATCAATGTATCATACAAAAAGGGAATCGCAAGAACTCCAAATTCAATGAGGCATGGTAAGCGTTTCCTACTTTACATGCATCATTCGCCATGCTAATCTACAAAATGTTACAATCTTGAAGAGCGTTTCTTTACAATAAGTTAATTGTTTCATTAACCGTTTTACCAAAGCCATCGCTTTGGCAGTTGTTTTTTCACTTGTTACGTTGATTAATAATGAAGGATTTTGTCAGTTTGTTTGGACTTCCCCTTTTTTAATTTGATTTGGAGTTCGGTATTTTTGTAATACTTGTTTTTCTTTGTTTTACTTCCTTTTGTTGTATTAAAGCTATGTTAAAATGTACCAACATATAAGAATATTTTCAATCTGTAGTGTGAAGTGTAAAAATATTGATATCTCATTTCAATTACATTACGTATCAGATGTGCATCTTTTTTCTATTAAGCTGTTCCGATTTGACACTTACAGATACAGTTATTTGTATACGCTGTCACAGCACGTAGGCATTATTTAGTGCCCTTAACCTCAGTTAACATAATATTTTGTTTAGCTTTTGGTTTTTTGTTGCATGTCATATGTCAACAGTCCTATTGACGTTTTATATGACGTATACTCTAACTGTAATTGATCTACAAAATGTATCTTAATAAGAAATTAACAAATGTTTGTCTTAAGACGTAAGAGTAAAGAAATAAGGTTTCCTGGACTATACTAATGCTCGTAGTCGTTATGAGTCGCGTTGATTAACTGTATCTTTTCTTTTCGATTAAAACAGTGGGGAAAATTGTATCCACGAGGTTTGATACAAAGTCATGGTCCGTAATGTTCTTTAACATGGATCTACAAGCACGAAATGAAGTTGGTGCTTTCAAATGTTTCAAATACCATTCACCCTTTTCACTATTGTATCTTCCTATATAAAATCTGCATATATTTTTCTAACTGATGTCAAATGATTACGGATAATACAATAGTGCAGTTGGAAAATCGTATGTATCTTCATGTGAGGAAGTTGTGTGAAAATTAAGTATTGTTGAATTAAATGCATAATAGACATTTATAATGAATATAGTTTCATTCAAAATACTTTAGAAACAGATGGCAATCGTCTCAGTAATGTTAATAAATAAGTTAAATATATTTATAGCAAAGAAAGTGTATAGAATAAATTATATACCTATATGGAGTTACTTTCTTTCAGAACGACAGGTCATTCTTTTGAGGAAACAACCTGGACGATACCAAGTTTCAATGAAATGTGCTTCAAGGCATAACATATGACCTGAGTCAGGTCATTATTTTCCCTGATTAAAATGCAAACTACAGATTACTAGAACATTTAATCCGTGTGTTGTTGCCAATTGGGTTTTATTGTACAATTTTCTATCTTTAACACTTTTAATAACATTTAGACAGAAATAATTCTTTAATCCGTGTATTAGACTGAAACAAATACCCTTTACTCTATTAAATGACAAAACATTCCTATTTTCTACAGGAGAACAGCCACGTTCTTTAAAAGGGGGCTATAATATTTCATCCTGATTCTCAATTTTTGAAGAAAAAATGTATTGCCTGACAAAAGGAGAGAAAACAATGATTAAAAAAAGTTCGTTAAAAATTGTTGAAAAAATAATTTGCCTTTCTGCGATAAAATGTCACGAAACAAGAGAAATCACACAGCACCCCTTTTATATAGATTATATGATAATTACTCAAAAAAAGACTTGCATTTTCGTACATCTTAACAATTCAGTTGCTTCTAGCTTATTTAATTACAATAGCATTTATATTGTAACTGGGCAGTGATTTCTAATGTTTATACATGTATCTAGATTAATTAGTGAGTTTTATTTTACATTAAAAATGAGCCGTAGGACGTTGACGTTAATGTTTCAGAAAAGAAAATCCAACTTCAATGTGATTGGTAAAATAGTATTCAACTTCTGGAAATCTTTGCAGAAAATAATATTTTTTGACGGTATATCAGACAGACAGATAAAGCATATTTTAAGGTGTATCTTGTATAACACATCTCGTGGTGTCAGTATTGCCCAAAGAAAGACCCCCCTCTGGTCGATCTTTCATTTGATCAATCCTGACACCCCTCGGTGTGTTATACGACAAAACACCTTAAAATATCTCAACTTGTTTGATTCGCTCGTGTATGTAACAACGTATTTGATCTTAACGAAAGAAACCTCTGTATTACTGAAAAATTATTACACCAGGGTTTTCGATATCACAAACTAGCCAAAACATTTACTAAATGTTAGTACATCGGTACAAGGACATCATTCGTAAATATAAATCAACATGCAGACATCTTATACGTTCAGGTATTTCACATCCAATCTTTTATCGTAATATTCATACAAAGCACAAAAATGTCGATATTCACCTCAAAGGCTAACCAAACCTTTAAACAGCCTTATTCAGAAGGGATATAGTTACGATACTGTTGTCAGGTAATTAAAGATGGCATATTTTGGTATTAATATTGATTCACTCATAGGGTCTTTGCATCGGAAATAAACACAATTATGCTAAAACCAGTTGTTGGCATGATACGGGTTATGTTCTTCTCATATTTTTTATGATGGTATGTTACTAAACCCTAACGGAAGGGATTGTGCTTGATTTTCATATGATGAAGACATAATCTTTCAATCAGTTTAACTGAGGTTTTGAGCTGGCATTTCAGTAACTGCTAGTAGTCCTTTGTTAATTTATGTATCATTGTCATTTTGCTTTGTTTCGTTTGTTACCTATTCTGACATCGGACTCGGACTTCTTTTAAACTGAGTTTTACTGTGCATATTGTTGTGTGTTTGTTTATTCTACATTGGCTAGAGGTATAGGGGGAGGGTTGAGATCTCACAAAACATGTTTAACCCTGCCGCATTTTTGCGCCTGTCCCAAGTCAGGAGCCTCTGGCCTTTGTTAGTCTTGTAAGTTTTTTAATTTTAGTCCATTTATATGTTTTGGAGTTTAGTGTGACGTCCATTTTCATTGAACTAGTACACATTTTTGTTTATGGGCCAGCTGAAGCCCGCCTCCGGGTGCGGGATTTTCTTGATGTGTTGAAGACCCATTGGTGGCCTTAAGCTGTTTTCTACTCTTTGGTCGGGTTGTTGTCTCTTTGACACATTCCCCATTTCCATTCTCAATTTTATTTATCTATAACATAATAAGAGAAGTGAAGCTTCGTAGAGTTTCTCGTAGAGAATTAACTTGGGGAACAGAATATTTCTAATTTAAAAGGCATTTGTTTTCATTTGAAATCGTTGTATTTATATATGTTTTTTTGTATTTAATTCATGGTATTATGTAAAGGTTTTGATGCATCGAGGCGCATGTCTGAATCTCACCAGAAACACTCAGGGCCAAATGACTTTAGATTAATTAGTGAAAACAAACCCACATATATATCATATATGTTCAGTTCATCATACCACCAGTGGAGCAGCATCTTCGTACCCTTCCGAAGCACCTGCGGACCGCAGGTTTTGGTGCAGTTTGTGTTGCTCAGTCTTTAGTTTTACATGTAGTGTTTTAAGAACTATTTTTTGTTTTAGTCGTCCTTCTATTTTTCTTTTTTTTTGCAATGGCGTCATCAGTTTAAATTAACAATGTCCCCTTCATATATTCCGCCTCTTCGTTTTCAATAGACGGATTTGCCAATCTAAAGTCGGCAAAATCTTTCTTAAATTATCCGTTTATAAAATAATGAATAATTAAGAAAAACTAAGCTTTCAATTCCCTCAGGTAAAGTTTACCTTAGATAGATTTGGCAATCATATTAAGGTCCGTTTTAGTCAACTGTTTCGATTTTCATACATTTTTTGTTGTTTTTAAATATTCGGCTTTGAGAGTTCCTGATAAAGGTAAATCCAGAAAAGCGCTTCGAACAAATGAAATGTATAAAGTGTTTTTATTTTCTTTTTTTCCAACTGAGAAATGACAAGTTGGATATAAAAAATGTCAAGTTGGAACTGATTTGGCTGGATATCTAAACAGTTCAAATCGTGCTTATTTGAAGATACAACTGAATAGTCGAATAGCTCAATTAATGGTTTTTGTATGATAATGTGGCTGGATAGATAAAACAGTTCAATTGATTAGCATCTAATAGGCATAGTTTTACTTCCACGAACAAATGTTTCGTTTGGAATATCTGTTTTCCCTTAACTAATTCAAATTCAAAAGTAACATCATCTCGAACAATGTTTAAGCATTCATTATGATCACTTAATTGCATGTTTTGATAAACGACATAATTTCGTTTAATTTGCTGACTTAAAGCTGTCATACAACATTTTTTAGTAAAATTATAAGACTTTTTAAGCGTAAATAAGGAAAATGTAAGGAGTTTGATTTTCATCCTTCATATTATGTAAATATCATGATTAACCTTAATGTGATTTGATTGTCATGATAAGAACATACGTTTTGATAAAACTTAAGAATCCTTATGTTTAGCAGACATGAATTACTCTCAGCGATCAATAAAGAATTTCAAGCATTTTCTGATGTTTAAATTGCGTGTGTTTTAGCTTCAATAAAAAAAAACTAGGGATTTAATATACAGAAAATGTCCTTGTACTTGAAATACGTTAATTGAAATTGCTCGTTCGAGGAGAGAATGATTGCATGGTTTGGCTGATTTAAAATGAATAGTGCAATTGAGTCGACCTAATCATTATTTGAACTATGGAAATAAATTAAATCAGCTTAGTCAATTCAACATCATTATACAAAATATAAATGATTGGTTTTGATATATTTTACAAGGCTAAGCCATTTGAGTTATCCAAAGAACTAATCATACCATGGAAACAAGTCAGTTAACTGAAATAACTAAACTGAAATCCATTATACAAAATATAAATTCTGGCTGGTCTGACGGATTTGAAATGGCTTGTACAATTGAATCAATTAGTATTTTTGTATGATCATTTGAATGGATAGACATGGGATAGAAATGTTATGAAACCCAATTGATGTATTACAAAGTTTAAAAAGGTATTGTTTCGCGTCTAGGAAAATAGTGTTTCTGTGGTACGTTTGTTGTTTTTTTTATCCTTTCTTCATTCTGAAACTAAAATCTATCTTCATGTTTAAGCATTTATTTTGATTATTCAATTGTAAATAAAAAAAATCCGATATAATGTTATTTTCTGCTGCAATTGCAAACTTGAAGCTGTCATACTGCAAATTTTAAGAACCAAGCTGAAAGACTTTCCAAACCGGACGAAAGGGAACTTTTGGGATGTTGGTTAGAACTCTTTAAGTTATTGCAATTTTATTTGAAATATAATAAGTTGCATAAAATTTATGGGTTCAAATGTTCAGCGAAATAACTCGCTGCCAGCCATAAATATTTTTTTCTAAAGTTTTAATTGCGTGTGTTTGAGCTTGATTACTTTTTTTTATTGATTTCATCAGCAGTATAATTTGAAAAATTTCCTTGCATCTTTAAAATTATATTGAATCAGATATATATATATATGTTGATACCATACGATTTTTAATATCATATTATCTCATTGCCTATAAGCATAGTGAATCTTCTTTCGTAAAATCATCATATTCAGTGCAGGAAAAATCAAGAGTTTAAATAAGGCTTGGAACAGGTAACGGTGTAGTTAATGTCCTAAGCAACTTCAATGACGTAGGATATGACGTCATGCAAATTTTAATAAAAGATAGCAACTGCCTATGCAGATAATATATTTAGGACATGGGTAAATAAAAGTCACATAATAAAACAATTGTTGACTTTTAATATCCGTTCATACAATGATTTATCAACCCCAGAATATGACATTCACCATGGTCCATTGTCATCGGTGGATGTCATATTCTTGGGTTTGATACATCATTGTTTCAACCTCATCAAAATTATATTTTGACATTAAAATATTTTCATCAAAAAATATTTGCTTACATTTTTCAAATTTTAAACGTTGGGAATTGTGAACACCATCGGTATTTGGTAGGGTTCATTTTGCTTTAGTTTTCCGAGTAGTGTCTTGTAGAATTTTGTTTGTCTTTTCGTGGTTTTTTTATTTTGACCTTGCTAATGTCCGTCTTTTTTCCAATTATGATTTTTTTTATCGTCCACTTCGTATTTCCCCCTCTGAATAAGGTATTTATTTAAAAGAAGAAGGAGCACGAAGCACAGGCTGGGACATAGCACGTTTCAATTTCAGTTAAATTTAAGTATGTTATTCCTTTTTAATATGAATTACATTCATCAAATCATGTTCGTTATGGATGATCTTCATTGCTAGATATCTCAACATACATGTAAATGTGAAATTTCCAAAATGTTATAATCAAGTATTTTCCATTTTCGCTAGGAAGTGGATAACTGGGTAGCAGGTTAATAGATATTTGCACCTATGCTAAAAAATAGAAAAGTTAAATATCCGGTTTTAATATAAAATATCATAATGATCGCGGTCGTTTTCGGTAATTTTTTCTATTTAATAAATCTTAAAATTATTCGAAACATTAAAGTTTTTCTTTCATAGGAATAGATGGTTTAAGTGAGATTTAGCACAGCTTTTGGAATATTTTTTATTTAATGCTTATCATTTATTTATTTGGTATTCCAATTTGTTGTTATTCATGCGCCATTGATATGAGTTTTATGTAAGCAACACATGCGTCAGTCGTATCAAATTATAAATCTGTTATCTTTGATGGCTTTATGTCCCACTGAGTGGATACTAATTGTGTATCACCTGCCATTGCTTACATGATATATCATCGATGCAGTCATTATCTGTAAATTCCCTGTTCATTAAATATTCAAGTCATTCGAAACAGTAAGGGTTTCTACCCCAGGCATATATTGCCTTAATCATATTAAGCACAACCTTATTGCAATTTTTGGTGTCTCAATGCTCTCTTATTTCATAATATATTTGGCCTTCTGAATTTCTTTATTCAAAAGCCACTTAAGAGTCAATTTACACAAAAAGAGTAGGTAGGCATTTCTGGGAATTCTGACGATAAAAAAGGCGTCTGTACTAAAGATAATGAGTTAGATTTTAGGTTCGTACCTCATAATTTATCACATGATTAATATTTGTCATTTGGTATTAGTTCTTGTGAGCGTTTTCAATATTTTGCATCCTAAACATTTGATTGTAGAGTTCCTGTTTTCGGTTAAAACGGAAACACATGTTATGAACTATGAAATATGAAGAATACGTTCAAATTACTACTGATGAATCCGTATTGGTGAATATTGCAGTGAGGCCTTGTAGTAACTCCACCAGATTTTAGGGTTAAGAAACTCTAATGTTGAAATGATACATTTTGGTTTAATATATTCATTTTATAGGCTATGTTATTTTAACTAAACTAATACAGGAACTCCTTCAACCAAAGATGAATTTATTATTTTATAACATTATTGGCTTGTTCCTTTCTGAGTTGGATACTTCCAAAATATTTTAAATAGTTTCAGTAGCTTAACAACATCTAGCGTGCATTATAAATTCGTTTGATATCTGGTAACGTATTCTATGATCAGATATCGTATGCAATGAAACCAGCAGTGTTCTGTGGTTTAACGTACAGTGATTCTTTGGAACTTTGAATTTATTTTCATATCTTTTTGGAAACTTCGTACCTCATAATTTATCACATGAATAATATGTATCATTTGTTATTCGTTCTTGCGAACATTTTTGATATGTTGCATCCTAATTTTTTTATTGTAGAGTTCCCGCTTTCGGTTATAACGGAAACACATGTTATGAACTATGAAATATGAAGAATACGTTCAAATTACTACTGATGAATCCGTATTGTTGAGGATTTCAGTGAGGCCTTGTAATAACTCTACCAGATTTTAGTGTTACAAGTTCTAATGTTGAAAAAATGCATTTCCGTTTAATATATTCATTTTATAGGCTATGTTACTGTAATTAAACTAAGACTGAGACTCTCTCAGTCAAAGATGATTTTTTATTTTATAACATTATTGGCTTGCATTTGCTCCATTTTGAGTTGGATACTTTCAGTAGCTTAATAACTTCTAGCGTGCATTGTAAATTCGTTTGATATCTGGTAACGTATTCTATGATCAGATATCGTATGCAATGAAACCAGCAGTGTTCTGTGGTTTAACGTACAGTGATTCTTTGGAACTTTGAATTTATTTTCATATCTTTTTGGAAACTTCGTACCTCATAATTTATCACATGAATAATATGTATCATTTGTTATTCGTTCTTGCGAACATTTTTGATATGTTGCATCCTAATTTTTTTATTGTAGAGTTCCCGCTTTCGGTTATAACGGAAACACATGTTATGAACTATGAAATATGAAGAATACGTTCAAATTACTACTGATGAATCCGTATTGTTGAGGATTTCAGTGAGGCCTTGTAATAACTCTACCAGATTTTAGTGTTACAAGTTCTAATGTTGAAAAAATGCATTTCCGTTTAATATATTCATTTTATAGGCTATGTTACTGTAATTAAACTAAGACTGAGACTCTCTCAGTCAAAGATGATTTTTTATTTTATAACATTATTGGCTTGCATTTGCTCCATTTTGAGTTGGATACTTTCAGTAGCTTAATAACTTCTAGCGTGCATTGTAAATTCGTTTGATATCTGGTAACGTATTCTATGATCAGATATCGTATGCAATGAAATCAGTGTTTTGTGGTTTAACGTGGAGTGATTCTTTGGAACTTTGAATTTATTTTCATAACTTTTTGAAAACATCTCCAACGCGTTGCAGTGCTATGTTAAGTTTTTTGTTACCTCTGTTTTGTAATCAATGAAGAATTTTTTAAAGTTCAAATTTCACATAATCAACTGGTAATTTACTGTATGCAGCATTTTCATTAAGATCAATTCGTTTTTTTTCATTTTATTTATTTTCTTACATGTTCAGTGCATTTTTTTTTTACAGAACGTTGCCCTAAATCACTTGGTTATAGTTATGAGGAAAATTTAGATTTCTGTTATTTGGTACATGGAGAATGGAAAGACTGGTTTAATGCACAGAGTGTATGTGCTGGAGAGCGTGGTCAATTGGTTAAAGTAGATACCATGGAGAAGCTAATCTATCTGAATAGTTCTGTTCAAGGTAAATGACAGAGTACTGATATTTAGGCAATTTAATACCGATGTCGTATCTCTGATAGTTAAATTTATTTACAACTATTCTAGACTAGGAGATCTTGATATATTTTATAAACAGTAATCTATGGTAATAGACCTCTTGACGTCTTTGTTTTAAGTGTTGTGTGTGTATAGATAGATTGCCAGCTCTTTGACGTATTTTACCCCTGATCATTTTCTGATCTTTTTTTAATTTCGAGGCGAATAAAGATTTGACATATTGAAAACTGTATATTGACGTCAAGACATCTGTTGGTTGTTTTGTATCTTGTTGGATAGTTGTACCATTGATTTATACTCCTAATCTTTATTCATATGCCTGATTGACAATTAAATGTAGATAGTTCCATATTATGTAGAAGTTCTAGACTTACAAATTCAAAAATATATTATCATTTCCCTCAAACTCATCAGCGTAAGTCTCAACGATGTTTGACCCAGATCCCATGTGTATGGATTTCTCTCTTTTCGTTCCCTCTATGTCTATGCATAGCATGAGTTAAATATAGCTATCTGAATCACTCCCAAGATACGTCGATTGACAAGATATCATTGCTCAATGAATTGTAGTTGCTGCAAGATGACCTTAATGCGAATATCATTCATATAATCAATATTAGTCGAGATGACCCAAATAAGAATATCATTCATATACTCAATATAAATTAGTCGAGATGACCTTAAATTTGTTGAGCATCCTTTCTCAGTTACTATCCAAGACTTGCAAAAGAGGGGCGAGAGATACCAGAGGGACATTCAAACTCATACATCGAAAATAAACTGACAACGCCATGGCTGAAAACGAAAAAGACAAACAGACAAACAATAGTACACAAAACACAACATAGAAAACTAAAGAATAAGCAACACACACCCCACCAAAAACTGGGGGTGATCTCAGGTGCTCCGGAAGTGTAAGCAAATCCTACTCCACATGGTTAAACATGTCATTCTTTAACTTGTAATTTCTTAGATCCGGGTCAAAATGCAAAAATGAAGGTGACATGAATGTCAAAATATGAGGGTCTAATAGTTGATTATAGATTTTCCATTAAAGTTGTAAAATCAATTTGCATATATTTTCATAAAACTGCAATTTGGGCAAAAACGAAAATATTCTGTTAATTTTCGTTTATAGTCCTGACCATTCTAGAATAGTTAAAATATCATTTCCCTGTAAGTGTAATGTTTCTATCTCAATGCATAGATCTGGATATTAATAAACAAAAAAAAACATTATATAAATAACACATAGCTGAGAGGGTGATAGAGCAGATTGATGCTCTATCACCCTCTCAGATATGTGTTATTTAATTTATTATACTGAATGTTCTGTTATTACTGTCTATTAAATTTCAAATTCAAAGTAATAAACTATGACGTCTTGTATATAACAACCGTCCGTATATAACAAAGCGCACACTTGATCAAGCGTCTCCGTGAAGGGTAATCGAGTATTTACCATAGGATAGAGTAAATTGTCTCCCTCGTATTAACCAATCAAAATCTGGAATTTTGACATGAAGTATAATAATATAAATTCACTGCTACCAACCACTAATTTCCGAAGATAACATTATATAAATAACACATAGCTGAGAGGGTGATAGAGCAGATTGTTACCACTAGAAAACATTGTCAACTGAGGCTAAGCCAAGGTTGACAATGTCTTTTCGAGGGGTAACAATTTGCTCTATCACCCTCTCAGATATGTGTTATCTAATTTATTATACTGCATGTTTTGTTATTACTGTCGATTAAGTTTCAAATTCAAAGTAATAAACTATGACGTCTTGTACATAACAACCATCCGTATTTAATAAAGCGCACACTTGATCAAGCGTCTCCATGAAGGGTAATAGAGTATTTACCATAGGATAGAGTAAATTGTCTCCCTCGTATTAGCCAATCAAAATCTGGCATTTTGACATGAAGTATAATAAAATATCTAATTGAAGTTTAAATAACGACGATAATATCGCCAGTTTGTGTATTTTTTTCAGATAACACGAAAAGTTACTGGATTGGAGCAACTGACCAGGTAATTGAAGGAACATTTGAATGGAGAGATGGGACAGTATTAGCAGACGACAACCAAGTATGGGGACTGAATCAACCTGATGATTGGAGTGGAGAGGACTGTTGTGAAATTAAACCTTCTCTAGGATGGAAAATACAGGATGACAATTGCGGCTCTACGCTTTGGTTCATATGCGAATATGTTGTTTGAGACTGATATTTGATATGAATTCAGCACTTTTGTGTTGACAGAAACATCATTGATACGGTTATTTTAGTAAATTTGCTGTTTCTAAAATGTTGAATCATTCGAATCGATTAGGTATTTCTACACCCTAGGAATACATGCCCTTAGTCATATTTTATAGCGCTTTAGCTTTTTTTCTTTTTTTTTTTTTTTGGTTTTGAATGCCTATTTTCGTATTTGAGTTATTTTCCTACTTTTTTACTCCAGCATCACTGATGATTCTTATGTAGACAACACACGCGTCTGATTAACCAAATTATATAAACCTGATATCGTTGATGAGTTTTTGCATATGCTAATATGTATTTTGAGACTTATAGTTAAAATTTTTTTTCTGTTTTTGCAATTGAATTAAGACTATTGTGGAATTGGAGTTAATTTGGTATGGGAAATACGAAATGACAACTGTAGCTCTATTCTATGATTCATATGTAAGTTTGTAAGTTGAGACCAATATGTGAAATGTCCTTCTAGTTTTGTTTTTTCATTTTTAATTTACATCAGTTTGAATATATGAAAAAAGAAAGGCTGAAGATATTTTTTATAGCAAAATGTTTGTTTCTGTAAAGAGTTGAATACTTTGCAAAAATATTGATTGAATTTATACAAAGTTGTATGTTGACAATAATTGTCAATTTATGTAGAGCATTATTGTTGTTGAAGCTTTTATTGTATTTCCTTTTACTTAATATCATAATGATAAAGTAGTTATTAATAAGTTCATGTGAATGCTTATCATCAAAACACATTTGTTTTTTGAAAGCCGTTCAAACAGAGATAAAATGTTTATTTTTTTTTACTCGATGGAAACCTTATTTATTTATTGATTTAAAAAAAAAATTAAATAATAAAACACAAAATCAACCCAAAGCTCATTTATGAATTTTTTTATTACAATATTTGATATAGTACTTAAATTTGCATAATTGTTAAAACAAAGAGACGGAAGATACGATGCCAAGGAGGCATTTAAAAATCATATGTAGAAGATACAAATTCATAGCAGAAAAACGGAAAGTTGCGAAAAGGACTTTTATATCCGGGTCCTTGATAAGGAAAACTTGTTATCATTAAAACATCTAAATACTAATCTTAACAACTGCTGAAAGAGGGCTTCAGAATTACACTTCATTTAAAATGAGAATAAACAGATATTTGAAATATTCCTCAATGACATAGGAACCCAACTGAAAAAAATACAAGTGCATGTAAGGCTTATGTAGTTTTTTTCTTCATTGTTCCGACAGAAAGATTGATAGAGTTTTCTATTTCGCTTAATTCAAAAATATTTTGTCGAGATATGTTTCTCGTTATTGCGATATTTTCCAGTGCATTGTATGATGCATTGTGTGTGTTAATTTGTAGTTCATAAATCATAAATTCAGTAAAGATTGGAATATTATTTTTAAATGAACCAAGTGTGATGAAATTCTCGGGGGAATTGGCCCTACCTGTTTATTCACAACTTTTTTTTAGCATGGGGTCGATTTAGAGCGAGACATATTGTGTAGACATTTTTTCTGTTTTTAAAGTCCGTATGTTGACGTCTGTCTTTTTGGTGTAGTTGGACTGCTGTGATTTGCTGAAATCTGTTTTGATTCGAGCACCACGGGTGAGTCTTATGTAGACGGGAAGGACGTTGGCTGTTCCAAATTATAAGCCTGATATCTTTTATAAATTTTTTTTTTAACCCAAATAGCATCTTTTTATATGAGATCTTGCAGCAAAAAAATTGTGAGTAAGGTCGTACGTCATGGCTCTTAACAAAATATTAATGAAAAGATCTCAAAATTAGGATATGTATGACAAGCCGTTCTCGTCTAACTATTTTAGCCTTTTTCGAGAAAAAAAATTACACACTGAAATTTAATAGAAAGACACACTGAGATTAAAAAACACAAAAAGACATGCTGAGAATTACAAATCACACACTGAGATTTAAAAAGTTCAAAAATGCATGTAATCAGTAACATTTTAAAAAGCATTTACTACAATGGTAAGTCTGAAAATTGACCAAAAGACTGATAATGACTTAACAATTTATTGGGTAGACTTTTAAGAGCTGTTCAGATCAAAATTGGTTTACTATTGAAAAATTGACACACGTGGAGAAAACGTGATTATTTCACGTCCTGGGATCTGTAATCAGGTTAATAAAGGAGTAGGTCCGGTAAGGGCCGATTTTGGCCCCAAATTTCAGGTTCATCTGATGAAAGATTTTGGACACTTTTTAAACACTTAAGTGTCTTCTTTAGTAGAATCAATTTATTTATGTGAAAGATTTGAACTGATTTAGTCATTAAAAACGCTTATATTCAAGCTTAAATGTTATAAATCTATCAAATATGCCATAATATGTAACTTTTCAGATGGTTTTTGTCAAAAATGGAAGTGGCCGCATCCGTGTTCATCCTCAACCTTTATATATGTTATGTATTGTCATCAAATACAACTTACATTTAAATATTAAGAATTAACACAAATGCGGCCACGTCCATTAAAGACGGAAACCAATTAAAAATTAACTCAAATGCTAAAATTATGAAGATTTCAGTAATTTAGCATGACTTAATGATGCTAGTACCCGATAAATATGCATTGTATTATCAAAAACAGCCCATATGTATGTAACAGAAGTATTCTACTTTCTAATGAATAGCCAAAAGTTTACATTTTAACAATTTTATAAAAACTGCTATATTTTGGGGCCAAAAAGGGGTCTTACTGAACCTACTCCTTTTAACTAACTATTATGGATATCCGACCAATAATGTAACGTTATTTTAATTTTGGTGTAAGAACAATAAAATTAACCATAATCCTTTTTAATTTCAATAATATTTTTTTAATAAAAAAACAGGCAAATTGTGTATTTGTACTGCTTGGGTGTTTAGATGTTTTGGTTTCTTATGGTACAAATATAAGATGAACTTTAAAGTTAACTGTCTCCGGTGGATAATTGTCTTATTGGCAATCATACAACATTTTATTATTTTATATTGATAAGTAAATGTTATTTTATTCGTTTGAACTTCTCGTTATATGCCAATAGACTGGTATTTGTTTAACTGCGCTCCAATGGTAACTATCACTCAGCACGATAGTGCCGACTAGATTTGACGTGTCCTTATAGGAAAATTGTATAGTGTTTGTATGTACATGTTGATGATTTTAACCGTGATTACTGACTTCTGTGTCGGGTTAAGTATTCTGTATAATTATAATGTGTAAATTAAAGAAAAACACATGGCACTGTCGTGTGGTCATTGCAATTTTTGTTTGTTTGTTTGTATCTATATCCTAAACGAGATGCAATAGACTTAATAAAGAATGTAGGGTTATGTTGCCTATGGGTATGTGTTCAAGATGTAAAACAAGAAAAGGATCACAGCACACGGCACTGTCGTATATGTATCCCATTTGACATAGCAGTTTGTGTCATTTGATACATTTGAAAAAAAATCCCAAAGTTCGCTAAAAAGTAAAATAAAAAAATACCGAACATCAATTAAATGTAATATTCATTTCTAACTGCGCAATTAATGTTCTCGTTGACTCTAAATAGACATTTTCTCTTCATTTAGCAAACATTTATATTGCATTACTCTAATTAAGATTGTAATACATGGAAAGCAGAACATTATGAGTAAATTTCCATATCAATTAAGAAAAAAAACCATGTTTGTATGTCGGGCTTAAAGCAATATGATCAAGATAAACAGACAATTTATTCAAGGTTTTGAAAGTTGTTATTAAATTAAAAAAAAATAAACATAAAATTAGTTCATGGTTTTCAAACGAAGTTTTGAAAATTCATGTTTTCGAATTAAATAATTCAGTCAGCATGAGGTGTAGGATGCAAAATGTTGTCCTGCATTTTTTTTTCACTCTATTCGGTCCTGGCCTTTTTTATTAGTTTATCCTGACTTTTTTACAAAAATTGTCATCCTGCCTTTTTTTTTCACTCTATTCGGTCCTGCCCTTTTTTTATTAGTTTATCCTGACTTTTTTACATAAATTGTCATCCTGCCTTTTTTTTTTTGCCAAGTTGCTCATCCTGCTTTTTTTTTACTCAAAACTCCTGTCCTGCCTTTTTTCAAATTTCATCCTAGCCCCCCCCCCCCCCCCCTATAAAAATCAAATGGTAGCTCCCTTAGTATATGATAGAGGTGTCCCTTATCATGCTACTTAAACCCACTGCATTTTTATGCACCTGTCCTAAGTCGGGAGCCTGTTGTTCAGTGGTTGTCGTTTGTTGATGTGGTTCATAAGTGTTTCTCATTTCTCGTTTTTTATATAGATTAGACCGTGCTTCGCCTCACCCTGAAAAAGGCTAAGTCTACAAAAACCAAGACATCTAAGGGCAAGAAAACCTCGCACAGTGGGAGCTCCAACGTCTCTAACATGTCAAGTCTTGCTTTTAAATTGGATTCTTTAATCCTGTAATCCTACAAAAAGTTATCCCCAACAAGGCCTCGAAATGGTGTGTTAATAAGTGAGTTTTTAAACCACCAAGCCGATTTTGCAATACAACGATTTGCCATACATGATTATTTTTATGTACACACAATACCAAACATGCAATGTGCGACTGGACAAAGATTTTTTGGTAAATATCACGGTAAGCACTGCGTAGCCGTCGTCATAGACGTTTCTCATGGCAGTTAAGCCATGTCTCCTTTATTTTTATTTTCTTTGAGGGGAGTGGGAATGGGGAATGGGTGCGTCCATCGAAAAAATATAAAATAAATCCTCAAAACAAATCAGCTAGGTGTGGGTACATACACGAAAATATAAAGAAAACATGACCCAAACATTTTAATAACATTATTACACTAAAATCATCCTTTTTTGTTTTTGTTTTTGTTTTTTTGCTTTTTCTCAGCAAATTATACATAATAAAATTGAGAATGGAAAGTTTTTATTTAATGCCAGATAACTGTGTACATGTAGAATAAACATAGTTACGACTTAAGTTTACAATTCCCCATAAAAATTACAAAATCATGAATTTCTATAGATTTTATGAATATGAACAGAAGGAGATGTGGTTTAAGTCAACGACACTGCAACCTTACGACACAAATAACTAAAAGACAATAAGAATGCAATAAAAAGTCTACATCACCAGACATATATATAATCTATACAATATATTAAGCTCTAAGTCTTCACAGGTATTAAACAGAAACAATCAAAGCTTATTTATTTCCTAAAGATTTTTTGTGTTTGTTTTTATAGCTGGGACAAGAGATTAACTACGACTTCCTTTATTTTACGCTTTTTTACGGAACAAAGAGATAGTGCCAACTCCCCCAGACTTTATTTCACAGCATTGCCATTTACAAAAAATCTTTCAATATATTATATCACAGCATAATATGTGTTCTAGTAATTTAAGGTTCTAACAATGTAAATTTTCAATTTCGTTTCAAAATATCAAGAACAGAAATATTTAGAGCTGAATGGCAATTTGAGTTTGTGGAAAAATATTTTAAAAATCCTTAAAAAATATTTTGAGTCTATATAATCTTCAACATTTTCCAGTAGGATTGAACAACTTTCAGATTGTAAAAATACAGGGTCAATTGGTGCATTCTCTTTTTAACGTCGACAACTGAATTTAAATATATTTAAAATTAGAAAACAACACATGAATTTGAAAACTATAAAAGTCGTCAGTTACTAACAAAATTCCGTATAGTAAGTTTTTTAATATAAGGCCGATGAAAAAGATATAGAGATCTTCGAACTCCTTTATTATACAAAGTTGTATTGATTTTGAAAGAACCGATGGTAAAGAAGACATTTTGTGGGTCAAATTGACTTTGCTTGGAATCGCAAAATTTAGTATTGAATATTCCAGATCAAAATTGAATGCTCTGGTTGTGCAATTCTATATACGTTCATCTATGTTCTGATTTCCAAGACCTCTCATGAAGCTAAGATCTTTTATTGTGGAATAATCGTAATTCGATTTGCCAAAACATTTATTTCCGTCGGTAAAAAACTGAACAAAGCTGAGACGCTTGACTCGATCCGAATACCAACGGACAACATCTAAAAATAACAAAAATATTCTTAAGCCATCATTTGCTTAATAACAATATTCGTCGAAGGTCTCATCTGAACAAAATTCTGTAAATACTTTAGCATCTCCGGCTTCCTCAACCAATAAAAACTGACTGCCACGAAATAGCTGAAAGTAGCGTTAAATACCAACCAATCGGTTAATCAATCTTATTTTCATATTGCAATCTTTGGTAGTTTTTTTGTTAAATCGAGAGATATCGGTTACCATGGTAAAGTTATTAAGCTGTCCCAGAATTTATAATAATCTACATTTTTCAGCACATAATGTTGACAGCAGTACTATATTCTGAAATGCAAATTAAAAACATTACTATATGTAATTTCGATTTTTAAGACTTTGACAATTTCCAAGTGAAATCCGTATCCTATAATCTGTTATCCTTGTCGTCGTTATACATAAAAAAAACAAGGAGATGTGGTATGATTGCCAATAAGACAACTATCCGCTAGAGTTAAAAAATAAGCGGAAATAAGCAATTATAGGTCTTATTTCTTTCATCTGTATACGTTACATTCCATTCGCGCAAGCTAAACTCAAGATGCAACCCAGAAATATCTTTTTCGATTTTTTTCTCTCGATGTTTTAGTAACAGTGATCTTACCTTTGATCTATTGCCCTAAAAATCAATAGGTTTTTTTTTTCTCATCCCTACTACTCTTTCCAGAATATCATTTCCGGAATTACATTTTTTACTCTAAAATTATAATTTGAAGTACGTTATTTTCCTCGTCTGGCAATAGAACTGCTTATTGGTAATGGAGAACAATGATGAATAAACGATTAGCGATTTTTAATCCTTGTTGATGTAAAGTTAAGATTTGATTGATATAAATGAAGAAATCATTAATGGTATTTTGTATTCCAAAATAATTCCAATCAAACTCAATTATAATAAGCTGGAAATGTGTGTAATTTAAACTGAAAGTAGCACATAGTTTTCTTTATATGTTTCACCTTTATTATGCATTGCAGCAAATCAGTATTTATACCAGTATACTTCCCAACAAAGGAAATAACTCGTATTCAATTGTTGTTTAAAAATTAGATTCGCGCTTTCGGAACTGAGTTTCGAGGAAGTCTTTATCTTCCATTTATAAAATTTTCATTCCAATCAAGCAAGGACAACTCAAGCAATCATCCGGAAACTATTTTCTTATTTTATAGTAACAGTGACCTTCACCTTTCAAGTTTCCTTTTTATCCCATAATTGTATAGGCTTCTTTCATTATCCTATATCTTCAATCTGTATTAGTTTATTGCAATCAGGCATGGAAATTTAAGTTATCATCCTGGAACCTTTTTTCCCATTTTAGTTGCAGTGACCTAAAACCTTTGACGTATTAACACGAAAATCCATAAGCTTCTTCCTCCTTCATTTTAACTTTCATCTGTAGAAATAACATTCATTCCAATCAAACGAGGGATTTTAAGGTTATCATCCAGAAATCATTTGTTTCAGACACATGAATGAAATGACGACAAAGCAGTTTTTATATGCTCCTGAATTGTTTTGAGGGAGCAATATTAAAATCAAAACCGTTCTTACGCTACACATGGCTGTCAGGGGCAAATTCTGTACATATTTCAAAAAAACATCGAAGGACTAAAATGGATGAGCTAGTATGTGAAGGAAAAGAAAAAGCCTTACTTCCGACAGAAGAATATTGAAATTGGACAAATTCTTCTTTTTTTATAAATACAGAAAATTTGCCAAAATCTGTCAAAATTTAAAGTCTAAGCTCTAAACATTTGGTCACCTGGCCTGGCCTGCGTTTCACAAAAAATCTTGCAACTGAAATTGATTGTAAGTCATTAACAAATCGGTATACTTACAACAAACTTTAGTCGTCAGAATTTTCGTGAAACGAACTGTCGAACCAAGAGTAAATTTTATGGTGTAAACACGGCCCTATATTTTTCAATTCTTTCTGAATAGCCTTAGCTCACGCAAATCTGTAATTTTTTTTATTTACATAAAACTTAGGAGCTGACCAGTAAAACGAGTTTGATGTTTTCCGAAAGGTGATATATAATAAATAATTATGAATTGCATTGAGGACTACGACAGAGCATGGGTTAAACGAGAAGAAATTGAACTGGACACATTGTCAGAATGGGTCAAAACAATCAAATCTGATAAAACATCGAATTCATAAGTTGAAAAACTGTGCGAATGATCGACCAAAGTCCGCTTTCAGAAACAAAGAAGCTGCGAAATGTCTTTCATCTCTTCACGATAATATGTTGTTTTCCTGCGGACAAAGTTTCAAATAATATTGTCCATGTATGCAAATCGTACTACTACGAGTGGCTTGTAAAAGAATTAGGAATAAAATCCCACATACAAAAACATATCATTTGACAAGGATGCGATTTTGGCGAATCATAAGTCCTTCATGGCTATAATGAACATTACATTGAACAGCAAATCTGAGAACTAACCTTGTTTGTATTGGATACCTAAGCTTCACAAAATTCCGTACAAACAACGTACATTGCCGGCTCATCTGCATGTTCTACAAAAGAATTGTACATTAGATTGACACAAATTCTGTCCGCAGTGAAAGGGAGTCTTCAGAAATACTGTGAAACTGTTTACTTGCGTAGTGGTATTAACCATATGTGGATTCTAAAAAACCCTAAAGAACTTCTGGATAATTTTAAAATCCCGATCTTTATCTGAAATTAATCCTATCAAAACTTTTGATTTTTCAACCCTGTATACCACCATTCCCCATGTGAAGTTGATAAATAGTCTATGAGAAATAATCCACAATGCTTTTTAATATACCAAAATGGTGGCATACGCTATAAAATTTATTACTTTGGGATACCATACGGCATATTTTGTTAATAGTGAACAAAAAGGTTTATTCCCGATTGTCCCACTTTTTAAAATTTTAGAGTGCTGATTGTCCCACATTATTTTATGAAGTAAAATGTTATTAGATAAACAGTGTAACTGTTGTTTGTTTTGTTAAATAAACAAGAATTAATTATTGCATATTATTTAATATCAATTTTATAAATGCATAAACTATGATATGTATTTTTTTAAATCATCAGATTAATGCACTTTTGAGAAGATAATATACTAGTCAACAAAAGAAACGATACAAGGCCATGTATTTCCCATATACTGATATTGAATACATTGTACCAAGGTTAATGATTGCCCAATTGGTCTGATATTTACAGAGTGTTTTTTTCTGATCAAAACCATTGATTTAAGGCAAATACGGGATTTTTTTTTCGCAATTTTTGTTATTTCAAAAATTGTATTTTCACCTAAAAATTCAAAATTCGATACTAGAACTTAAAAATTCAAACTTAAACATGGTCTGCTTAAAATTTTGAATGCCGTTGCAGATATTTGAATACTTAATTCTCATCTTCAAAATTAAGTGCCGACTTTTGTCATAATTTTCCGCAAAATAAATTTGACCCCTGTCTTCAGTAACACGGTATTTTCTCACTTTCAAATTTGGTCAGATTCTTTTTTATCATATGCATTTTCTTCGCAAATGAATGTTTTTCATTGGATAATTTAACAGTTTTTCCTATTTATTATATTTTATGATAATTTGGAGTTCAAATTTGTGTATCGTTACTTTTGTTGACTAGTATATAACATATATCTATAATGTTACGTTTATTTATAATAATATCAATACCGTAATTTAAATTAAACTTTTTTTTTAAGTTTTAAAATAATTTAGAAAAAATGCTTGGAATTAAAAAAAAAAAGTATAAACTCATTTACCCTTTACACGCAACACGCAATTGTTGATGGAGAGATGTTTCCTCTAGTCTTTTCATTTTTACTCTAGAATCTTTTCACAACTGAAGACTTCTTGCAAATTCGCCTGAACCCAACAACTTTCTTCATCGATTTCGAAGCTGATGTCCAGAATTTTGCCAGATCAAATTTTGGTGTCGCCTTTTACAATGAAAAGAATGTAAACTCTTCTCTTTTTTATATAAGTTATTAATTATTTATTCGAATAATTATGGTTTGGAGAGTAAATGGTTATGTTTCATAAAAAACACATTAGACAATTGTGGAATGTCAAATATTTGGAATCAACAGGGTTCTTTTTCTGCTTTGTGGATTTCTAAATGTGTAGAACAAAAACTGAAAGACCAATTTATACAGGAATGGGATGAAAATATTAATTCCACCTCTAAAGGTACATGTTGTAGAATATTTAAAACAAAATTTAAATTTGAAGAATATATATCTATTTTACCATTGAATTGTATGTATATGTTTTGTAAATTTAGATGTGGTAGGTACCGTTTACCAGTCGAGACAGGGAGATGGCATAATCTGTCAAGAAATTATAGATTGTGTCGTCTCTGTGGCTGGGCTGAAATCGGTGACGAGTATCATTATAGTTCGTCTTGTAAATCTTTCGCCAATGAAAGAAAAAAATATTTACAGGAATTTTGTTGGAAAAATGCAAACACCTTAAAATTATTTTAACTGTTTTCCTCAAGTAATATTACAGTTTTAGAAAAATTATGTCGATATATTAAAGCTGTTAATGTGAAAGTCTCTCCTCCTGGTTAATGTATATCATTCATTCACACATGCACTGTACATTATATTGTTGTATATACTTATTGTCTCTATAACTATATGACAATAAAAAATTCTTCATTCATTCAGAAATCATTCATTCATTCATTCACTGTAAAACTGTAAGTGTTTCGGTGAAAAGCTCATTAGAGCTTATGTTGTAATATGTTTGTTAATATGCTGAATCAAAATAAAGTTTTACTTACTTAACTAATTCAATCACTATCAAAACAATTCCCGATTGTCCCACATTTAAACTTCCCAATTGTCCCAAAAAATTTCATTACATTTTTACCTGTAATTTCAAAAAGTGGGACAATCGGGAAGACACCAATGTCACCGAACAAAAAGGTAAAACATGCTACACAGAGGAACAACTGATCAGCATGCTTGAGTTTCTTATTGACAACATATTTGTTGAATTTGGAGGTAGCCTTTATCAACAAATTGTCGGCATTCCTATGGGAACGAACTGTGCGCTTCTCTTTGCCGACCTCTTCTTATTTTCATATGAGTCGGAGTTCCTTCAGACACTTGTCAAAAACAAGAAGATCAAAGAAGCCAGATCATTTAATTTCACATTCAGATATATTGATGATGTTCTTTCCATTAACAATCCAAACTTTTTTGATTGGGTTCAATTAATATATCCTCCAGAACTAGAAATTCAAGAAACAACAGACACGGCTTCAACCGCTCCATTTTTAGACTTATACCTCGAATTTGACATAAGCGGTCATCTCAGTACCAGGATCTATGACAAACGAAACGGTTTAAATTTTGAAATTATCAATTTCCCCCATCTTAGAAGCAATATACCAACTCCACCTGCATATGGGAATACATTTCCCAACTAATTCGGTATTCAAGAGCTTGCAGCTGCTACTCAGACTTTATAAAAAAAATCACCACTGTCTGATCAGAAGTTAATGAACCAGGGTTATGTCGAAGAATGTCTCGTCCTTTTCCTAAAAAAAGTTCATCGGATGATACCAAGACCTTGTTAATAAATATTCCGTATCAACTTCACAAATAATACATGATGGTCTTGAAGTATAGATTCTAGGTACTGACGTTGTTTATCATCTTAATTACGTGTTATGGTTTCTTTTATTTGTCTTTAGCTTTGTAAATTATTAACCTTTACTGTTTAGTCCATTTCTGGTAATACCCTTTTGGCGTGGCTCTGTACTTATACATCCCGCAATTGTGTTATAGTGCTATGGTCATTTTTTGTATTCTTGTCTTTAATGTTTGCTCATGTGCTTTAATTTGTCTATGGAGTGTCTATATGCCATTTTGTTTTTCTTTGTTGACATAGTTGTTTGTTTTATAGTGATTATGATTATAACACATTGTTGACTGCTGTACATCTATCGTTGACATTTTTACCTATTATGTCTTTTTGTTTTGTTCACACATAGTTGTCAACATAATGGAATTATATGCGACTGTCATACAAGTGAGAGGTTTAGCTAGCTATAAAACCATTTATGTGTTTGAGCTTTTGATTTTGCCATTTGATAAGGGACTTTCCGTTTTGAATTTTCCCTGGAGTTCGGTATTTTTGTTATTTTACTTTTCAGACTGAGCACTTGTATTTGTTTTTAGAATACATATAAAATCAGCTCATTATTTACTCAATTATAACCAAGAGAAAGTCTTTCTAAATAAGCTACGCGTCAATACGTTCAATTCGAAGTTTTCGGTTCACAGTCAATGAAAACCTTAGTCAAATCTAGCCATTTCAGTACATACTAATTTTACCTAGAAAATGTCTAAATCCATTTTCCAAAATTACACAGAGTACAAAATGCGCAAGATTCCTTGCCCAGTCTACTAAAAATAAAATAAGCGCACATCATCACACATGGTGGAAATCTCGCTCTTTTCTTAAATAGGTCTACACACCTGGAAATCTGAGCTGGGTATGCTATCCAAACCACAATCATTGCACGAGCTTAAATTTTCCCGGGAACTAATTGAGCTCTCAGATTGGTTGAGAGGGGAAAATAGTTCAAAGCTATTGCTAGGTTTTTGACGCATTAAGATTCATGACTGAAAAATTCTCATCAAATTATGACTATCAACATTTCTGAGAAAAAATATAAAAAAAATTATAAATATATGAAATAAATTAATGGAACACATTAAGGATCACACACACGTAACAATATTATGTTCATATCCTTGTGTTCACGTGATACAAAAAAATACACATGTTATTGTTTAAATAGTACACTATAACCTGTGAATAGTGATCAATTGATATGCTTTATTAATAGGTGTGGTTGGATTTTAAAGCCGAGTGCAAGTAAAGTAAGAATTTAACTATATCAATGTGTATTTGAATTACATGTAAAATAGCTTTTATTTTAATCATTTAGGTAATTTAATTTAGAATGTGATATTGTTAATAGTAATATACATATAGCTGATAACGCTTTAGTGTTTTATCATTCTATTATATATCTATAATTATATCATTCAGTCATTTGCGAAATTGGTGCCCGATTAAGCGTATTTATACGACACCAATGAAAATGTTGTATTTGTTTGTTTTTTCGTTGTTGGTCGAATTTTTGTCAGTCATATGTTTTTCACAGTCACTCCTGATTAATCCTAATATAAATATACCCAGGTATTATTAGTCAGTCAATAAGTCTATGTATTCAACACATACTTATCGTATGTTTGTTGTGAAATTGATGACAATTGACTTTCCGCAACTTTAAAATCATACTCGTTACATATACAAGGTATTAAGAGTTGTGTTCTTAGAAGGGTAAGAAAGTTTTAGAACTAAAACATAGGATGGGATAACCAAACCCGCTTGAAATAAAGTTCATCACAGTAGGTACATGCCAAGTTACCGTCAATTACGTAAAATATTTTATAAAGCAAGAATCTTGTAAAATTTGAGTTGTCTCGGAATCTTAACAATTGGCTACTACGTTATAAGTGTTCTCGCAACCTTAAGTTGGATTTTTTTGTCTTTGACTTTGTCTTTAATAGAAAAACAAAGGATATTAGGGGGTATCCATCCATGACACAAAATCAGTACATGTATGACCAGGTTGTTGGTCACCTCTGTCATATTTATTAGTTTCGGGGGAAACTAGCGGTATCTTAAATAAAGTCCAAGTCGCTGGAAAGTTTACATATTTATTTCGCATCCATATATTTCAATCATTAAAACATAACTGAATAACAACATAAAAACAAATCTAAAATACAAATTCAAAAGACTGATTGACCTGCGGAATATCAACCAATCAAATATCTGTTCATTAAATAATATTAATTCGCGTTTTACCTCTGTCATATTTATTAGTTTCGGGGGAAACTAGCGGTATCTTAAATAAAGTCCAAGTCGCTGGAAAGTTTACATATTTATTTCGCATCCATATATTTCAATCATTAAAACATAACTGAATAACAACATAAAAACAAATCTAAAATACAAATTCAAAAGACTGATTGACCTGCGGAATATCAACCAATCAAATATCTGTTCATTAAATAATATTAATTCGCGTTTTGGCGAAAGCGGGGATTACGGATTAAAAACATGCTTCGTATAAGTTTGTCAAGAATGGCTTTCGGCAGTTATCACTTAGTGTCAAATTATCTATGTTCTTTGTTACAGAACCTTTTATCTTAAAGACGGATATAAATCTTTGATAATTAATCTGAATGAAAGGATTATAGTTAAGTGTAAAATACAAGTAACTTTTGAATAGCGTAAAATACAATAAACTTATAAATTATTAAAACGCAATGAGGACTCGGAATAATAATAAAAAGCTAACATTTATAAAAATATACAAAATCCTAAATGTGAACTTTGAACGAACAATTGTCGGGTCATATTACCCCGTCGCTCCTTATCTGATACTCCCGTATCAGCATGTGTAAATTATGAACGAATAATATTTCAAAATGCATAGAGGAGAAATTAAAAAGAGCAAAATTTATTTACATTATTTACAAGCGCGCTATTACGAACATTTGTCGTCTAAAATTTTCTCTCTCAAAATTTCTTTAAAGTACATGTAATTAAATCTAAGTGTGTCTAAATACCAACACGAATAAATCACGAATCAATATGTATAAAACGAACAGTCTGTAATATTTGCCACCATGCAAATAACAAATGAACACTGTGTCTCTTTCACAGAAGTTCGATACTTGAATCTATATGGAAATATAAAACAAATCAGTAATATGTATATAAACATTGTTATTGCATTAAGTCATTGTTTTGTCAAATAAATCTGTTTTCCTCACCAACTCTATTTCCACCTGGAATGAACACTAAGAATATCCCGGAGATTCTCTTCAATCTGAATTTTGTTACTAAATATTTTAAGTTTCAGGAACATTTGTCCGAACTAGTTCTGTAGCACTATATGCCTATTTATGTACACATCTTTGTACTAATACATCGAACACATCTATGTGAATGTAACCATTTATCAAAATGTCGCTTATACCTGATATCTGTTTTAAACAATAAACGAAAAGTGTAGATCATTTCGATACTTGAAAAGGCATTGTATGGAACATCGCAATACTGATTGAAAAGTGATGTGTAATTAAAATGTGTAAATCTACAGAAGAATAAGGAGGGGGAGGCTATTTCTATCTCTTTGTTTTACGTGCTTTTATACGTTTAGTTTGATCCATGCGAACTTTAAATTCGTGTCTTAATTCTGGAGGAATATTTTCTTCCGGTTCCCATGAATTGCTTCTGTTACCAAAACCTAACCATTTTATGTAATAATGCATTTTATTGTTTATACGTTTTGCTTTTACTATCCGTTCTACTAGATACAGATCTGAATCATCGTTATTTCGGTCATCATTTGTGTGCCGTTGTACCTGGGTATCGTTTCGTATAGGGTCATTAGAGTCGGGCTGTGTATCAGTTTGAACAATTTCATCGTCATCTTCAGCATTTTCCTCTTCATTGTCATCATCGTCTGACATTTCGTCGTCAGTTGGAACATCTACATTGTTTGTAGGCATAAAACTTTTTTAGCCTGTTGACGTTGATAAGTCCTTTAATTGGTACATCGTCAGAACAGCGCCGGAGTCTATACGTGCTTCTACCTTTAACTTCGGTTATGTAATACGGTCCTTGCCATTTATTACAAAGTTTTCTTGAATATCCAACTGGCGTAGTCTTTGTATCCATCCAAACTTTATCTCTAATCTTAAAAGTTGCCTCTCTCGCATTTTTATCATGTTGTGCCTTGTATTTCTGTTGTGCCTCAAGTGAATTTTCTTTGGCTATCTCTCGGGCCAATATGATATTCCTATGTAGTCTATCGATGAACAGTCTTGCGTCTGGCCCAACATTTGTGGGTTCTGTCAAAACTGTATCAATCGGCGTTCTGCATTTTGTCGGGTCATACATGCATGATTTTGTCTTGTTTTTTGTTTAAAAAAATGCTTTTGGGTGGTTAATAAGTGATGTACAACAGTTGGACTGTAAATTGAATATCAGGCATTAGAACAACCAAAAAAACTTGAGGGAATCTTTTTTTATGTCAGGATAAACTACGATGTCTACACATGTCTCCCACCCTTTTAATCTAAAAATAGTATAGGGTATTTATGTACTAAAAATAACACCGTTTGTTAAAATAGACCTACCCTATATTTAGAAATATGTTATGCCATTGTATGACTGAGAGGGTAGGATTAATTGACTGTTAATTGATGTCACTGATCAAAAGCGATTACATTGTAAAATGTTAATTTGTGTACGTCAGAAGATCTATTTTAGATTTGCATAAGGACGCTAAAACCTGAAAATATGATATGATTTATCCGAGGATGTATACTTATACAGTACATGAACACGTGAAAGCCATTTTGGTCAATTTACTTAAATTTAAGTTAACTCGAAGGAATATCCAGGAAGCACTGGGCTTCACAATAATTTGAAAAACTATAACGCTATTCAAGATTTAAACCACAGGCGCTTGGGTATATGATACAGAAATTTTTTTTTAATATTTTTTGTTTGTTGATTAAAATATTCAATTTTCTATATTTATACTACATATTTATCACTACTGCGCATGTCTCACCTAGTTTCGAGTGATTTTACCAACTCTGAGACAAACCCCCATTTTACTATATCCACACTAAGTCTTAGTGGATAGTAAAATGGGGGTTTGTCTCAGAGTTGGTAAAATCACTCGAAACTAGGTGAGACATGCGCAGTAGTGATAGATATGTAGTATAAATATAGAAAATTGCATATGTTAATCAACAACAAAAAATATTAAGAAAAAAATTTCTGTATCATATACCCAAGCGCCTGTGATTTAAACCGTACCAATTATTCATTTTTAGCACTAGCCTATCAACTATGTTTGCGCAGTTGCTGTTATGTATGAGTCTAGTTGTCCATTTCATTGAAGCATATCTGTCATCATCTGAGGCGGTTGTTCAAACAAGTGGAGGACTCCATCATATAGAAGCGAACAATCATTTTCTCAACAGAAATAAACGGACACTAAAAACAAATTTTGGTCCACAGTCGACATACATAACTCAGAATGGTCTGACATGTCTTGTCTGTCCTCCTGGTTTGTACAGAAAATCTGACTGCACAGCAAATGGAACAAAAGCAGTATGTGAACCATGTCCGGACGGATATTATAATAACCAATACAATATAGCAACTAGCTGTGCTCTATGTAGTCCTTACTGCATTGACAAAAATGCAGCACCGGAAAGCACATGTAACGCCACTGCTGATATGACATGTCGATGTAAATATGGCTATTTTAATCATTCAAAAGGTAGCGGTGAATGGATATGTATAAAACATAGTCCTTGCCAACCAGGAACGGAAGTACAGACAACCGGTAAGCGCTCGTTTTCTCGTTTGAATTGTTTTACATTTGTCATTTCGGGGCCCTATGCGGTATGGGTTTTTCTCATTGTTGAAGCTCTTACGGTGACCGTTAGTTGTTAACTTCTACGTAATTTTGTTGCTGATGGATAGTAGTCTCATTGGCCATCATACCACATCTTTATTTTTATATCGTATTTTTACATGGAGAATGAGCAATCTTTTATTTGGTTTGTTCTTTCAGCTATAACCTAGTTGGTACATTCTTTTAATCGTTTAATTGCTGAGGAAGTAGGATTCTATATGTATCTACTCAGTATTGCCTTTTTAAATGGAATTACTTCACAGATTTTACTTCTCTATTTTGTCCGCCCGTTGTTTTTTCTGGGAATTACGAGTTAAAGACTTCTGAATGCTATTTTAAACTTAACATCCTATGGCATATGCCTTTACTATCAACGATTATTTATGTAATATGTAAGCTCTTGTATCATGGCATAAGTACCGTAAATGATAAAAGCTATTTAGTCTGGTGTATCCGGTAGCAGAACATAATTTTGAACGGAATTGCAGGAAAAGCAACCCTTCAACTTTACACGACATGATGACATATGGGAATTAAAGGCCAATATACGATATCTTATCCATTTAAAAATATGTTTGCTTGATCTTTGAAAAGAGATGGATAAAACATGTCTAACACTCTCGTTTCCAACAGTTCTACCACAATAAGAAAAATAGTGTAATGTTGTGTACCATTATAACATTCTAGGCACACCTGAACACGATACAGTATGTACCATGTGTGAGAAGGGAACGTTTTCTCCTAAGGTCTCATTAACAGCCAAATGTTTGCCATGCTCGACATGTGATGGTGAACGAAAAGTTAAAAAAGCCTGTGACGAAACAACTGACGTCATTTGTGTTTCACACGGTGAGTGGTTTATATCGAATAACAATAGCCAAATTCACATATAAGATTTTAGCAGTAGTACTTAGTATTACTAGTTGTGGTGGTAGTTTTTGGTCAATAATAAATTGTTGTATATCTAATAAATTATATTTTGAAATACGAAACTTAATTTGAGATTTTTTTTATTCGAAAATTACCAAAATAAAGCTTATGATTTGTAAAAACACTTTCATTTTAAGCACCAGCAAAAATCAAACGCCCTATATTTGATTATGTCATGTTCCCTACATATTAATAACATCGAGCAAAAACTTCCAGTAAACGACAAACTGCAACACACAGCAGTTACTGCCTCTGTCCAACTTATCCATTTTATCAAATGACAGTCCAACATCTCCCCCTTTTTTCGTTAGACCTACATTGCAGAACCTAAGTGATTGATTTATTGCTTAATTTGTTCGCGTCTTCAACATGCATGAAATATTTGCCACTGGACGATTAGTAATCAATCAATTAATTAATCAAATCAATCATTTTAGCATGTTGCATGTTGTAGATGAGACGGCTATAGTTAACATAGTTGTTCCTGTAGTTTTAACTCTAATAGTGATAGCTGGTATAGGCTTAGCTGTGGTGTGTCTTTACAGAAAGGGGAAACTAAACCATTGCAAAAAATCTGGGTAGGTGTTGCTAAATGAAACTATTAACTATACAGTTATAGTACTAGTAATACTAATTTTGTATTTATAACAGTGAGCATTATGAATAAAACGAGATGTCTACACGTCATTGTAACAATAATCCGAAAACATGATCGAAAAAAAAAGAATGAAAATCCGGAGGTTGATATTATTTGTCAAACTTGTTTAGTTCATTGATTTTATCACTATTCATTTTAGACCTAAGCCTTTAAAGGTCCTCTATGTTTGATTTAAAGTGTTTGGCTCTCCAAAATTCGATGTCGAGGGTACCTGATAATACTTATTCCAGAAAAAATGTGTCTAGCACACAGAAATTGGTATCATTAGTTGTAATTGGCTTTGAACTAGTTTTCAGTATCAACGATAACTCTCAGATCGGTAATTCATGCCTTTTGTCTTTTTGTCTTTTTATAAGCTGACTTTTACGATTCATGCTGATCTGATGAGTGAAGTCCTTTCCGACTTTTTTTACAGTTTGTTCATATGTTGTGCTGTAAAACCCTTGGGAGTCTGTGATTCAATAGTTGTTAGTATTACCTTTACTTCTTTCCTATAAATACATACTCTTGAATAAAACAAAACAATATACTCATATTGCCGATAACCCAGACAGCTAGAAAGTCATTTTTTCATGTCGAAAATTTTTATAGACTACTATTCGGTGTGGAGTTTGTTCATTGTTGAAGGTCGTACGGAGACCTATAGTTGCTTACCTCCACTTAATTTGGTCTCGGATGGATATTTGTCTCATTGTCATTATTCCACATCTCTTATATATCATACTTCATTATAAAAATAACACATAGCTGAGAGGGTGATAGAGCAGATTGTTACCCCGTGAAAACATTGTCAACTGAGGCGAAGCCAAGGTTGACAATGTCTTTTCGAGGGGTAACAATCTGCTCTATAACCCTCTCAGATATGTTATTTAATTTATTATACTGAATGTTCTGTTATTACTGTCTATTAAATTTCAAATTTCAAAGTAATAAACTATGTCGTCTTCTACATAACAATCATTCGTATTTATTTAAAAAGCGCACACTTGAGCAAGCGTCTCCGTGAAGGGTAATAGAGTATCTGCCATGGGATAGAGTAAATTGTCTCCCTCGTATTAACCAACCAAAACCTGGCATTTTGACATGAAGTATAATATATACTTTTATAAACTTGAGGGTAGTACAGACCAGATAATCCTATTCCTACATACCGTAAAGGAGGAAATATTCGCGACGGGATTGTGCCCCCTTATTCTGTGATAAAGATCTAATCGCGAAAACATCAAGTATTTAAATCGAAAGAAACTTTAAAATTCTTGCTATCAAATTAACTTGTTTACTTTATCACATTTACTTCAAGATTATTGTTCTAAAAGTATGTCCGCGTCTTCAAAATTTGTATGCAATACCAAGAGTATTTTCCTCTAAGCGTGAATTTAAATTTATTTGGAATACAGAAAACAAAACCTAATCGAGGTAACTAAAATGAACCAAACACACACACAAAATAGATAATACAAGTTACAAATACATGTTTATACCAACACATACTAATACCAAAAAGAGTAGAAATATGGAAAGAATGATACACAAATTCATTTATTTAATTATATTCAACTCTTATGATTGATACGTGAAAAAATGTAGATATGATTGTAATAAGATGAAAATGAAATATATTTGTATTTTCACTTTGCTCTGTCTTTTAGTAAGAAGACGGATGAAGATTGTGAGCCTTATGTCGGAATAGACTTAAACGAAAACACAATCAATGAACGAAAAGAATTGTGTTGTCCTAAAGCTGAAATTGAAATCGAAATGTACCCTATACCACCAGTAAACCACAATCAAACAGGTATCTCTATTAATTAGATTGTAGAAAACATTTAAGTCTTATATTTCCATAAGATTAAGAAGCATGATACATTTTATCTATAGATAATCTGCATAAGACTATTTTTTTCTGGTCAAATCAATCAACGAAATTAGTCTTCTTTTTGCTGCCTTCCCTAGTTTCACTTTTTCATCTGACTTTCGTTTCAATCCCTGGACTTGCTGATCACATGTGCAACCCATTTCAAAAAAGGTGAAACGAAGGTCACAATGCATACGTTTCAAATGAGGTTGACTTATTGACTTGCAAGCCAATAATAAATCAGAGATATTTTCGAGCTAATTTTGACAAAATGGAATTACACTGAAATACTATTTAAATATTCCGCTTTTATAAATGGTTGAAACAAAAACAAAAAATATATTTAGATTTTTTTGTCTTAATCGTAGTTAATGCCTCTTTATAGATACTGTATTGCGGATTTAAATTTAACCAATATATCATTTGCACTTCTTCAACCTTCGTAGTAAGCTATGTAGAAGGAGTAATTTTTTTAAAACTATTCATTTGCCATTTCTACATGTGTTCTTTTTCCTAGACGACTCAATCCAAAATGAGGTTACATGGAGTCAGTTATTCACGGAAGTTTCTGCTAAAATACGCCTCGCAGATTCCATCTGGGTTGATTTCTTGAGAAAACTATTCAGTAAGTATGCGTTTTTGTTTGACTACAGATTTTTTCCTAATATTTTATTGATTTTTATCATTTCTAAAAGATGAAAACCAAAATAAGAACCTAATGTCTTAGAGAACGGTATTTTTTCAAAATTCAATTCTTTTTATTAGTACGCTGAAACATTCTTGCTTGCTGTCACTGAGTATTTTTTAAATATAATTGGCAATATGTTTTAAATTAGTTAACACAAGTATTGTACCAAACTGCATTAGATTACTATATGCAGTCAGCTTCATGTCAAGTTAAAAATGATTTGACCTGCTTTCTTTTTGACTGAATTTTAGTTTTGCTTGTATGCTATTTACTCATCGTTTGTTGGGCTGTTTGCTAATTTTGTTTGGTTCTTGATTTAGCTATCTATAGTGCTATGTATAGTGCTGTTTCTTATGGCTTAATTCATATGCCATGGTTTTTTTCTTATTTATACATTGTTTTTGCCTATAAGTGTATGTGTGCTATTGTGTTTAGGATTTTATTTATACTGCTATTAGAATAAGAAGAATTGACAAGAGTGCCATTTAGACAAATTTATATATGTCACAGCCTTCAACAATGATCAGGGGCCTCGGTGGCCCAGTGGTCTAAGTGGTCGAACTACTTTCTCACTAGCCTGTCAACACTGATGTTGTGAGTTCGAATCCCGCATGTGACGGGTGCGCTCGACTGCAATCTTAATTGACTAGGAATGTCAGTTTTCCTACCAAAGATCGGTGGTTCTCTCTTGGCACTCCGGCTTCCTCCACCAATAAAAACTGACCGCCACAAAAGAGCACAATAGTGTTGAAAGTGGCGTTAAACACCAATCAATCAATCAATCAACAATGAGCAAAACCCATGCCGCATAGCATGCTTGTATGTTTTCGTGAGTAAAGGCCTAGTGTTGATTGTTGCTATGTATGCTAGTATAAGTGACAACTCTAAATAGAATTTACTAACTTACTTCTGAATAAAAACTGGATATAAAAGGACGGTGGAAGCACTATACAAAATGTTGTATATTTTAATTTAATTCTTATACCCGTATGTTTATTCAAATTGTGACAGTTTTAACAGATTTCAATTGACTATCTGAAAGAATTGTTTGTTATACTTTTTTATATGCAGAATTTTGGTTATTCAACACAACGGTAAATCTATGTTTTAGTTAATCCAGAATCTGATCTCTTAATTTTCAGGTAAAGTATATCCAAATGTTGAAGAAATAGATAATAAAATAGACGAAGTTCGCATTGATCACCAACATAACGGAGTCAAGGAACAAATATACCGATGTTTAGTTGCATGGAAGAAAAGAGCTGCCGATGGCGCATGCCTTGAAGATATATTACAAGCCTTAGATACCTGTCGCATGCAAACTTTCAGCAGTCAATTAAAATTGAAATATGCATCTCTTTATCGTAGAACCGATATAACGGAAGCTGACGATTGTCTTAGAGAACAAGACTAACTTATGAAAAGATTTTTTCTTTGCAAGTAAAGAAATAAGACATGCTATGGTACATTTCTCAAACTTCATCATATCGTTTTAGTCAATGCACATGCATGTATGTAAAAGACTGTCGGTTATTTCTAAAATGCTTTGACCTGTGTTTGTCTTTCAATTGATTTGGCCATTGACATCAGTCTTTCAGACAGTTGAGGGACCAGAGTCTCTGCAAAGTCTGTTTAGATTTAGAAGCATGCATTGCCTTTCTACCTTGTGGACATATTGTACGTTGTAATGACTGTGCTCCTGTCATGAAAAAATGTCCTATATGTAGGACGTATATCAAAGGAACTGTAAAAACTTATCTAGCACTACTTTTAGTTATGAGAATCCGAAAATCAAATGATTTAGAGGAAGATCACATAATCATGTAACATTTGAATTTGCCTTGAATTTTCCTATTGGCATTCGTCCTCCAATGGATTTGTCTTTCAGTCATTATGGGTTTTCTATACATTTAAACAAGTTGATATCTTGTCTAGTCAAATAATTTATTAGTAGAAATATTATATGTAGTTAACTTTTGTTTGTTTTTGCAGTGTATGGTTTTTAAGTTTATCAATAATACTACTTAGATAATAAGATAATTATTAATTTAAGTTGTGATAAAAGAGAACCAGCAATAAAATTACGTTAATGAAGCTGTACACTTTGTTGTTTTATGAAACTTTCATACATTGTACATACGATTCTTGGAAAGCTAATGAGAAATAGAACCGAGCTGTCTTTATCTGTTTTGTAAAATGTACTAAACGTCTGTTCCTTTTCATGATAAACGGAAGAACAATCTATGCGACTAAAACGCATTAGAATCATAACATAAAAGACTAAATTAGTCCAGAATACGAAATACCATTTTATTAAAATTCACAATAAAAATGAGGTGGAATATATCAAAATTCATAAGTCGGAAAGAGACGGACAAAATAATGGCAAAATTAGAAGAAAAAAAAACGACGAAATGACAAAAAGTCCACAAAACACCATGTAAAAAACGTAAGACCGAACAACACTTATCCCACCAAAATCCGGGGGGAGGGGGTGATATTATGATATATCACGGACCTGTATAAGAAGGCTATGAAAAAAGACGAATTACAAGCTCGTCAGAAATAGGATTGCGCTTTAGATTTGCCGATGTTTTTTTTTCTTTGACCAATTTAATAACAACAAAGAAGTCTCTTGACTTATCCGTATTCATGTAGTTTTTGTCTGGCCTCTACGAAGTGTTGTAGGCGAAATTTAGGCGTTCTGTTTCCGGTGGCGGCGTCAACAATTTGTTAAGTTTGTGATTAGGTCGGGTTTTAGGGGAAACACTTATGGTAAGTCAAAGGATAAACATGGCCATGAACGATAGACACTACAAACATTGCATAGATAAAATAACACCGATACTAGTAAGACAAAAGCCACTTCTCCCATTCAACCACTTAGCTGCTCTGGAAAGTTGAGCAGTTCCTGATCCAATAGTGCCACCCACCATATGCCTGTTCACCATAAGATAAATTCCAATGATAAGTTGCATTTTGTTATGCCATTAAAGAAGAAAAGAGGACGGGATAGTCAATACGAGGAGTACCTCTGTGACAGACATCCCATAACGAATAACAAAATCACGATCATGGCTTCTGTGTGAAATTTGAGGAGATGATTTAAACTTGACCAGTCCAGATAAAATGGCATCAAGTCATCAAAATTACCTCGGCTTGACCAAACTTTCTTTTATTCATTTTCTATTTATTTTTTATTTAGCTATGATTTATCTATTTATTTAAGACCACAAATTAATACATGTAAAAAGTATTGAAAATTCAATTATTTTTATAGCCGTAATGGTCCACTGAACCGAAACACACCTATCACATTTATATGCTTACATATTTGATTTAAATCATTATAAAATGATATACAGTGTAAATTTACATAAGGAGGTGCAGTTTATTTTGTAGTAGCTTAAGTTACAATACAAATATTTGTCTTGCTGATAAAGGACACTTGAGCACTTCAAGGTAAGGGTTTTCAACTGTTGATTAATATTTGTTATTGTAATAATTATTAATATTATCTAATGTAAATATTATTATTGTTATTATTATTGTTCTTACTATTATTATTATTGGTAGTATTGTTATTCTCTTTTGAATATGATAAACGTAATCGGAAATTCTTTTATTTATTATCGATAAATATAGTTAGATTTTAACATTAGTTGCATCGTTCATCTGTAGAAATATTATCACGGCACTTGGTTTTGCCCTTCTTAATTGATATTTTTAATATGTCTTATTTATGGCCATATATTACTATGTATAATATGGGTCTGTTTGGGGTCTATCATTTCTGTATTCTTTAATTTGTTTATGTCATTTTTCTCTATTCTTTATATGCTTGGCCTATTATTCTCTATTCTTTATATTTTATTATTCTCTTTTTTTACCCTATTTTTTCTCCGTTCTTTATTTTTTGTTGTTGATTTTTCTGTGCATTCGGCCCATTATTCTCGATTCTATAAATCGCATCCAGATCCTATATTATAATGTATTGGATAAAAAAGCAAGCAAAAAATAATAATCCATTCAATCTGTTTATTTTCAAGAATAAGCAAATACGGTAAAAGACACTGGTCTTTTTCAAGTCAACAAACGGTACGTCACAGAGGCGGATTTAGGTTAAGGGGGGGGCAGGGGCCCGGCCCCTCCTTTTGTGGGGAAACTTTGGTTGATTGTTAAGGGAATCACTGAATCATGGCTGGAGCGGGCCCCTCTTTGGCAGTCAGCCCCCCCCCCCCTTATGAAAATTTCTGGATCAACCACTGCGTCATATCACAATGTTGTTGGGATGTTGTTATGTATTATCATTGTACATGTTGTAATGTCTAATTTTAGAAACTGGATTTTTCTTGAAGCTATTTATACTTTACCTACCCTTATGGAACTGAATTGTTTGCCGCAAACTTGCAGCAGACTTGCTGCAAGCTTGCGGCAAACAAAAAGTTTGCAGGAACACAGAAAATAGTGTTTGCAGATGTTTGCCGCTAGCTGCAAACTTCCGGCAAACATTGCAGCTTTTTGCTGCAAGCTTGCGGCAAGTTTGCAGAAACATCAATGTTTGCCGTAAGATTGCCAGAAAGTTTAAAATTATAAAGAATGTTTGCCGCAAGATTGCAGAAAACTTTGACCATTCTATATGTTTGCCGCAAGATTGCAGAAAACTTTGACCATTCTATATGTTTGCCAGAACATTGCAAGAATTACACAATATTGACTGGGCATGCCTAGTTGGCACTTCCTGGAAGTTATCAATTTGAAATTGTGGCTAGGTCATGTTGGTTGTGTTTGGAAAATGCATTTCACAAATAAGAGATCAAGGAGGCATTTTGGTTCAATAGATAAAGATATTCAGTATGTAATTGTGTAAGTACAAATAATTCATAGAATGTTTTAATAAAATAATTAATGTTATCATCATACATAATAAAGTAAGCAACTATATATACATGTATGTGTGTAATGAAAAACTTTAGCTATTACAAGTTTGAATTTTGTAACTGATGTACTGTACCATGTTTATTAAAACTAAGTTCAATTCTGTTATGCAATTGTTACCTAGCTTTATAATCAATACACATTTGAGATTTATCCTTTTTCATTTCTTAATACAGGTATATGATGTCATTTGAGAATGACCCCTGCCCCCTTTTTCAAAACTCAAATGCATGTATGTATTTCCTTAAATCTCGTAAGTTTGCAAGAACTCTTTCAATGACTGTTTGTATACAGACATGAATTGATTTTATTAAAAATGTTGCTGTGTAATTTGAAAGAGATAAATTGAATATGTCTACACACATGACATTGGTATAATGTGTAGTTCCTGCAAGTTTGCCGCAAGTTTGCAACAAACAATTACCGCAAGCTTGCAGCAAACAATTGCCGCAAGCTTGCGGCAAATCTAATTTGCATAATTATGTTTGCAGCAAGCTTGCCGCAACCTTCATTTGCATGGTAAAATGGTTGCGGCAAGTTTGCAGCAAATGTTTGCTGCAAGCTTGCGGCAATGTTTGCTGCAAACTTGCGGCAAATGTTTGCCGCAGAGCTTATTTTTCGGTAAGGGTATTTCATATGAAGTTAAAGGATTTACCATGATGTTTGATTTAAGGAGCTTTTATTGATCTGTTAAGTTATTATATTATCAAAAAGGGAATAAGATGAGAAGGGTGTATAGAAAATAAGACGGCAACCAAACAACACAAATAAACGAGAACTTCTGAAGAGACATCTGGGCCGGGGTCAACACAGAGTTTCAACAGTAGAAAAGTTTCTTTATAATATGTCATGATTGAAATTGTCCGGGCAATTCTGAAAAAATGAAATAATATATCATATTTAACAATTTAAAATGCACTATTTACAGTACAAAACACATAGTAAACTAATAACTGAAGAGGTTCATAATTTTTCCACAGACATATGAACGTGTGATGGGTTTTTTTTTTTTTTTTTTATTTTGGTAACCAACCCTCTCATTTTTATTTTGACCAAGATTAGGAGAGAAATGTAGATTAAGGTGAAGAAAATCATTTCATAAAGAGTTCGTGAAGCTATAATATCGATATTATAAATAAAAAATGCAAGCACCTGGAACCACATGATCACAAAAAATGTCAAACTACACAACATATTCAAATAACAGCGCACCACAACGCATCCAAATAAAACGATATTTGAGCAAAAACAACCGAAAGTTTCAATTAATTTTACACAACAAAATTGTTAGATGAAATTCAAATTTGTCCAAGACTTCAAATTGAGTCCATGACAAACAGAAGCAATTGAACTTGAAGTAGTTCGTTTAGGCCAAAATAAATTAATAGTGTGTTTCCTATTTCACCTCCAAAAAAATTAGGTAGGGTAGGTAGGTAAAACATTTTATTTTATGAAAACATTTTATTTTTTTTTATTGATGGGTCGACAGGAGAAAAAAGTTCTAAATCAAATAGTTTGATGTGCGGGCTTCTTTGATATTTAGAATAGTAATTAAGTCTACAGCTTTTTTAATTTTCTGTTTTAGTTATGCGTCAGAAATATGAAAATAAACTTTAATGAAAATTTTATGGTCGTAAAAAGAAAAGTGTATGTTCTTCACGATTAATTATCTTAAACCAAAAATGGCAGTAAAAAATCTGGCATGGTATGTTATTATGTTGGGCCTCGTTGAACCTAAAAATGTAAATGTCACACAGGGTATACATGTGGAAGCAGATTAGTACCCCTTGAAAACACTGTGAACCGATGCTAAGCAGCAGATAATTATGATTTTTTTAGGGTTAATACTCTAGCTGCCCTTGCACCCTCTTTATTTAATAAACAGATGTGTTTTGATGTTTGACAGAATGTGATGTTGTTTGAAGATTGGGTGGTTCTGACAATATTAAAATTCCAGGTTTTGAGAAGAGTGAGAATGTGAAATCTTTTGTCTTATTAATGAGGGTAGTAATGCCCTTTACCGTCAGGCGTCAAACGGTCATTATCAGCTACCGTTAGCGTCAAATTGGTTAAAATTTTACCTTAATTCATCAAAATATCCTTATCGTGATTCTTCAGAGCAAGGATTTGTATACTATTCAAATCCTTGGTCAGAGGTCTCAAATAATTATCGTAACCGTTATTTTTGGAAAAAATTTTACGTGATTCGTCAAAACCAGTCGATTTTTTTACCATCTAAAAGAAAATGTACATTTTATTGTCATGCACCAAAAATTACCGTTTAAAGTCGTTTGGCAAGATTTTTTAGCGTTATTGTGTCTACATATAATTGTTCTGCCTAACAGAAGTTCCACTGGAAACTTTGTTATAACCAATGTCATAATATTTGTTCCTGTTGGAACAAATATTCTAAACCATTCATTCTGTTAGGAACATATACTGTAAAATTTATTCCAGAACACTTTTTCCAGTTGGAACTTCTATTATGAAGGAACTTCTATTTCGTGACAATTCGTCATGAAGGTACCTCATTAATCTACTGGTCAAATAAATTGCAGATGTAAATATGACAGGATTTTTTCCCTTTTCTTATATAAATTGTTATGGGACCAGCCAGAGAAATAAAAAAGAATAAAAGTAGACATGGTGCTGGGGCAGATTCATTTATAAATGAATATGAATCATACACCATGTCTGCCTACTGGGGAAAGCTTCTCAAGTTTCACCTTTCTCGTTTCTCCACATTGTCTGTCCCCTTGCCATCATAAACTAAAAAGCATTAACAGCCGTTTGTGTTGCGTCCTGAGCACAATTCTGTACAACATTCGTAAGAGCATGTTTTACATCAAAAGCTGGATTGATTTTAGCAGTAAATTTGAACTCATTTTACTATAAAATTGTTAGTCAATTTACCGACAGATACAGTCTGTCCAACCTGAAACGATTCTGACTTTTGGTCCAAAGAAGCACAGGTACAAGACGAGATTTAGTTAATATATGTATATATACTGAATACACTATTCATTATATATACAAATATTTAAAAAATCTCGCTTGTTCCTGAACAAAGAAGTTGAGCATAGTGCTTCAACTTCATATTTTTTTGTCTATAGGTCCGCTTGATGTTCTTCAAAAAGATTCATCATATCGTAATTATCCGGAACTGATGTCATTATATTTTGCGTCTATGTGATCATATTTCACATATTTGACAGCTAATACGCTACACGGTTGCCGAAAAGCCATGCTTGTTTATTTAAAATCTTGGTCCTTGAAATGCTTTACTTAACAATATTGGTCGTTATTATCAAACGCTTTGAAGATCTATAGTACTCTAAACGAATAATCTGATCCGGCCAGACTGAAAAATCCGGATTTTGAATTTTTATTTTCATTTTTGTCAATAAAATGTTTAGGGTCGGCGTCGGAAACGGAGGTAGGGTCGGGAAACCGGAAACACACCATTTATTTATTTTGGCCTTACTTCTTTCAACAGTCCTATTTACAACGTATACATTATCGACATATTGATCCAAATATTGATCCAACTTATATGTCCACAAATTCGCGTGTGTTATCTTGTAGTTATAATAGACTTTGTCAAATTAAAGAAAATGCATATATAAGATACATGCATAGACTAATTGTAAAAAAAAACATATTTAGGGGTTAAATTTTCATGAACCAATTTTCATAATAATTTTTTTTCTTTCTCTCATGCGAAATGTCCTCCAAACTTAACTACAATTTACAGCATCAAAGTTTAATATAAAAATAAGGAAATGTGTTATGATAACCAAGGAGAAAACTATCTACCAGAGATCAAAGGACATCGATGTAAACAACAACTGGGACTGTTCGGCCTTCATAAAAGAGCAAAACCCATACCGTGTAGTCAGCGATAAGAGCACCGGTACATGTATGACAAAAACGTGAAATATTTTAAAAGAAAAAACAAATGACCTGGGGCCTGTTTGTCGAAACTGTCCTAAGATCGGTCCTAAGAATTTCTTAGGACAGAAATTAGGATAAAGTTAGGACCGACTTACGACATGTCTCAGCATGCACATCGGAGCTATCTTAGGATTATCTTAGCTAGGATGTCCTAACCGCTGTCCTAAGTATTGGCGTAAAAAAAAATAATAACATATTAAAAATGAAAAAATGAAAATATTGTATCAAATTTAACCAATAACTATAATTAAAAAAAAAGATAAATAGTTAGAAAATAATTATTAGTTTTAAATTAAAGGTGATAAACACTTTTTTATATTATAATTGTACATTTAAACTCATAAAATAAAACATAAGACAAAAAATATAACTACGTTTTATATAAGAATTGAAACAAACGAATTGTAAATAGTTAAAATAAAATATATAATCGGTAAAATCAAGGATTTGGATAGTATACAAATCCTTGGTAAAATCAGTATATGCTTTGAGTGATCTGAATTCGAAGTGTCACGGTTTCATACTTCAAAGGCAAATCTCGTGAATCTTTCATATAAATACTTATTACTTTAACTATTTCATTACTGCAAATAACATGCGATGATACGTGTGAATATAAGAGACGAAATTCGAATTATACCGATGCAAAACTACAGACTCTCCAGGACGGCGTGGACAAGAGTAACACTTTGCTTTTTGGTAAATTGTCAAATGTTGCTACAAATGGTGCTGAAAAGAGGGATAGGGATTTAATATACATTAAGGGAACTACCATTTGATTTTTATTTAGGTGGGGGGGGGGGGGGGGGGGGGGGGGGGGGGGGGGAATTAGGATGAAGTTTGGAGTAAAAAAAAAGGCAGGATGAGAAACTTTGCGTAAAAAAAAAAGCAAGATCACAATTTACATGTATGTAAAAGAAAGTCAGGATAAACTAATAAAAAAAGGCAGGACCGAATAGAGTGAAAAGTAAAAAGGAAAGACAGAGATTACAACAAAGAGAATGCAACCAATACAGGCCATATTTGTTTATAAAATAACCATCCTAAATATATCCTAAAGTTAGGACCATCCTAAGACCATCTTAAGACACCTAAATTGGTATCCTAAAGTTAGGACAATTTCTAGGATTTTCCTAAGTTACGACATGTTTGATAAACCCACTTAGGACTAAGATATGTCCTAAGTTGGTCTTAGGACACGTCCTAATCCTAAGACTGCTTCGATAAACAGGCCCTTGATTTATTTTAAGAACAGCAAACGAAAAACCAATACGAAAGATAGCAACTAACGACAATACATGAAAAACCTGACTTGGAACAGGCACATGCAAAATTTAGCGGGTAAAAACATGTTTTTGAGTGCTCAACCCAACCTCCTACCTGGGACAGAACATCATAAGAACACACTATAACAAGAATGTCTCCATATTAGACGGATGTCCCACTCGCACTATCATTTTCTATGTTCAGTGGACCGTGAAATTGGGGACAAAACTCGTAATTTGGCATTAAAATTTGAAAGATCATATCATAGGGAACATGTGTACTAAGTTTCAAGTTGATTGGACTTCAACTTCATCAAAAACTACCATGACCAAAATTTTTAACCTAAAGCGGGACAGACCGACGAACGAACGGACGCACAGACCAAGAAACATAATGCCCCTAGGTGGGGCATAAAAATCATTTGAAAAAGGCTGGAATCATCAGATTGGCACTGAGCACCAAAAAATAAACCCACAACAAACAGATAAAATCACAAGGTACCATTTTAAGAGTACACACAGTTAGTGTTATGAACATACTTTAAGAAAATTATTCATTTCTGATGGCTCAAAACTGTTATTTGAAAAATATCGGCAAATGTTTCTGTTTTATCCCAAAAATGAATAAAGCACATTTTTAGCTAAAGGTCAAAATTTCATCGGCAGTGAATCTACATTCAGACAAAAATTAAAATTCTTTTGGTGACAGGTCTATGAATGAAAATTTTGGAACCATGCAAGAATTGCAATATTAATAGTATATCTGATTTGTACTAAACAACTTGAAATGAAGAACATTTTACTTTTACATGTATTTGTGAAATTTTAGAAAATTTTTCAAACTATATTATTCAAACTATCAATTTGTGCGAGAATTAGAAAATTGAACAAAGAAAATCTGACCGAACTTTTCTCCTTATTGGTGGCGAGTGAAAACACGTTTCAATTTTCATGCATTCTACATCATATTTTTTGTATCCTGCAAGTAAATATTCGTGCTTAACTGATGATAAGATATGCAATCGATTTTTCATTTTTCTTATAGATCAACATTTTTGCACGCGTGAATCGCACCGAGGACACCAACAATTACTTGTGACGCAAGAAGACATTTATATATATCTAATTACAACTTTATTAAACTATTGATATGCTTTCTGACTTCGCGTTTTAATTTTGTTGAAATAAATATATATGTATGTAATAAAACGTATCAAAGGTCCGGAATTTAATTATCATATGACAGTATGACGCAATCATCGAAATTTGCTATGATCTTTTTTGGCAATATTGCAAGCAAATCCTAAAATATCTTCCATACGAGGACATCTATACAGCATAAGCCATATAGTTGTAGGTAAGTCTATAAAAACATTTTGTAAACTCTAGATAATGAAGATTTTTTTATAATCTATTCAAGCACACTGTATGTTCGTGCATCCCGCATCATGTCAAATTAGTTCATACAAACTTTATCATCCCCTGATTTTAATTCATAGGGAACACCCACTCCCATTTAAGCCCAGCTACTGCACTGACCATACACTGTAGTTATGATAATAAATATTTACAAGAACTATAAAGATGAACTTGAAAATATTTTTTTAAGCTTTTTATCTACATAATTATCATTAACATGTTATCGTGAACAATCAACATTGTCTGCTGAAATTTCTTTGTAAGTAATCTGTAAGTGTTACTATTAATTTTACTTTACTAATATTTAAAACTCATTTAAATATGATTTTTTTCAATATTTGAGCCCCGCTATTTGTTTTCTCCTATAATTTTTGAAAGGGGAACTTTTTTCAGTTACGTTCTAAAAGCTCACCTTTATGAGTCAAAACATTAATAAATAGATCAAGATATATTAAGGTTTAAATATAGGTATATGGAAATACAGTTCTATAATTATACGACCCCTTCAATACCCGAAGTCCGTACCCAGAATTTTAAAATCTAGTTCGTGGAATTCCAATTTAAACCAACTTGAAGGTAAGCTTACGTTTTCAAAGAAAATGGGGATTTTGTCTACATTAAAGACAACTTTCAAAAATACAGATAATCATTAGAAGTAATATATATATATATGATACTTTGATGATATAATCAACTTAATGATCCAGATAAAAAAAAAAGGAAAGCCAGTTAACAGACAAACAGAACAGATAAATTCCTGTCTGTTTGAGGTGGTACCCAACACCTTGACTAATATTAATTTGGCTCGTTTAATTTTCATTAAATTTTGACCAAATGTTTACTTTGACCCTTTGACAAAAATATAAAAATTTCAAAAAATTTGAACCAACCACTTTATCAGAAAAATTTCATTGGTTATATAGCAGTTTGACAAACACCAATTTTGATCATTGAGAAGCTTAATATTTCCTTAACAATACAACGTAATTAAAACGTTTAGCTGATTTTTACAGAGTTATCTCCCTGTGGTGTTAGGTACCACCTTAATGTCGAACAACTGCACGTAAAAAAGAAATTCAACACAAGGACGAGGAACTATTTTAGTTGCTTACATTCACGTCGTTTGGACTTTGGTAATTAGTTGTCTCTTTTTGCAATCATAACGAACTAATGATGCAACAGACAAACCAGTCCCCTAGTCTTACTGATCCCCATCCTTTAATACACTGTCGAACAGAAACACAGTAGAGGGTACCTCATTCAATTTTGGATAATTTCTACTTCGGATCTTAGATTTAACACATTTTGCTACAGAAAAAGGATGAAGATAACAAGGGACAATCAGTAACATGCGTCATAAAGAGATGAGATGAAAATACTAACAAAATTCCACACATCAATACATATAAATCATTTATTAACCAACATGAACCCTTACGCAGCGCTCTGGGTTCAAAATAGGTTTGTTTTCGTTTGGGTTGGTGATATATATTCAATCAAGTGTGATAGTTTGTTTTTCGTCCATTTTTCTTTTGTGTCCCATAATTATATGTCTATCTTTTCCTCCCCTATATCTTTCCCCTTTCTTTTGAAGAGGTAAAACTTTAGCTTCCTCGCTTCACAATTCTTATTCCTCATAACATATTTTCTGTTTTGTGAAGCAGGATAGTTGAAATTCGGCCTTGATCTAACTTTTTAGTAACTTAGACTGTATAGTCGGCTGTTAGTTGTTTAATATTCGTGTCCTGTGGTCTTTGGCGAATTGTTATCACATTGGCAATCTCAGAATGCATACATAATACCGTATCGTCTTATTCTTATGATTACAAACAGCGGATTAGATATTCAAAAACGATCAAGCTAAAACGCCTTTCAGTTGTGCTATTTACTTATTTACGCATACGAATGAGTAAAACTTTAGCCTCTATCTAGTATATTCGTAATATTGTTAAACTTTCCCCACACGTAGATAGAAAAATACATATATCTACATTCAGTGACGGGTAAATACATTGGTATTACTTTTTTAGTTGACAATTATAATTGTAAGTGATTTTAGCAAATAATGCTGTTCACAAATATTATTTAAAAGTGAAAGGCTCTGATTTGGTCTTCTTATATTTACCTAATAATATTCCCCCCGGAGTTAATTATGAAAAACAGGGCGAAATATTAAATGGTGCATATTAACTAGTTTACAAGTTAAAATGTATTTATAGTCTCAAATGAAGGCGTGACGGATTTAAATGTTCAAAGATAGCTTACAAATTGGAAAACTTAGTCTTAATGTTGTACAATATGGTTGAGTTTAAAAAACATTTACCCACATGAAAACAATTAATCAATGTTTAAATCCTAAAATACGATTGATTTAGTACAAAAAACCATCAAATGCATTGGATGATACGAAATGAATAGCTAATGAAAATAAATCAAAAACGGGGTTATATCGGTAACAAATGAGAACAAATTTCTACCGACACTAAAATATATGGAGAGTTGGTATGGGTGCCTTTCGTAGCAATCTGAATTATGTATTGAGAAATATTCGTCTCTCGGTAAATGAGTTATATGTGTTCCGTACGGTGATAAAATAGGATATAGGGTATAAAACACAATACTGCTTTGTTTGATCACATACTACTATAATGTCTCTTGGGACTTTGTCGATTGTTAACAGCTTACACGCTCAAACTGAAGGTAAATCCAGACAAACGCTTTGAAGGAACGCAATTTAGAAGGTGTTATTTTCATTTAAGAATTAAATGCTTCTTTTAATTATTTTATTGGAGTGTAAAAGCGTGGGCCATGCGCGCACGATACAATAAATTATATGTATGTTTCACAAGAATCCGTCATTTTTATTGGCCGAAAACAATTAGATTTTATTTTCCAATAAAATGCAACATTCTAGACAACACTCGCCTCCTATGAAAACGTCACAACAATGTATAGGAAAACAAGCGAAACATTTTATGTATCTCGCAATTTCATGGTTGTTTAGAATTGGATGTTTCTTTTTTTTTTTTCGTTATATTATAGGAGTATTAAAACGTTGATATGCGCATAGTTTTAGTATGAAGATCTGCGCTTCATACAAAATATGCCCCGTTCAACGCTTTTGCACCTCTATAAAAGCATTTCATTCTTGATTAAACGAAAATAAAAACACTCTGAGGATCATTTATTTCAAGTTTGGTTTATATTGTGACAGCAGTTTGAGAGGTTAAAATCTTTGAAACTAACATGCAAATAATGAATAAAGATAAAAGTTGTTAAAGGGCATTAACTCAAATAAGCAGTCAATTGGCAGTTTCGAACATGTTTCTTATTTAAGGTTCAATATCGCTTATTCTTTTTCCGCGTATTGAAACTCTTACGTAAAACTATGATTGACCCTTTCATATGAATACATCTTTAAATCCAGTACATTGTCAAGCTTCAAATACAAATGATTCATAATAATTAAAAGTTTTGATAATGTGAGTCAGAATACAAGAAAAATAAGTTTGATAATTGTTCAGATGATTGTTGCCTGCAGTACGCTGAGTTACGGATAAGTTTTTGTGGGTCGGGCCCTCGATGACCGAGAGGTCTAAGTCATTCAACTACTTTATCATTAGCCTGTCAACACTGAGGATGTAAGATCGAATCCAGCACGTGGCAGGTGCGTTCGACTCCAATCTTAATTGACTAAGATTGTCAGTTTTCCTACCGAGGGTTTGTGGTTCTCTCCGGGCACTCCGGCTACCTCCACAAATAAAAACTTGCCGCCACGAAATAGCGCAATTGTGCTGAAATTAGCTGTAAACACCAATCAATCAATCAATCAATCAATCTTTTATGGTCAATTTTTATATCGTTTCATTTCAGTAAAATCACCAGGAAATGGAAATTCTTTACATACTACCGTTACTTTTTTGTCTGGCTGGACGAATGATAAACTGTCTTCCACATGCTGAAATATCACATACCATTTTAACCAAAGCATATATAGAAAGGAACACTGCAGCTAGAGATAAAAGGTCTCCTCACGGTACAAATTTCGGACCCCATTCTACCTACCCTGCTTCAAATGGACTAACATGTTATGTGTGTAGACCTGGATTTTATAAACGGTCAGATTGTACAGTGGACAAAACAACAGCTTCATGTGAGCAATGCTCAAAGGGAGAATACAACGGTAATTACAATATAGCCATGCGATGTGAGGCCTGTAGAACTTACTGCGTGGATCAAAACGCCATCGTTGAAAATCAGTGTAATTCTACTGCCGATATAACATGTCGTTGTAAAGATGGTTTCTACAATCACTCCAAAGGGAGTGGAGAGTGGATTTGTGTCCCTTTTAGTGATTGTCCGCCTGGAGAGGAGTTATATCTTCAAGGTAATAAAGAAATGAATTTAGTTGCATTCACGTAAACGTACATCAGTATTATATGTTTAATGTGAGAGAGAGGTTTTAAGTTTAATGTGAGAGAGAGGTTTTAAGTTTATTGTTCATAATCAAACAAACATTTAAGTTTTTGTTGCAGTAATTTCAAATAAGGTCTTTATAAATTCATTATATCAAAACAGTGGTAACATTTCAACATTTTTGAAATTTCCATTGATGGACATCTTTGGTGGAAATACATAATAAACTTTTTGAAATGTTTCAAATTTCAGTGATAAAGTAACATAATGCACAACGCAAAATAAATCAGTCAACAAAACAAATGCACAGACAAACCTACAAAGATGTATGGGAAATGCATTATTTAAAGCTGACAAACTCTCATCAAGACCGCGAGTGATATTACTTGTATGAAGCAGACAATGACATTTCAATAGTTTCCTAAATTTCTTAACTGCGATATATATAGTAATTCTAAAATATAAGTTTACATGTACATTGCCTTTTATTATGAATGACAAATAAATTCTAAATATTATTGTATGCATCCGCGTCCTTATGTGGATAGTTGTCTCATTGGCAATCATATCCCATCTCTTTTTCTTATATATAAAACCAAAAGAGATGTGGAGCATACATCAATCATCAGCGACACTATAAACATGATAAGACATTTCATGCATGCATTTCATTGTAGAACTTAAGGTGGTACCTAACACTACAGGGAGATAACTCTGTAAAAATCAACTTAACGTTTTAATCACGTTATATTGTTAAGGAAATATTAAGCTTCTCAATGATCAAAATGAGTGTTTGTCAACCTGCTATATAACCAATGAAATTTTTCTGATAGAGTGGTTGGTTCAAATTATTTGAAATTTTTATATTTTTGTCAAAGGGTCAAAGTAAACATTTTGTCAAAATTTTATGAAAATTAAACGAGCCAAATTAATGCCTTTTTTTTCTTCAGGCACAGCCATCAGTGATACACAGTGTTTACCATGCAGGTCTGGGACATATTCAACGACAACCTCATTAGAAGATAAATGTTTATCGTGCTCCAGATGCACTTCAGATCAAACAACACTTCAAAGTTGTGACGGAACAAGAGACACTGTCTGTGGAACAATAGGTAATTACTGAATATTCATAACCTGGAAAAGTTTATGAAATTTAATTTTGATGAATATGTGTTCCAAGAGTTCAAACAAAAATCAAAGACTGAAAAATGACAAATGACACATTAGCTAAGACGAAAAAACAAATATTAAACCACATAACACTATATAGAAAACTAAAGATTGAGCAACACAAATTAATCGTTAACTATACGAGGTGCTCTGGAAGTGTCATGTCAATTTACTATTCAACGAATGGACAAAAGAAGCATTGCTAGTAATGTATTAATTGTTATAATTGCCATATATTGATAATATTCATACACAAATAAATTCAAACCTCCATGCAACAGTTGCGTAAATCGTTGAACTCCATCTATATTATTTTTTTCAGAACAATCACAGTCTTGGAAAATTTATGTGCCAATAATTATAGTAGCTTTTATTATTGGTCTTATTGTCCTTGTTTTTGTTCTGCTGCACCGATACGGATATCTAACTAAATTGAAGGCAATGTGGTAAGTTTGTATGGAATAATATGTTTTGTTTTGCTATAATTTAATTTGCCACTTAAATGGCTTAAATTTACAATTTATAGAAACTGTGTTATTCTAAATAAATTATCGCTTCATTTAAAAAACATTGGTCTGCTGCTTTACGAAAAATCTCGTATTGATTGCTTTGAAAGTCTATATCAACTTCATTTGAACTCTAATAGATAGCAATCATACCACATCTCCTTATTTCTATATAAAAATAACTGTAATTCATTTGATGTCCTATATTTACTACCAAAATTGAGTTATTTTCATTAACTTGGGACAAGATAACTTTAAATAAATCAAATAAATGCAAAACATCTATCGAATTTATCTTGTTGTATCATTTGCTCAAATGAAGAGAGTCAAAAGGGTCATATTTGCATTTTTAGTTGTAGGTTTAATGATGAAGGCCAGACTGAAATGAATGATTTAGCCATATCACAAAGCCGAAATAACAGTAAGTTGAATAAACATAATCACCTTGAAAGATAATGAACAAATATAAAAAATAAATCAAGTAAATATCAAACAAATAATCCGCTACTAGCAGCAAAAGAATACGTTTATTTTTGTCAACTTTGTTGTTGATGCGTATTCACAAAGAACACTCAGAACCGAAGGTCAAATGTCAAAGATGTAAATGTTGTGTACAAGTTATCATTGTGTACATATAATTTGTACAAACAAAATGTACAAATTATAATTTGTAAAGTGCTTGTACAAATTACAATTTGTACAAAATTTGACTAAAATTCACTTATAACTTGTACACTAATTTATAGTATGGATTTTATTATAAAAAAAGCATTGATACACACTATAATTTTTTTTATTCAATGACCACACAATAAACCTCTTTTACAAAATACAAAAAATAGTTCTGTATCATTTGTTTGAGCATGTGAGTGCATGAATTATGGCATCGGGAATTGTACAACATCTTTTGCTTTTTGCATTAACATTTAGAAGTGCTGCACTCCCATTTGCATTTACATGAAAGAAACCCCTGACCACCACTTTTTTAAAGCTTTTTAACTGCTTCACGTAGCGAAAGTTGAAGCTCAGGAACCGTTACTGCGAATAAAGATGTGTCTTTAACAGCTTCAATTTTATTTCTCAACAAATTTTCTGTTAAAATTCCTACAGCTGTTCCAATGCGGTACCCAAATTCTCCGTTTTCAGTAATTACACCTAAGATATTTCGAGGGTCAGTTGGGGCACGATCATACTGAGGAATTAGAATAATGACATTATCCACCACAGCAAGTTCTGATAATTTCCGTTTCGTTTTCTTGGTTAGATATTCGCTTGGATCAGTTGGCCAGATAGCGCACGCTTCCTGACACATATGATTGGTGTGTCAACGTCAGTGTCATCACTCGGGCAAATTTCTATTATACTATCAAAATTGTCACTGGAGCCAATTTCTATAATACTTTCAGAATTGTCACTGGGGTCATTTTTTTATTATTCTATCAGAATTGTCACTGGAGCCAATTTCTATTGTACTATCAGAATTATTATTTTGACAGTGTACAAATTGTATTTTGTACTAAAAGTGCTTGTACAAATTACAATTTGTACAAAATTTGACTAAAATTCAATTATAACTCGTACAATAATTTATAGTAAGGATTTCGTTATAAAAAAGCATTGATACACACTATAATTGTTTTTTATTCAATGACCACACAATAAACCTTTTTTACAAAATACAAAAAATAGTTCTGTATCATTTGTTTGAGCATGTGAGTGAATTATGGCATCGGGAATTGCACAACATCTTTTGCTTTTTACGTTAACATTTAGAAGTGCTGCTCATGAAAGAAACCCCTGACCACCATTTTTATAAGCTTTATTGTGAATTTTATACAATCATATACTAGTAAATGAAATATTTTATTTGCTAAAAAAAAATGTTTGCCTACAGAAAGGAAAATAGAATTTACTAAAATATTAAAAAATATACGAGTTCTGCTTGCTTTGCTGATTGTGTTTCACTAACTTAAGGGCTAAACAGCAATCAACAAGTTCCCGGTTAAAAACTATTCACCCACTTTACAATAACTACATGTGTACTTCTTTCATTGTTATTATCATGATTATCATTCTTACTATAATTATAATTTCAGATAATAATCAACAAATAGACGAAGTACGTTCTAATTTGCCCTCATCCAGAGACGCTTACATAAGTGATCAGGCATGTTCTTCTACAGAAACTGATAAAATGTGGTCTCCTGTGTTTCGACGTATTTCCACTGGAATTAACCTTGTTGAATGGAAATCAGTAATGAGAACTTTATTTTGTAAGATTTTTAAATTTTATTTTTTAATATACAATACAATTCGATAAAAGATAACAATATGATACAAAAATACAATACAACATGTACAATAGGATGAATATATCCGACAGTAGTTAAACCATGTTCAAATCTCATATATCGATTAAGAAGATAAATCAAGGTAACAAATAATAAAGAGCTGCGCCATGAGCGCATAATACGCCCGTCAACCTTTTTGCGCGTTTTTGAAGTAATGTCGTAAAAATCCCCCTTTTTTATGATTAAAGCCCCAATACTCCAAAACGTAAATCGAAAGGGAACTTATGTCAATATATATATATATATATATATTAGAAAGTCTAAATTGAAAACAACGTTCAAACCTATGAATGCGTTGGATAAAAACCGCAATTTTAATACGTGTGCATGCAAAACAAATTTCTTGGTAGAGGGGTCTAAATACAGCACAAACAACATTTTCCAAAAGACCAAAAAAGTGAAAAAGTATATTTTAACAAAATGCATTTGACTAGCAGGTCGAACAACTGATGTTCTTAAACCCTGCTGACTGCCATTGGCGATTGCCAAATAAACGAATCACAAGATGTAACAAAATGGATCTTATAAATAATTAATTAATTAAACAGAAAACAATAAACTTGCGGAAAAGATGGTATACCGCAATTATAAGGTGCAAAAAAAATTTGTACACCATATCCGGATTTCGACAATTAATGTCTCTTCAGTGATGTTAGGAATCGAAACGGTATTTGGAAGGCCATATAATTAATATTATATATATATATACAATTATTGTCCGACGGAAGGACGGACTGACAACGGTATGCCATAATACGTCCCGTAAAAGGACGTATAAAAACTGACAGAATTTCATAAATTCTCAAAGGATCGATACCGGGTGCATTCACAGGTTAAGCGTCTCAAGCTATGCATGCATCACTATGATAACTTGTCGTATAACTTGAGTATTTATTCTATGTTAAATTTCAAGGGGAAGTAATTTTTTTTAAGTTGATGTGCCGTGACTTACAAATGACAGGTGCCAACAGCTAATAAATTGTACCTTAAAAAATACTGCAACTTTTTTTTTTTATAAAAATGTCATTCAAACATAATATCTTACTTGGTTTATTGTGTTTATTATTTTCATATACTATATTTTTAAGTCTTGTTTGTTGTATAATTTCATTTAAGAGACCTCGCGTTAACAATAATAGATATTTTCCCTTGTAGCCAAATATGACAAAATCCAGGTTGCAGAGCGTAATATTGAGGAAATTTGCCATGATTATCCTAACAACGTCAAAGAGCAAATCTACCAGTGTCTTTTAAAATGGTTCAAGCGTGCTGGTGATAATGCCTTCCTAGACGACATTTCTTCTGCTCTTGAAAAAGATAATATGCTTTCGTTAGCGGACGAACTTGAAAATGAATATCCTATGTTGTTGCTAAAAAAATGTAATGAAACAAAATGTTTACAAGTAAGAAAATTAAGTAATAGTTGTTGAACAATCAAGTTGGTATTATGTTAGTTATATATACTGCACACCTTATATAACCCTACTTGACCCGCACGAGTTCACGAGTTCGGGTCAACTGGACCGAGTTGTGCAATGTATTAAGTAACATACGCAATTTGATTGATCAATAACTGTTTTAACATGACGTCATCAATCTACATGAACATTTTGGAGAAATAAATTTTCGAGAACTTTGTAAATCCACAGCTCCTGTGAATGTTTTCTTGTGCATAGGAAAGAAAAGATACGCCTTTAAAATTAGTAAAAGGTTGCTAACGTTTAGATTATTAACTGTTTTGAATTTCAGGGCTTCCTCTTTAATGGTCGCATTCTTTTAAAAATGGGATTTAAATGACAAATCTTTGATTTTTTCTGTTAAATTCATTCGCAATTTTTATATGGATTTGTGACGATTTACGGCTTGAATGATGTTTTATTAACCTGTCTATTGTTGAAAACTGTATTATATCTTATTGACGTAAACCCAACAACTCCTTTTATTCAAACAGGTACATTTCCTTGTTGTGTACTTCCAAATGGTTCATCACATATCACTACTTAAAGGGTAAATGAAGGTTAGTTCTTTGGGAAATTTAACGAAAGAAACGTAATATTTTTCATTTTTTGAGGTAGTTAATGCACAATTTTACTATCTTTTATCCAGATTATAACACAATGATAATTTAGGGATTTTGCCAATGTCAAATGTTTTAATGAATCGAAAGAATTCTTACGGATTTCTCAGACACATATTATCTTGAACACTGGTTTCAGAGTTACAATTATTTCTCTATTTCATGTCCCGTATGTCCTTGACAAGTTGAGTTAATCATGCATATCGTAGTTGGATTTCCATCTGTTTACTTTTGTTGTAATGAGTAAATCAGAAAACTGCGGATAAAACAGGTTCTCTCTGGATCCGCGGAGGTACGGAATCGGCCGAGGTTGCAACAAGTGATGATTTATAGATTTTCATATTTAATGAGTATCCCACCGTTTGAGGCAACATAATGTAAAGTAACTAAAGTAGATCATTAGAAGTCTGTTTGTTTTTTATCGCTTGGAAAATTGTTATGCCATAATGTGTAGTTCCCCATATTATTATAATACATTTGTATTTCTCGTTTTGCTATTTTTATCATGACGTGATTGAATTATCACTTTTAATTTTTTTGTCAAAGCTCGACATAGGGATAGTGATCCGGCGGCGGCGGCGTTAACTAACTTCTTAAAATCTTGATATTTCAGAAGGTAGAAGACCTAGATGCTTCATACTTTGTATATAGATGCCTTATGATATGAAGTTTCCGTCTGTCATATGTCCATGGTCCCAGACCTCAAAAAGTTAAGATTTTTTGTAATGTTAATTTCTCTCTTATTAAGAGTAAAAGGATAAGTTTATTTGGTATGTGCGTACCTTGCAAGGTCCTCATGCCTGTCAGACAGTTTTCACTTGACCTCGAGATCATTTCATGGATCAGTGAACAAGGTTAAGTTTTCGTGGTCAAGTCCATATCTGAGATACTATACGCAATAGGTCTACGATATTTGGTGAATATAATGATTGTAAGGTGTACATGCCAACTGGCAGGTGTCATCTGAGTCAAACCTTGACCTCATTTCATGGTTCAGTGGTAAAAGTAAAGTTTTTGTGTTTTGGTCTGTTATACTGTAATATACTGTATGCATAAGGTCAACTATAGTTGGTGTATGGAAGTATTTTACGGTGTACATGTCAGTCTGGCAGGTTTTATTTGACCTTGACCTCATTTTCACGGTTCATTGCTCAATCTTAAGTTTTTGTTTTTTGATCTGTTTTTCTAATACTGTATGCAATAGGTCAGCTATATTTGGTTTATGGAAATATTTTACGATGTACTTGTCAGTCTGGCAGGTTTTATTTGACCTTGACCTCATTTTCATGGTTCTTTGCTAAATTAAAAAAATTTGTGTCTTTGTCTGTTTTTCTTAAACTTTAAGCAATAGGTCAACTATATTTGATGTATGGAATAATTGTAAGGTGTTTATGTCTCTCTGGCAGGTATCATCTGACCTTCACCTCATTTCCATGGTTCATTGGTCAATGTTCAGTTTTCCTGGTTAACTTTTTTCTTAGATATTGTAAGCACTAGGTCAACTATATTTGATGCATGAAATTATTTTAAGGTGTACATGTCTGTCTGGCAGGGAACATCTAACTCATTTTTATGGTTTATTGGTCAATACAAAATGTCCATGGTTTGGTCTGTTTCTCTTATACTATAATGAATGAGTCATCTTTATTCGGTGTATGGAATGATTGTATTAAAGGTGTTAATGTATTTCCGGCTTGGTTTATCTGACCTTGACCTCATTTTCTTGGATCATAAATGTTAATGTGATACTTGTAAAACTTTATATTTAGGACTATCAACATAAAATTAATGGTCAGTATAGAAGGCGAGACATTTCAGCGTGTGCACTCTTGTTTCCAATACAAATAGTTTTTTTTAATTAGATCTAACTTGGTCTTTATTTTTGTCTATTTACTTGAATTCATTGTCATTCGTTTATTATCCTAATTTATTTCGTTTATGGCTTATTTGATGTTTTTTATTTGAAAATCATTTTCCGCAAAATTGGGAGCTCACTACAAAATATATGTCATGAAATAGGAGATTTAGGCGGAAGGGTTAATTATTTCTTGCAATTTATAATTAAAATTAGCTGAAATAAAATGTTTATCCATGAATAAACTCATCATAGATACCAGGATTAAAATTTTATACGCCAGACTCGCTTTTCGTGACGATCAAATCAAAAAAGTTAAAAGGCCAAAGAGAGTACAAAGTTTATGAAGATAGTTTTTTGTTGTTGCAGCACTCAAAACCATTTGTATTTGTGTATTATATATGTATAAAATCAAGAGATGTGGTATGTCTTTATATGGGAATCATTAGTCAAATACATGATTCTCCCAGTACAAATATGGTTTTCGGCATTTTAGCTTGAAGTTTGATGTTAATTTCAATTCAAAAGTACATAAATCCAAAGGGGACAATCAAACATGAGTCGACGAAAAATTGACCATGACCAAAACAAAAAAGCCAAACAACGTTTAAAAACATCACTCAGAAAACGTAAGATTGAGCAACATGAAGGACAGTTGATCTTGTTTCACGACTGGTACCTGACGTATTGTTCATTGCAAGTAAATATTTGCGGAAATGGCATTCGATGATATCACAACTGAATGAAAGGGAACGGGTAAATAACAAGTGAAATAACATTCACGATAAAAATTTAACTGCATAAGATGCGCTTTCCGACAATCAATGTCTCTTAAATGATGCTCGAGGCAAAACATTTGAAAATCCAGAACCTAATGCAAAATTTTGAGGTGATCAATCCTAAAATGACCCCCAAAACTGAAGCCAAAAATAGACACAAACAAATATAACAGAAAATTTCAATAAAACGACATTTATATTGTCATGATAGTACAGAAGTACTGGCTACTTAAACTTTCGAAAAGATGACTTCATCTTAAAAGTGCGTATCAGTAAGTAATAAACATATACTTGCAATATCATTTACGGGTGTAAATCGTGACATGCATAATAGTACAAGTCATGATCAAAAAAATTTTCAAGTATGAATTCCCAAATATGTCATTTCATTCAGTTTTATTTCTTATTAAATTACATGGTAAATGCTTACATTCTTCATGATGTCAATTATCAGAAACGGGAAACCGTTTACTCTATTATTGAAGGTATTAAATGAAAAGAATGCAGTAACGGAAAATCGTTCTCAAAGAATCCCTGAATGGAAAATAGTATTATAACGTTTACATTAAAATAATATGCCTTTTTAACGTATTTTTATTCGAGCGTCACTGATGAGTCTTTTGTCGACGAAACGCGCGTCTGGCGCAAATACAAAATTTCAATCCTGGTATCTATAGACTATGATGAGTTTATTTACAACCACTGGGTCGATGCCACATTTATCTCCCCAACGGTATCACCAGCCCAGTAGTCAGCACTTCTGTTTTGACATGAATTATCATTGATATGGTCATAATTATAAATTAACTGTTTACAAAACTTTAGTTTTTGAAATACTAAGGCTTTTCTACCTCAGGAATTGATTACCTTAGCTGTATTTGGAAAAACTTTTAGGAATTTTTGGTCCTCAATGCTCTTCAACTTCGTACTTTATTTGGCCTTTTTAAATTTTTTTTTATTCGAGCGTCACTGATGAGTCTTTTGTAGACGAAACGCGCGTCTGGCGCAAATACAAAATTTCAATTCTGGTATCTATGATGAGTTTATTGTAAACTGTTAATTTCATATTGTGAAGATAGTGAAAATATGTTTAATGTTTATATTAATCCACACATAATAATGATATCTTTTAACATTAACTAGATCTATTAGAAATATAAAACTTTAGCAATGGAATTAATTTTGAGATTCATATTGGTGAAGGTTGATACGTCGGTATTATGTAGGTAATCTGTCAGTCAATACCATCTTCCCAGTAGGCATTGCCTGGCTCTGGTATGAATAAAACGGTGGAGTTCTCTGGTAAATGTATAGTTGCTTTATAACACTAGGTGATTATGCTAAAATAAAAGTTAAAACTCTCTCGGCCCCAAATAATTGACTTCAGAAAATTTTCGCTTTTCTAATTAGTCCCTACATGAACCTTATGATATTAGTACTCCAAGACGTATTAAAAAGTCGTTTTCCCAAACTTTTTGTTTTGTGCTCATTTTTTGATTGTTGCTTGCTAAACCTTCAGTGGCCAAATATCCCATGCATATTCAGGACTAAAACAAAATAACAATTACTTCTAATACTTCAATAGGTAGGTTTTTGTAGGAAGGTCGTTCTGGTTGAGGGCTAGGGAATTTGTAACACTGGATATTGAGAGTATGTTGGCTAGGTGCAGAAATTGTACCTTGCAATAGGTCAAGCAAGGCTCTTCAAATGATTCTTCAACGTGCACAGAGCGAGGCATACACCTACATGCAACGGATTTAACAGGTTAGGGACTATTTTCGAGGCACTATGTATAAATATAACAATGTTTTGCTTCGCGTGGAAGAAGTAATTTTATTTACAAATTAAAGTTCAACTGGCTGACCGAGTAATTAACATTTCATTATATGGTATGACGTAAGGCACACTATTTTTATAACCTGAGAATAAAGCGTTGGTAAAAATTTATTCCGCCCGTTGTCATTGCAGTGTCAAACACCTCTTCTTTATATCTGTAGGTAAATATAATACACATTTGTAACTATAATCAAGAACAAAATATCGATTTAATCATTTATTGTATTTCCGAATATTTTGTAACTTGTTAAAGTTGAAATCGTGAGAAGTGGCGAGAGGTATTCATCTATGATATTTCCCCCCGATAATAACAATTTACATTTAAATTGTGGTAGGCAAATATTCTAATTGCACTTTCGAGGCTCTTTATCTATAAGTCCTCAGGTTTATACCGATGAACTACATTGATAAACATTTGATCAATCTCTCTTCAGAGTTTCATTCTAAAACTGTGAACATGATTTAATAAAGAGTATTAAATTTCAATTTAAAAGAAAATGGTATGCAGGCTTAGTGATCGACTGACATTGATACACATTTTGCTCATATAATCTACTGAAAAAATGTCTATCATCTTAAATGGAAGACTGAAATATGATTTAAATTTATGCAAACAACTCTTCCAATCTTTCCACTAGTGATATCGATTACTTTGGTTAATCCTCTATCAATTCAAGAAATTGATATGTTTTAGGAGATAATTTAAACCAATCAAATTTAGGAAATACAAAAGAAAGTGTTAGATCTGTAATATAGATCTTAATCTTTCAGGAATATTGTTCAAAACTAGTTGATTTGCTGATTTAGAAAAATGTTCATGCAATTGCTATTTTACCTGGCAAAGTACCATCAAAAAATGTTATGGATTGGTGAGTTGTGCTTTAAATTAAGGCTTAAAATGGCCACTCTGGAGCACCTGATAATGCTTTCCAGTTTTAATGAGTTTTCTGTTGATCACTTTCTAATCTTATGTGGACCTTTATTTATCAAATCATTTTTGTAGTCTTCGCCGTATGACAGTATGATTGTTAGTATTGGAACAAGGGTTTCTGTTGCTTTATTGGAATACTTTTATATTTTAGACATTACAACTAAGTCGAACACGAAATTTGTTTCTTGTTTTTTTTTTTCTTGCGTGGTAGTATTAATTCATCATCCTTTTGTTAAGTAGAGCGCGCAGGTTTTTTATTGTGTGTTTCATTTTTACGACAAATGGTCTAGATAGACAAAGGGTGAGGTATATGGGCGCGTAATAATGTTGTCCTTTCAAATGCAATTTCATTATTGGTAATTTTTTAGTAGTTAATGTTAGCTGTTTCCCCTTAATTTCATATTCTACCTGTAACAATACACTTGAAAACCATTTTTTTCCTAATATGAATAACTTAGAATTCACACTATACAATTATAGACCTGATAAATTTACATTTTTATCAGAAAGTACTCAGTATAACATGTAAATTCGAGAAGTAATGGATTAAATCACATTACAAGTTATATATATTTTCTTTTTTGTTAATATTCTCACATCTAACCACTTACAGAACTTAACACAGAGCAAGATGATTGATATCAATAGAATAGAATAGCTTACCAGAATGCATTAATTCGTTATGCTCAATATTTTATTTTCTAAGCAGTTTTACCCATGGACTATTGTATGTCTTTCTTAGATATTTATTATTTTACCCATGGTGTTGTTTTCCATTTTTTCTACTAATGAAATTGTATCCTCATGTTATATTGACACAGCTTGACATCTCCAGACTAGAATCTACGACAAATGTTATGATTTCAACTTTCAAATAGTCAACTTCCCATTTCTCAGTAGTAATATACCCTCTGCTTAATCGTAGTGTGTCTATATATCTCTGTTCTTAGGTTACGCTCGTAAATGTTTACACTATACGGACTTCATGAACAGGGATGTGTTCCATACACAAAAACTGCTACAATAGAGTTATTAGGAAGAAAACTGAAATCGACACATCATACGTTTTATGATCACCATTACGTATTGGTTGACGGATACAACCTGTCGATGTTTCCACTCACTAGCGACATGATTTCGCAGTCTTAGATCTTTAGATAGCTGTAAAGTTGTTTGATCTGTAATTTTACCCCTTAGACCTAGGGTTTATACAGAGGAACTACATGGATAAACATTTTTAGGAATCTTACTCTAGCACTTTCTTTTTAAAACTTGAGACTGTGAACATGATGTCAAAAAAATTATGTTTAAAGAAAATGGTAAGCAGGTTTTGGAGTTCGTTCAGTTCCCTCAGATTTTGTTATTTATTTTAATTTGTTACTTTTTAATCAGTTTGCGAATGTATTAGAAAGTTTTTATAATAAATATCCATAAGATCCTAACTTTGATTTTATAACACAATGAACATTCAAAATTATACAATTAAGAACAAGTTACCTGTATAAGAAATGGTGCCTTAATATAGGATTACTTCCACATCCAAGATAAAATTTGTATAGCATGTTGATTATTAACTTCTTAAAAGGTTTGGTCATATAAATCGGTACGTTTTGCTTTCCAAAATTTCAATATGAACTACATTTCTTCGATTCCATATATTATTTAATCACTACGTGCATTTTTTTATATAAAAAGAGACGGAAGATACCAAAGAGACAATCAAATATTAAAGTCGAAGAAAAGCCGACATTACTAAATGAGAGAGAGAGAGAGAGAGAGAGAGAGAGAGAGAGAGAGAGAGGTCAAAACTGTGCTTACTTAAAGATATTTTCAACAGTTTTTATTATCAATAAAAAGACTTATTATTAGTTTTTTGTACTTGATATTTATATATTGTTGGTCCTGATCTCATTCAATAATCCATTTTCAGTTTTCATTTTAATGTTTAATTTAATTTAAAGGGGAGAAATATGCTAGGGACAATAAAAACATGTGTGTATTAAAATTTACACTACAACATGGTCAAAAGAAATTGACAAGCAAGCGAGTTAAACAGTACATAAAAAACTAAAGATTGAGCAACACAAAGAGGTATGTGTAATTTATCATCAGTTGCACCTATCGAGATGCCTATGGGAAATAAATATTTCATGATACATGTCTGATATACGAAAATAATTGTTTGATACAATCTTTTTCATGTATCTGTAAATTTCCAGTCATTAAAATGTAAGTATGCTAAAGCAAAGGTTGCATCTACATCGGGTGAATGTTGCCCTTAGACGGCTACGACTATTATGTTTCATCTTACCTAATATCGTACTATATATTTAACATTAACCGTTTAAAGTGCGAATCAATAACTTAAAAGACAGTTTCAATATCATTTACGTTTACAGGTGTAAATCGTGACATGCACAATAATACACGAGAAAAGGAATTCCCAGATATATCATTTCATTCATTTTCATTTCTACAGGTATCTACATTTTATCATATTATATGTACATGCTTAACAAGTGTTGTCAATAATTCGGGGAAACCGTTTAATCTAATTTCTTAGGTATTAAATGAACCGAAAGCAGAAACAGAAAATCGCTCTCAATGAATCGCTAAATGGAAAATTGTATTATAACGTTTGCATTAAAGTATATTTTAAAATGTAAATTACAAACTGCGACAAAGGTGAAACTTTTTTGATGGTTTTATTTATTCCATAAAAAAATAAATACCCACTAGTTTTTAATAATTGGGTCACTTAAAATTGTAAGACTATGACAATGAAAATAAGAATGTAACTCATATTGGTGAACACATGGAACAATGATACATCGATATTCTGCTGGTAATTTGTCAGTCTCAAACGATACCTTCCACGTAGCCATTGACTGTGGTATGATTAAAATAATTGAGTCTGTTTGTCAATTTTAGGTAATTTGTTTTACTAGACGATTGTACATAATAGAAAAACAAAGGATATAGGGTATCCATCCATGACACAAAATCAGTAAATGCACAACAAAAAAACATACAAAAAGCAAAGGAACAGCGCTTTCATTGCTTAAACTAAGATTAAAACTTTCTCGGCAGAGGTCAACTTCAGAAATTTTTGTTTTTTCTATTTAGTCCCTTTGGATACTACCAGACGTGTTACATAGTCGTCTTGCTGATTGTTGCTTGCTTAGGTCCAGTGGCAAATATCCAATGTTCTGGACGTGAACACATTAAACATGAATACAATAGGTAGGTTCTGCAAAGAAGGTCGTCCAGGATGAAGGCCAGGGAATTTGTACTGCCACTGGAAAATGAGTTTGTTGGATATGGGCGGAAATTGTGCCTTGCAACTGGTCACTTGCGGACCTCTCAAAGAGCTGTTACAATGATTCTTTAAATTGCAAAATAATGGCATTCATACTACACGATGCGGATTTAATGTCTCCATTCTGGCTGGACGTGGCTGTGTATTCATACATTCCGAACAGCCAAATTGATCCTGTTTAGCAGGGGTTTAACTGCCGGACGATAGAAGGCCATAAATTACCATATGTCTATACCCCAGTCAGCCTTTGTGTTCTTCTTTGATGAAAATTATTCAAGAAACAAGTGTAGTGAGTACGGTCATCAATACTATGTATATTCCTAATTTTTTTAAAGCAACATCGATTTACCAAAATATACGTATACATTTGTACGTGTTTTAAATATGTCATGCAAAAAGAAAAAAAATGTAACTAGTATTTTGAACAGACTTCAGCTGTCTCCTAACATCGTTTTATTTTTTGTCATTATTCGCTGCATCATCTGTAGTGTAGTGATAATATAAAGTTACCCGTTTACTTGACGAAATATGTCTGTTTAAAAGTTTTTAGTTTTACATGTTTTAGGTAATTTATGGAATGACTGATTGGTTGGTGTTTAACGCCACTTTCAGCACTATTGTGCTATTTCGTGGCGTTCAGTTTATAATGGCAAAGGAAGTCAGAGTGCCTGGAGAGAACCACCGACCTTCGGTAGGAAAATTAACAATCGTAGTCAATTAAGATAGGAGTCGAGCGCACCTTCCACGTGCGGTACTCGAACTAACAACCTCAGTATTGACAGTCTAGTGATGTAGTAGTTCGACTACTTAGACCACTCGGCCACCGAGGCCCCGTATAGATGAAATCTGAAGTATATGAGGATTACAATATTTGAATGATAATCAATAATATTCATTTGAATGTCAAAAAGATGTGGGTTAATGGGACATTAATCCAACATCATAGAAATAAAAGATATTCAGAGGTCTACCGACACGGTCTTCCACTTTTGTGATTAAAACAGGTGTATTTATATATATCAAGCTCTAAATCGTCCCCAGTCTAGAAAGTATGTTAATATATCTAACAGAAACTATTAAATACAAATTTGAAAATCGTTATTCTTTAATGCAAACAATAAGGAAACCTCAGCTAATGTTGCAGGTGAGGATAATGCAGTTGTGCAATGATAGGTGGCGTTGCCACAAAAATTAGAGAGAATAAAGTATAGTTCCAGCCCCGGTAAGGAAGTAAAGAATCGGATCTACTATAACATTGTTATATAAATTTTCTTGGCACTATATATATTCATACCTTATATATCATGTACTGTATTTCGACGCTAGATTAAAACTGACGAAGAAAGGTAACATCCGGCCACCGAAAGATTTAATATTTTGTGAAGCCTAGGTAGTCGAGTGGTCTAGCGCGTCGGATACAGTGCAGGCGATTTGGTGTCACGATATCTAAGTAGCATAAGCTCGAATCCCGGCGAGGGAAGAACTAAAAATTTGCGAAAGCAAATTTACAGATCTAACATTGTTGGGCTGATGTTAAACGAGTTATGTATATATATATATAATTTGTTCGCTTCGCAACGAAGAAGTATTTTTATTTACAATTTAAACTTCAACTGGCTGACCGAGTAAATTACATTTTGTTATATGGTATGACGTAAGGCACACTATTTTTAGCACCTGAGAATAAAGCGTTGGTAAATATTTATTGCGTCCGTTGTCAATACAGTGTCAAATACTTCTTCTTTATATCTGTAGGTAAATATAAAACACACTTGTAACTATAATCTAGAAAACAAAATAGCGATTTAATCATTTATTGCATGTCCAAATGTTTTGTTCATGTTTGATAACCAAACTAGGGAGTTGTTGGATATACCATGAGAAGTGGCGAGAGATATTTATCTATGATATTTTTTTTCGATTAAATCCGAAAAAATGGAAACAACACTAAATCTTTATAAATTTCATGCGTCCGAAGTGCTTTTCTGAATTTACATTCATCAAGAACGCTCAAAGCCGAATATTTGTAAGCCAACTATGTATAATAACCGACTAAGTTGAAAGTATCTAAAAATAATCGCCAAATCGATTTAAGATCAAGTTTGCCTGAGAAAGTTTAAATCTTAGTTTCTGAATAGTATCTTAATTTGCAAACGGACAATTTCAGAAAAGAGGTATGAAATAACCAGCATTGGTAAACTCATTTTTGAGTATCTCGATTTAGTTTTCTACTGTGCCAACCCTTAGAATAAGTAATACAAATGCCTTTAAGCAACAATAAATATAAATAACATAAGTGGGCTTATTTAGCTTTAGACTAGATAATGTGGGTACATGAACTGTAACTGCTAGTACCAACGGCTTTTACAACACCGTTTCGACGTAAGATGTTTTGTAATCTTTCTTTTATTTTTCCATTCTATGAGAGTTTGTGCCATTTTCCCCTGAATATTGTTGACATTTTAATGTTCGAATTTGCTTGTATCCCACAAAGTTCGACATGTAGAAGAAAGAGTGAGAACAAATCGGCTTGTTTTCATAATATTGTGATCGAAAAGTATTAAAAGCCCCATGTGGACTGTTCGCTTGTTTCAGTCTAGTACAAATGGGAGCGCTTTCATGTCACTTTCTGGCGCGTAATAATGTTGTTCCTTTATGTGAAATGTCATTATTTGATATTTTTTTTACTTTTATGTATCAATAAGTAATGTTACTGTTTCCCCCTAATTTCATATTTTGCATATTGGGAGACATATGGAGACCGCATTTTTCTTCGTATGAATAACTAAAAATTTACACTATATAATACCACAACTGAAAAACATTTATGCTGGTGCATGTTTAGTGTTCACACCATACGGACTTCATAAACAGGATGTTCTCTTTACACATAAACTGTTCCAGATAAACTCATCAAAGATATAATTTTGTACGCCAGACGCGCGTTTCGTCAACAAAAGACTCATGAGTGACGCTCGAGTAAAAAATGTTAAAATGACGAACAGATAAAACAGGCTCCAACAGAGTTAAGAAGGAGAATTATGTAAATCGACACTACATGCATTTTACGGTCACCATCACGAATAGGTTGATGGATACGATGTGTTGATGTCTTAATTTACTAGAGACATGTTTGCGCGGTGTACTTTCTTTAGATAGTAGAATAGTTGTCTGATCTGTAATTTAACCTTTGTGACCATTTTATTGGGCATAGCAAGAGGCGCTTAACAAGTCGACATACATGGACTCGCTTTGCTTTGTGGTTCATTCTATTCCACTCAGTCTTTGTTTGTTACCTTTATTTGTCTCTTCTATATTAGTTTGAGACTTGAAAATCGGTAAATTACTATCAGCGTGATTTCTTATGCTTATACATTTGTATAAATCAGATTGTTAACCATATGATTCTATAAATAGAAAAGGGGTTTTTCTCATTTTACGATACCATAAAGTTAAATTGAATGATCTATTTAATTTTGTCATGTGACACAAGGCGCGGACAATTTTGGCAACTGTGAATAAAGGGTTGATAAATATTTATATTGTTGTTCAGTAACACAATCAACACTGTATAGCACTTGTAAGTAAGTTGAACTTAATATGCAATTGTTTTTGTTTTTATTTTGTATTTTGTAAACAGGCTAATTATGACAATTAATAGTTTGATATCACGCATCTTCCTTACTAGTATTTGAAAAGACAAGAAAAGGAATGCTTGTAAATAAGGCAGCAACCTATCAACTGCTTAAATATATATCTTATGATAAAGTTAAAACCCTGTTGGTGTTCTTATTCTTCATTTTGACGGTTTTTAAGGCCTTTGGTGAAGTATCGAAGAGCTCAAACCATACACCATAGTTTCTTGAATAATTGTGTTCCTTATACTCATAAACAGAATAAAAGTATCATAGAGGCTCAAGCATAGAGGTGTTATATGCGCATTTAACTGATAGTGTTCAGGATATTTAACTTATTTCAGTTTAAACATCCGTTGTGTCATTTAACCTTGAAGTATGAAGCATTTGAATATAATTCTATGAATTTATTTTTCTATAAAAAAGTCCCCGATTAATATATGAGATAGGGTCAGGCTTTGAAGATGAAGACGTATTGGACAAGTTTATTTTCCTCTTGAAGCTAAAAATAGTGTTTTCAAATCTTATTTTCAATTTGTCACGTGTAACCTTATACACACTTTAAAAATCTCAGTTACTTAAACTATTGTTTCATTGATCAGATACCTTGCCACCAATGTTTTAACTTATTTTTTTACATTCCATGTAATGCGACCTTAAAGACCTAAATTGAAATTAAAATTACTATACAATTTTATAGTAGTTGTAGAATAACATACTTTATTACAGCTATAGTGTTTTCGATAATTAGACGGTACTGCAAGAAGGACAATAAAAATCATGATTTAATTTTAACTTTTTTTTAGATAAAATTTGTTGACAACAAACGATGAGAAAAGGTCAAATAGTAATAATAATTCTGTGTTTCGGTGGTTATTCTGTCCAAACTATTAAGCAAATTGAGATAGCACCAGACATTCCTACCAATCCATATATTAGTGGAAGAAAATATGGTGCGGTTTTACACAGATATCGAAAAGAATTGTCGAATAATTATGGACCACATTCTACTTACATTGCTCCGAATGGTCTGACGTGTTATGTATGTAGACCAGGATTTCGTAAGTTATCAGATTGTTTTGTGAACAAAACAATAGCATTGTGTGAGCCATGTCCAAGTGGCGAGTATAACAGTAAACACAGCAGAGCTATAAGGTGTGCGCGTTGTGGTACATACTGTGTAGATCATCACGCCGTAATTACACACCAGTGCAATGCAACAACAGATATAACATGTCGCTGTAAAAACGGTTATTATAATCACTCTAAAGGCAGTCGAGAATGGATATGTGTCCCTTACAGCAAATGTCCTCCTGGAGAGGGGGTATATGTTCAAGGTATTCACATTATATATTTAAAAATGATAACCACTTTTGTTGGTCTTTCAGAATTAGATCGAGAAGGCCAATTAACAAATGCAAAATAGTTTAGCAGTACTTGACAGTCAGTGCTGAAATGCGTCAGAGCTTTAGTTAACTAGATATTTTGTTATTTCTTTTCTATATAGCGCAAAAAAACATACATCGCAACGCTGAACATTATTTCCAATCTGATAGAACTTTTAAATTTAATGCCGCACTTTTAAAAATTTGAATGTTTTGTTTGCTTAGGTTTAAAGATGATTTCAGATTTCGTAGATTGTATTCGTGTAATATTGTACTTGACATTTGATATATTAGATATTAAATAATTTTAAGAGTGTAGACCTGGTTGAAGAGAAACAACACTTTGAAACAGTAATGCGTTTTTAAAACTTGTAGTTAGTTGTAGCAATGCTTTTTGGAAATTCTTAGAATTGAAATGATGTGTGTTATTTAGAAACTAATAATATGATTAGGTGTAGACACATGTGCCAGTTATATAGCGTTATGTCCATAAGCATAGGTTTATCCTCTTAAATGAAGTCGAAATTTTGACTTGAATGGACCGATACATAAATCCTTAAGTCACATGAGTCGGTCTATCAAAATCTGAAGTTTCAACTGCCATGAACTGCGGTTGAAATCAATCAAGACATGTAAATTCTAAATAAGAGCGATCAGCATTGTTATTTACCAGTGTCAACGAATAAATATTGATTTTCGTGACAGCTGACGGATAAGATTTGATAATAATAATTGATTTCAACTGAGAACATCGAAAGATTAAATTTTTCATCCGACTCTAACTGTTTGATATGTAAAAGATTCAGTTTTTCTTCTTTAAAAATGATAGATTATAATCCATTTGCTTTCAGACAACACTAGTTAACAGGAAATGAAATTATTTTTTTCAAGTAATCTGTCTTTTAGGGACGTCCGAGAAAGACACACAGTGCAGGCGCTGCAATAGTAGTACATACTCATCCATTTCCTCGTCAGAGGAGAAATGCAAGTCATGTTCTGTATGTGCATTTGGTCAAATCATCGACCAAACATGTAATGGAATTCAAGACAATACTTGTATATCTAAAGGTATATAGATATAAGAAGATGTTATATGAGTGCCAATGAGACAACTCTCCATCCAAGTCAAAATTTATAAAAGTAAACCATTATAGGTCAAAGTACGGTCTTCAACACGGAGCCTTGGCTCACACCGAACAGCAAGCTATAAAGGGCCACAAAATTACTAGTGTAAAACCATTCAAACGGGAAAACCAACGATCTAATCTAAATAAAAAACGAGAAACGAGAAACACGTATGAACCACATCAACAAACTACAACTACTGAACATCAGATTCCTGACTAAGGACAGGTGCAAACAATTGCAGCAGTTTTAAACGTTTTAATGGTACCAAACCTTCACCCTTATCTGAAACAATAGTGTAAAATCACAACATAGAAAGACACACTATAAAATATCAATTGAAATGGAGTAACTCAATCAAAAGACATATTAACACAGTGAGCATACACTGAACAAATAAATTTGATCTATGCTACAATGTGCACACTTTTACTTGATTTAATAAAAGGGTTATTTTTTGTGAGAATAAAGGTATCACTATTTTATTTTTTTCTGATGAATAAAATTAGAAACCAGCTTTTTAATTTGAAAGGAATATTTTTTTTTAAATTCAAGCCACTCGTTCAACCATAGACAAGTGATTATACCATTGTCACTAGAACACTAGTCTTTTAGAACAAAGAGTACTAAAGATCTGTCATGAACACAAAATTTACCTAGAGAAAAATACATATAAAGAAGACCGAAAAGGTGTTTCCTAATTTAGGTCAGGCATATGCATGTTTGGAGGAGTTTAACATTTAAGGACTCAACTATCGTCTTTGGATTTGGATTAATGGAATAAAAGTGTAAGAAAATGCATTATTCGTTAGATGTTTCTTTTATGTTAAATGTTAAAACCTTTCGAAGTACTAAAGTTTTTATACCGCCAGGCATAGATGACCTTAAATTTGTCACACTTTTTGGATTTTTTCCACAGCTTTTTGATTTCGTATCGTAACTGATTTTGCCCTCAAACTGTTTTGATTTGAGCGCCACTGATAGGAAGACAATAAAGACAAAACGAGTGTCTGACGTACTTAATTATGTGCGTGGTATCTGAAATAAGTTTTTATTATTAACTTTTGTACAACTCATATTTTTCAGAAAACATTTTAATACTGGAGATTGTTTTACCACTTCTTATATGTATAATAGTAGCGTTGGCTGTTGGACTGGTTTTACTCTGGCGACAGGGATATTTGAAAAACTTGTTATCTTTATTGTAAGTCAATGGGTTAATAGGGATCGGTAAATAGCTTTCATTATTTGTTAATAGGTATTGATATACAGCTTTCATTAATAGATCTTTCAATATTTGTTAATATAACAGATAAAGTAAAACCGAATTAATATAGAAAAACACCTTTTTTACGTAGCAGAATAAAAATCCATATCTGTATCAATAAAAAATCATATAGAAACAATCAGATTTGTGTCAAAGTAATTGTTCACAGTTGCTATCTCAACACGTGCTACTGGACACAGCAGTAATCAGTTTTGTGTATATATATACATTTAAGTCAACCCCCCCCCCCCCCCCCCCCCCCCCATTAAAAAGACAAAACAATACTTTAAATCATTGTGGTAGTATATATGTTCGTCATAATGTTGTGATTATTTCAAGTTCTCCACTGAACTATACTTTTGACATGACCGTTTTTACAATTGCTATTTTTGTCTGAAATTAGGTCATCGAAATCCAGAAATCCATCAGAGATTAAAAAAGTTGGTACAAAATTTGATATGGTTTCAGTTGGATTATTGACGTCTACCATCGGTAAGGATTATTAGTTTGATTCGTTACATTATTGGAATTTTCATAGCAACAAATATCAACAATTATGTTTCGTATATTCTAGATATGTAAAGTTGTATATTCCCACTTACAATATCGTGGATCTAAAAGGAATATATCTTCACGGGGTTGACATGACATATCATATTTGTAAACTATCTATTTACAAAACTTTGCATTGCTCGAAATGCAATATTCTTCCCCAGGAATTATCCGAGATTAAGTCAGCTGTGTTTGGCAAAACCGTTCGGAATTTGCATCCCCAATGTTTTTCGAATTTGTACTTAATTTGGCTTATTACTTGTTTGATTCGAGCTTCACTGATGAGTCTTTTGTAGACGAAATGCTAGTCTTGCGTACAAAATTACGAGCGTGGTATAATTGATGAGTGTATTTTCATTCCTTCACTTTCGTGTATTTGAATGGTTGTATATAGAACAGTCAGTATCCAATCGAAGTGTATCAAATTTTATACAGATTTACACATGAACATGGCCTTCTTCCAAATTGTAAGTAATGAGAAGGCTTGGTGAAAAAGGAATTCGAAATATAGTTTCAATTAAATGTTCATTACATTACTAGAAATGAATGCTGCGGTGCATCATATTTGTTAAAAATTCCTCATCATTGCATTTTAAGATCAGTTCAAATTTTGACCTTCTTGCAAAGAAATGGAGTTTGGTATTTCATTAAGTAATTGATTCACATTCCGTCCAGCAATTTAGATCTTTCTGTTGTGTTAACAATTTTAGGGTTTTATTTTGCCAACTAGTTATTTAAATATTTCTCTTTTCAATGCAATTTAGAATGTTACATTCGGTACCTGGAAAAATCTTTGAAGTACTAATTTGAAATCTGTGTTTAGTGTTGTTAATTGAATATATCTCTTCCTAGTCGTACTGACACCTTTAGAGAAGTAAAAATCATCTGCAGTTATTTTATATTGTATGAACATTCTTTAGATCAAAGTGGAAAGACAAATGAATCTACAAAAGAGTTTCCAAATGCCACCGAAACGGTTTCTGAACTACCTTCTAATAGATGTACTGATTCGGAGCGAGACCATGAATTCCTAGAAAGAAATAAAGAAAAAGAATGGCTTGCCGTTTTCAAAACAGTTTCCAATAATATAAATGTACAAAAATGGAAATTAGTTATAAGAACATTATTTTGTAAGTACTATTGCGCTTAATTAAAACAATTAATAACAAAAGAAGGGTGACGTGAACATTTAGTAGAGTATTTATTTCACAGATCACTACGTTATTGGTTCTCATTTCCTGTTAATGACAGTAACAAAATTCTACTTGTCTCCTGATGTATACATGACAGGAGCAATACGATGCATGCCACTAATGATGAATTACTGCTTACCTTACCGAAACACATGAGTTCTTTCCCTGTTATTTGTTATGTTCGATCTTTGATTGATGAGTTGTCGTTTGTGTGTTATTTATGCTTTCTTTTTTCTTCTTTTTTTTCTGGCCATGGTTATCTGTATCTTTCTTTGACCAATGGGTTTTGTATAGTATCTTCTTATTTTTTGTACATAAACAAACATTTCAAAAAACAGCCATCAAATTGGAGACAACAGTAGTTTACTGTTTAGTAGATCTAATAAATCCACACCCAAATCATTCAAAGAGACAAATTAAGGCAGTGTGAGTAACTGAAAATTCAGAAGTACAATGCAACAGAAAACACCATACAAACATAACACAATGTTCATCGATTGAAGTATGCCAATGTTAGTTCAAATATGATGTGCTCGTTAAAATAAAGACTAATACTGGAGCAAAATATAGTAAATCGAGTAACACTCTAAACGTAATGAAACCATTATTTACAGTGTAAAATATCCATCTGTGATGTGTCAACCTTCATGCGATTTTAATATATAAAGGCAACAGTAGTATACCGCTGCTTAAATATCATATACGAAATTAATTGTAACAGCAAAAGATGATGCATATCTGTAAAGATCGATTCATGTGAACCGAAACAAAAGAAAGGGGTGAATCTTATAGTATTGCAAGAAAGAATTGATGAGAAAAAAAGTTATAATTATCAAAATAAAGCTGTTGTAGACCTTTGGTTCGGTTTTCGGTATGAAATTGAAAAAAAAAAGTTTATAATAGTTTTTGGTGACACCTGTCATTTCTGAGAGCCATTACTTTTCTAACTGATATTTTTTTCTTTTAGCTAATTATGATGACGTCACACGAGCACAAGTAAAGATTGATCAGATCTGCTATCGATATCCAAATGACGTCGTAGAGCAAGTGTATCAATGTCTACTGGATTGGAAGAAACGTGCAGCCGATGAAGCTTATCTTGATGATATCATCGTTGCACTTAAAAACGAGAGCATGCTGGGAATGGCTAACGACCTTCAGAAAAGTTATTCGTCTTTATTGAATAATACTGACAATAAAAGATAATTTAATTACATCATAACTGTAGAAACTGAACAAACAATCTTAAGCTAGTTAACTTTGATTAAGGATTAAAAAGATATCAAGATCTGCCCATCAGAACCTATGTATCATGCTAGATTTAATCGATTACGAATACAATTATAAACAGTCCTAATTCAGACATGTTTTATCTTGAGTAGATAATTTCAAAACTGAAACTTAAGCAAGAATATTCACTTCAACACAAGATGTAATTTGATGCAATTAGTTTTTCATAATGAATGAACTGTTTTTTGTATGTTTTGAAGAGCGTTATTTATTTATTCATTTATTTACAAGTTTGATCGTTTATATAAATATACATTGTTAATTTCCATTGTTTAATGCAACGTAGGCGTACATATAATAATAATCTTGCAGCTGATTTAATAGTTTAAGTTAAATAAATTAAAGAAAACTATGGTTTCTTATTGGTGCAGTCTGAATAAAATTCGGATCTATCATAACTTTCATTCGTATACATCTCTATGTCTTGCATTTTTTTGGACATAATATTCAATTTTATGATGTATCATGTGTTTCCCTCAGTTCACCATAGTATTATCTAATGGTAAGGTTAGTGATGTGAGAGTTGAAGGCATTGTTGTGAATACAATAAAAGCACCGTTCCTTTGATGTTAGTGATATGTCCCGTGTGTATGTTCTGATTTCGTGTCATGGATGAATTCTGATTTAATCTCTATCATTGTTATTACACTCAAACTTGCATTATGTAACTGCAAGTATTCTCAGATCTGAACATGGTAGCCTTAATAAGTTGTTAGTTCTTCATTATAGATGTCAAATAATAAGTTAAAAGTGCTTTTCTTTTTTCATCTGAAACAGCTCTATGATGATAAAAAATGGATTAAATGAAAACGGAACGACTCTGATTCTAAAAACGGATGTTAGATATACTGTATAGTTGGGTTGATATAAATATATACGATGTTATATTTTTGTCCAGTTTCCCATGTTGAATAATTAAAATGAAAAGGTATTTACCTTACAGCTTCATTTTCCGGCGTTGCTGAAATGTATAAATGATATAAAACAAGATAAGCGTCTTTGACCTACTTTATCTCTTTATTCGGATACTTGCTGATATCTTCTCAAAGTTCAACGGGAATATAAGAAAAGAACCCGGATAGAACCAAGAAGTTGGGTTCCTATTACCAAACAACCCGGATGTTGAACCAGTTACCATGGTTTCGAACCAAAGAACCCGGATAGAACCAGGGTTCATAACCAAAAGACCTGGATGGAACCAAGTTTTTGAACCAGAGTGCCCGGATAGAACCTAATTGCATTCTGAAATCTGATGAATTTTTCCAAATCATTAATTTATTTAGTATATTTATATATGATTTATTTGATTTATAATTGCCTGTTTGGAGTCGACGGTTTTGAAAATAAAATGAAAAAGTATAATCACAAAAAAACTGAACACCGAGGAAAATTCAAAAAGGAAAGTCCCCAATCAAATGGCAAAATCAAAAAAACAAACACATCAAACGAATGGATAACAACTGTCATATTCCTGACTTGAATAAATTTTTTGTTGAATAAAGTTTTATTTGATTTAGGTGATCTGTCCTTCAAGATAAGCCCCCTATAAGACAAATAACCTGCAAACACATAACACCAAATGCTTAATTAACACGTGTTTAGATTGATATATTCGAAAAATAAAGTTTTACTGCATTTCATTTCATAAAACATAATTTTTAACAGTAAAACCTAATGTTTTATTTGAGACTTGAAACATTATTCTCCAGAAGTCCAAGCTCCTCTAGCTGTTCACTGTTACATTGCAACTTTCCAATTGTCAACTTCCCATTTTTCAGTTTTAACACATCCTCTGCTCAATCATATAACGGTTTCATATATCAGCTTATACTTTACCCTTGTGCATGTTCTCACTATTTGGACTTCATAAACATAATGTGCTCCTCACACAAAAACAAAAATCGACACTAAATTAGTTTTACAGTCACCATCATGAATTGGTTGACCGATATGATATATCAGTGTCTCCACTTACTAGCAACATATTTTCACGGTATTAGATATTTAGATAACAGTAGAGTCGTCTGATCTGTACATTTACCGATTGTATCGTATTCCTGATAGTGACATTTAAACTAAGTGTTTTACGGTCACTGTCATGAATTGGTTGACCGATACGATGTGTCAGTGTCTACACTTACTAGCACATATTTTCACTGTATTATATCTTTAGATAACAGTAGAATAGTCAGATCTGTAAATATACCGATTGTATCGTATTCCTGATAATTACATTTTAACTGAGTGTTTTATGATCACTGTCATGAGTTAGTTGACCGATACGATGTGTCAGTGTCTCTACTTACTAGCAACATGTTTTCACAATATTAGATATTTAGATAATAGTGGAGTCGTCTGATCTGTAAATTTACTGATTGTGTCATATTCCTGATATTAACATTTTGACTGAGTGTTTTACAGTCACCGTCATGAATTGGTTGACCGATACGGTGTGTCGGTGTCTCTACTTAGTATTAACAGTATTAGATATTTAGATTGGAGTAGAGTCGTCTGATCTGTACATTTACCGATTGTATCGTATTCCTGATAGTGACATTTAAACTAAGTGTTTTACGGGCACTGTCATGAATTGGTTGACCGATACGGTGTGTCGGTGTCTCTACTTACTAGCGACATGTTTTTACAGTATTAGATATTTAGATAGCAGTAGAGTTGTCTGATATGTACATTGACCGATTGTGTCATATTCCTGATTGTTACATTTAGACTGAGTGGTAATTCGCAGGCGGTTGGTGCATGTATAGACAGTTAAGCTAACCCTGTTGACGCACCCGGTTTCGCTTCTTTTGGAGTTCATGCGAATTCCTCAATTCTTGTTTGTTACCTTGATTTTTCTCTTCCTAATACATTTACGAGATTTAAACATGGGTAAACTACGTTTGTCTTAATAGGGAAGTAACCAGTTGAAAATGTTACTACTAAAATATTTAAGAAATAATTCATGGGGGCTTGAATATATCGTGATTTTACCACGGGTTGGCCCTTTATGACAAATATTTTACCCTGAGCGATAGCGAGGAGTAAAATATCGGCATAAAGGGACAACCCGTGGTAAAATCACGATATATTCAAGCCCCCATGAATTATTTCGATTCTAATAGGACAAATACGGCAATTGTTTTGGATCGAAGCGCTCTAGGTGAAGGCTTTATTTGCCGTTCCCATAAATAAACGCACTATTAAATTGACGTAAAAGAACTGAATAAATGACATGCTTAAACTATTTACAATAACATATTTAGATAGGTTTGGATGAATCTAAATGATAATTGTACTTATATGTCTTATATGTATACAAAAAATGGCTTATATAACACATTTTAGCATCGTTTGTTTACGTTTCCTTGTTGTGATGATTTTCGGTTTCACAACCGTGTATTTACCCGTAAAATGCTTATATTCTTACGTCGTCGTTCTATGACGTCGGGTAGCTCATTCATAAAAAAGCATATGACGCGGGAGTACGATCGGAACAGCCCAAACAATATATTCATATTTTACCATGGGTGTGTACTCAAAGCGTTTGAAGAACGTCATGTTAGAATATCTTTTTTTTTTCACATGTACTCTTCTGTTGCACTAAAATTATCATAAAAACTTTGAACTATATAGATTCCTTTTCCATTGCTTATATAAGACATTCTAATGACTAAAATAAGTGGAAACTTTAACTATCTACTGAGAAAAAGATCCCATATGTTTTATCAAAAAATGTCTGTATGCAAAGTGTATACGTTATTCGTGTTTTATTCTTTTACTTTATTTTAAGACAACCCAGTTTGCAATAACAAATGCATGATAGAGGATGCTTATTACTTTAAATACAAAATGTAAAATTTTAAATGTGAATCCATTTATGTCAAAATAAACACAGATATACTTTTCTAAAACATGATGGTTTAAAATGAATATAGAATAATATTTGACCATAACTATTAGCATGTACCGGTTATAAATAACAAGTAAATTAAGATTATTTTCCCAAACCCTTGAATGTTTAAACTTTCAGCAGTTTTATTTCGTTAACGTTGAAACAACGTGTACACTAACGACAACTGCTTCAATCAGACATTTCAGGCATGAACTATACTCATTGTAGCTTTTAAAACTAAATATTTATTTTTTCTCTCCAAAACAATGGATCTTGGAATTAAAAAAATAGTTGAAGCATTAAAGAGGAATTTGGTCAATTATATGGGCAATATGATTATAAAAGAAATGTATGATTCTGATGCCCTTAATCAAATGCACTTGAAACCAAATATTGTTTTTAAGCTGAAAATATAGAACGCTTAACATAGTTTTTACGGTCACCTTCGCGAATTGGTTGTTCGAAATGTATTGTCAGTGTCACAACTCCCTAGCGACATGTTTTCGAAGTCTGATATTTTTAGATTCTGGAATAGTCGTCTAAATTGTAAGTTAACAGATTGTTTCCTATTCCCGATTATTACATCTTTATGGAGTTTAGATTCGTAAAACAGGTGATACATGGATAGCAGGAGACGCTTACCATATCGATGCACCCAGGCTCACTCCGTTTGAAGTGTCAGCGTTTTTTACAATTTTTATTTATATCTGGATTTGAATCTCTCTAGTCGATTGATGAAATTTGAACATCGGTTAACTACTGTTGCATTCAATTAGAGCTTCGACAGTACAAATATATACTTAGAATCTTCCAAGATCATTTTGCCTGGAGGAGTTAGTTTCAGTACAATGAGAAAAGTTCAAACTAAAAAAATAACATTTAAAAGTCTACTTCTCATATGGTTATGACTCGTTAAAAAACGTTATTACTATCAATTTAATTCTATTATGATAAGCCTGCTTGCTGTTAAAAGATATTTGTATTAATATCAAACAAAAATGCATTGAGCCTTTTTTGATAAAAAGAGTATTCCTACAAATTAATGTACACGAAGAAAACATTTTAATACCTGTAACTTACAACAATACAAGTTGCTACGTATGATATAGGAAATACTGACCATAAGTTTTTGGTAAGTCCGTAATTACATGCATATATATGTTTGTACCTAAGTAACTTGTTACAGAACTGGTGTTTCTATTGGTCAAGGATAACATTAACATCACATAAATATATGGTATTTTGGTGTAAATTTAATTTCAAGTTTCTACCTTAAGAATATTTATAAAATGTTGAGTAAATGTAACCAAATTCTGTCGTGTGTCCCGGAAAATACATTTCGATACTTTTCAGTATAGTGATTTCCCAATTGTAACAGTTTGTGTTATTTATTTAAAAAAAACTTCATATCAAAATTTCGTTGAGATAAACTGAGCAAGTTGACAATAACTTTCTATTTATCTATTCTAGCAATTCTATATTGACATTTTACTTTATCAATGATTGTTTATAATAAGAAATAAAAACAATAAATAAAAAATTAGTGAATTGTCACATGGTTGGTTGACAAGTATCTATAGATATGATAAAAAACACATAACATGGTCAATCAAGCGGTTGTTTACAGTATATGCATTAAGAAAGGTTGGTTTGCTATATGATTTGTCAAGATTTCATCGAAAATATCGTAACATTTGTGATATAAGTTCCCCGTAGTTTACTATTGTTCAAATCTCATAAATCCATTAAAAAGATTCAAATCATAGTAAAAAACAAACAAAAAAACTAAGGCATGAACTCCAAATGGAAAATAAATCATATGCCATAGCATCAACACTGAAGGTATTATAAGGTCACTTGTTTGGCCCCTTGAATTCGAAAATCAAAAAGTCTTATAAATGTACCATAATTAAGACATAAGATACGTGTTTAAACATAGATGTGCATAAAATATCTTTGTGGGTAAAACTGTTGCTCACATCTATTAATATATTTTGTCCAAAAACTTTGCGAAAAATGACCTAAAATGACAATTTTTTGTCAAATATGTCAATGTCAACACATTTTTAACGCCATAGGGACATAATAAGTGAACTTTTTGCACTTAAGTGCCCAGATTATATTACCTTGTTCATTGATCAATTAAATTAACGTAATTTCGAAAGTCCGGCATAGTTTTCATATTTTTGAAATTTCAGGGGCCGAATAATGGCTCTTCATACCTCTGTCTTTTCTGTTGGTTTTGTCTGCTGTCTTAGACGTATGGTTTTTGTTAACTTTCTTACCTTATTAGATATTTATCGATGGAAAATTTAAAGTTGGATCATATATTTCTGTCAAAATTATGTAACGGAATTTTACTACTCCCAGACTCCACAGTGCCATTATCAACAATAACATAAGTAACAGTAAATTCCTCTTTCATAGATAAGTTGAATGTATTTCAGAGAAAAGTGTGTTAGATGATGAATTATACACGACTGTACTATAAATAATTATATTTTTCCGATGTAAACAAATTATCACATGATCACATAACTATACATTGTTTCTACTGTGTCAACGTCCTTAAGAGTGTTACCATCAGTTAAACGATGGAGAAGCTACAATCAGAATAAAATCTCATATATAATAGTAACACATACATTTTGTTTGAAAGGGGATTCAGGCAAATTAGTGTATTGAAAGACAAGCTAGAAATTTCATTAATCATTCTTTAAATACATTGTAAAAAAATTACTTAGTTTAAATTTCAAATGTGCAAAATTGCTAAAATGCAGGTAATCGGTTCAAAACCATCAAAAATATCAAATTACAAGGCGTTCTTATCAATCAGTAATGATAAAGCTATAGTTAAATGCCTTAAAGGATATAAGGTGTATGCACTTTATTTGTCAGGTAGCGGAAAGGTAAATGTCGGTCATTAGCTGACTTTCAGAAAATTATCTCAAGGGTAAAATTATAATACTACAGAGGCACATCTATAATTAAGGTATATTTTTATTCTTCAGGTAAGCCTCCAATTTTCTTTCGATTGTTGTCATGCTTTTTAAAATGATTTTTGATAATATTCGATATCTTCCTTGAACATTTTGTTATGACCGAATACTAGAAAAATTTATGAAATATAATATAATTCGAATTGATAATATACTTCGCCTAATATTTTATGTTCAGAGAAATGCGCCTGGAAATAAATGTTAGAATTTGAAAAAAATGCTATGTGCTTTTACAAATTACATTTTAATCACGTGATATTGATATTGCTGTTCCGCCATCTTGTGTGCAAAACATAGAAAAAACTTCCTGCTATTGGGGTAGGCATATATATAGTTTGTCATTACTATCAATATGATTAAAAACACTATGTTGTTTTCAATATGTTTGATATTTAAAAACAATCTATTGATTTTAATAAATGCACTCGATGAACATAAGATGCCATATTTGATTTCTTATCTGATCATACCATTAATGAAATCTTTAGAACAATGCGTGGGAAAAGTCCCACAAACGGTGATTGCTGTAAAGTTTACATTTACGTGCGTATAAATGTATTTTGTTCACCTGATTGATTATAAATTGTGTGACATTTGGAGTAAATATATACTTAGCTACACACGTAATGCAACGGTTTATTCTAAATTGAAAAATCTTCAAATCACGCAGATTTTATTTTTTATGTTTTGAATGCTAGCTAGCTTAATTTACATGTTTGCAATATACAGAAGAATTTGAATTGAACGATCGTATTTCGTCTTAAAAACAAGCTCGCTGTACATGCTAGCCAATTTTATAATATCCTCCAAACATACAATAGAAAGGTATCTGTGCAATATGCTAAGCTCTGCATCGCTCTGAGCCTAAAAAATTTGTAATTAAAATTATAAAGTAAAAAGAAACAATAATCAAAGATCAGCAATCAAAACCAAAATCTTCAATTAGCACAAAACATTAAGATATGACGCAAGACAATCGCTGAAGAGGTTCCTGTCTTAGTATATAAACCTATGAATATTCGCTTTTCAAAACGAGAAAATAACTTTCCGGAGCTTGAGGTAAGTTACGAAAAATTGTGTGGCATCATAATCCCACTTATTTCCAATGACATTGTTTGGTTTTAATTCTAAGAAACATCAAAACCTTCAGTAATGTGTTGGTCCAATGAAATTATGTGGAAACGTTTTCTTCAATATTCCTCAATATATTCATGGACGTAATAAATACTATAATCCTCCACAGTCGCTATGCATAGTGTAAATGGCTCCTGTAAAAAGCTGTTTGTATTTTTCAAACGCTGAATAAACATATTCTAGCACTAGACTGCCACTTAATAAAATTTGTACAGACTGGTCTGAATTTAAGGTCATGATATATTACGACCATATTAATTTCTATTCCTTGAATATGCACTGAAATAGAAAGGAAGGTAACATGGTGTACTAATTCATTACATATAATCCCTACGTGCACTTTACATAATCTACGACAAAATAACAGTGATTTTCGTACTTTTTTTCACCTCAAAGTCTAGGCGAAGTCTTCAAAAAAATGTTTAGCTATTACCGCAGTCACTGCAAGCTCAAGATGCTTTTTAGCATCGGATTGAGTAGAAATTTGTACTAGATATCGACCATTTTACACCTGTGCATTGAACAACAAGAATGAGGGATGAACCTGTTTACAACATGGTATTGGGTTCTCAACAATTTATATAGATATCCATACGTTTATCTAATTTATCATTTTTTCATTTCATATTTTTTTTCATTTCCAATGTTTGTATTTGTATTTGAGAGGATAGACAGAACACCCAACCAAAATCATTACAAATACCTTCCTGTTCGCTGTGGAGAAGAACCAGGTCTCAATAAATCAATCTCGTTGTTTTATTAAATGTCCACTGCAAGCTTGCAGCTTTATGAAAATACATATTAACAGATGTAAATATCAATAGATAACGATTTTATTATTGTCAGCAAGTAAAATCCAAACAAAAGAATCAAATTTTGTTCAAAAGTACATGGTATATATTAAAAAAGATTTATATTGAGAAGTTATAAAAATCTATAATTCGAAGAAGGACAACATCATCATAATCATGGCCAATAGAAATTAAAACAAAAAGACAAGTGACAGTCCCACCACAAAAAAAAAACACATGTAATTAAAGAAAGAAAAATACTATCCCCATAAAGAAAAACCTGGGGGAAAATCTGGTGCTCAAGAAGGGTAAACATGCAGTTTCTGTTCCACTGGAGATACTTTGATAAATGGTATTTACTATTGTTCGATGAGTACATTCAAATTGATACTGTGACGGTCATTGTAATGACAAACCCCATTGTTTAATTGAAGCCAAAAACAAAACCCAACTTAATCTATAAACAAAGTCGTCTATATGCAATAATTAATGCCTTCAAAATGTAGTTCTTCTTTCCCTCAATGTGTTGTTTTAAAATTTTATTATTTCCAATTTTATGTTAATTTTATCTGATATATCATCATATTTCATATTAAATGAAAGCACTTAATTCAAATTATATTATTATTTTCACAGATTTATTTACGAAAAGAAAACAAAGACAACAAAAAATATTTCTATAACCTCTATATGACGAGGTTCATGTTTTGGAGTAAATACACATGATCAAGAAAATTGAAACAAACAATGTTTATCTTTTGATAAGTAAGGGTCAACGGTTCATTGTCAGGTGAATAGGGCATTGAACTATAATGTTTACCTTGGTTTCCTTTTTCACTAGTGACACAATTCAAATATAACATACATTTTAAAGCAGTCATAATTTATCAATCGAAATAAACTATCGAGAAAAAATAGGTTAATGTGTATGCTATTTATAGAAAAATCAAGAAGCAATGACATTTAAGTATCCTTAATATCAAAATTGTATACACTTATAAAATGTTCATTTTCCGATTCACAGTAAACTCCCATAAAAATTACATTTCTAAATTTTCGATGCAATTGAATATTCGTTGTTTTGAAAAATGAACCAGAAGATTTGATTCGGTTTTCCTCAGATGCGGTCGGATGACAAATCAAGTAAAATGCTTTTGGATGTTAAATGATTAGAGAGGGACACATCCTTTAACATCTTTATCCATGCATCATTATTTACTTTAAAGTTTTAAAAATACATTAGCCAAAGGTAATACTTCCCATCTTTTTTCTTCATAAGAATCAAAGAACCAGAACCCTTGACAAAATTTCTCCTGGTTTCCATAATGTATCTTACCTTAACACATATTAGGTCTGTACTTAAAGATTGTAAATTTTATGAATCGAAGAGAATACAGTCTAACAAATGCAGCACCTAGAGGACATTTGTACAATTATACAAATTAAATATACCATATCCTTCAGATAAAATACGGAAGTTATTTTCTTAGATTAATTTCCATTGATTGAATTATTCCTTTTGTTTGTTTAATTGGAAAATACCTGACAAATTTGCTTATGAAAACAATCACCTTGTGTTTGCTTCCATCACACAAAGGACAAAGATATGAGAAATTGCTGAAACCTATTGGAATCATAACAATATACTTATAAAAGTTTACGTAAATACTTGAAATCTAAATTCCTTCGAACAGAAGTTTGTTTTTTGGTAAAAATATCATTGCCATTTAAATACTCAGAATTTGAAAAAAAATGGTAGTTTAAATCAATCTATTGGCATATGCATTTGGAATAACATGATCCTTTGTTAGAAATTCAAAATCCTGGGTAATTGAAATAAGACAAAAACATATGTTTAAAAATAAATTTCCTGGTGAAAATTCAATTATGGAAATATGTTTCTCTTGTAACGTGTTCTGACTTCTGCATAGAAGTAGTAGTATATATACTTATTTTCCTTCGTGTACATTATTTAAAAAAAAGGCATGGTTTATGCTATGGTATTTAAATATTAATTGGGCAGAAAAAACCTATATTTTCTAGAGGTTCTCTCCATCTGGCAATCATTTTTTTTTTATAATATTTTCCTTTTCATTTACCCTTTTTATTGAGATAACACATTTTTAATAATGCTTGATGTGGTAATTTAGCATATACATAGAATGGCTATCTCAATATTGAAATTCTAACAAAAGTGACCTGAACTTGTTAGAATTTCATGTTGCTTTAATTTCTTATATTGATTATGTGGCCTCTCTTTAATCGGTAGTTGCTTCAAAGGTAAATAATCAACAATGATTTACTGATGTAAAATAGCTAGTTAATCCTCTTTTACACGAACGAGGAGAAAATCTGTAGACGATCGCATGAACTCCAAATGGAGCAGGGTCGGGTGCATGATGGACAGTAAGTGTCAACTGCTATACACATATCACTCGCCATGCGAATCCAGTCTCAGTCAAAAAAGTCATGATAAGAAAAGGACACGATCTTTTAATTTGCAGTTCAGAAGACAACGATGGACACCGCGAACACAATTCTCCCATAAGGTGACATTCAAAACATCGTAAATAAGTTCATATAGATAAATGGAGTTAATGTTTTAACCGTTCATACGCAACTCTGGTACAATAACTTTTAAGTGAGTTTAAGTTAGGGGTAGATTTTTCTGCACATAAAAGAGTTTTTAAGCAAATACTTAAAGGCAATTTTTCATTCTATTATAAGAAGCCAAAGAATTATTCTTAATTCTAATGTCGACATACAAAATGACACATAAATGTTAGGCCAAGTAGCATTGAGCAAAATGTTAATGGGTAAGGACATTGTGCTATACACTATTGGGAAGGAGGTGTTGTTCTCTGCTCAAATTTAATGCATTGCTCGATTTACATGATATACATGATTTTAGATGTCGATATAGGATTATTTTTTATGACTTACCACAAACTAATATGTATATTGAAATTAGTAAGTAGATTTGAAAGTTCGTTATAACTTTTTTATCGTCCGGTTTCGATCCTTCTGGAGTTCATACGATTATCTCAGTTTTTGTTTGTTACTCATATTTTAATCTTCTTACTTATGAAATTTGAACATCGGTAAACAATTGTTGCCTATATTCCTCAACACAACAAATCTTGGGAAAATTTAGTTTAAGTTAATGTGCTACTGCCAGAAAAAATGTGATCATATGCCACCAATGATTAATTCTATGCATTGAAAACTCTCTTTTGGGGTTGAAATTTAAGTGAATAAATGCTTAAATGGTCATTCACCGAGTAATCAGAATTCAAATAGACATCTTATGTGGTCTAGCTTTCACAAAACCAAACTGAACTAAACAGGAAATTCCAGCTTTGCATGAGGGAAGAGAAACCTTAGCTTAAGCACGATCACATTTAGGTTTTGTTTAATCCTATAAAAACATTGGAGTAGAGTCACATCAATGCAAGAAAATATACAGACCGTATGCATTTGTTTTAATTTGAGGAAACCTGGTTGAGCAAAGTTTAAATGGGACGTGATCGCATATACCAACCAATGAAAAATATCATAACATATCACAGACAAGTATTGTGGTGTCGAAAATTGATTCAGCTATTTACATTGTCAAAATATTTAAAAAAAAAAACTGTCAATTTTTTTCTCCATTTGTGTAAAAAATACCTGTGCTACGGATGTACGGATTTAATGTAATTTTCCATTTTTTCGTTGCAGAAACGAGTTATAACACTCGTTTCGTCATCTAGGGATATTTGTTAAAGACTAAATCTGCCATAAAGTGGCCCTCATTTACAAAGGTGTTATTTTCTTACTATATGTAATACATTCAAATTACATTTAAATCTTTTTAGATAACGATGAGTTATCAATTATTGGTATCATCGGCGAGAGTTGCAGGTAAAATTCCTTTGAGAGCTCTCTCAACAACGTCACCAAAATGCCAACAACAAGAAGTGGTGAATCTTACACAGGAACAAAAAGATAAATATTACCCCAAAATAGGTAATAGTTAACACTTTTGTTTATATAACAGATCCTTAATCCTGGACATTACTTCGGTAAACGATTTAAATGCAGACATGACTTATGTCATTTTATAGCTTGATTTATAAAAATAAGAAGATGCCAATTGGCCAATCAAAAAAGTATAAGTCAAGTCGACAACAAAATTATCAAATAGGGAATGAAGGAAGGATAAACAAGCCAGTTCTTGCTCAAACAGTGGTACCCGTCCTGATGACCATGACAAACAAAAGTCAGATTGATATGTTGCATTTTGCAGAGTTCTCAAAATCTTTTTTTTTTCCATGTTGGCCCTTCAAGTAAATCTGCTGGTCCTCACTTTCATTTCTATCGCAAAATACCAAAATTGTGTTGGTTCTTGCATAATTTTGTGGTTAAACCCTTCGGACAACCACTTTTCGAGAACTCTGATTTTGTGATGTCATCAACGCTGATATCAGGACAGGATTTGGACTGAGAATATATGGTACATAGCTTCTGTGGTAATCTGTAACACAGATATTCCATAACGGTCAACAAAATAATGGTAAAACTTTTAAAGAGTAACATGAAGACTACAAAACTATAATTTTAAATTACGGTAATTATTAAAAAAAAAACAATGAAATGAAATGATATATCTATACGTGAAATAATCTGCCAAGTAGTCAGTACCTGTGTATTGTAATGATTAATATGACATATTGAGCCTGATCGATTATATTACCTCTTCAGAGTAAATTGTTTGCTTGGTAACATCTTTGTCGAATGAGACCAAACGAAATGTCGGAATCTGACCTAAGAATTTTGGCATACATTCTGCACAGGGTGTCTAAACAAAATATATCTTGTACTGAAATTACGCAAGTGTGCTATTATATAACATATAAGATATGCCTTCCTTTGTTATTGTGGGGGATTAAGGAAGAATATGATTGGTTACGACTTAATCCTTACATATGCATAACGATGTTTATGCAAGGAACCATATGGTAAACTTCCTGTCATATTAAATTTTCAGGAAATAGAGATATTGTTGGTTCAGGTCATAGTATTAGACCTGGTTATGAAGACAGAAGTGATTATCCATTTCCTGCCTTGAGGTGGAAGCCAAACACACCAGATGTGACAGCCCTCAGGGAAAAAGAAGTAGGAGACTGGAAAAATCTAACCATGGAGGAGCGAAAAGGCTGTATGTTTGAATGTTATGTTGTATATGTCTCGTTCAAAGTATTTCCTTCTCAAAACAGGTTGTACTTGCAACTCTTTTCGACGATGATCGTGAAAGAAGGGTATAAATATGTGTATGTAAGAACACGAAATAAAAGTGTTATTTGAACGATGAATGAAATATATCGCATTTTGTCCAACAAAAAACGGGTTTATGTTCATGCAATTACCGCAGGTCTGTTCTTTAACTCATTTTTTCAGAATGGATTTATGAGGTTCGAACATCAAAAATTTTAGCACAAATATGCACGAGCTCATAATGACAACTGCAAAGACATAGATATGCTGTGTCCTCATCCGACGATACGAAGGGTGTCGTATCGTAAACAGTATATGGTCATCCTTCAAGCTTATCTAAGATAACTCTAATATTAAAGATTTACTCGTGATCATAAATACATGTATTTTAGTATCCGATTTAGGTGTAGATACACGTATTTAATGATACATATTATATATTGAAATATAACATGTCTGAAAGGTGCATGATTTCAAATTCGAGTTTATCAGTTATTTCAAATTAATTAATGGATCAACTATTTCATCTTTACACAAATGCGACTAGTGGATCACGATCTGCTTACCCTTTCAGAATTCTTAGGATCATTCTCCATTTTTGATGGCGTTCGTGTAGCTAAGCCTTTTGATTTCTGTGTAATGCAATTGATATTTGTCGCACCTCGAATAAATTAGTGACGTTGTGACTGCTTTAACATCGTCATGTGGTGACCCCCGCCTATAGATCCGTGGTGGGTCAGTAGATTCCATATGAGTATCACGACGTCACGTCTTCTATCAATGGTGACGTCATCTATAAATGTTATTGTATTTCATTTTTTGTTCTAATACAAAAATTGGCATGAAAAGTCCCGTGAGCGATACATTCGTTAAACTGTTCATTTTAGGCCCCTTACTGATCCATAGAGGGTTATTGAGATCCATAGGGCTGAGGACACAGAGTCATTAGTAAACCATATAACCATATATTAGGTGACCGACAAAAAAAATAATCAAAGTATTTAAAATGTTGAAAACGCTAATCATCCAACGGGTTCAATAATCGACGGTAGACTTAAATCTAAAGGAAAAGGATCATAGTATTGAAGTTCAAAAGTACAAATCAAATGTTGTCTGCAATAAACAACATTTTTTTTTCAAAATTTTACTTCATTGTCTTTAAATGTCAAATATACAAAATATTTAATCCTGGATTATATGATGAGTTTATGTATATCCCCGCAATTTCGATTTTGCTTAAAAGTGACCCAAGAAGTTATTGAATTTGTAGTTTTTCATTCAAGGTTGAAAGTTAAATATCTCAATTTTGTAAAAGTCTTAATATGAATAACAATATTTTCGTTATTTCAATGAAAGTCATGTTGTATCAGAAACCAGTGTTGATGATAATGCTGTTATGTACCTGTTATTAATAGTTAGAATTGACAATGCTAAGTCTATATACCGGACATTTTCTTTCTCCCTTTTATCAGTAAGTTAATCCGTTAGAACCAATTTACTCTGAATTAATTTTACACTTTCTCAACTTTCTTAAACATTACCCTTTACTTTATTACAGCAGTTCTATTTGTACTTTGAGAAAACTGTGAATTCATTATTATTCGTGAGATATCAACTTTAGTAACTTTCGGGGGTACAAGTGAATTTAAATGTTCAACGAAGTATACATTTCATATGCTAGTAGGCTAATTTGCACCACGAAATCAATTATTCACAAAAACACATTTTTTCCTCCTTCCACGAAAATTGGTACCAACGAAAATAAATGAATCCACAGTATACAGACAGTATGCCGTATTTCGAAACATATAGTCATTTCTAAATATCTACAATGTCTTAAAACAAAACGTTTTATAAGATTTTGACATTTTTCGTATTTTCATCCATAATTATGTTCAATATAGTTTGTTTGAATAATCATCATCATCATTATAAAAGTAAGGAGATGTGGTATAATTGTCAATGAAACAACTATCAACCAGAGTTCAAAAGACGAAGATAAAAGCAATTATAGGTGACCGTACAGCCTTTAACAAAAAAATACATACCGTATAGTCAGCTATGAAAGGCCCCGACATGTAAAATGTGAAACAATCCAAACAAGAAAACTTACGGCCTAATTTATACAAAACAATTTACGAAAAACAAATTTGACAGACATGAACCAACGACAACCACTGAATTACAGGCTCCTGACTTGGGACAGGCACATAAATAATGTGGCGGGGTTACACATGTTTGTGAGCGCTCAACTCTCCCCTAACCTGTGACAGTTGAGTTACAGCACAACATAAAAACAAACTGGAAAAAGTAGTTGCAAATGACTTAACTCAATAAATCGGTACAAGGCATTAATACACCAAATAACATAAAAACAGTAGACAAAAAACACCGATATAAGAGTACTTGCAGTTACTGAACCATGGTTCGAAGTCGATTACAACCAATTGATAAATCATGTTTTCTTGTATAAAATCCAATTAAAGTTACATTCTGGAAAGAAGAAGTATATATATATATATTTGATTAATCTTTCAGTATACCGAGCAAGTTTTTGCCAAACTTTTGCCGAAATTAATGCGCCAACTGGTGAATGGAAGCAAGTTGCCTCTGCAACATTGTTGATAATGTGGCTCACAGCTGCTTGGGTTTGGTGGTGTGAACATTTCGGTAAGCTACTTTCATTTTGGATTTTTTTCACAGTATAGGTAGTTATTCGCTATTAGTTTTATGGGTAAAGAGAGATAACTTTTTATAATCAATGTAACGTAACAGCTTATAATATATTGATTCAAACAATTTTCCAGTGATTTTTTGCATTTTAAAAAATAAATTATGAGCAAGAATATATATTCATTATTTCTTCAAACAGAAAAAAGGGTATTATCAATATTGACATTGAATATACAAAAGGGATATTCAAAGTCATAAGTCGAAAACAAACTGACAACGCTGTGGCAAAAAATAGAAAACAAAAAACGACCAAAACAGACACAAGAGTCGACAAACAAAACATCGAAAACTAAAGACTGAGCAACATGAAATCCACTAAAACCGTGGGTGATCTCAGGTGCTCCAGAAGGTTCATCTCGTTATCTAAACTACTATTTACAGTCTTTTGTGATGATATTATGAGAAAATAGTATTCTTTCACAAAAAAAACTGTAAATAGTTCAAACATTTACAGCTTAGAACTGATTTAAAATCAATTTCTGATTTCTTACTAAAATAAATCTAAAAGTTTTGTGTAATACAAACAAATTTTCTATTCAACTGATTTAAGGTCATTTGCTTAAAACATGACTTTGACTAACTCCCTTTAATAAACGAAAATTGAATTTTGTGATTGTGAGCAAGTATGTAGTTTTTTAAAATGATGGAAAAAAACAAATATCAAACGATGATAACCTTTTCATTGAATACATTATTGGCCATAAAAACTATTATTTCATCAAATATGGAGTCGTCTCTCTTGATGCATGACACAGGGGCCTCGGTGGCCGATTGGTCTTAAGTAACCCAACTACTGTATTACTAACATGTCAACACTTAGGTTTTGAAATTCGAATACCACTCGTGACAGATGCATCGTTCGACTCCAAATAATTGACTAGGATTGTCAGTTTTCCTACCGAAGGTCGGTGGTTCTCTCCTGGCACTTCGGCTTCCCCAACCAATAAAAACTGACCGCCATGAAATAGCCAATAGTGCTGAAAGTGGCGTTAAACACCAATCAATCAATCTATAATACATGACAGTTTTTTTTTGCTTACGATAATATTCTAAAGCAAATTCAATAATCTTCATTTAAAAATTTATTTCTCATGAATTTATGTGAAAACAGCTCTTCAAAATATTTCTAATGTTACTACTTTGAACTTCTATAGGTTAAATTCAAGTACACTTTAGTCTTACTCTAACATTATTCTAGGAGACCATCGTAGAAAGGAAGTTCTAGATGATCAATTTTATGACCAAAATTTAACCTAAAGGAATGGTCCAAAACCTCTGAGGTCAACATTGTCTGACCCGTTGGAATTTAAATTTGTATGTGTTTAATCATCATGGCCACTGACTTCTTCTTAAAATGACTAACATTCCATAAACAGATGTATTTGCATGAACATATATAAATTCATCCTATATACCAGGATTAAAATTTTGTACGCCAGACCTGGCGCGTTTCGTCTTCAAAAGAGTCATTAGTGACGTTCGAATCAAAATTGAAAAGGTCAAACAAAAAACGAAGTTGAAGAGCATTGAGGACCCAAATTCCGAAATGTTTTGCTAATAACAGCAGTATACAGATATTATTTACTTAAATTTACTGTTTTAAAATTCCGAAATCATTTTAAATTAAGGAATGTATCTCACTTAGTACATAGCTCTGATTATTTGTCTGGATTTGGCTTTACTTTTGGTCCTATTTGGTTTTGTCAGCTCTTCAACGTTTGTAAGAGGTCTTGGATTGGCAATATTGCGGCATCGAGCATGACTAAAGAAACATTAAATGTCAAAATGCGCATCTGGTGCAGTAAAATTGGTATCGTTAATGATATTGTAACCACACGTTAGAAACATATCAAAGATTGATCTGCCGTATTAACACTGGTTGGCCGAAGTAAATCTCGTCTTGTGAATAAAGGGAGAGTTAACGTCAATGCGACATTAACACAAAAAAAATTCAGAAAGACGTCTGGAGGTCAGCACCTGTGATCTTTAACAATAGACTATATGAATATACTGCAGGTCTATATTCTGATTGATAGATAGACACATTTCTAACGGATTCTGATTTTTTTTTATTTATAAAATTAGTAATATAGCTTGTGATTTCAATCTCATTGCATATTTTTAACGCCTCAGATCAAGGGTCGTTTCAGTCAAAACTGGTCGTGTCGATCCTTTTCATGTATATACAGAATGGACAACATAAAGGACTGCAGTGGGGTATCAAAATGAGGTGGACATACCAAATAAAAGAATCAAAACCATAAGTCGAAAACAAAGTCAACACCATGGCAATAATAAAATAAATGGTGAATGTGTCCATGGGACACCGATGATGCCCCCGCTTGCATATAACGTTATAAAGGGGCATAACTCCAGAACGGTAGAAGTGACGCCACCCAAATTTGAACTTGATTTGAGCTTTGTGGAAATTAACATTGTGTATAGGTTTCATAACATTTGGTTGAGGCAAACCAAAGTTATAGAACGGAAACTAATTTCTGGACGTACGTACGGACGGACGGACAAGGGTAAACCTTAATTCCCCTTCCGCTACGGCGGGGGCATAAAAAAGACGAAAAGACTAACAAGAGTCAGCAAAACACTACTCAGAAAACTAAAGATTGGGCGTCATAAAATCCTTCAAAATGCGAGGGTGACTTGTTTTGGCTTTCGAACTTTTTTTTATCTGAGCGTCACTGATGGGTCTTATGTAGACGAAACGCACGTCTGGCGTATTAAATTATAAGCCTGGTACCTTTTGATAGATATTATTTGTGTTTGTCTCTGTCCTGTATGTTCTTCCATTTATTTGTATTGTAGTCCTGTCATGTAATCTTGTCATTTTAATGTTATATTTAACATTGCCATAAAAGCGGGAGGTTTGGCTAGCCACAAAACCAGGTTCAACCCACCATACATTTTTTCTTAAAATGTCCTGTACCAAGTCAGGAAAATCGCCATTGTTATATTATAGTTCGTTTCTGTTTGTGTTGCATTTTAGTGTTGTGTTTCTGTTGTGTCGTTGTTCTCCTGTTATATTTGATGTGTTTCCCTCAGTTTTAGTTTGTAACCCGGATTTGCTTTTTCTCAATCGATTTATGAATTTCGAATAGCGGTATACTATATATATAGCTACTGTTGTCTTTAATTTTCGGCTGTTTCTGAGCGGTAAGAAGGCTTGCTTCACTAGTGGCACTCGTTCTGTATGACCTGTCTTATTGACTCAAAGTTTTAATACTTTACGATTATTATGTTTCAATGGTGTTCAAAACTTACTGTAAATGAAAAAAAAAAAACAATAAGTGATATGTTAAACTATATGTGTTATTCTTTTTTCAGTATTTAGTAAACAATTACCAGAAAGTATGACAGAAGAGTATAAGAAGAAAAATATAGAGAGAATGATTAAACAAGGCCAAGAAGAAATGACTGGAATTAGTGCACAGTATGATTTTGAAAACAAGAAATGGAAAGGAAACAAATGGTGGTAGAAAAAGAGTAATTGCGAGACATTTTCCCGGTGTGTGTTTACAGATTACAAAAATGAGTCAAAGTAGTGTGTAACTGAAGAAAATAAATAAAAAATATATATGATATGTTGTTATATAGTATAGTGATAGTTGAAGACCAAAACATATATATGTTGTGTACAAGTTATCATTTTGTACAAATTATAATTTGTGCAAAAAATTGTACAAATTATAATTTGTATTTTGACTTTGTACAATTTGTAGTTTGTACAAAAAGTGCTTGTACAAATTACAATTTGTACAAAATTTTACTAAAATTCACTTAAAACTTGGACAATAATTTATAGTATGGACTTTGTTATAAAAAGAAGCATTGATACACACTATAGAATTTTCGATTGTAATTTGTACAAGCACTTTTTTGTTCAAAATGATGACTTGTACACAACATATATAAACTTATCACGCTTTTGCTACCGATTGGGGAAAAACAGATAATGTCTCTGTGGTATGGTAGTAGCAAACTCTCCTCGAGTGCGGGTTCCATCCTCGACAAATCAAAAACACAAACTTGTAAATTGGTATGTGCTACTTCTCCCCTAAGCACGCACGAGGCATATATATAGGGGTTGGAGCAAAGACTGGTCGTCTCGGTGTCAGATTAATGTACCCGTCTTCATGTGGGTGTAATTTTCAAATGTGTAAACTGAAACGTTAAATAAACGCAGTGTATATGTAGTTACTTCTCTGTTGATCCAATATTCAAGAGCATATGAAGTACAAATGTATATACTTTCTTGTTGATACAATATTCTAGAGCGAAGGAAGTAAACATTTATCTGTTGATTCAATATTTCTGAGCGTATGAAGTATATAATTATATTTCTCTGCTGATACAATATCCTGGAACGGATAAGTATATATCAAATGTCTCTGTTGATTCATGTGGCATTTACATGTAGGAGCAATAGAAAAGACTGGTTAGCCCGGAGTCCGAATGATATGTCCTGGTTGGGTGACATGTCTTCCTGTTGGGTCTTTCTTTGTGAACTAGTAAGTTAAAAGAACTTAACAATGATCATAAATCAAGAACCAAAGCTTGAATGAAATAAGTTAGGAATATACAGAAAATTTAAATATGTATATGACCCATCTGAACTTGAACATTATTATACACTATAGTCTCAGGAAAGGAGCAGAGAAAATTATTTGCCACAATTAGACTATGGGATCATAACCTGAATATAGAAAGGGGCATAGATATCAGAATTAAGAAATTAAAGACAGAAAATGTAATTTATGTAAAGAAACGGAATAAAATGAAAGGCATTTTTTTATCAGACTGCCCTGTTCTTGAATCTGTAGAAAGCCGTTCATCTGAATTATAAATATAACACTTTTATCAAACTTTCTTCAGAGAATTATGATTACTGACTATTGGAAATATTTATGTTACAAATTCCGAACTAAAAGAAAATCGTGATGCATTACTTAACTAAACCCAAAATCTGAAATGAGGTGATGGAGTTGTCTCTCTTTGTCCAAATATAACAGGGTGTCTGATGACAAATGACAATAATAGCTATTCTAATTACAAGGAATTAATTGAGAAGTTTGACATTGTTTCTATCAAACAAAAAGTCTTATTGATCGCTGTATTTTTAGACAGCAGTCATTTGGTTACCTTCTTGAAAGCAGATTTCGGGTAGCCTTTTTGTCAGAATGTCAGATTTCGGGTACGTGTTTTGTAATTCTATGCAAATTCCCTTTTGTCACATGTTTGTAAATGTCTAAGTAAACTGAATTTTCTTGGATTTATGTCAAGTTAACGTCGGATAATTTAGGGTATGATCTGTTTATTTTCTTGATACTTAAGGGTCTCTTAAATTAAATATGCAAATGCTGGATAATTCTGATCTTTTTAGTGAAATCAATCGGATTATTTCGGGTCGGGTTTTATAATTTCAATCAATAAAGGATTTGAGTATGCCATGGATGCTATCCTCAGTGAGATCAACTTCTCCGCTATGCACGCGATAATAAACAGAAATTGCTGAAATTCTTAAAAATAAAGCCTCTTGAAGTGGATTTTTTTTTTGGTTTAAATCTCCTTCCCTCCGCCGACTTTGCGTATACTTAGTAATGTTACTGTATATAGCTATAGTACAGTCTGCTGGTGAAGAAAAATGTGGTTTAGGAACATTTGAGTAGCCCTAATCAACATTTTGTAATCATTTAACTGCATACTTTTCTTTGCTCTTAAAAGAATGGTTACATTTCAATGAAATTTCATTTTGCGTTTCTGTCATATATGATATACAGCATTTAGCAACATGTCGACCACACTAATATACTTTTCAGTGATATTTTTCAATAAGACAATAACAAACAGGTCTCTATACATATTTCATAGTTGATACAACCTCGGAGTTAACTTTACAAGTGGTTAGTTTTTTTTTTTTTGGCAAAGACTGCTAAATACCAATATAACTTTGTAGAGGAGATAAATGCACCAGATAAGTTTTATGAGAATTCTTCAGGTCAGAAAACAACAATGATGTAAATATACGTGATATGCACCTTTATAAATATATATATACTTTTCGCGGATATATTTGTTATGCAATGCTTTTTGAACTTTTTTCGTATTTCCTGTCTACTTGTATTACGATTTTAACATTGGTACGTATATTTCATTGTGTTCTAGCAATGTGCAATTTTAATATGCCTGTCCTATACTTTAATTCTTAATATTTTTGGGGTGAAATCATAGATTTTTTTATAAGGTCAAATTCAATTATTTATTTTCATTCTGTATTTAATTTGGGTGCAACAGTACGTGAAGGTAAATTCCTGTGTGGAAGGGCAAAAAGGTGGGGGATTACATGTGGCACGATCAGATCTATTTATGTCCCAGGCAAATCCGCAAATGATAAAAAAAACTTCCCCAACGTTTAGCCCAAAACTATTAATTTTCAATAATATTAGGATTAAAGTAGTTTACTTCAAAAACTTTCAAGCCACTCTAATTTAATGAGGGTTATTTCTCAATCACGGGGAGTGGGGGTCGATCTTAATATGGGATTTTGGGTACAGTAGTGCAGCTGGCAAAACACCCACATTTCATAAATTAAAATCTTGAGAAAAAATCTGATGGCAAAATCATGACCCATTCATAGTTTTCTCAGTAATCACATATTATACAATATAAATAAGAGGATGTGGTATGAGTGCCAATGAGACAACTCTCCATCCAAGTACAAGTTTTGATATCTTAATTTGAATAAAAAAAACGACAAAACAGCATTTAAACAATTTGAAACATCTATTATAATTCGGAGGATGAAAATCACTGACCCATTGATATTTGACCTCAGTGAAATTTAATGTATGCCATTAACACAATTTAAATATAAAAAGGGGACCCATTCCAGCGGCACGGCTGTGTATACCTTCATTCAGTCATAGAACCCCAAATCTAGATGGAGACCCACGTGCGTGTCCTCATTATCCCAGTTTTGAAATATAGTCCCATTTATAATATTTATCTCAGGTGTACCACCCCTTTTTCTTTCTAGGGTAATATTTTACCGTAAAAACTTTTATCATTCAAAACGACGTGTGAAAACTTAACACTTAGGCAGTATAAATCACCGGTATGTATGCATTGCAACCGTTAAATTGTTTCTCCCTATGAATATTGAACTATTCAGTGATGATTTCAAAAGCACAAAGCATCCTAAAGATTTAACACAGCACATTTCTTGCATACATGTAACAGTGTAAAGAAAAGAAAATTCAAGACATTTAGTGAAAAAAAATTAGTGGGTACCCTTTTGTCATGTCTATACTCAGGGGCGGATCCAGGCCATGATTTTAGGTTAGGGGGGGGGGGCGCAAACTTAAAAGGTAGTGAGGTAAAATTATTGAAATATTCTTTATTATAAGCTGAGGCAACCCATGCTTTGCAAATTTTAGGGGGCGCACGCCCGCCAAGCCCCTGATACTGTTACTAACATATTTATTAATTACGCCAATATTATACTTGTAAACAGTGCAATTATACGTGTTGGAAACCAAAATCACAACAGAAAAACATTATCACTTCATCAAAGGGAGTAGCTATTTCACAACAGCATTCACAAATGAAGAAAATTGTCTATCCTGTTATATCTATCCTGTTTCTATGGTTACTGTGGTTACAGTAACAGGATAGACAATATTTGACATAAACGTCTTTAAAAAGTTTATAATCACATATAGTTTAATTCACACATAATGAAATGTTTGGCTGTTTGAGCTCATTTAAAGGTTACAACTTCTTAATCTTCGAAATTTGGCACTATGATATGCAGATGCAATACTGCCATCGATAACGGGATAGACAAAAAGGGTAACAGGATAGAACTTAATCATGTTAATATGGTGATCATGATATGATTAACGTACGTTACTGTTACCAACAACAAAAAAAGCCAAAAGTAAACTGTGACCAACATGCGAGGGAATTACTTGATGTTGGGTTTAATCTGAGACAACTATAACGTGTTATAGTAGTCTCAGGTTTAATAGAAAGAGAAAAAATGTTAAACATTATAAATTGCTATCTTAGACTTGCATTGCTGGTGGTTATTTTTATAACCTTTGAAAAACTATTTTTTTTTATGTATTTTTCAGTACAACATGGAAAATTCACAAATAATCTATCATTACACAGAATGAAAGTATATAGAGTTTTTACTCTTGAAAACCATCTTATTGGCTATGAAAAACAAGCTTAAAATTTTATCGAAACCTTTTCTAAATATCTAAAAATTTATGTTTCATGGTAACAAGAGAGACAAAATATTGCACCACTTATCAACAAATGTTTCAATATATTCTTTTTTGACATTATCAATATTGCATCTTTTTATATGTTGTTCCATGAGTAATGTTTGTTTTGATTTGCTTATGAAGAGGGTTGTTTGAATTAGTAACTTTAATTCAATTTTCCAATTTTTTGAAATAAGACTGGGGAGTAGCTATAGAGTCCGGAAAAATCCTGGACCAGTACACATCAGTACAATGTAAGTTAATTATATTGCTTCTTTTACTTCCATTTGAAAACATATGTATCTGCTTATTTCATTATAATATGCATCAAATTAATAGCTCGTTCCTCCATTCGTTTATTAGTTCCAGCACCAGGTGAGCTAAACAAAATTTGGCGCGCTTTTTTAACGCAAGATAAGTTCCGATGAGATAGCCATTCGGAACTTTGTTTATCAGAAATATGATCGGGACAATATGATCAGCTGAGACAGCAGTCAATGAATGTTGACCTTAATCCTCAGTATAGATCTGTTTACGAATACTTCAAAAGGGCTTTCAGTAAAAAGGTGCACTGTAGATGATCTTCAACAGTGCAAATGCAATTGATATACGTAACCATTGCGTCAAACCAATGTCAAAATATGCATTGCAAACTTTCACTTTGTCGATATTTATGGTTGTGTACACTGTTCGTCCTAGCTTTTACCACGGATTTAATAAAAGGAGGCAATACTCAGTATAATGTGGAAAAAATCTCTTCGTGTCAAGTTAAAATATCTGACTATGGAACTATAAATTTGAAACCATTGGAAAGGATTGATGGGTTCCCAAGGTAATTTGTTCCTTTAGATACAATGTACGTAACATGTACAAGTAAACATATGTATATATACATGTAGTCTTTTTTTCTTCCCTTTTCAGCATTTCCTGACAGCAGATTTACCTAATTGCTATTTAACCACCATTTCAGGATTAGTCCAAATAATTATGACGTCTTGAAAGGCTATTATATTTTTTATTCTTTGACGCCTTACATCGCAGGAAGGCGTCAAAGCAAAAATTTAAAATAGCCTTCCAAGAGGTCATAATTATTTGGACTATTTCAGGATATGACACATGCTGTTCCCATAAAATTTGATGCCATAACTAAGAGAAAATGTCTGACCCGCTTTCGAGACGTTTCGGCCACATGTGCCAATCAGTTCAGCCACAAGGAATCCGGGTCCGTTGGCGCCCTTTCACGTTCGCACCCGGGTCTGTTGGCGCCCATTCACGTTCGCCCCCTTTTACGTTCGCACCCTTTTTATTGATTTTGTCTTAAATTATTTTTCAATCGTATTTTGGTTAATGTATTGCTATAAATATTTTTTTTGTTCATTGTTTTGGAATGAAGAGACTTTCTAAAAACGATTTTTGTGTTGAATATTTTTTTAATCGTGTTTTGGTTATTGTATTGCTATAAATAAGTTTTTTTTCATTGTTTCAAAACATGCAAAATAAAGTGACGTTTTTTGTGTTGAATATCTTTTTAATCGTGTTTTGGTTAGTGTATTGCTATATTTTTTTTTTTCATTGTTTCAAAATAAAGTGACTTTCTACTGTTCTAAAAAGGTTTTTTGTGTTGAATTTTATTTAAATGTTAAGATACCAAACCGCTTTAAACTCAACAACAATAACATTTTGAATCTTAATTGTTTTTACTCATACCAAGTTAAATACAATGTACATGCTAATATAACTACATGCAGAATTTACATCAAGTTTAGCTGTGTAAACACCGTATATAATTAACAGTTATCATAAATAATTAATCATCAAATCAATTTAAAACAATATTTCATTTAAAAAATTCAAAAATTGCTGAATTTTTCTTTATTTTGAGATAAACATCTTAAAAAACATCTTATAATTCATCGGGTTTTTGAATTAAAAAAATGGGTGCGAACGTGTATTGGGCGCGAACGGACCCAATACCAGCCACAAGTCATTTCAGCCCGTTACCAGTTCAGCTCTAGTTGTCTCAGCCACAGTTGTTTTCGGCCATAATTTTCATATTGTTCTTATTATACATGTTATATACATGTATGCATTAATTGTTTGACAGACGAATGTTTTGAAAAGAATTATAAATATTAGGACTTAACAAAAAGTTATTTGTCAAAATGTGCGCATCTGCTCTGAAACAATAAAGAGGACACATGACTTTTATGTAACAGATGATTAAGACATTAACAAATGATTAATAGATCCCTTTGACTTAGGTGCTAGATTGTCTAGATTAATTATTTTTTTGGTAACAAAGAATAAAAATTAACATTTTGCCATCCATATCAAACATAAGTACAAATGTTTAGAAACAAGGAACACCAATTGCAATGACTGCATGATAAGAACAACAATCTTTGCTTTTGAATAACTATCTGATAGTTATCATTTCTTGTTCCTTCACTTTTATCACTATTTTACGAATTTCTTCAAACAGTCAATTTGAAAATTGATATACATTTTTATCAATAAATTTTATATAAATGTATAATTAAAATGTATTTTGCCATTTGTTTCTAAATGTCTCTTTCTACGGTGTATATACATTGATTATATTTATCTTCCTTTGAACATGAAAAACCATGACTGAATTGACTTTACAAAGTATTGCAGAACTGGCAGTATGGTCTAAAAGACTGGCTTTAACTGGCAGTATAGCCAGACCTGTTGCATTGCAAAACAAAAGTGATTGAACATGTAGTTAAGTATGATTTTAATAGATCAAGTGTCACAAAATCTAGGGTCTGACTGCCGTGATTGTCACATACAATGTAATCCCAGAAAGCGATATGGTCTGAAAAGACGACTTTCATATACTTGCATGTTTGTGCTTGATATACATGTATATATAAAATGTACATCGGTTTTGAAGGATTTCAGTCAAGGATATTTTAAAAAATAATAGATTACTATCCCAAACATGATATTAGGCCACGCCAAATCAATACTTTGTTTGTCAGATTACCCGATTGTTGCAATTGTAGAACTTGCATCCAATGCTGGTCCACCCATGTTTAGATCCAAATTTACTCTTCAAAATTTTTAGTCGGTCATACGTTTGATAGAAATATAATTTTGTCATTTCAGTGGTGGCTGGTTATTTTATCAGTCCTATGTTAAGTAAACAAAATGCATGTCTTGATTCCAAACTTGTGCTTATAACATGTATAAGCTTAAAAATCTAATCACTTTCAATATTGATACCTACATATATATACATGATATACATGTACATATGTGTACTAGCAGTAATCTTTGGTCATATTTTTATTTCGAAATCTAGTCATTTCGGCCATTCCAAAATTATACATGTATATGATTTTTTGGGGCAAGTATAGGTTACTTTTGTATGCTTAAAAATTCAAAGTTCCTCATGCAATACATTATTTTTTCCTATACCCATTTTAATATAACAAAAAAACTCATCATTTTTATACATCAGCTGTCTGGGTGGTTGACTGTTTCCATGGTTTCTTGTATATATATCAGAAGCTTTCAACTCTGTACGATAATATTATTGGAAGTTGTACATACACATCATGCATATGTAATTGTATAATAGCAGAATTTGCTACTACAAATGTATAACCGTACATGTACTAGCAAAAACATGACACAGTTATTTTTCCAAATCAAGTACTGCAAAGAAATCTCAATGCAAGATTTAAAGGAGGTACACTCAGTATTGTTTTAAGCTCAGTGAAAAAAATATAGTTTAAATCTTAGAACTAAAATACATAGATCTATACGTGGTATTCTTTACAATTTCTCATTTGATATTTCTTTTGTGTCACTGCACATGTACAGTATATGTACAAGTTCATCTTTTAAAGGAATGTTCCTTTTCTTTGGATTTTGTGAAGTGCATGACTGCATAGGGAGTTGATTCATAAATTGAAAACATATCAATTCCTTCTGTTCCATTTCATACATGTACATATTGAACATAGTACATGTATCTGCATACATGTACATGTATGTACAGTGTACATGTGCATGTATATATAGTATGACAAGTAGATATAGACAATTATATAAGCAGATACATATTTCATCACCATTGATCACCTTATTAACCATGTTAACATGATTAATTTATTATTTATACATGTTTATATATGCCCCACCAACATTATTGACTTGCAATCCAATAATACATTAGTACTGATCGTTTGCTTACTTTGATGACATTTAACCAAACTGACTGCTTATTATACATGTTATAGTGAAATATTATTTCTATATTCTGCTTTTACAAATCATGCAAATGTTTGAAACAATAAAAAAAATTTTTTACATTTTGCCCAATTTGTAGTTTATGCCCCTTTAACATGTTTAACATACATGACATGACATGTTTAATATCCCAAAATACTAATTTATTGTTTAATTATTTATGCTGAATCCACATTGCGCTCCAACTTTGTATAAATGTATGCATGGACACATTATTTTGTGTATGTGTGTTTTTTTATCATTTAAGACTTGAAAAGTTCTTCAGTACATCGTCATCATGTACATGTACAATGTACATTTGTACATGATCATCATGTACATGAATTGTATAGTCATGATATATTTTGAACTAGCACTTATTTAATTACCATGATTACTATTTTGTAGGTTTTCTACTTATTACAGAGTGACAAATAGACTACGGTCAGAACTTTGGAATTATAGCTTTAATCCTTGCCAGTCTTATAATGAACCCTATGATCTAGGGGATAAAAATAGATATGGTGAACCTTGTATGTCTGTCTCAGTAAGTGAATGTACAATACACACAAATTTTATTCTGTTTAAGTTTATAAATTCAACTTGTTTAGTGTACATTTTGTACTACAACGTTCTGCACCAAAATCTTTTCCAACTACTAGCAATATGACTAGTCTGAACATGCTGAACACCAATATTCCTACATTTTTCTTATGTACATGTATCTAAACAAATTATTACAAATACTTACTAGTCTGAATAAAATTTACTAGTCTTGGGCATCAGACTAGTGGCTAATGTAGCAGACTGCTGCAATATGAGGTGAGCAAAACATTAACACCATTCTACCATAAAAGATGTAAAAAGCTTTAGTTTGAAGTTTTTAATTATTATATTTCATGAAAATAATTTCTTAAGGGATTATGCAAAATACCAGTTATACATGTACATGTTGTACATGTATTATTATATATGTCATTTACATGTACAATGTACATATGTACAAATGACATATATATATCTCAATCATTTCTGTACACCTATGAATACTGACTCGATGAACCTTTTTATTTTGTCTATAATTATCTCATTTCTGTTCAACTCTTAATCTTTAAATGCATCTTTAAATGCATCTTTAAATGTGATCTGTACATGCATGTACAAAATGTACATTTTTTGTAGGTATTCTCTCAGTCAATTTTGTCTAGACTGAACATTCACTTGCAATTCAAGGCTCTCTTTATGATGTATGGTCCTAATTACTTCTCAAGATGTTTATTTATATAATTATATACATGATATAATTAGCATGATTAGTGTATGTGTACTTATGAAATATTAAGACATGATAATAGATATACATGTACATGTATATAACTCCACAGCACACTGGTCTCTTAAGTCACTTCAACATGGTCAAACCTGACCTGTGACCTTTCGACCTAACATTTCATTTAAAAGGACCTGTGACTTTTAAAAATGTTCAAAAGCCTTTTATTTGAATGTTGATTTTGCTTAAAAGTGACCTAAGACAATTTTTAAATGTGACCACTTAAGCATGACATTTTAACATTGACACAATGTATACCTAGATATGATGATTTTAATGATAAGATTATAAATAGTAAACAAACATCTGTCTTGAATTACATGTACCCTTGAAAAAGCATGATACTAACTAATTATATACAGCCTGTACAGTTGAGAGTACTTTTATTCAAGGTGTACTACTTTTGACATGTATATACATGTAGATTACTCGTTAATTCATGTACATATAGATTGTTATAAACTGCTCTTTGTGTGTTCAGTAAAAAATCTTTGAGGGAGGTGAGGTGATCTATTGCATGGCACATTCTGATTCCATCCAGTTATATATTCACTGTATATGTTTTTCATGTGATTCATCCACATTTACATCAGTCAGGGGTACTACTTGTACAAGTAATCTTTATTTACTTGAAGAAGTAAATAAAATAAACTTATATAAGTTAATTATAATGTTTGAATAATCTCCCCTTAATTTTCTCAAAAATTTACTTGTATAAGTAAATTTTTTTTACAATCCCACAAAAATTCTCAAGTTTTGAGATGTAAAAACATGCCTTTAACAATTTTTCTCAGGTTAGCTCATAATTTTTTATTAGAGTTCAATGTTTCATCTCATTTATTAAATTCAACAAAGAAACTGATTGCGCAAAGATCTTAAGTATTTGCGCAAGGCCTTCAAAAATTGCCCCTTGGGAGCTTGTAAATGAGCAGTGTTCTGAAGATAACAGACAAATGAGATTTTCATTGTCCATGAAATTACACTTAAATGATTAGTAAAGACATCCGCAAAGGACAGACAATCAAAAATTCTATTAGAGCAAAGAAGTCCTAAGAATTCAAGAAAAGAAGATACAAATGTAGGATGACTTTTTTACTTGTATAAGTAAAAAAATCTGAATGTCAAAGTAAGCCCAATTTTTTTTTACCTATACAAGTAAATAAAATACACTTGTATAAGTATCCTACAAATTTACTTAAATATGTATATTAATATTTACTTCTTCAAGTAAATAAAAATTACTTGTACAAGGAGTACCCCTGACTGTACATTATGCATGATATGTATTAGCCATAATAGAATTCTTAAAAGAATCAGCACACTGCCATTAAACATTTACCATGATTAACCATATTTACACAAACTGAATATAAAGGTTTCTAAATAAAATTGTTAATTCACTGTCATGACTGTCAAAGGTTTTAATATAAATATTTAAGAATCAAAAGTTTTTGGGTTGCATTGTAAATTAACCATATTTTGAAATATCATATTATAATTTAAGAATTCTGCACGATTCTTATTAGGAAATAACTCTTTTTACCATGCATACCACGATATAAAGATTGAAGGATAGGGAATTAATTAAAAGGCTATGATATGTATATGTATCTATTGGTAAAAGTCACACATTTCTCTATCTTGTATCTAAATTTTAACATCAATGTCTTATTTTTCAGATTTGCAAATTTGGTAAAATCTTAAACAGGCAATATTATTACACATATGGACAGCATAATTCAGCCAACTTCACTGTTGCAGTAAAGAGTACAGATAGTCCTCCTATTGTAACATTGACATTTAATGGAACTGGGTAAGAATTGGGATACATGTACATGTACATTAAATTCTGTCGATATGGCAACCTTTCACATTGGGAATGTTGTCCATTAAGCTCATCTGGGTTTTAGGATTTAAAAATTATTGTAAAACAAAATGACTCCATAATAATAAAACAGTTGTTTTGATAATAAATGGAATATCTGCACAAATTTAAAGGATTAATCAATTCATATTGTCTAAAATTAAAATGTAGATTTTTCTTTTTAAATCAATATTATCAATAACTTATTACATGTAAAAGATAGTCTCATTTATCAGCAGCAGATTTCTTAATCCAAGAAATTTATTTTAAGTTTCTGTGTAAACATGGCAAACATTTTTATCCATTGCATGTCTTAAATAGCAAGTTTTTATTTGACTTGAAGGTAGATATTTATTTGTTCTTCAGAATAAATTAGTCTGAATTTATTATACCTCAAGTACTCAGTATTTGTTATGCTTTTAGGGGCAGAAGGGGCTTACTATTCATTGTTTGCTGGCTGTTTTTCCTTTCTCAACTATAAATTTAAACATATTTTTACTAATACCTGGTAATTATCCACAGACTTATTTCTGTATAACATTTGAAGTTATTACATGTTGCTTATAACATGTAATAATTGAAATGTAATACATATACTTATTATGGTTTTAAAAATGAATATTACAAAAATATTTTAATTGTGGGAAACAATTTATTAATCATAGGATAATCTTCTAATGGTAGTTATAAATAAGATGTTATTAATTTCATATACTTTTCTTTTCAGAGGTAACTTCAGAAAGAAATCTCATATACGTTTAATCTGTGATAAAAGTCTTTTGAATCCTGACACTGCAGTGTTCAGTATAAAGCATGATGATTTGAAAACTGGCATTGTAAGTTTTATTGTTTTCATCCTCTCACAACTAATTTTTAAATCTCTGGAAGGAATTTTGAAAATATTTGTCTATCGTATGTCTGAACCATGATGTTCTTATAATTAGAAGTTTAACTATTAAAGTTTTTGAAATTTTAACAACTTTCTTAAACTATCCTGGATTTATACCACACTTGGACAGAAGCTTGTTTGTGATCATAATATAGTATTCAAAAGTAAATTTAAAAAAAAAAATCCTGTTTATCCGTATATTACTTATAAATGGACTTAGTTTTTCTGCCAGTTAACATTACATTCACTCTGTGGTTAAAGCTTTCAAAATTTTGATAACTTTCTTAAACTATCCTGGATTTGTACCAAACTTGGACAGAAGCTTGTTTATGATCAAAAGCTAGTATCTAGAAGGAAATTTTGTAAAAATTTATTTCCTGTTTTTCCTTATATTACTTCTAAATGGACTAAGTTTTATTCCAGTTAACATTACGTACAGTCTGCAGTTAAAGTTTTTAAAACATTTATTAGATTCATAAACCTTCTTGGATTTTTACCAAACTTGAACAGAACTTCTTACAATTAAAAGATAGTATCTAGAGGAAAAATTTTAATAATTTTTTCCCCATTTTTGTTGAGCCTGAGACTAACAGCAAAAGTGGGCGAGACACTGGGTTCCGCGGACCCTTATGCATTTTTTACTAAAAATGGCACAAATTTATAGAAAATGGAACAATTTTTCTCAATTAACTGTGTTTGTATTTTGGGTTTAAGAAAAGTTTTTAGCCTTAAATATTCTAAATTTATCCATGTTTTCGTAAGTTTGTTGCTTCTCTGTAAGTCAGTTTAGGATTATTAATCTTTTAGGAAATTAGCTGCATTTTTCATGAATCTATGCCATTTCAAGTATAAAATGTGGACTTGAAATAAAAGTTGTTTAACAATAGAAAAGTATTCCTCATTTGAGGGATAGTTACTCGTTTGGGGAACTTATTTTTATAATTCCCTATTTCTCGGGTTTTAACCAACTTACTGAATTAATCTGATTTGATGATTTTTTTCACTACTGTTTTTACAGTGACAGATTTATGTAAAGTAGTGTTTAAATTTTTTTTTAAAATTAATTGAAATTGAAAAGAATTTATTTCATATTTCATTATTCATAATTGATTCGTTTTCTAAATTATTCTCTTCATTATCTTATGACAAATTTATTATGCATGTCATGAATTATCTACAGTATTTAATATTATTTTTCTAGATATCAGAACTTCACCATATATGTTGTTGTCCTGATGCCTGTATGGATGGTATTCCCGCTGACAATTCAACAAACCTGTCTGTAGGTAAGCAAAAATTGAAATCTATAATTATCTTCACATGCAATCTACTACCTTGTCTGCAGGTTATCAAAAATGGAGAGAGTAAATCATTTTTTGGGGATTTAATATTTTTCACTGGTGGCATTTTTTTTTGCAGGTTTGTTTGGAGTCAATTAAAAAGAGTATCATTTCAGTGGCGATTCAGGATTTAAAAAAAAAAAATGTTTTTTGTTGTTTGTTTTTTTGGTGTTTAATGCCACTTTCATTGCACCACATACATGTATGAAATCATGAAAAAAGGTGGAAAAGGTTACATATTTCTTGATAAAGCAGATATACAATTGTTCTTATTATACTTTCAAAATGATACTTTGAGCAATACATACACATTAAATTTGCTCAAACAATTGATGTTTAAAAGCACACCTTTTTCATGGCCATTTATTGGGGTTACTGGCTCTACTACTTTGCATGGGATTCTCAATCAGAACGGTATTGACTATACTGGACAATTAGAATAACAGTATCATAAAATGACTCCACAATGCTAGTCATGCCAGTGTGGGGAGGGCTGTACATTTGATTCAAGCTGGAAAATGTTGTTCAATGCTTTCGATTTAAAGAAAAGCCCTTTATTCATGTTATGTTTATAATCAAGTTACACACAGAAAATTGAAATATTAATTGTTCAGCATTTAAAAGTCAGAAAATGGCTTCTATTTAATCTGTTGGGAAAGTCCAACAGACAACAAAAGAAAAGGAAAAGAACCGAAAGATGTTCAAATGTCAACCACAGTAGAAAATAACATGAGTTTATAAGTTGTCACGAATATATAAAACTTGGATTTTTATGCCCCACCTAGGGGCATTATGTTTTTCGGTCTGTGCGTCAGTTCGGTCGTTTGTCCGTCCGTCTGTCCCGTTTCAGATTAAAGTTTTTGGTTAAAGTTTTTAGTCAAGGTAGTTTTTGATGAAGTTGAAGTCCAATCAACTTGAAACTTAGTACACATGTTCCCTATGATATGATCTTTCTAATTTTAATGCCAAATTAGAGTTTTGACCCCAATTTTACGGTCCACTGAACATAGAAAATGATAGTGTGAGTGTGGCATCCGTGTACTATGGACACATTCTTGTTCCTTATGTACATGTGTCGGCTACAATTAAAGAACTAAACACGTCTTAAAGTATCTGTGAAAATTAGTTGATTTACAATATACTAGCTCCTCTGCTTTTTCTGATTGTTTTTTTGGCAATCAGTTAAAAGTACAATTGCTATTATGCATTCCAGCTGTCATGTAGAACTCTATGTGCCTCACATCACAGTTCAAGGTTGTAGTTACATGTATAAGATCTATCTCAAGAATTTTGATGTTCATTCATATTGTGCATGCTAACAATCAGTTTTTATTTTTACACCATATTATAATTTTTTTGACTATCAAAAACAGCATAGTTTCTTTTAGCCAAGAGTATTATTAATTTTTGCTGTAAACGTGATAAATGGTTTTTTTTTATCTTAAATTTTTACTCTATACTATTGACAAGAACAAAAAAGGGGGGAGTGGACAATTTTTGTTGATTGATTGATTGTTGGTTGCTTAACGTCCAGTGGCAAATATTTTATGCATGTTCAGGATGAAATTTTTGTTGAAGACAGTTAACAACTTTAAAGGTTAAGCAGTGAAGAAGTTCATTTTATACATGTATATTATATATTGTATACTATACATCTATATAAATTTATTGTTATATTTATATCCTGGGAAATATGCACATAGACTTGAACAGTGAGTTGAACTACCATTGTATAGATTTCAATTTGATAGAAAACAAATTATATACTTGACAAATTTAGATTTATTGATATAACATTACTTAAGAATAATATATGATATTAAAGGAACATTTCCTATGCTTAGTCACAGTTATGTGCAGTGCAGAAATTATCATATGTATCATTAACCAAATTCTATGTAATACAAGTACCTGTTATAAACCTTGAACCAGAATAAATCCATTTATAAATATTTACTTTGTATAAGAGTTAAACCTCTACATCAAGGCCACATTCATAAATTCATCATATCTAGGGTCCTTATAATTCTATGTACATGTAGTATATTTACTGTTTATAATTCTATCTAGAACTCATCCCCTAGGCAGGCTGTATATTATCTTTTTCTAGGTCAGATGAACATATTTGACCAGAATTTAGATTTCAAACATGCTCTTAAAAAATTTGGTTAAGAGTAAATAATTTTATATGAATTTAACCTAAAATAGAGTTTTTTCAAGTTATTAGAACTTTCGGTTGTGGAGGTAAATTTCGTGCATTCCAACTATGAATAATATTAAGAAAAAGGGCTGTAGGGTACTAGTCAATAACATGTGACAGTAACTTAACAAAGGATAAAACTAGAAAGGAAAGCTAGAGACCAACATACATTACAGAAGTGACCCTATATCATATGTCTTAGCTCTATATCTCTCTGAATCTGAACAAGTTTGTCAAATCTGCCATCAATACCTATTCCATGTTACAAATCATTCATTAATCATTCATTAATCATTCATTAATCATTCATTAGAGTTTCTGTTTTTCATACTGTTGATTTATTCTTTATAGGGGCCATTGTCCTATAATAAATGAATTTGACCTCAGACTAATGTCATATTTAAAAAAAAAATATTCCTCAGGTGGATATGGGGATCAGGATCAAACCTGGTCACAATCTAGTGTGTGAAGATATTTGCCACTGTTGTTTAAAGTTTAAATGATGCATATTTTTTTACCTTATTTGAGTGACACAAACTACTTGGAGCCTCTAGTTTTGTAACACATATCCTTAATCTTTTTAATTTATTATGTAATATGCCCTACTAATCTTATTTGGTTCAGATACCAGCAAAGCAATTATAGTAAAAATTTGTCCTTGAATTAGATCTCAAACTTTTATCAGTAATATTTTATTTACACAGTTAAATGCATAAATTTTATTAAACCAATTCTCAGCTTGTTGTCTGAAGCTGTGTCATTGTCCCACAACACTAAATCTCCTGTCTTATAATGTTTTCCTGTGACATGAGGTTGCTATGTCATTGTCCCACAACACTAAATCTCCTGTCTTATAATGTTTTCCTGTGACACGAGGTTGCTGTGTCATTATCCCACAACACTAAATCTCCTGTCTTATAATGTTTTCCTGTGACACGAGGTTGCTGTGTCATTGTCCCACAACACTAAATCTCCTGTCTTATAATGTTTTCCTGTGACACGAGGTTGCTGTTTCATTGTCCCACAACACTAAATCTCCTGTCTTATAATGTTTTCCTGTGACACGAGGTTGCTGTGTCATTTGTCCCACAACACTAAATCTCCTATCTTATAATGTTTTCCTGTGACACGAGGTTGCTGTGTCATTGTCCCATAACACCAAATCTCCTGTCTTATAATGTTTTCCTGCGACAGGAGGTTGCTCCTATCTTATAATGTTTTACTGGTTTCACTGTCTTTTCATCTGCAACAGTAGCTTTGAATTCTTTAAATTATCTTGAAGTGGATTAAACAGTTTCAGCACTTCATTATATGGTACAAAAATATATTTCTGTTTCCTGCCTGAGGACCCTACCTACCTTAACCTGCCCTAACACATTTTATGAACATTTTTGAATAAGCACGGATGTTTAAGTCCAGGTATTTTTCTTAAAGCACCATTAAAACGAAAGCTTCCATAAAATAATATATAGTCTGTGTAAAATTTTAAGAATAAAATCATTTACTTACCTACCTCCCCTATTTTTGCTGCCAAGAGACATGAATTATATATTTTAGGTTAAAATGAAGTAATTATTTACATAGGCGACAATGGTAGCCTTTTTTGGTTCTGCGTTTTCACTATAAAAGATCTGTTGATAAAACTCTTAAATTCTGAATTTTCAACACCTTTGGGTGTGAATAAAACTGCAAAACACATATGTGCCGCAGCTTTTTTGATAGAAAAATGGCTATTTTTAAGGGTACTCTGTGGTTCTGGAATATTAATTGTATAAATGAAGAACACCCCTTGCTTAATTTTGCACAGTAATGTTGCTCATCAAGAGTTTCCTCCAAATTTCTCGTTATTTCTCACTATTTCAATTTTGTTTTCTAATTAACATGGCACCAGAAAATAAATTTACTTCTACATATTATCTTGAATGTAAAAACTAGGTATGGCCATTCGTCTTTAATTATACCCCTGCTTTAAAAAAGGGGGGTATACTGTTTTACCTGTCTGTCCATCCATCCGTCCGTCCCATGAATATTTTTCGTCGCATTTTTCTCAGGAACTAAATCATAAGGATTTCTGAAATTTGGTTTCAGGGTTTATATAAGTCAGCTATACCGTGTGATGCGTTTTCAGATTCATCACTCAACAACTTCCTGTTTACCGTCAAGTATTTGTGCGGGGGTATCATTAGTGAGCAGTAGCTTGCAGTTTCACTTGTTACTTCCTTTTAACCATATATACTTTGCCTAACTAAGAACTGCTTTGACGATATCTAAATTACATTATATTTTTTGTTTTGTAGATGCTGCTAATGATAAAGAGAAGAAAAAGTCAGACAGCAGAACTTTGTTATTGATAGTAGCTTTAAATCTTGGCCTGCTGGTTTTTGCTGGTATTATTGGTACAATGTGTTATTCAAAGAGATCTAGTCCTAGTATATACTCAAAACTCCCAGGTTTGTAACTCAGAATATGGATCATTGGTTGGAGGTTTCTGATTTTGACTTTTAATGGTCAAACTTTTTTCTTATTTTGATCATCCTGAACATTCGTGAGATATTTGCCACTGGACATTAAGCAACCAACAATCATGATCTTATTTTGATCTACTTTTCTCATTTTCAAATGTTTCTTTTACGTTAGGGTTCCCACTTCACTTTGCAATTTAAATTGGAAAAACTAGAAAATGTCTGAAATTCATGAATATATGGTAAAATCATTGTCAGTCATCACATTTCAACTTGATATATATGTGAATTTGTCAGATATCATATATAGAGGGAACAACAGTTTCTATGAAATAATGTTTCTGAAGAAGGGCATCCGAGATGGACTGTCAATTTGAATAAAATTTAAATCTCCCCTGTCAGTTTAACCTTGAAAGATAAATAACTAAAACTAATCAAACACTTCACAATTGTAAGTTTTATAAAGATATCACCTGGATTAAGATAAAATATGACACTTTATTTACAGGTAAACAAGTATTTAACTACATCATAACAATAAAGTTATGGTAATATGCACATCAACTATTAAGTTTGTGAATTCGGACAAATATGCAGGTGTTATTTTTTTTTTTTAGCTCACCTGAATCAAAGGATCAAGTGAGCTATTCTCATCACTTGGCGTCTGTAGTTTGACGTCCTTCTTTGTCTGTTAAAACTCTTACAAAAATCTTCTCCTATCTAACTAATGGGTCAATTGATACCACACTTGGCCATAAATCATCATGTCCAGGGTGTTCAGTCAATTATGATATATTTCCATTTTTGTATTCAATGAGAAAATTATCCACACCAATGTTACATTTCCCATCCCAAGAAACATGTATCTTGTTTTAAAATGTGTTCAATGATGCTGCCTACCAACCTACATGACAGGACATTGCCAAAAGAAGAACATAAGGTTAAAATGCAAGTTTTGCAATTACTTTTAAAACTGCTATAGATAGAGAAAATCTGACTCCTTAAAGGAGTTACTTACCCTTAAATGGTGAGTTTTACCCTTTTGGTATTTTTGCATATTTTCTCAAAATAAAATAGAGAGAAACTGTACATCATAAAAATGATCTGCAAGACAAGATTTTCAGGCATATTTTTGGCAAAAAACAATAGTTGATAGATAGAAAATGAAAAAGGAAAAATGATTGTCAAGACAAGATCAACAAAAAAGAAATCTTAGAAATGAATTACAATTTTGTAGAGTGGCCATTGTTGAAAATGGACATACATGTACATACAAGTGAATGACCAAACATGCTCTTTTAAAGCCTCTAGTTTAGTATCCAATTTTCATTTGATACTTTTAGCCTTAGAGTTAAAGTGTTTAAAAATCATTTTATTTTGATTTCTCTTATTAAAAAAAAAAGACATGCTGAAAATTCACAGATTATTATAGTATAGTGAAAATATGCAATCAAATTTCATAAGAGTGGTTTCTACTTATCTGAATATATTACAATAGTTGATTGGTCAGTTTTATAGTTTCAATAGTTTTTAAACTCAATGGCTAATTCAGTCAAGGGAGATTTGGTACGCAGTTGTATTAGCATTTGCAATTCTCTTTTCCATGGAGATTATATAGCCATGCCCTATCATCATGGCTCATTACCTTTAAAACTTTTGCCTATTTTACAAGTTTAAGTTAGTGTTTAGGTTAGTTTAAAGGGAACCACTAATAAGAAGTCAATGGTATTTGGTATGCAGTTTTATAAGCATTGGAATTTCTCATTTCCATGGAGGCTATTTAACCTTGCAAATGCAGTCATGGTTCATCGACTTTGAATGTTTTGCATAGTTTACATGTTTGAATATTGCCATTTTTGTCAAGCCTGCGACTTTTGTCGCAAAAGCGAGACATAGCGATCCTACATTCCGTCGGCGTCATCGATGACGGCGGTGTCCACAAATATTCACTCTGTGGTTAAAGTTTTTGAAATTTTAATAACTTTCTTAAACTATCCTGCATTTCAACCAAACTTGGATAGAAGCTTGTCTATGATCATAAGATAGTATCCAGAAGTAAATTTTGTAAAAAAAAAATCCTGTTTATCTGTATTTTACTCATACATGTCATAAATGGACTTAGTTTTTCTGCCAGTTAACATTACATTCACTCTGTGGTTAAAAGTTTTTAAAATTTTAGTAACTTTCTTAAACTATCCTAGATTTGTACCAAACTTGGACAGAAGCTTGTTTATAATCATAAGATAGTATCCAGAAGAAAATTTTGTAAAAAAAAAATCCTGTTTATCTGTATTTTACTCATATATGGACTTAGTTTTTCTGCCAGTTAACATAACATTCACTCTGTGGTAAAAGTTTTTATATGACCGCAAAAAAATTTTGTGGTCGTATATTGGTATGACGTTGGCGTCGTCGTCGTCTTCGTCCGAAGACACATTGGTTTTCGCACTCTAACTTTAGTTTAAGTGAATGGATCTCTATGAAATTTTACCATAAGGTTCAATACCACAAAAGGAAGGTGGGGATTGATTTTGGGGGTTATGGTACCAACAGTTAAGGAATTAGGGGCCAAAAAGGGGCCAAAAATAAGTATTTTTGTAACTTCCAGACATAACTTGTGTGTTAGTGTATGGATCTCTCTGACATTGTACCACAAGGTTCCATATCACAAAGGGAATGCTGGGATTGATTTTGGGGGTAATTGCCCCATATGTTAGGAATTAGGGGCCAAAAAGGGGCAAAAAACAAGCATTTTTCTAGTTTCATGACAATAAATTGTGTGTAAGCGTATGGATCTCTCTGACATTGTACCACAAGGTTCACCATATCACAAAGGGAAATCTGGGATTGATTTTGGGGGTTATTGCCTCCAAATTTTAGGAATTAGGGGTCAAAAAGGGGCAAAAAACAAGCATTTTTCTAGTTTCATGACAATAACTTGTGTGTAAGTGTATGGATCTTTATGAAATTGTACTACAAGGTTCCATATCACAAAGGGAAAGCTGGAATTGAGTTTGGGGGTAATTGCCCAAAAAGTTTAGGAATAAGGGGCTAAAAAGGGGCCAAAAATAAGCATTTTTCTAGTTTCCAGACAATAACTTGTGTTCAAGTGTATGGATCTCTCTGAAATTATACTGCAAGGTACCATACCACAAAGGGAAGGCTGGGATTGATTTTGGGGGTAATTGCTCTAAACGTTTAGGAATTAGGGGCAAAAAAGGGGCAAAAAAACAAGCATTTTTCTAGTTTTAGGATTATAACTTGTGTGTAAGTGTATTGATCTTTATGAAATTGTACTACAATGTTCCATATCACAAAAGGAAGATGGGATTGAGTTTGGGGGTAATTGCCCTAAACGTTTAGGAATTTGGGGCCAAATTTGGGGCCAAAAAGGGGCCAAAAAACAAGCATTTTTTTAGTTTCCAGACAATAACTTGTGTTCAAGTGTATGGATCTCTCTGAAATTGTACTGCAAGGTACCATACCACAAAGGGAAGGCTGGGATTGAGTTTGGGGGTGATGAATCATAAGGGGGTTCAAAAAATTTTGGGGGGAGGGGGATTTTTTTTTCCTTTTTCTTCTTTAAAATTTTCCATTTTAAATTGGTTATTTCTGATTTATATATAAAAGCAAATAATAACGATATGGTTTGAATAGGTAAATTAAAATTTTTTAAGTTCTTAGACCACATTCATTCTGTGTCAGAAACCTATGCTGTGTCAAATATTTAATTACAATCCAAATTCAGTGCTTTATCAAGCTTGAATGTTGTGTCCATACTTGCCCCAACTGTTCAGGGTTCGACCTCTGCGGTTGTATCAAGCTGTGCCCCAGCGGAGCTTTCTATTCAAATTTTAATAACTTTCTTAAACTATCCTGGATTTGTACCACACTTAGACAGAAGCTTGTTTATGATCAAAAGCTAGCATCTAGAAGGAAATTTTGTAAAAAAATTATTTCTTGTTTTTCCGTATATTACTTATAAATGAACTTAGTTTTATTCCAGTTAACATTACATACAGTCTGCAGTTAAAGTTTTTAAAATATTTATTAGATTCATAAACCATCCTGGACCATCCTGGATTTTTACCAAACTTGGATAGAAGCTTCTTACAATCAAAAGATAGTATCTAGAGGAAAATTTTTAATAATTTTTTCCCCATTTTTGTTGAGCCTGCGACTAACAGCAAAAGTAGGCGAGACACTGGGTTCCGCGGAACCCTTACGAATTTTTTATTTCAATATTTGCATTGTACTATCAAAATGACAAAAGGCGAGACATATCTCTGTGTTAACAATTTATGAATTTTTGTATTTTATTTTTAGGTATCGGGGCAGTACCTTCAACACAAGTAAATTTCAGTTCCATAGATTTAGAAAAAGACACCTTAGAAATGCCTAAATCATCACATTCTTCCGTAAGAGATTATGAACCATGGGCAGAACGGAAGAAACAAGTCATGATGCCTATATTTGATGATTGTGTCATACCTAAAGATAATATAGAACTAGCACAAAGGTACGTCAAGATATATTAGGACCAGTCCAATTTTAATTTGGGTTAGGATTTCCTGCATTGATGTTTCGTAAAATAATGATTTGAATAAAGACTATGAAAAAGATGCAACAACTTTAACATGTGCCGTGCATGGACAAAAGTTGTTCTTTTTTCAATATTTTCCTATTAATTTATACAAATTTGCAGATTTTTTTAAGGCAGATTATAATTTAAGTACCCATATTAAAAAGCTGATTAAAATTATCTATATAATAGACAGTAACAATCGGTCTTGAACTACCAGAATTCATCTATAATTGACCACTTTAAAATAGAATATCTATACATAAGTGCAAATTATCATCTTTATATAAGATATCATGTAATAAAATATATTTTGGGGTAAAGCCATGGCTCATATCTAAATATGAAAGACAAAATCTCAAAAAGAGGCTATTTTGGAGAAAGGGGTTCCAGAAGGATACCCTCCTAAAGTCACAAGGTCACCATGTCACTTTTAAGCAAATTCAATAAATCTGTGTTAAAGGTCACAGGTCCTTTAAAATGAGATGTAAGATGGCAAGATTGCCTGCTAAAAACCTCAGAGTCAAGGTCAAATTTGAGAATCTTGGAGCCACAAGAAGTTTGAAGCGAATACTCCAGACAGAATAAAAAAATATAAGATAGTAATATTTGACAGATTATTATCTTTTAAATTTTTAGAGGGTTTATAGTATTTGATTTTCAAATTCAAAGGTAAAAAAAAAGTGGCCTTATCATACCTTCTTTGAAATACAGATATTATATATATATATATCTTTTTCCAGTTCTAAAATTAAGTTAAATATAACATTTTCAGGTTAGGAGGTGGCTTGTATGGTGACACATATTTTGGTGATGTAAAAGGGTTAAAGGTCGCTGTTACAAGGATTACACTGAACCTTCACAAGGAGCAAAAGACATCAGAAATGTTACAATGGCTAAAAGATGAAGTATGGTTTTTAAGGTAATTAATACATTTGGTTAAAAGTATACCATTACATTTTCAATGTAGAGTGATTTTTGTCTCCCTGGACAAAGTCACAAAGGTAAGACTTAGGCATGCTGTTTCCGAAATATCCACAAATCTTCCAATACAATACTATGATCACCATTTTGAAATGCAACTGAAACTGCTGCTAAATCCATACATTTTAAAACCAGTCAAACTGCATCTTTGTTTTTGACATGGAATAGAAGTTCCTTTATAATATTAGTTCCAGATTGAAGAAATATTCTAGAATATTACTTCTATCAGAAGAAATATTACAGAATTTGTTCCTAACAAAATTAAGGGTATATAGACTATTGGTTTTAACAGGAGCAGATATTATAGCATTGTTTAAAATATAAGTTTCCAGGGGAACTTTTTTTTAGAAGGAACAAACTCAACAAACATATCTTGACACTTATTTCAGACCATCAATTATGTAAATTAATTACCTAAAATTTGCTACATTATCCAATCAAAATGAATGCTGCATACAAATTTGCATTATAATAATGAATATCTACTGAAGTAGGCCTATTTTTAAAAACAAAAGCATTATTAATGATTATATAATTAACAGAATTTAATAATTTCTATTTAGATAGTTTCCAGTTTATTTATACCAGCTTTTTTAGTTAAAAACTTTAGTTTTTGTCTCGCCTTGACGGAGTCAAAAAGCGAGACATAGGTATGCTGTTTCCGCCGCCACGGTCACCGTCGCCGCCAACAATGTATTAGTTTGTGATTAGGTCTAGTTCATGGTGAACCACAATGGTAAGTCAATGATATTTGGTATGCAGTTGTATTAGCATTGGCACATCTCATTACCATAGAGATTATTTGGCCCTGCCCCCTCAGTCAAGGTGTATTGACTTTGAAACTTTTCATAGTTTACATGTATTAGTGTAGGTCAGTTCAAGGCGAACCATTAGTGGTAGGCCAATGTTAATTGGTGTTCAGTTGTATAAGCATTAGCACATCTCATTTCCATGGAGAATATTTGGCCCCGCCCCCCTCAGTCATGGTCTATTTACTTTGAAACTTTTGCTTAGTTTACATGTATTAGTTTGCGACTAGATCAGTTTAAGATGAACTGCTAATGTTAAGTCAATGATATTTGGTATGCATATATTGGCATTTGCAAGTATTGTTTCCATGGAGATTATATAGCCCCACATCTGATCATGGTTCATTGACTTTGAAACTTTTACATAGTTTACAAGTTAATGTTTGTGTTTAGGTTTTTTTAAAGGGAACGACTTATAATAAGTCAATGGTATTTGGTATGCAGTTGTATTAGCATTGGCACATCTCATTCCATGGAGATTGTTTAGCCATGTACCTTCAGTCATGGTTCATCGACTTTGAATATTTGCATAACTTACATGTTAAAGTATTGCTATTTTAATTTCAACATTTGCATTATCAAAATTACAAAAAGGTGAGACATATCTCTGTGATAACAGTTTATCTTGCTATATATGTATTTTGCTTCTTTGTAGCCGACAGAGACACAGAAACATTGTAGCTATGTTAGGGTTGTGTACAGACTCAAAATTTCCATATATAATGTCAGAATTCATAGAAGGCTTCACTGTTAAAAATTATATACAGAATAAAGGGGATTTAGTTTCCTGGCCACTTAGAGTCAAAATTGTAAGTATGTAAAATCGTGGTTTGAGTTTTAAGACTTTCATGCCATATTCAACTCCTAAAATGGTAAAAGGGCAAGGATGCAAATATTAAAGTTATGACATGTATGAATTTGATAAACGTTGGCTGTAATCCAGTGGAATTTTCAAATGATAATTATACTCCCGCTTTTAAAAAGTGGGGGTATACTGTTTTACCTCTGTCTGTCCGTCCATCCGTTAGTCCATCTGTCCATCCATCCCATGAATATTTTTTTTGCATCTTTCTCAGGAACTACATCATTAGGATTTCTGAAATTTGGTTTCATGGTTTATATAAGTCAGCTTTACTGTGTGATGCGTTTTCAGAATCATCACTCAACAACTTCCTCTTTACCGAACACTTACATTTGGGCGGGGGTATCATCACTGAGCAGTAGCTCAGTTTCACTTGTTGTTTTTGCATAATGATATCAGAAGTTAGATGTTAAATCCAAAAAGGGGGATGGTGATTATAAAAATTATATTCAATACATTTTTAATTTTTTGGTTTGTTGGAAGTATGCAAAATTGCACAAATATCAAAAGGTACACATGCTTGCTCAAATATATGAGAAATGATAAGGACAGAAAACATTGACTTCATTCTTGCTATTGTTATCACTGCCTTTATCATGTTTGTGGTCTTATGTTAGTCTACCTGCCTAAAGTGCGTGGGTTATTAATCAATAATTTAATTTTGGATGTAACATGTCTTCTGATTGGCTGAAAGTGTTTTGTATATCAGCTCATAGACATAATTTTGTCATGTGAACGTGACGTCATCAACGTTTTTATCATGATTTACTCCTTTTTAGAATTAAATTATAAGGAATGACTGTAATATTTTTTCTGTCTATTCGAAATTACCTAAAAAATGTGGTGCACACTTTTAGATAACCCGCTACGCAGGTTATTCAGTGTGCACCACATTTTTAATGTTATTTCTTCATAGACAGAAAAAATATTACAGTCATTCCTTAATTAACAAGTCAATTTAACCAAAGACTTGAAAAAATTAGTACCTGCTGTCTATAAAGTTTTCAGTATTTGTATTATACAATCAATGGTATATACTGGCAAGACATATCTCTGTGTCAATAGTTTATTTTATATCATATTAATTTTTCAGTGTTTACAAGCTGCTGATGGTGTTGCCTATCTTCATTCTACAAAACCTCCCATCATACACAGAGATCTCAGATGTGCTAATTTATTTATATCTCATCATGAAATTGTAAAGGTAGGTTTCTCTTTCTGTGTATTAGCCTCCTTTTAGTAGAAGCACCTCCATGTGGAGATTTTAATCTTATTTAAAAGATTATGGTGTTAAACATACTTGGTAGAATTCGTCAAAGATACCAGGATTATAATTTAGTATTCCAGACATACATTTCATCTATGTAAGACTCACCAGTGGCGCTCAAATCAAAACCAATGGAAGGCAAAACCAATATTGAGGTTGAAAAGCAGTGGTCACCAAAAAATCCAAAATGTTGTGTCAAATTTGACTAAGACCATCTTAACTCTTGGTGCGAAACATTAATGTTTTGAAAGATTTTACAATTTTGTTAACAATTAATTTATAGTAAAACTGTGAACCATTAAGGTCGTTCAAAATGGCGAAATTTAAAACTCCACAAAAATAAAGCACATTACAGTATATATATCAATGTAGCAATGAGACAATATTTACATGCTGTTTATTTGTTGACAGGTTGGAGATTTTGGTTTAATTAAACTGATACAACCATTGAGAAAATTATGTCAACAGGAAGATTGCTGTTGTAAGTTATATTTATTTGGTGAATGCTTCTCCTTGCATTGGAGCACAAATAAGTCCAGTAAACAACTGCTTGTTTTGGAGGAGTAATTGTTTGCCAAAGCCAACAAACCAAACATGTTAGGACTAGAATAGTGAATTTAGCAGATTTTTTTGTTAATGAATTTCCATAGAAGTTATTGTATTCTTGTAGTAAAGATAGTGCAAGTGAGCTACAGTTTAATCTCTTTATCTTGAAGTCTTCAGGATCTAAAAATCAATTTGAGACATGATTCCTTTCTTGAATTAAAGATTTTTTAAACGTTCAATGGTAGATAACTCTTGAATAATAATGATATTGCATGTTTAAGTTCATTATTTTTTAGAATCTTTTTATTTCTTTACTTCAATTATCTTTTATTTCACTCTTTCTTGCGATAAGAAAAAATATTGATTGGTAGTTGTTTGCTTAATGTGTTGGTTGCAATATTTCATGCATACTTAAAGAATAATAAAACTGTAAATCAATAAGATTCAAGGGGAGACAAATGATATTTATTGTGTATTCTCAAGATTGTTGTTATGACATGAACAGCTTTCTGTATTTGAATGGTTTGAAAAGTTTTAAACTTTCAATGGAAAAAGAACAATATAAATATTTATCAAAAGAATATGATGAATAAGAAGACCTTCATAATGAGAATAAAACAAGGGGAGATAACAAGGGGACAACAAAAAACATAGTTGAGAAAACTCCATGGCACAAAGAAAAAGACAAACAGCAGTTCACAAAACACCACACAGGTAAATCTGTTTTGTTACATGAACCCCATCAAAAACTGAGGGTGATTTCAGTTACTCTGGTAAGCAATTTCTTATCAGTTAGTAGCACGCGTCATAATGCTCTTAGCAAGTAAAAGTTTTATAAAAAGTCCAATTTGGTGAAGTCACAATTGAGGAAAAGAATGCAGATCTAATACATTTAAAATTGACATTCAATAATTTTAACTTTAGTATTAAAGTTAAAATCTTTTCTAATTTTGTATTTCTAGGTCAAGGTCATATCTGTGCTTGTCCTTCCTCTTTACGATGGACTGCTCCAGAAGTCCTGAACCACCCAACTTCAGAAGAAAAAGATAGATTTATCTCCCTTAAGTCTGATTCCTACTCCTTTGGTGTGTGTATGTGGGAGGTTGTTATGTGTGATGATCCATTTGATGATGTACAAATAGAGCAAGAGGTATAAAATCAGTCATTTAAACATTTTTTGTCGTCAAACAAGATATTGCATTAGACAAGTGATTTATTTGTTCCCAGTTCATGAAATTTTGAATGGCATGATTAGTTTTTATACGATGGCAAAAGTTTTGCTGTCATATAATGGTACGATGTTGTCGTCGTCATCGTTGTCCCAAGACATTTCGTTTCCAGACAATAACTTGAATATAAGTGTATTTATCTCTATGAAATTGTATCACAAGGTTCAATACAACAAAAGGAAGGTTGGGATTTATTTTTGGGGACTATTGTCCTAACTGTTTAGGAATTAGGGGCCAAAAACAATCTTCTTGTTTCAGGACAATAACTTGTGTATAAGTGTATGGATCTTTATGAAATTGTACCACAAGGTTTCATACCTCAAAAGGAAGGTTGGGATTGATTTTGGGGGTTGTAGTCCAAATCTTTTGGGAACTTTGGGCCAAAAAGGGTCCAAAAAAAGGATTTTCTGGTTTTGGGACAATAACTTGAGTACTTGTCTTTGGATCTCTATAAAATTGTACCACAAGGTTTCTTACCAAAAAAGGAAGGTTGGAATTGATTTTGGGGGTTATGGCCCTAACCGTTTAGGTAAAAGGGAGCCAAAATTAAGACTTGTCTAAAACTCTGTATAAATTGCTGATTTCTTGACCAATTTCAATGGGGTTTAATTCAAAGTCTCAAATTGTTGGGTATCTTTAATATGTTAATATGTTGAATCTAACTGTGTATTTAGATTTTGGATTTTTTTGTCCCTGTTTTTAAATTGGTCCACATTCAGGTCCAAAGGGTCCAAAATTAAACTTTGTTTGATTTCATCATCGAACATTCAATTATTGGGGATCTTTGATATGCCACATCTAACCTAGTATTTAGTTTTTTTAATGTTGCGCCCCACTGTCAAATTAGTCCACATTTAGGTCAAAAGGATTCAAAATTTAACTTTGTTTGAGTTCATCATAGTGGTCTTGGAGTTCTTTGATATACTAAATTTAACCATGCATTCAGATTTTGGATATTGGACCATAATAGGTAAGTGTCCAATTTTAAATTTTAAGTTCTTAGAACACATTCATTCTGTGTCAGAAACCTATGCTGTGTCAAATATTTAATCATAATCCAAATTCAGAGCTGTATTAAGCTTGAATGTTGTGTCCATCCTGGGTGTGGAAATATTTGTTGTGACCACTTGTCCCCGGGCAAGTGAAATTGTAAATTTTACTTGTCTGGAAGAAGAATTACTTGCCCTGATTTCTTAATAAATTTTGGAGTGAAGAAGATGTATTTTACTGTAAACATGTATGTTTCTAAAACAGTAATTAAACACTATGAAAATGGTATCCATGGTCTTTGTTTGTATGTAAGAATGCATGTATGATAAAATGATAAGTAGAGTATACACCAATGAGATAGAAACCAACCAAAAAACAATTCAAACTTAAGAATCTAGAGGCCAATTTTGTAATGTCCACATACTTATTTTTGTATTAATTGATCTATTTCTTAATCATTGATGTTGCTTTACTTAAACATGTTGCTTTCATAATGTTATTTGACATTTTTTCTACTTTGATGAAAAATTTTGAGGACTTTTCTATATGGGTATATAAATTAACATTGTCAAGCAATACTTTTTTTACTTGACCATGGGCAACAAAGACACAAAAAATTGCTTGTGCGGTCAAATGTACGAGTAGGGCAAGTCAGGCCTAGCATTTCCACACCCCTGTGGGACCATAATTGCCCCAACTGGTCAGGGTACGACCTTTGCAGTCTTATCAAGCTCACCTTGCAGATTATTTTATTTTAACATCGTTTAAAAATTTTACAATACCTTATTGAAACATAAGTTTGAAATGCTTGCATGTTTTAGATTATGTCATTCAAAACACAATGTTGGCTTGGAATAGCATTGTTGCTTTAAACTTATGTTGTGTGCTGAGGAATGAATTTTGTTCTGTGTTAATGTAGATCAATACTTAACTTCATTGTTACAGAAATTGTCTGAAAGAGAGTTGTTTGCTTTGGCTATTCCAGGAAAAAATGAATGGGAGGGTTGGACACCATATGGAATTTTTTTCTTTATGTAATAATGGTGGAGCAAATATAAATCTGTCACAAAAGAAATAAAAATATTTGATGGTAGAGTATACAAAAAAATGTTGTTCCTGGAATAGCCTTTATATTTAGCAAATTGTACAATTGGAATTCCTTATTTTTAAATTTGCATCACTATATATAGGTGTTTTTGAGAAATTGGGGTCATAATTTATTCATTTGTGATGATATTATACAGAAGGTCCTTTATAAAAAAGTTGTTTTGATAAAATTGATTATTTAATGGAGGATTTATTCAGATAAATAAGGTACAGGACATAAAGAGGAAACATTGTGCATCTGTTCTTCTTTTCTTTATATTTCGTAAAACTCTGTAAATTTTGGTTGATTTATTTTAACTGTAGTTACCTCTTAAAATAGTTAAGGAATCTGTTCAATGCATAGAAATTTTAGTGAAGTAGACTCTAATTGGTTTCTTTTTTACAGATAACCTTACATTATACCATTTTTCAGGTGATGGAGTTGGTTAAAGACGGTATCCGTCCTGAAATCCCAGAAACTGTTGATATAATGCCTCAGTATAGAACATTAATGAACCAGTGTTGGAACGGAGAGCCCGAAAACAGACTTTCTTTTAAACAGGTGAAACACAGTCATTCCAAAAGTTGTTGGACTGTCAGGGATTGGCGGTATAAAAAATATTGCAGTCCAACAAAAAAATCGGGGAAAAAAACAGACTGGAGGTGCTGTATAAACCTATTCGCAGATTAAAGACAATTTCAAAACTTTTGCCATTCTCCTTTCCGACTTATCATGTCATGTTGCATATAGTCATTTTAATTTTTAATGCTAAATAATAAAATAACATATTTCCATTTCTGTTAATGCATATTTATAAAAATACAGGTCTTTGTCTTTTTAATTTAATATAACCAACATGGCAGTATAAATGTAACAACAGGTCACAAATGTAAAAAGTGAATCAATTCAATATCGCATGCTTACCACAGCACTATCAAAAAATCCTGAGGAAAACACTGATGTTGATCTTGAAAAATTATGAATGTGCAGTCCCTGGTAAAAGAAAACATGGGAAAATAAATGATGAAGAAATACAAAACATTTGAGAGAGTATGATTAAATCATAAACATTAATGAAATAAAGTATAAAAGTCTGAATAATGTGTTTTATTAAAAAAATTTGACACTTGTATTTTGGTCTGGTAAAACCTCATTCAGTCTTGTAAATTTTTTGAGTTTACAGGACCGAATGTCCTGTAAAATCTGAGAGACCTTGGGAATGACTGGAAGCATTGATTTGACTTTAAAGAATTTATTGTTTATCATGTTTATGGCAGCTGTATGCAAAATTTTACAAAAATCTGTGACATGACCTGTTTACTGTAACTTGACCTTAACAAAAACCTCATTGTATTTATATTATGCTAGAAGTTGAAAACATAAATTTATATTTCAGATCGCAACCAAATTGAAAGAATTAGTATCCCCAGCCAGAAATTTTCAAAAGAACATTTTGAATAAACAGAAACTTCAAAAATTACAATATGAAATTGGGGTCAGTGACTCAGATAGTGTTAATAGATTAAGATATGACAGTGGTAAGCGAATTCACAGAGATTCAGAAAGAAGTACAGCATTCAGAATGGACAGTGGAAGAGGACGCGTTCACAGAGATTCAGAAAGTAACTACGTACAAAATATTGACAATGGTACTCCACGAGTTCACAGAGATTCAGAAAGTAGTTCCAAACTGAAATCAGACAATGGTATTAAGCGATATCACAGAGATTCAGAAAGTAGTTCCATACTTAAAACAGACAATAGTATTCAGCGACATCACAGAGACTCAGAAAGTAGTTCCATATTGAAAACCGACAATGTTTCACATAGACTTCACAGAGACTCCGAAAGCGGTTCAGTATTAAAAAGTAACAGCAATAATCTTTCTAAAAATGATAGCTTTAAAGGATCTGTTAAGAAAGTTGATTTCAAAGATGATGTTTAGCAATAATTCAGATAACTGTATTTGAAGGAAGACTACTAGAATGTTTTATTAAACTTTTTATTGCCTCCTTATTAATCAGAAAAAATTAACAACAATTTCTGTCATTTTCTCTTGTCAATGTCTCTTCTATACCTAGAAAACCCTTGCTTTCAATTAGAAAATGGTTCAAAAGTGACATGATATGCACGTAGGTATCTTGATACAAGTTTATCTATAAAAATTGAAATAATTTGAAAAATAGAAAAACTATTTAGTTTTTGGTCTATAAACTAACCCAACTAAGTAGGGTTGGCCATGCATGCATGGTTAAGGGTCTTCAATTATGAAACATAGAAGTAAATATAGCACTAACTAACACCTTAGCAATGCATGTTTGGCTCACCCTCCTTAGTTACAGAAATAAATCATTACCAAATTAATCTACATTTCCCAAAATTCCAGTTTCCAATAATTTCCTTTTTTTTGACCTTTCTGAATTTTATTAGTACCTTAAAAAATAAGTGATTCTCAAACCTCAAGGTGATCCATCTGATTTTTTACTTATCATGTTGTTTCGACAAAAATCACACTGTTTAAACACTAAAATCAGATGTAGTTTGGTTAATTGAATGGAAAATCATATCATGTGAACAGAACGCTGTACCATTGACTTGTGCTCAAATCGGATTGAAAATCGAATGGAAAATTTTATCTTGTAAAAGCACCTTAAGGTGTACATTATTATTTCATTTTGTTATTTTTTGTCATTGCAAACCTACCAATATTTCAAAACTTTAGTGGTGAATTAACAGCACTGCAGGAGTTCAAAGTTTAATTAGGTTTATTTACTATTTTTGTTTGGAAAAAGAAAATTGTCAGTGAAAATGGACAGATATGCATATTATCATAATTTTATTATTATCAATTCCATAATTACATGCATGTATAACCAAGAAGAATTAATTGATGATGATAAGACTTTTTTATTCTTTTGAATTACTGTAATGTCTTGACAAGATTGAAATAATCAAGATTAATATTTTTTCTAGAATGGGAGGGTTGCTACTGCAATCATTTCTTTTGCATAATAAAATGGAAAAAAAAAGTTTGCCTTGTGAACTGAATAATAGACTAATGAATTCTTTATTTAGAGGGAAAGCACACTGGTACAACGCACAAATCTTCCCTGGGGCCCTCAATGCTTTTTTTGAAATGTTTCCAACATTTGTTATTGCTTGGCTGAATATTGACAATCCAAATTGTCTCCCTTTTGGGAAAAATTCTAAACTCAGGAAAAAGCAATGTTTGCATGGAATTTTTTACAAAAATCATTTTCTAGTAGCAACAGTTGGTAAAGTTTGTATAGTTTATACTTAAATCATGATATTTGCTGGAGTTTCATCGTCTGATATATTTTTTGTTTGCCCAAATCTATAAACTTATATATGATTTCCTGTAGGAACTTAGTAGTAAATACGTACCCAAGAAAGTTTGCATGATGTTATATAATTGGTAGTAGAGTTTACGTATAAAGAAGGTCTTTTTCTTGGCAGCCCAGTTTTTACTCTTAATAACACGTGCACTAACCAACACAAAATTATACAAAGCAACAATAAAAAGTATTATCAAAAATACCAAACTCCAATCTAAATTCAAAAAGGGGGAAGTCCATACAAAGCAAAGAAGGTGTTGTTAAACCCCAACAAAACAAACGAACAAAACCCTTGTTTACTTAAATTTTATGCAAGTTACCAGTAGGTGCTAAATCTTGAATTAAGTTTATTTGTTTGTTTTTAATATTGTACAATATTTGATATTGTTTGTTATATAATTTAATATATAATGATTGTTAATTATCCAGTTATTTTACTTGCCAGTATTCACATGCCAAAATAGTGAAGAATGAGTATCATCTTTTTAGTGTATAAAAAATATACTGACCATCGAAAGAAATACATCTGAGGTTTGATATTCTGTCTCAGATATTTCCATGGAAATATGAAAATTGGAAAACTAAAATATAATAGAACATATAATTTGATGACTTTTTCATTCCCAATTTATACCAAAAGGTTGTTGGTTAGAAATCGCCACGATTTTTCAGGGGGAAAATGTTTTGTATTGAAAGGAAAGTTTTGTTGCTCATAGAGAAATAACAGAAAATACGATTCTTGGTTGAAACATTTAATGTTCACCCCAGTAATTTCTAAAGTGAAAAATTCAAATATACATTCATAAAATAAGAAAATATTTATTGTTTCCTGAACCAAATTATAAACATAATAATGACTGAATTGATTTCTATTAAACTTGTTTTGTAGTCAATGGTTTTATTAGTTTTGTATTAGAAACCAAAGTTTTATAAGCAATCAGAGATTGTGGTTTGCTTGTCCCACAACACTGTGTGTTGGTTGCATTTTTATACGACCGCAAAAAAATTTTGAGGTTGTATATTGGTATGACGTTGGCGTCGTCGTCGTCGTCCGAATACACAATGGTTTTCGCACTCTAACTTTAGTTTAAGTGAATGAATCTCTATGAAATTTTACCATAAGGTTCAATACCACAATAGGAAGGTGGGGATTGATTTTAGGGGTTATGGTACCAACAGTTAAGGAATTAGGGGCCAAAAAGGGGCCGAAAATAAGCATTTTTGTAACTTTCAGACATAACTTGTGTGTTAGCATATGGATCTCTTTGACATTGTACCACAAGATTCCATATCACAAAGGGTCAATGCTGGGATTGATTTTGGGGTTAATTGCCTCAAAATTTTAGGAATAAGGGGCCAAAAGGGGGCAAAAAACAAGCATTTTTCTAGTTTCATGACAATAACTTGTGTGTAAGTGTATGGATCTTTCTGAAATTTTACTACAAGGTTCCATTTCACAAAGGGAAAGCTGGAATTGAGTGTTGTGGTAATTGCCAAAAACGTTTAGTAATAAGGGGCCTAAAAGGGGGTTTAAAATAAGCATTTTTTAGTTTCTAGACAATAACTTGTGTTCAAGTGTATGGATCTCTCTAAAATTGTATTACAAGGTACCATACCACAAAGGCAAGGCTGTTATTGAGCTTGGTTTGGGGGGAAAGGGGGGTGGGGGTGATGAATCATAAGGGGGGCGGGGGTCAAAAAAGGGGTAATTTTTTTGTTTCCTTTTTTTTTTGTTTAAAATTTACATTTTAAGTTAGTTATTTTTTATCACGAAGAGAAAGTAGGAATTGAGTTTTGGGGTTAATTGCTCAAACATTTATGAATAAGTGGCCAAATATTGGTCGAAAATAAGGATTTTTTTAGTTTGCAACAAAAACTTGTGTTCAAGTGTATGGATCTCTGTGAAATTGTATTGCAATGTACCATACCACAAATTGAAGGTTGTGATTGAGGTGGGGGATGATGAATCAAAAGGGGGTTGAAAAAATGTGTGGGGGGTAGGATTTTTTTTTTTCCTTTTTTTTTCTTTAAAATTTTCCATTTAAAGATGGTTGTTTCAGATTTATATATGAAAGAAAATAATAATGATACGGTTATATATCATGAGGAACTGAAATTTAAAATTATGTATATTGGAAATTTAGGTTACATTGGAAAGTAATAATTGGCTTTGGGGGGGGGGGGGGGGGGTGGTTATGGCTCTATTGTTTAAGGAATAAGGGGAAAAAAGGTTAAAAAACAAGGGTTTCCATTTTAATAGACAAATAATTGAGTAAAGAACATTATTTAAAAGCAGTGTAAGGTTGGTAATTCAAACTCATTTAAATATCTCATCTACACTGCTTTTAAATTATGTAAATTGGAAATTTGCCAATAACTTTATTGTTAATAAATGCATTGGAAATTTGCCAACAATTTTAGTGTAATAAACTTCATTGGAAATTTGCCAATATAAAATTTTGCTGATGAAGGTTTTTTGTTTACCTTTAGCCTTGACTATGAAGTCATTTTCTATTTTTATAGCCTTATGATGTAGTTGAATTATTTAATACTTTTATGATGTGTTTAAATGGGGTTTTATCATGTTTATGGTTGCAAATTTATTGTTTTAGTATAATAAACTCCATTTAAAATTTGCCAATAAAAAAAGTTTTTGTTTATTTTTAGCTATGATTATGATGTCATTTTCTATTTTACTTTTATGGTTGCAAAGAAATTTTTATTTTTAGATATTACTGTTAAATGATGCTGATTAAGGTTTTTGCTATATTTAGCCATGACTATGATGTCATTTTCTATTTTAATATCTGTTATGATTTATTTAAATGGGCCTTTATGGTTACAAAGGAATTTTATTTTTAGATATTATTATAAAATGTTGCTGATGCTGATTAAGGATTTTGTTTATTTTTAGCCATGACTATGATGTCATTTTCTATTTTAATACCTTTATGATGTAATTTCCATTTTTAGATATTACTGTTAAATGATGCTGATTAAGGGTTTTTTGCTATGTTTAGCCATGACTATGATGTCATTTTCTATTTTAATATCTTTATGATGCATTTAAATGGGCTTTTATGGTTACAAAGGAATTTTATTTTTAGATATTACTTTAAATGTTGCTGATTAAGGATTTTTGTTTATTTTTAGCCATGACTATGATGTCACTTTCTATTTTAATACCTTTATGATGTATTTAAATGGGCTCCCATGTATTTAGATTTTTGATTATTTATACATGTTACCAAATTGGTCCACATTGAACAAAAACGGTCCAAATTTCAACTTTATTACATTACATCAAACATTGAATTCTACATATTCTTTGATATATTGAAATTAACAAACAATTTAGTTTATGGATATTCCACCATAATAGGTAAATTAAATTTTTTCCAGTTCTTACACCACATTCATCCTGTGTCAGAAACCTATGCTGTGTCAAATATTTAATGACAATCCAAAGTCATAGCTGTATCAAGCTTGAATTTTGTGTCCATACTTGCCCCAACTGTTCAGGGTTCGACCTCTGCGGTCGTATCAAGCTGCGCCCCAGCGAAGCATTTTATTACCATCTTGTATTTATTGTGATATGTTATAATTAGCTGAAATATGAATAGCTGGTATCTGCTATAAAAACTATGAATGTTAGAGAAACGCATTGTTATAACTTTCATGTGTTTATGAAATCCTTTGTACTAATTGTTATTAATGATATGTGTTAATTTGATAAATTGCTCAATATATATTCCTGATTAATATATAGATGTATGTTTGTTAATTGTCGATTATATGTGTGGTTTATCTGGTGATTAGTGTTTGTTTGTAATTGTTGATGATTTTTTATATTCAGTTACATAATATATTAAACTGTGCCATAAAAATATTGCTTCAAAGTATCGTATATGCAAATGACTGAATATTTGCTTGTCAATGCATACATTCATATTAAATAAATCCACTTTCTGAAGACAAAATTTGGTGTGTGAACAGTGGTTATTATAATGCTGCTTTTTTTCTCCTGTGTCATTAAAATGAAAACCACAACCTGTTTTTCTTATGAAGTTCCATTTAACTGGATAATTTTTACTACAAATGTCTTTCAATTAGTGTTTCTTTGAAGTCTTCCATCACATGCACACTAAAGATCTCATTGACAATCTGTAAAATCTGCTGTGTTTGTAATATAATAGATTTTTTTAAGCCATAAGGGCTGTTCTAGAATATATGCATTGGGGGCATGAAAGGCACTTTTTTAAAACCCCAACCACCCATAAAATAATCGTTTTCATTTTACTTATAGTTCTTACAAAATTCTAAGGAAAATGCAACCACCCATTTTTAATTAATTTGTGTGCCCCAAAAACAAAAAAAAACCTTAAGAACCACATGAAATAATATGGCCAAACAATAATTTTCATACTAAAGTTATTTGTTGTAGTCAGGATTTATTTTGACTTGCAGATTTATGCTGATAAGTGGAAAAATTTGGTCACTTAAACAGGAGAATACTCTATGAAGTACAGACATTTTAATAGCATTGTGAAATTTAAATATTTTATCGACAAATAATTTAAGTTTGATAACAGACTTCATTTTTTTCAGTATTTTTATGTTGAGAATGTAATGACTCTCCATTTCAAGAATTTTCGAAACTTTGTTCAATTGATTTAGTATGTTTCCCTCCCGTGAAAATTAGAAAGTAATATTACAATAGGAATATTATGGAACTGTATTGTTGGATATCCATATAGGGCATTATTTGTTTGTTTACTGAACATTTTTGATACCTGCTGGACTTGGAGCTAATTTTTTGAAATGATAATTTAAAGGCTGATTTACATGCATTTTTTAAAATTTCTGTTTTAAGAAATTTAATTTGCTTCAAAATAATTTTTTTTATTTTAGATGTTGATATTTTCTTAATGTTAATTTTTATCACAATTGTTTTTTTTTTGGTTTTTTTTTGTTTCTTGACATATGTATCCACATTTTTGTGGTTTTCTCTTTGTGAATGTATGGTGATTTTATTTCTTGCGATTCAATTTGTTGACACTATTCCCTTTAATTTGAGGTGTTTGTTTATTTTGACTTAATGGGATGGTTTGAGATATATACTTATATTATAAATTATCATTTTTTTTCTTTTCATAAGTCCTCAAGATCTCATATCAGCTATAATAATACTTTGCTATATATCACATATCTTTTTTTTATAAACAATTTTGCTCAAATGCATACCAATCCTTTATCCATCTATAACATATTGCAATTAGCTGACCATATATATATATATATATGAAGCTTATTAATTATCTTGATACAGTTAACTCTCGTTGTCTCGAACTCGGTTGACTCGAAATTTCGGATGAGTCAAAGTTTTCTTTTGGTCCCGAACTTTGTTCCATATAAATATATGTATTTCGACTTATGATAAGTCAAAATTCGGGTGACTAGAAAACAATTTACGGTCCCAATGTTAACAAAAGCATTCAAAATTGATTATTTATCTCAAACTAATACACATATGTCAAAACATGACCTCGGGGATTTAAATGGACTGAAGAGTTAATCTGACAATACATGTGTAATTAAATTTCTGGTCACTGACCACTGTATTGATTTATGACATTCTTTTTCCACAAGTGTCTTTGATCACCATGATAAATAAAAAGTGATACATTGCTATAGTTTATGAAAAATTGTTAAATATGTTTTAAAAACAATTAACCGTAATCATACACTAATGAGCTTGGTTGTGTATAGAGTAGGGATTAAGACTTTAATATCGATAAGAAATTACTCTCTAGGCTAAAATCCACAGGAAAAAATTGTAACTGTACAAAGTAATAAATAAGAGACGAAAACATAAAATGTTTTATAATAATAAAAGACCATAACATACAAATATGTCGATCTGAGACCAGAATATCAACCCCCTACCCATATTCATCTGGATTTATTTTGACCTAACCAAGCTAAGCAAGAGTTGTGTCCCTTGGATTGTCAAACTTCCAGTTTTCGTTTGAGTCAAACTACGGGTATCTCGAAATATTTCTCTGGTCTGGCTGACTTCGAGATAAGGAGAGTCTACTGTATTAACTTTTTTTGAAATACTGTAAAGTCAGTGGTGGATTCAGGATAGGGCCTAGGGCATACACCCCTTTTGATGGTAAAAAAAAATTCTCATGTTTCTAATGGTAATAGCATAAAATCGCCTAAAACATTTTGTAACTCTCTCCTCTCGGCAGTATCTGTTACATTTTCTGGAATTATGCCCGCCCTTTTAAGAAAACCCTGGATCCACCCCTGAAAGTGGCAAATTTTTGTGTTCATGTTTGGTCATTTCATGATTAACATAAAATTGGGACAATATTCCCTGGCTTTAATTAGATATTTTTAAAGAGAACCATAATCAAGGCAAACATTCAGCAAAAATTAGATCTGCAAACCAGTATGGCTCTTGAAATATTGAAGTATTAATTCCTCAAATTAACCATTTTACAGTATAAATATATATGCAGCTAATTAATTTTATCAATCTTATTTTAAAGCAACTTATTCCAGATTTCTGTATTCTCAACTCTGAAGTGAAATATGAAAGGCAGATTGCAATATAGGTCACCATGAAAATTTCTGAGAATACATCTGTGAAGTTACATTATTGATTTTTATATATTTTTTTATAACAAATTTTTAATTTGTTAATCAATCTGTTCTGTATTATATAAGTGTATATTTTGTTACAAATCATGGTTTTTACTGATTTTTACTTTTGATATTTATGTATACTGTTCTGTGCTTCTCCATTTAAACCTCTATTTTTCGAAATTTTTTCAGCCAAACCTGAGGTTGATATACCTTGTATATACCAAATTTTCACTTATTGATAAGCTCAACACTTGATAACAATAAAATAGAATTGATCTTTTGCAAGAAAATTGGTTAAAACATATTTTTGACTGTAATCATCAAAAGACACAATTACCTCAGAAGTGGTCCCAGAAAGATTTAATAGCGTATGAAAATAGAAAAATAGAATGGTTCAAGAGATTTTGTATAACATTCACGTTAAAACAACATGTCTGATAGTTTGAAATTCATAAATATTTTTTGCAAAGAAGGAAAACTTAAAACGAATAGAAAGTGGTTTGTGTATGCAATCTGTTTTAGTCCATGTATAATTCACCTGAAAATTTTAAAATATTGCTCATTTCTAAATCGTACCACCACTTACATGGTAAATGGTAAACTGCAATGATCTTATGTGTCTGTTCATCTCTCCCTAACTGATATTCAATATAACTCTGCTTTATTTGTTTAAAGGAATTATTTTATATTTGTTCTGGAAATGTATAATGTGTAATTCTACCTTCCTTTTTGACTATTCTCTGAATTTTCATTTACCCACTGAGTATGGAATGTTTTATTCATGATATAATCATGATAATAACATGAGGTGGGGGGGGGGGGGCTATACTTTAGTCAACTTTTGCATTCAACTTCTTGTTTTCTATGCTTGTCAATCAATGAAATTAAAATATTCTATGAAGGCTACACTGATTAAAATTCACCAAGATAAAAAAAAACACCAGTAATGCCCTGTTTCTATGGTATTCTGGTTATTTCCTTGTATCTTTGGATTTTTGTCTGATTTTCTTCCGATTCAAATCCTTTTTTTCCAGCTTGATAATGAATATAATAAAGTATTAATCTTGACAGACAAAAAATAAAAAATCTTCACTTGAAAGTTTTGAATAGTCATACAAATAATAAAAGTATGTGTAATGACAGAATAAATTTCCATATTCTATGCCTTTTCGGTCAGAAAGCTAATATTGGTTTCAGGTTACTATTCAAAATCATTTGGAGAATTTAGTGTTATTGGTAGATCTTTGATTGTCCGTTTAAGGAAGTACACCACTAATCCATTGCTTTCTATGTTAAATTCCTCAATTTCAAGCAGACACAGCTCTTTTGTTTCAATTTCAAATAAAGTGACAATCATTGCATGTCAAAGCAACAGTTTATGGTGTTTTGTACTGGAAAAATCAACATACCTTTAATGGCATATAAGAAAGAACTGGTTCCTGGAACTTCGAATGTACCAAAAGAGGTACTTCAGATCTGACATACAGGCAAAAAGTACCCTCTTTATAAAATTTGGTGCAGTTTTTTTAATATTCAAAATTATAAGTCAAAAAGTGTTCTACAATGATCACCAGTCATTCAGCTTTCATTTGATACCAACAATACCTAAATATTCTACATATTTTGAAAGTTACACTCATGCATAGGAACTATTTTGTGTTAAATATGTACTACTTTCTGGTATGTGCTTTCTGGCCGGGCCGAATTAGTGGTGTTACACCTATAACAGAACCAAACTTGCTATACTGACTTCAGCATCACTTTATTTCATTCTATGATCTATTTCAAGCAATAAAAAGCACATAAAGCTTAAGTCCAAATACTATTTTACTAATTTTAAGCTCAAATTGGACTGACTGGCAGTAACATATAGGTTATTCAAAGAAAACTGCATATGGATATTATAAATGGCCAATATACTTATTTTATTCTCAATATTATTGTTGTATTTAATAATTTCTGTTAGGAAAACAATGTGCTTACCAATAGTCATATTTCACCAGAGTTTGTTCATTTAATAAAAATATATTAGACCAAACCTAAGACATAATTGAGAAAATTGTCCCCCCTTTTTTCTTTAAATTGGAAAAGGGAAATTTTTGGTATAAACCATACTTTTTTGGTACAACATAGATTATAAAGAGCAATTTATATATTTTTCAGCTGGATAACTTGCTAAACTGGTTCAAAATTGCATGTACAGTGAGATTTTGGAATTCTTATATGAGTATATACCAATTGCCTAGATTGTAAAAGGCTATCATAAGAAAACCAATAAAACTTGAAAAATCATAGGATTATTTGACCAAGAGCTATTTTTTTTACCATAAACAAGTCATTATATACATGTTTTATTGATTGAAATCCCAAATAATGCAAAAATAAGAATTTGGAGTCAAGTCTTAACTGCATGCATGTTGTGTGACCATAAAAGGCTAAAATACCTGATTATGTCAATTTAAGAGCTGAAATTTCCAATAAACAGAATTGTTCATCCAAAAAAGATGATTAAACATGTTAACTTACATCAAATATGACTTGTTATCATTGGAATAGTTACAAAATTAAATTTCTGATGACTCTCTGTAATAGGAAGTACACCACTAATCCATGGCCCCATTGCTTTCTATGTTAAATTCCTCAATTTCAAGCAGACTCAGCTCTTTTGTTTCAATTTCAAATAAAGTGACAATCATTGCATGTCAAAGCAACAGTTTATGGTGTCTTGTACTGGAAAAATCAACATACCTTTAATGGCATATAAGAAAGAACTTGTTTCCGGAACTTCGGATGTACCAAAACAGGTACTTCAGATCTGACATACAGGCAAAATGTACCCTCTTTATAAAATTTGGTGCAGTTTTTTTAATATTCAAAATTATAAGTCAAAAAGTGTTCTACAATGATCACCAGTCATTCAGCTTTAATTTGATACCAACAATATCTAAATATTCTACATATTTTGAAAGTTACACTCATGCGTAGGAACTATTTTGTGTTTAATATGTACTACTTTCTGGTATGTGCTTTCTGGCCGGGCCGAATTAGTGGTGTTACACCTTAACTAATCAAAAATTTGTATTTAAACTTTTAGCTTTTAGATCTTGACATATGTTTAGACAGCTGTCTGCTATTGATGACTGTCTGTTTACCTCTACATGTAAATGTCTTTGAATGTTTGTGGTTACTATTGTTTTAGTTTTGCTAGTCAGAGATGCTGTTGAAGGTGATCCTCTTGTTTTATTGGTCTAGGTATGTGATATACATTTCAGAATGAACTTGGTTATGATAGGATCCGAAGACAGTGATCTTAAAATGTATAGAATTTTATCCTTCTCATACAAAGCTATAAATTTCAAAACAATGTAGGCATTTTGATCAAGAGAATATTATGAGTTGGTTAAATGGTTGTAGTAAACTAAAACGTCCTTTCCAATTATACTACCTTTTGATGGAGGTCTAAGGGTTGCATTGCGTCTGAGGAAGAGTAAAGGTTCAAACTTCATTTCCAGTCAAACAAATTTTTAGTATCTGTATCTGTAAACATAAACTACTTCATACACTACTGAGATATCTTTATTCAAATATTGCTTATCTTAATATTTGAAAAATTCCTAAAAAATATTGAGCTTATAATTCAAAGATATATTTAACAAGGAAATACTGATATAACCTATCAATTATTGCTAGAATTTGCTTGTAAAAAGTGTAACAAAAATACCAAACTCCATAGTAAATCCAAAAAGGGGAACTCATAAAAAAATGACAAAATCAAATGTTATTAACCAACGGAAAGAGTCGAAAACAACTGTTATATTCCTGACTTGCTAGAGGCATTTTAAATTTGTTTGCCTAGGAGAAAATGGATTCCTTCTCTTTTATAAATACAAAATGTACAGATGGTGCAATAAAACCAACAATCAGCATACCAAGATTTTTTGCCTTTGTGTCTTATTGTATTACACTGTAGAAATGGCATTTGTATGTCTATGTTTTCTTTTATGCAAAATATTCATATAATCATTGTTATGTTTATTAACATTTATTACATTATATGTCAAATAAAGTAAAAGAATGAAGTAACAAATTATTATAATTTCATTTAATTTATAATAAGTAATAACAAAATGTCATTGTGTCAACTCTCTAGGAATCCTTGGGAGCATCTAAAATTTAGAAATCTCCATCTGACAGATAGGTCAAATCTCCGCCTTTGACCAAAAAATCTCTTTTGTTAGTCCTTCAATTGAATAGATATAGGAGTTTATTTCATTCGAAATAGTTGTATATTTGTTCATACAATATAGCGTTCTGAAGCTACTTGGCATGTTATTTTAGCTACATCATTCATGATTTAGTAATTCGATTCATTAATGCTAATTATTTAAATAATTTATGCATTAATAATTTAACTGCAAATTGTTTTTAGAAATAAGTTAATCAGTATATTTTGGTTCTGATTACACATGATTAATGAAGGTGGGACAGGGGGGTTATATGTACTCTCTCCCACCTCCCACACCCAAGTCTCCAACCTCCCACCCCCAATCTCCCACCTCCCATCCTGTAACATCAATGTTTCTCCCACTGTTTCATTGTACCTATTAAATAAACTTTCATAGAAATTGATCCAATATACACCCATTTTGGTGCCAATCATATCTCTGGCCTTACATTGATTCTGTGTTCTGGTTTTTTTTTTTTGGAATTGTGTTTATTCCAGGGAAACCTTCATATGAGACCACCCCTTTTGTTTTTCTTTTCATTTTAATTCTTTTTTTATTACTGTTTTAATATTTTTTAAAATAGTTTTTATTTTTTTATTTTATTTATTATTATTTTTAATTTGTTAATTAAATTGGAATTTTTTTTTTTTTTTTTTCAAACTATTTCAATAAATGTTGATTAAGTGTTCCATGGTCATGATGGTAAGAAAGTTTTGTCATACGAAAAAAAGTGTACATGTGTGGTTTACATGATGGTCAATAATTAGTTCAGCACAGTTAAATATTTAGTAGAAACTGTGAGGTTTATACAAATTAATTTATAGCTGGTTTCACTAATTCACCAATGTTCTATTTCTTTTAAATCCTGTTGATAAGTTTTTATGGAATCTGGCACCTATTGTAGAATCTTTTTTAATAAGATGCCAGTATTTCCTGAATACTTTTTGAAGTTTTTCTGCTTGAGGAAATATATAATGAATGATACATTACATCTATTTTCAACTTTGTTCTTTTTCTTTAATTTATATTGCCTGTCTTGGAATTTGAGTTTTGATATAATTTGTATTACCAATTTCAGTTTATATCCTCTAATTAATATTTTTTTAATAAAAAGGTTTTTTTCTGGTTTGAAATTCACTTTCAGTGTTTGTGTTTCTAAGTATACGAATACCTACGCCTTTAATAAAGCATTTAAAGTTTGGAATGGAGTGGTTTGAGTTTTTATGAAGAGATTGGAATTTTTCAGTATTCTTTGTAAAGCATTTCAGGTCTAAAACACTAGTATTTTTGAAGCGTTCACCTTTTAAGATTTCAAGGTCTAGAAATTTTATGGAATGATTATTGCATTCATAAGTGAAATTTAGGCGGTCGTGTTGTTTATTTGAATTTTCAAACAGGAAATCAATTTCAGACACCTTTGCTTTTACAACCAGTAGTTCGTCATCTCTCATTTTTTTTTTCAGGGATTGAGTTTATGTGATTGTAAATAGCAATGTCACATATTTCAGAGGAAGCTGTCGCTCCCATTGATGCTTCAATAATTTGTCGATATGAATTTCCGTGAACATGGTGAAAGGTAAATTCATTATAGGAAAGGATGAGTTTTGTTATTTCAATCATATTTATTGTTAGGTTTTGTTATAGGATATTCAATTTTATCATGTTTATCAAGCGTTTTTTTTATACGACCGCAAAAAGAGTCGTATAATGTTGGCGTCGTTGTTGTCGTCCGAAGACACATTGGTTTTCGCACAATAACTTTAGTTTAAGTGAATTGATCTCTATGAAATTTTACCATAAGGTTCAATACCACAAAAGGAAGGTTGGGATTGATTTTGGTGGTTATGGTACCAAACAGTCAAGGAATTAGGGGCCAAAAAGGGGCAAAAAATAAGCATTTTTCTAGTTTCCAGACAATAACTTGTGGAACGGTGTATGGATCTCTCTGAAATTATACAAGTTTCCATACCACAAAGGGATAGTTAGGATCTGCTTTGGGGGGTTATGGCTCAAACCATTTAGGAATTAGGGGCAAAAAAGGGGAAAAAACAAGGGTGTCCTGGTTAATGGACAAATACTTTAGTACAAAACTTGATTTAAAGCAGTGAATTACCTCCCTTACACTGCTTTTAAATTATGTGTAAAGTAATGGTTAATGAACAATTAAGACAATTTAAAAGCAGTGTAAGGGAGGTAATCCAAATACAACGTTTTGATTACCTCCCTTACACTGCTTTTAAATTATGTTTAAAGAAATGCATATTTATAAAGGAAGACCAGTAAAAATATCTGCAAATGTTGCATTTTTTTTTTTTAACAAAAAAATCCATATGAAAGATTTGACACCACATTTTAAATTCTAGTATAAAATAGATTAAGTTACCACTATGGTAAATTTAAATGGGTAATTATGGTTGCAAACTCCATTGGAAATTTGCATTGAGATTATGACCATATCTTGAGGGAAAGAATTTTTTGGGGGAAAAAGTGGGCGGGGGGGGGGGGGGGGGGGGGGGGTAAAAAGAAATAGTGGGGGTCAATTTTTTCTCACTTCCGATTTCAGAAATTATAAAGAAAAATTCTTCAAATATTATATTTTTTGCAAAAAAAAGTGGGGGGGGGGGGGGGGGGGGCATTAATACGCAACAGCATAGTGTATTGCACAAAAGCCAAAAAAAAGGGGGGGGGGGGGGGTAAAAGTTTTATTTTTTTTGTGGGGGAGGGGGGGGGGGGGGTGTCAATTCGCAACAGCAAAGTGTATTGCACAAACACAAATAATTGAATATAAATTCAAATCATATAACCAATTCTAAGTTCTTTGACTACAGTTATTCTGTGTCAGAAACCTATAATGTGTCAAATATTTAATTCCAATCCAAATTCAGACCTGTATCAAGCTTGACTATTGTCTCCATTTTTGCCCCAACTGTTCAGGGTTGGACCTCTGCGGTCGTATCCAGCTGCGCTCGCCTTGACGGAGACAAAAAGCAAGACATAGGTATGCTGTTTCCCGCGACATCAACAATGTATTAGTTTGTGATTAGGTCTAGTTTATGGTGAACCACTAGTGGTAGGTCAATGATATTTGGTATGCAGTTATGTTAGCATAGGCACATCTCATTACCATGGAGATTATTTGACCCTGCCCACTCAGTCATGGTCTAATGACTTTAAATCTTTGCATAGTTTACATGTATTAGATTGTGAATAGGTTTAGTTTATGGTGAACCACTGGTGGTAGGTCAATGATATTTGGTATGCAGTTGTGTTAGCATAGGCACATCTCATTACCATGGAGATTATTTGACCCCGCCCTCTCAATCAGGCTCTATTGACTTGGAAACTTTTGCAAAAGTTTGAAAATTCATTTATTAGTTTTTGATTAGGTCAGTTTTAGGGGAACCATTAGTGGTAGGTCAATAATAGTTAGTATAATGTTGTATAAGCATTAGCACATCTCATTTCCATGGAGAATATTTGGTCCTTACCCCTGAGTCATGGTCTATTGACTTTGAAACTTTTACTTAGTTTACATGTATTAGATTGTGATTAGGTCTAGTTTATGGTGAACCACTAGTGGTAGGTCAATGATATTTGGTATGCAGTTGTGTTAGCATAGGCACATCTCATTACCATGGAGATTATTTGACCCCACCCTCTCAATCATGCTCTATTGACTTGGAAACTTTTGCAAAAGTTTGAAAATTCGTTTATTAGTTTTTGATTAGGTCAGTTTTAGGGGAACCATTAGTGGTAGGTCAATAATAGTTAGTATACAGTTGTATAAGCATTAGCACATCTCATTTCCATGGAGAATATTTGGTCCTTACCCCTGAGTCATGGTCTATTGACTTTGAAACTTTTACTTAGTTTATTTATTAGTTTGTGATTATGTCAGTTTAAGATGAACCAGTAATGTTAAGTCAATGATATTTGGTATGCAAATGTATCAGCATTTGCAAGTTTCATGTCCATGGTGATTATATAACCCCACCCCTCATTATGGTTCATTGACTTTGAAACTTTTACATAGTTTATAAGTTTATTTGTGTTAAGGTTTGTTTAAAGGGAACGACTTATGAAAAGTCAATGGTATTTGGTATGCAGTTGTATTAGCATTGGCACATCTCATTTCCATGGAGATTGTTCAGGTGTAATACCACCATTGATTTTCCCCTATTAGTCTTTGTTAAATTTGCACTTTTCAAAAAATTGTGCAGAATTTATATTTGTTTCAAATAAAGAAATACTTGGCATGAGTAAAGTTTTATCCTGTTCAGTACTATAGAAAAAATTTCACATTACATTTCATTGCATATAAGAAAATAACCATCACTGGAAGTTAACCAATCAAATTTTCCCCCTTTTTTAACCTGTATACAAGCTTTAGTAACCATGTAACCTCAAGTTTCCAAAATATTCTATAGAAACCCCAAATAAAAAAATAATGGTGCTTTGAAATACACAAGATATATGTTTATGACCCAGAAATGTTTTACTGCAATGAAATGTAGGATCAATTACCTACAACTGTCAAATTCAAGGGAATATATTTTTTCTACCTATTTTCGTATGCAACCTGATGTGACGTACTATGATTTGGTGGTATTACACCTTCAGCCCTGTACCTTCAGTCATGGTTCATTGACTTTGAATATTTGCATAACTTACATGTTAAAGTATTTCTATTTTAATTTCAACAGTTTGCATTATCAAAATAACAAATAGGCAAGACATATCGCTGTGTTAATAGTTTATAATAGTTAAGACACTTATAAGTACAATAATTATAAAAATAAGGAGATGTTGTATGATTGCCTATAAAACAACTTTCCACGAAAGTTCAAATGAAGTGGATGTAGGCAATTAAAGGCAACCGTACAGCCTTCAACAATATGTTGCATCATTGCTAGGCCAACAACATCAGCATTTTGTGTAATATAATATACAAGAAAATTACACCACTTCAGATTGTTTCGAGTATGATTGAATCAGTTTGTGTGCAGAGTGGCACCAGCTTATCCAACTAAAACCGCTAATATGGCATATGAAAGATCTAGTACATAGTGGAATTAAACCATACACCACTGTAGGACAACATTATTCTGATAAGAATGTTCCTCCATAAATTGAATTCATTCCTCAGTGTATTGAGAAGTTTACAGAAGTTAATTACTATAGGTGACCATACAGCCTGCAACAATGAGCAAAACCCATACTGCATAGTAAGCTATAAACGGCCCGGAAATGACAAATGTAAAACAAATCTTAACAATAAAACTAGCAGCCTGATTTATGTACAAAACAATAATGAAAAACAAATATGATATACAGCAATAATCAACAACCACCAAATTCCTGGGTCCTGACTATGGACAGGTACATACAGAATGTGGCGGGTTAAACATGTTTGCTTTCACCAAACCTTCCCCTAACATGGGACAGTGTACGTGCATCTCCTCAGACATTGAATCTTTAAAAAAAGGATACATATTTTAAAGTAATTAAAAATAAATTGGAAATAAATTTTGAAAATAAATGGTAGGATTGGATAGTGGAAACAGTACAGTACAAACCTTTTTTGATACTTGAGATATAGCTGTGATAAATAATTAAACCAATTCTTCCACAATATTCATTATAACTTTTGCCACGTTTGCCGTGGGTTTTTTTAATTAACTGCCTATAGCGCTCATGGTGCTTTGATTTATATAGATTAGACCGTTGATTTTCCTGTTTGAATTGTTTTACACTAGTCATTGTGGGGCCCTTTATAGCTTGCTGTTCGGTGTGAACCAAAGCTCGGTGTTGAAGGCCGTACTTTGACATATAGTTGTTAACTTTTTATACATTGTGACTTGGATGAGGCGTTGTCTCATTGGCGCTCATACCACATCACATCTTCTTATTTATATAAAAGGTTAATGTGACAATAATTGTCAATAATAGCCATTACTGTGTAAACATACAACTTCACAGATAAACAAAATAAATGGTATTTTGAAATGGATCAAGCTTTATTTCGTGTGTTCTGATGCAGCAGCGAGAAAAAGGTTATTAAAAGCAAGGTTTTGAGTACAGCAATATTTTAACATGTCCGACATATGGCATTCCAGTTTTACTGAGAAAATAAATAAAAACTATAATTATGTTGTTTAAAAATGAATACTGGAAAAAATATTTTAAAAAGAAAGAGGTTGAGATCTATGAAAACAAATTATAAAGTGTTATCCCACCACATATTCATTTGCTGGTCTTAATTCAGGAACCTCGTCAGTAGTTGTGTTATGTCATATCTAAATGTCTACATTATTTGAAGAATTGAATGTTGAAGTCATATCTTTTACTGAGAACTGTGAGTTGTATACAGAAATCCCGTTGACTGTCTTATCGTTCAGGGAAATTGTGTAAGAAATACATTTTGAATAGCTTGAAGAGTAAAAACAATGCTTGATATGAGTGTATCAAGTCCTTTGTCTTCATCAAAATAGAGGGCTATACCAAGGGCACATTCAAATAAAGTCGAGAGAAACTGACAACGCCATGGCGAAAAAACAAAAGTCAACGAAAAGACAAGTTCACAAAAACTAATGACGGAGCAACATGAACTCCACCAAAAATGAGGGTGACTCAAACATACAAATTGATGTGCAGCTCTTGTACTAGTCTGAATGTCCTCAACGCAAATTTACATTTAATATATGCTTAAGTAGAATTTTTTAAGTGATAAACTATGTCAAAACATGTATTTTTGTTTTCAAACAAATACTCGTGAAAGATATCTACTTAGTAGCTAATAATTTAGTACGCCAGACGCGCTTTTCATCTACACACTACTCATCAGTGGTGCTCGAACAAAAAGAGTCGAATGGCCAATTTGATAATGATATTACAGGGCATTAAAAACGTTCCGTAAACGTGCCAAATCTTTCTAAGGAATTAACATCGAGGTATAGCAAGAATGTTAAGACAGTTGTACCTCTATTTTTCTGACTTCCCATAACTTTTTTTCAATATCTTTTTCACAATTGTGTAGCATGTGCCCTGTTAATTACATAAGAAATGTTTTAAATCATTATTAGAATAAATAATACACTGATTTGCACTTAGTAGTTTACCGACGATCAAATCTCATAGATCCGATCATGAAAAAACAAATCAAGGTAAACAAACATCATTGAGGGAATCGCATTGATTTTAAATGGGCGAGACCTGATGTGTCAAGACAATTCAACAGGCTAAGTTTCCCCTGCTGTGAAGGCATCACCCACCATCCGAATACACACTCAATCACAATTTTAAAAAGGAATAGGACGCATTTGATAGATTTAGAGATCAGACGATTTTTTCTGGCATCTTAAGGCATCACCACACAATGTTCACAATTTTCAGTTTCAGGGCTGTTATGATGCATTTGAAATGCTAACTATCTATTTCGAACTGTTTATTTTTGGATAAAATTCCTTTACGTAAATCGTCATAGCTGGAGTTAAAAATTGTGAACTTTCACTTAAATCTAACAAGCGATGTAGAAGGAGTAAAGCTTATTAGTTTATAACAAAGTGATACGGTCCATGTTATTTTTATTTACTTTCATAAAATTGAATAATGTAACCTTTTCTGTCACAAATCATAGACGTTCTTAGTCGGAATTTTTAATTTTCAGTGCTCTTAAACTTCTTATTGGATTTAGATTTCTTACTGTTTTGATTTAAGCGCCCTTGACGAGTCGTGTGTTGATAAAAAGGAAGACAGTACTAAGGGGATAATTTCAGACCATTAGAAGAAGATTAACAAATAACATTTTCACCCAAGGCGCAAAAGAGAAACAGTCCACAAAATACTTCACCAACATGTTATCAAAGAACTGATAGCTCTGATGGCAGGGTTGGCGAAAACCCGGGTTTTATGAGTAATGCCCAGCCCAGTGGGAAATACTGGGAAAACCCGGGTATTACAGGGTTATACTGGATAATACTGGGCAATTCTAGGTAATAAGAAATACTGGTTTAAAACTTAAAAAGTAGACTCTGTGTTCAATTACAAATGCAATACATAAAAAAGATAAAGTCATAGGACATAAAAAAATAGAAAAATAAAATACATAATTTTTTAAAAGTGCATTAATTTGAAAAAGTATTTGTCCAGCAACTCTGTCTAGACAAATATGAGCACAAATAGACATATGTGAAAAGTTTTCTCAAAAAGATTTATAAATAATCCTGCTAAAACATGTAAAAATTAAGTTGTCATTCTGTCTTAATTCGTCAAACTCTTAACATGGTATCCAAAGTATTCTTTCTGATTATTGTCTATAATTATAACAGAAATGGAAAATGGAAAATGACTATTCAACAATGTTTGTTCATTTCTATTTTTATTGTTGAAACAATTTTAGCATGATAACTTACATAGACATCACTAATTAATTAGTAATTATCCAGATTATAACACAGATTTGTTTATACTGCAATAATACGTCTTTTCTTCTCTTTAAGTGTGAGTGGAATGAACCCTTAGGGTGTATATTTAGCAATATGATTGTAAACCAATTAAGTATTGCAATTTATTGTACTAATACACAACACTAAAATGCATTTTCAATCAAAGCTGAGAAATAAACAAGGTATCAAAAAATTTGCAAAACTTATGGTTTTCTGCCTATATCATGTATATAGAATTATTAAAGAAAAGGAACATTTTAATCTGAGTATCCCCTGGAAATTACTCTCAATGATATGGTTATCTGTATAAAATGTGTATATTTAGCAATAATGCTATGAAACTACAGTGTTTCTTTACTATTTTGTGTCAAAATAAGCTAGAAAAATCATATTGCCGAGAATTGCTCAGTATTACCCATTTCAGGGAGTATTGCCAAGCCCGGAAAAACACGGGTTTTCCCACCTGGGTTTTCCCGCCCGGGTAATACATTGCCAACCCTCTCTGAAGGGGGTAGAAGATACATAAAATATAGTTTGAATAATAATGCAAGCAGACCAGACCAACCAAGCCTACTCTGTTGTTTTTCGATGTATTTTGTTTTCTTCCAAAAATGATAAACTAACACATGTCTCTACCAAAACATTAATAATAAATTAAATTTTGTACATAGCATCTCAGCATATTCAACTTAAGGGAATCAAATATACCACGAATTGATTCAGATTCACTTGAATTTTTTTTCTGTCGTAGGTAGATGATTATCTTTTGGTATTCCTGCTTCTTTTGTCAATAAAAACTGGTCATCATGATTTTTAGCTCACCTGGCCCATTGTGCGTCGCTGTCGTCTTCATCGTCCGTTAACTATTGGATAAATTTTAATCACACTTGGCCACGATCATCATTGCGGTATCTATTTTTTACAAAAAAAGTGTCCGATGACTCCGCCTGCCAACCAAGATGGCTTACTAGGTCAAAATATATAATAGTGGTTAAATGCAAGTTTGTCTATTATTTTGAAAACCGTTATAAATAGGGAAAATCTGACGGAGCAGAAATGTTCAGAATGTTTAGCTCCTCCAATTGTTCATATTTGTCAAAACTGTCAGATTGCCCTTAAATGACAAATTTTACCATTTTTTCCATGTTTGTCTATTATCTTGAAAACTATAATAGATAGAGAGAAACGTTAAATTGCAAAAATAATCAATAAGACAAGTTCTACAAATAAGTCTGATGATCGAAATCGTCAGTCGACTCCTTATCAGAGTAATTGCCAATTAATGACAATTTTTACCAATTTGTTTGCGTTTTTGTTTTATATCTGAAAAGCTATAATAGATAGAAAGAAACTTAAATAAGCAAAAATGATCAGCAAGACAGGACCTTTAATTAAGACTAATTGAGGAAATTGTCTAATAACTCCTTATTGCGATTAATGCCTTTTAATGATGAGTTTTACCATTTACTTTGCGTTTTGCCTTACATGATAAAAATTATAATAGATAAATAGACACTTTAAATCACAAAAATTATCAGCAAAGCAAGGTCTTGTAACAAGTCAAATTTTGCCGATATAGTTAGTCGACTGTCACTCTTTATATGAGTGATTGTCCTCAAATTTTGTGTTTTGAGCAAAAACTAAAGAAGATACAGAGAAACTACACATAATAAATTATCAGCAATACAAGATCAACAAAACAGAGATTTTTGTCATGAATTCTATTTTCGTCTACAGTGTTGGAGGGTGTCTTTTGTTGAATATGTACATAGACCAAGGTGAGCGAAACAGGCTCTTTCCAGACTCTAGTTGTCAATGCGCTAAAAGTGGGGTTTATTATCAACATCAATCATTCGATCATTAATCATAGTAGTTGTTCACGGTTACATGTTTATTTCATTAACATATTTTGAAAAGTTCTAAATATATCTAACGTAGATTTGGCAGGTATTAACACTGAAGTCTCCACGGAAACTAAGATTTAAGCGACACTTCCCCAACAATAAATCGCGAGGTGCTATAGTTGTTATGAGTTCAGTTCTTTACATTGATATATTTGAAAGTGGTCAAAATCCCTCATTAAAAAAAAAACATTTTTGTTTTTGTGTTGTGGTTTTGTAGCACCATTGTCCCTGTTTGGTGTCTGGTTTTGTGGAATTGTTCACGTTAACATTTTAAACCCTGCCATTTTCTGTATTTGCTTGTTCCAAGTCAGGATCCTCTTATTCGCTCCTGTCAGTCTGAAAATTCAAAGCCAAGTAAAAAATAATGTCTTCCCCGCCGGGGAATCGAGCCCCGATCTCCCGCGTGACAGACGGGGATACTAACCACTATACTACATTTGTTTTTCATCGTTTATATTTAAACAAAAATTGTAAAACCTACTTGATGAACGTGTTGTTTCTGAAGTATTTTTTTTATTTACCTTCACCAGGACCGCTCATACCCAAAAACTGAAACCCAATGCAGAGTTCTTGAAAATAGTTTGTCTTATTAGACATTTGGACTGACATTCAAATTTGTCAGTTTTGGTATTGGATTTGGTACTCAATAGTCTTCAACTTGAAACTTTATTTTGCCTTTTAAACTTTTTTTTAACTTCACTGATGAGTCTTTTGTACACGAAACACGCTTCCGGCGTACACAATTTTAATCCTGGTATCTATGACGAGTATACTTCCAATGTACCTCTTTGAATATTGTATTTAGTTATGTTTCCAATGAACGGTAAAAAAAAGAGCAGCCGCCTGGGCAAACAATAGTTAACGTCTCAGTATCAATGATCTGATCATACTATTTTCTCTTTTTTGCATATAACTTCGGTTAGCAATCTTCAAAAGTTAAACTATTATTAGCTAACATACAACTTCACACGTGTGACTGGTTTAGATAGAGAAACTAAAAATGATACAACTAAGTTGACGAAGACACTAGAAGCAAGTAAACATTGCAGCCGCTGTTATGAATTCCAATTGTACATTTTTTTGTGCTTCGAGAACGCCAAGTCAGCCTGGAAACAAGCTGACCACTCCATTATTAAGAGAAATATAATTATCAACGTCTGCAAAATGGCTTCAAATGTATGATAATGATGGTCTCTGTTTACATTGTTGGATTTTTATCTGTCTTAATTAGTGGTAAGAGTTTGATTTTTATCAAAAAGAATCGCGTAGTAGTCGGGCCAAATTGTCACTGTACTTCCAAAACTTATCAACGCATGCGTTCAATCAAAATCACGTAGAAACATCCGGTAATGGTAAACAGAGAAATTCGAATTACGTAAGCTTGAAGACACGCAAGATGGAATATATAAATTAACAAAAACAAAAAGGAGAATACATTGAGTTAAGAGTCTGCTGACTTTTAAGGGGGTTTTGTGGTCTTGCAGAACGGATTCAATGTTACGTATTAGAATGATGTTATGTAAATTCGACCCAGCGATAATATTCCCATGCTGAATATTACTGATGTTCCTTATAAACTTGACTATAGTTATTATTGGGACCATAACTATTTTTCACTTAAGCACAAAAGCATAATGCAAAGAGAGACTGAAGAAGATTTAATAAGGAAATAATATGATTTTTGCCAAAACATCTTCCTCTTTTCTTATGTCTGCGGGCACAATTGTTTGTAGATTTGTAAATTTAAAACGATCAAATTCATTAACAGATTTTGATTTTCAAGGTTCCTAACAATAGTTGGAATTATACGATGACTATTTTTCTTTTATCTAAAAGTAACATAATTTTCTACGTGTTCAAAAATTTTAACCATCAATTTACATTCATACTATAAATACTACCATGACGTTTCCGATTTACTGTAAAATATGTTCCTACGACGCATTTCAACTGTCATGAATATTCCTAATGATAACATGTGCAAAACACACAATAATATAAGCCTTCTAGAAGTTCAAATGTTTTCAACCATTTTTAATGGTACCCCAAAACTGGTCATATTCAATATACTCGAGACCTAATAAAAAAATGTAACGGTGAATTATAACAAGACTATGGCAAATGATGCATGTCAATGGTATAAGTACACGAAAAATTACAAGAGAAACTTTTTGGGGCTACCAAGGACTACTTCAAAATTTTTATTACACCTTCAATATCAACGAAAATCTTTTTTATTTTGGGCGTATAACTGTTGGCCTCCCCAAATATTAGATGAGTTCTCTAGTCAGTCTTTAAAAAAGATGTTTTTGAGAAAATTATGTCGCTCGCTAATTTTGAGTGTAACTTTTGAAAAATGTCGGGTTTTTTTTCTTTCAAATAAGACCGTTTGAGTAAGTTTTCATGGATAGAGCCTGTCATAACAAAGAATAGGAAAAACGCGTAGATCCTTTTTCTTGTTTCTGAAAAAGTAGATTTTTTTTAGCGCGAAACTTGCTCTATGATTTTTTTACGACTATTTAGGGAAAATTAATACTTAATGTCTGTGCAATGTAAAAAAAGCAACCTAGAAAACTAGAACAAGTTTCACCGAATAAAAAAGCCGGCACTAGACATCCGTTTATGATAATTTTATTCTCGGACAAATGATTATTGACGACAAATACATGACCTAATTTTGATTATTTGATTGTTCCCTACAACATTTTCTGAAATATATTTTATATCTTAGTTTTTGACTGACCATCATAACACTAACAGATCAAGATATAATTTTTTGTAACTTTGTCAAAAGAATGACAATCAATTAAGTTATACTCATATATAGCAAAGAAAACAAAAAATACAATCGTCATATAATTAATTTTGAATGATTGCATCCAAAAATATTTCCGAATCCGAATAAACTCATTGTCTGAAAGAATTATTCATGTTCATGTATGATATATAAGTTTCTTTTTCACGTCAAAAAGAAACACCTTTCGGCCTTCATTATTACAAACCAGCAGAACATTTTCTTTTCTGTCAAAATGAATTCCACACGGCCCGTTTTGTCCATCTGATTCAGTAAGAAGTTCTTTAATTTGGTTACCATCATCAGATAACACAACTACAGTGTTCATATCACAATCAGTTACATACACATTGTTATTATCGTCTGTTGTCACGCGATTTAAACTTTGATATATTCCATGTTCAAACTTCCACATTAGTTTTCCATCCAATGAGCAGTAGTATATTAATGTTTCGTATAAGCAGACCAACCTGTGTCTATTTACTGAAATGTCGACGACATTACCTGAAGGTAAAGGTATAGTACGCAATTCTTTACCGGTCAGGTTCATCACATGTATTATACGCATTCGACCAACAACATACAGATTATTATCAACATATGATATTGCGCGGCAGGAATCAAAAGTGTTTATTTTACTGGTGACCTTATCCGTAAATATATTTATCATCAATATGGTTCTGTTACTACAGGATACTGCCACAGTGTCACTATTTATCTCTGTTATATACCATGGTCGATGATACAGAGGAATGTGATGTAAATCAGTACCGTCTGAATTACAAATGATAAGTTTGCGTAAATTAAAAATCGTGAATACTAATTTATTGCCTTTTTTGAAACAGTCCATAATTCTTGAATTAGAAATTTGCATTTTCAATATTAACTGTTGACGCAAAGTGACAGAAACAGGAAAGTTGTATTTGACATGTACTTTAGCCTGGGCCAATGCTTCCTCTGTGGTTGGTATATTTTCTGAAATAAGTAAGAAGTATCGAATTTGTTACTAGAAAAATAATTGGCTAAATTTATGTCCTGTTAACCGCTAAAGGTATTGCCCGTTGTAACATATCTTTTGATTTGCACACTATTTTATATTGACGACGTAAAACTTTCTCTCAGATGATATCAATTTCTATGAGTGTTTGAAAACTCAATAAAGCTATAAATAGAGTTAAGCACGATCAAACCACAGCATTTAACTGGGTAAACAGAATAGGTGTGGCCTATATTTGAAAGAGATTGAAATACAGAAAGTGTTCAGCATAGTCATGTAGTGGACATACTAATTCGGTGGGAGAAGTTACTTGTTTGACGCTATCTATTCAGTTAATTTTCTAGATAAAAATAGATGTTTGGGCTTCATTTATCCTTACTGCCTTGAACTGTAGAAGGCATAATGAGTTTAAAAGAAAACAATACAAATCGAATGTTTCTTTTTCGTTTCTTTTTTCACGTACTACTTGGAAACCCTTAAACCAAAATGATAAAAACAGAGGACAACGTGAAAATTGTCAAAATGAATAAAAGAAAAAAATAGAATCACACCAGCAATATTGGATTGGATTGGAAATAAATTACACCATTGCAGTAATTGTTAAACAAGGGGATGAGGTTTTTTTTCTAATGAAGCAAGAAACTGCAATCTGATTGGTCGATTTTCCGGATGTAAATAACGCCCCACCTCAGTTCACCAGGGTATAAATAATTATCATGATTATGACGGTATTTAAAGGCTATTTTAAATTAATGCTTTGATGACGTCATGAATATTTGGACTAACACAATACTTTATTCATGGAAAATGCAAATTAACGCGACTATACTGACAAATAAGACATATTAATGATCTCATGAGTCTGCTCTTGAACCTTTGAATACGACGAGGTAGTTTCTAAACAATATTTGGATTTCATTTGTTTGTTTACAAGAAAATGAGTTTTAAATGCTGGCAAGTTTTTTCCTTTAATTTATATAAAAAAAATTGTAAAAGCTTCTGCGGAACTCATGTCTCTCCAACGATTGTTGCTTTTAGTTGTAAGTGAAAAAGTGAGTATTTATTAAAAACTAAGTTCATTTTTCAGAAAAATACGTTAAATAAATAAACAAAAATACTAAGCTGCTATTTCTTGAGTTCAGAAAGCTGCTTTCCAAGTGTCGAAACATTTTATGGAAGTTTGAAAAGGTTATTGATGATAATTATAACCACTGACTGTGTCTAAATGTTAACTGCATGAAACAGTCTATTTAGTAATAAAATATGGAAATATGAAGAAAATCATTTTCAAAATGTTGCTCTAGGCATTATGTTTAAATAATAAAAAACAAAACTTATGCCCAAGTTTCGTAAAATTCTATAAGTGCTTAAACAAGTTATTGCTGTCTAAAAAGCTAACATCCACATCTGTATCTTAATAAAAAGCATAACAAAAACCATGTTTTGTGAAAAATAGAAAAAGAAATTAAATATTTCAAAAAAGTGATCTTGGTATTTTCTTTTGATTATACAAAAGCTTCTGACTAAGTGTCGTGTAAAGTAAAATAACCAAAAAAAAAAAAAAACCGAACTCCAAGGAAAATTCAAAACGAAAAGTCCTTCATCAAATGGCGAATCGCACACATTTTGAGTGTATCAAAAGCTCAAACACATCAAACGAATGGAAACAACTATCATATTCCTGACTTTGTATAGGCATTTCCTTATGTAGAAATTCTATGGAAGTTTGATATAGTTGTTGACGTCTGAAACACTGAAACACTGTAAGCTGCATAGAAAGATTAAGTCCTTTAATCAGTAAATTACTGAAAAATGAAAATAAATATTTGCAACATTTTTCACAAGATACTGTCTTGCTAACATAAAAAAGCTTCTGTCCAGGTTTCGTAACATGTCTTGAAAGTTTGAAAAGTTATGCGTGGCTAAAAGAACTTTAACCACAGACTAAAACCAAATTATTGACCACAAAGACGCTAAAGATACTGTTATAGACATCAAAACGCGATGAACGATATAAAAAAGCGTATTTCAATGCAGGTAAATTTATCAACCAAAAATTATTTGCTCTGACATGTGGAACTTCGACTGACATGTTAATATGCTTCAATAAAATGCATTAAATCAGTATTGAGCAGTTGATGAAAGAACACATGTCCTGTCGCTATACTCATATTACGAAGAATGTACATGTATCCGTGCTCCACAATAATTTAAAGGATTTTTTTCTTTAATGTATTTAAATTTGCAATTATATATAAAATAAAGTTTTGTGTAAATATCGCAAAACCTCTATGATATTGAAATGAAAATAGCACTGTACCGAAACGAGTTAATTTGATTCTATTTGTTAATCAAAAATTCTACCTTCCAAGTAATATTGCATATCCATGATTGTAAGGGTGGCTGTATTGCTAATTCCTTCACCTGCCGTGTTTGTAGTTTTACATACATATGTTCCTTCATCATCTTCATTGCAGTCCACTATAGTCAGAGAAGGACAATCAAAAGTTCCTCCTGAGTATTTTTCTGAATGTAAGTCCAGTGCTTTCTCTTCGCCATTTTTTACTTTTATCCACGAAATTATTGGTTGTGGGATTCCGGAAACAGAACATGTTAATGTTTGAGCATTCCCGTTGACAACACTCTGTCGATCAGGAGAAATTTTGACCATTGGTAGTTCTATTATAAAAATAACAAACAATTTCATTAAAATACATTTCAACAGCTTTTTCTTTCGAAATATGCTGAAAAGGTGTTACTGAAGACGCTATATTTTTACAGTAAATCTTTGAATAAACGGACATTTTGTATTCTAAAATTTCAAACAAATTTGAATAAATTACATTATTGCTTTATTATAGAAATAACAAATGTTAACCAATATAAGATCAGTCAATCACTAAACAAAACATCATGTCCAACATCAATGCATATATGTCTTGTTTTTATTTCTATTACTAGTTGGTGGCGCATTAGGGTGATTGAACCAGATAGACAGACCGTTTGAAATTTATTCTGCACAATCTCAAACTACGTGATTAATTTCTTAACAATATGCTACATATTTATTTTTAGATATATGTTAATGTACCTCTACATTACAGTCGTGTCGGGTAGATGCTGCAAGAAATTTAAGTTATTCGAATGTATTGGGCAAAATACTAACACAAGAATATCTTATTCTAGAACGTTATTGAATCAGGCTTTATATGTGAATGAATATTGCTTACCGGTGTATGTAAGGTATGATGAATTGCTCAATGTTTCTCCTGCCTCGTTTGTAACTTTACATTTATAAATTCCTTCATCATTTTTATTGCAGTCCATTATAGTCAGTGAAGGACAATCAAAAGTTCCTCCTGAGTATTTTTCTGAAGATAAGTCCAGTGCTTTCTCTTCGCCATTTTTTACTTTTATCCACGAAATTATTGGTTGTGGGATTCCGGAAACAGAACATGTTAATGTTTGAGCATTCCCGTTGACAACACTCTGTCGATCAGGAGAAATTTTGACCATTGGTAGTTCTATTATAAAAACAACAAACAATTTCATTAGAATACATTTCAACACATTTTTCTTTCGAAATTTGCTGAAAAGGTGTAACCGAAAACGCTATATTTTTACAGTAAATCTTTGAATTAATGGTAATTTTGTATTCTAAAATTTCAAACAAATTTGAATAAATTACATTATTGCTTAATTAAAGAAATAACAAATGTAAACCAATATAAATCAAGCCAAGAATCGTTTTGTTTTCCTTTGCAATAATCAATGACAAATAGCACGTCTAGTAAACGTTCCAAATTTCAGACTTTTACCATAGTTATGAGTAAATTTACACTTCTTTTTTTAGAACAAAACTAATTAGAGGTACCACTTATTTTGTGGACATGACATTCATCAGTGGCACTTGAATCAAAACAATTGGAAAGAAAAACAATTTAAAAGTTGTAAAGCATTGCTAACCAAACATTCCTAAATGGAGCTAAATCTGCATTAGGTAGGTTATTTTTCCCTTGAGACATTATAATCTAAGAATTAAAAAAGATACATAGTGAGTGATGAAAATAAAAGTTAGATATAATGACCTTACACCGCCTTATAAATTGCATATCAAACAGTATCTACATTTTGTCTTGCATGTTGCAACATTTACACAATGTCTTGAACTCTGATTCCGTTTGCACACGTTAAATGCATCATAGTTATTGAAATCCAAGCTGTTTTTCTCTCCTGAATATGCATTTAGCTGATACTGGGCCCTTTTCTAATTTAGTTTCTAAGCTTCGATCTCCTGATAAATGCATATGGGTCAAAATACGCAATTCATTTCAGGTAGGCTATAATGGTAGTCTTTTCATCCATTTCCTCTGTCCATGTATATAGTAAACCTGGATATGTACGATGGCTCGTTTCGATGCTTAGACATTCCCACACATGTGGTTAAGTCTTTGGAGTACAGATGGTGATTAATATTTTCACAAATTGGGAATCCCGAAAGGCCCCATGTGACGCCGCTTAAACAAATAGAATTCTCCTTTTTTCACACATTTAATTCATTGAAAAGTCAGTTATTACAAACATTATATAGCTCCAAAGCTTTTTTTGTCTTTATTGCACTATATGTTGCTCTTCAAATAGCATAAATGGTTAAGATCAGTCAATCACTAAACAAACCATCATGTCCAACATCAATGAGTATATGTCTTGTTTTTATTTCTATTACTAGTTGGAGGCGCATTAGGGCGATTGAACCAGAGATAGACAGACCGTTTGAAATTTATTCTGCACAATCTCAAACTACGTGATTAATTTCTTAACAATATGCTAATTATTTATTTTTAGATATATGTAAATGTACCTCTACATTACAGCCGTGTCGGGTAAATGCTGCAAGAAATTTAAGTTATTATTGGGCAAAATACTGACTCAAGATTATCTTATTCTAGTATGTTATTGAATTATGCTATATACTAGTATGTGCATGAATATTGCTTACCGGTGTATGTAAGGTATGATGAATTGCTCAATGTTTCTCCTGCTTCGTTTGTAACTTTACATTTATAAATTCCTTCGTCATTTTTGTTGAAATCAATTATAGTCAATGAAGGACATGCAACAGTTCCACCTGAGTATTTTTCTACAGATAAATTCATTGTTTTCATTCCGTCATTATTTACCCTCATCCATGAAATTAGTGGTTCTGGTATTCCGGATACCAAACATCTTAGTGTTTGAGTTTTACCTTTGACTACATTCTGTCTATCTGGTGAAACTATAGCAATAGGTGGTTCTGTAAAAGCAACAACGTACGGCTCACAAAATTCATGTTTTTTTTTAAATGGTTGCCATGGAAACAAACAATATATAATTGATTATATATTTTCAACATAAAAGATAGTTTGGGGTTTGGTCTTTTAACTGTGCAACAATCATTATTGTATGTATTGATAAATGTTTTTTTTTTTCCATAGTACTTAAACTTTCCTTTTTTTTTCAATTTTCTTAGGTTTCATTATCCACTTATTCAGGCAACTGATGTTTGGTCCGTTGCCATGAGAACGTATATAATAAAATGGAAATACATATGTAATTTTACACAGTTACCAGTGTTCTTACTTTAAAGGGCAAACAACTTAATTTTGAGACATTCATAAATCACCCTCTGAATGATTCTTACAAAGACAGATACTTAAAGAGCTTTTATGACGACTATTATTGTTGCAAAAACATTCACTAATCATATGCATCTTGATAGTGGTATCATAAAAGAAAAAAAAAATATGTTTAAAACAATATCCGACAAATGTCTCAGTGTATTCTTATAAGGACTAGCAGCTTTTGATATATAGTTCTTAAATAGATGAACGCAATCCTTCACGAAAACCATTTCAAGAAAAACGACATGAATATATTATGTAACTGAATGCGGGATATTCAAATGTCAAATACGAAACACAAATCCGTAAAGTCAAATAAGAGAATCTTTTATTCTGAACTAATAATTTGCTTTGTTTTTTATTGCTTTGCTAAAAGTAGCTTTAATGCTTAACAGAAAATTCGGAAACATACACTATTTACATAACAAGAGTGCAAACACTGAAATGTCTCGCCTTCTTTACTAACTATTGATATCATGTTGATAGTCCTAAATATAAAGCTTTACTACAACTATCACATAAACTTAACATGATCCAAGAAAATGAGGTCATGGTCAGATAAACCAAACTGGAAATACATGTACACCTTAAAATCATTCAATACAATATGCTTTAAATATAGTTGACCTATTGCACATCTAAGAAACAAACTTACCAAAGGCCGTACTTTGACCTATAATGGTTTACTTTTACAATTTGTGACTTGGATTGAGAGTTGTCTCATCGGCACTCATACCACATCTTCTTATATCTATTAACCAGGAAAACTTCACATTGATCAATGAACCATGAAAAAGAGGCCAAGGTCAGATGAACCCTGCCAGACAGACATGTACACATTACAATCATTAAATGCTTTAAATATAGTTGACCTATTGCATATAGTATCTAAGAATCAAACTTAACAAAGAAAACTTAAGATTGACCAATGAACCATGAAAATGAGGTAATGGTCAGATAAAAATTGCCAGACAGACATATACACCTTACAATCATTCCATACACCAAATATAGTGACCTATTGCTTAAAATATTAGAAAAAAAACAGACCAAAAAACAAAAACTTAACATTGAGCAATGAACCGTAAAAATCAGGTCAAGGTAAAAAAAACATGCCAGACTGACGTGTACATCGTAAAATATTTTCATACACCAAATATAGTTGACCTATAGCATACAGTATTAGAAAAACAGACCAAAACACAAAAACTAGACTTTAACTACTGAACCATGATAATGAGGTTGAAGTCAGATGACACCTGCCAGTTGGACATGTACACCTTACAATTATTCCATACACCAAATATAGTAGACCTATTTCTTACAGTAAAAGAAAAACAGACCAAAACACAAAAACTTAACTTTAACCCCTCAACCATGAAAATGAGGTCAAGGTCAGATGACACCTGCCAGTTGGATATGTACACCTTACAATCATTCCATACACCAAATATAGAAGACCTATTGCTTATAGTATCTGAGATATGGACTAAACCACGAAAACTTAACCTTGTTCACTGATCCATGAAACAAGGTCGAGGTCAAATGAAAACTGTCTGACGGGCATGAAGACCTTGCAAGGTACGCATATACCAAATATAGTTATATAGTTATTACTCATAATAAGAGAAAAATTATCAAGTAGTCACTGAACCATGAAAATGAGGTCAAGGATAATGGACATATGACAGACGGAAACTTCATATCATAAGGCATTTATATACAAAGTATGAAGCATCCAGGTTTTCTACCTTCTGAAATATTAAGCTTTTAAGAAGTTAGTTAACGCCGCCGCCGCCGCTGCCGCCGCAGCCGCCGCGGCCGCCGGGTCACTATCGCTATGTCGAGCTTTCTACGACAGAATTCCCAGGTGCGACAAAAACAAACTTTTTGAAAGTTCCGAGCCGGTCAAATATTGGCATCATCAGAATACAAAGTAGAATCAGGTACCTGTATGGTTAAAACCATCTTAGGTTTAACCTATAATACAGGTAGACATGACGTATTTTGATCATATTTTCTCCTATTGAATAACTTATGACTTATTTACATAAAGTCAATTTTAAAAAAATTATTCAATAAACTCTGATTAGCAATACTGTGTTATGATTTAAAAAAGTCAAAAAGATTAATTTTTCAACAGTTTCAATTTCATTGGCAAACCTTTAAAAGTAAATATACCCTTTCTAATTCTTTGTCAATCAATTCCGTAGTAACTAATTCAACTGTTTGACGTTCTAGTTAAAGTTTATCTAAGGTTATTTACTGACATGCAAATTGTTGGTCATGGTAAACAAAATCCTATTAGATATGTGAACAGCTGCAAATGTCTCAACAATGGACTTGCTTTATTATGTGTTTCTTTTATGTGCTGTTCTACCGAGACACGACTATTCAATCTTCTGTGGCACCTGAGATCACCCCCGGTTTTTGGTAGTGTTCGTGCTGCTTGTTTTTTAGATTTTGATGTATTTAATTGTATTCTAATTTTTGTTTTTGGTCTATTTCGTTTTTGCCATTGAATTGTCTTTCCGTTTTCGACTAATGAGTATGAATATTCCTTTGGAATCTTTCGCCTCTTTATTTTATTAGTGCATAATTTTGTGTTTAGCTGTAATATTTATCTTTGAAACACTCTAACTCACCGATGTATCTAAGGGTTGAAGTATTGCTAATTACTTCTCCAGCCTCGTTCGTAGCTTTACAGACATATATTCCTTCATCCTTTTTATTGAAGTCTATTATCGTCAATGAAGGACAATCAACATTTCCTCCTGTGTACTTTTCTGGAGATAAGTTAATTATTGCTTCTTCCCCATTATTTACTCTCATCCATAACACAATTGGTTGTGGGATTCCGGAAACAGAACACATTAATGCTTGAGCTTTACCTCTGACTACACTCTGCTTTTCAGGAGAAACTTTGACCATTGGTTTTTCTATAATAGCAAAAAATATGTTTCAAACAAAATAGTTATTTATACACATTATAATTGCAGTATTTAATAGTATGTGATCCACAAATGTGCAACTGTGGAAGACTAACATTTTCGAATATTCGGTCGGCTGCGGTTTGATTCTATTGTAGCATTGCTTAAATATAGGCTGAAGTCATTTTCAGCAAAACAGCTAGAGGTCTTTGTATTTTCTCATTTTGACTGGTAGAGGAAATCATCTAGTATGTTATGTATCAAATTAAAAAATTGCTATTATTGAATAATAGTATGCAAGATGCGTACTTCTTCTACACAATATACACCAGATGCGTTTGAAACAAACTGGTTTACAATCCAAATAAATTCTATTTAAAAAGTAGAACCGCTCTTAAATACAGTTATTTTCTAATTATCAGCAAATCTGCTGTAGACAATATAGGCATTAAAATAAAATATTTGGTGTCTCGAATTATTTTAAAACATAATTAACTCTAAAATCAAAGAAAATATAATCACGATATTTTATTTTAGCACAGGAATTCTGACTTTTTAGACATCGGGGACAAAACTGTCACCAGCTGTTCCATCGAAAAATGGTTGTAAAAATTTCTCAAAAATACCAGACCTATAGTTAGTGCGATAGGCAATGGTTTCGATTACACAAGACGTGTTAACATCTAAACAGTGGAAACCCAAATCAATAACATGTCAAAGAGCTCTGAAAACAAAAAAAAATCACAAAAAAGCTGTGCCAAATCTGTCTTAGACCATCTAGGTATAATGTTAGAATAAGATTAGTTTTATGAATGATTTCACATTTAATAAACAAGAAACTATAGAAATTAGTTTCATTGCGATTTTGCAAATTTCATTTCAAAATTTTATTTAAGTCTCATCTCTTAACAATATATAATACAACAATACATTAATTGTAAAATATAGATATGAAATAGAGAGCCATTCTGTACAGATGTATAAGAGACTATGACATTAAAACATTAAAGATAATTCGTTTATTGTTAAATATGTTTATAAGAACATTATGTAAAGTATGAAACATTGCTACGTCTATTAAAAATAAGATCACAGGCTTTGGGGAAGCTACGAATCATATTAATATCTATAAATAAAAACACCAATTTCTATTTATTATCAAAAGACATAAAATCCCTATTAAAATGTTTCGCTTCATAAAATATTTTGTTTCTAAAATCGTCATATAATGGACACGGTAGAATGACACGAGTTTCATTTTCTAAAACATTTTTACAATTATCACAGACTCGCTCCTGTAAAAGTAATTTTTTAAATCTCTCCTATTTTGATTCTTAATGGTGCCACTCCACATTGAAACTCCTTTGTGGAAATGGCAATGGAACTGTAATGTATGTTTCAGTTTAAAACTTTTCTAAAATGAATTATGTGATTTAAGTTTGTTACCACCTTTACCCGATAGAGCTTTATCTGACTATATATAGCATTGCAACTGATCAACATATTTTCTAAACATTCTAGACATATCAATATTAGCAACTGAGGTACTATCAATTTATTCTGTTATATTACACAAATATTCTACAATGTACTCTGAAAAAGTTTTCCTTACATAAGAATTCCAATTATTTATACACTTGCTTTTTTTACTTATAATATTGGCCCATATGAAAACCTTTCTGTTTAACCGATAAGTACTCATATAGTTTAAATGTCACCAAGTCAACAATTTGGAGCATCAAACTTTGATTGTTTTAAAAAGGCATTTGAGCAGTTACATTATAATCGAAAATTCACTTAATACAAGACCGAAATAAGTATAAATATAAGAGTATTCAATGATATTATTTCCATGTTTAAAAATGTCAACACAGCTAATTCGGCTACTTGGATCGTGGTATCCTTGAAAAGAAACGTTCACCAGCACGTGTATAGACGCAGTGTTTGTAAAAAAAAAAGATACCATGTTTATAATTAAGTCAAAGATGTTTCGTTTACAAAAGACCAAACCGCGACGGCGCTTGAATCACGATAGTTGAAAAACAATGTCAATTATAAACTTAATGAGTATTGCAAACAAAAAATTACAAAAGCGTTTTTTACAAATCTGACTGTCTATGCCTTACTTCTTTTTAGTTTCATGCATTTCATATTTAACCAATATATGACATAGAATGCTTACCGAGGTATGTAAGCTGTGATTCATTACTAACTCCCACTCCAGCTTCGTTTGTTGCTCTACATACGTATATACCTTCATCGTCTATCATAAAACATTTTATTGTCAATGACGGATATTCAACTGTTCCTCCAGAATACTTTTCTAGTAATGGCATTATGGCTATTTCCTCTCCGTGTTTTTTCTTTGTCCATTGAATGGTAAATGGTGATGGCTTGCCAGATATGTTACATTCTATTGTATGACTGTATTCATTTATAACCTTTTTCTTTGCAGGTCCTATTTCTAGTTGTAGCTTCTCTACAATAAGACAAGTGTGTTAATTGAAAATATTTGTAACAAATCAACATGGGATTTCAATTACAATATAGCATTTATTTGTTTCCTCATTTCAGTAGCTAATATAAGGCGGTCTTGTATTGTTATGGAGAGTCAAAATTAACAGTAGACTATAATTTTCGTTCATAAATTGTACCTGTACCAGCCAAATATCGTGCCTATACCCATAACACATTTATATCAACTGAGCGATATAAGTTTTCAACTAGCACATATATGTTAAATGGAAAATAGCTATTATTGAACCACTGCTTTGACGGCAGCCTATTCATTTACAGTGGTTTCTTTTTCTAGATCGAATGCTTCTCAAATCGATAGCTGAAATTGTCACTTATAATATTCAATTGTTGGCTTTTTTCGTTTATTTCGATTATGTTTGATTTGACTTATTCAATGATTTCTATTCATAATTTAATACACATATAATGAAGGTGTTAAACGCAATTTTAGGATGAGTTAAGAGTTAACTTTGAGAGTTACACTTGAACACATAGTTCGAACGTTTTAAAACTTTTTAGATTTTGATATGACATGTTTTATTTTTCATTTTAATAGACTTGATTTTAGTGACAAATACAAAATAATGAAGTATTCAGTACAGCTTTCACTAACCTGGTACTATCATCTTTAAATTAACATTAGCTTTCTCTTTTGTGTCTATGTATGATAGAAAACCAGATATCAGAGGCATTACTTCATGATGTAATTCGCGTCTATCAATCATTATTTGTTTTAAAACATCAATTATGATATTTAAGTCTTTGCAAGAATAGCTTTTTATTTTCACTCCGGCTTCTTTATTCATCTGTGATGCACGCATTTCGTTTAAGGCTTTAATGATGTCTTTTTCATCCCAGGAAACTGGAACTTCTATTTGAAAAAGAACTTGCATTCTTCCTTGTCCTACAAAATTGTGTAATGCACACTTAAAAATGTCAAATGTTTTTTTATGTAAATATTAAGATGATCACTTTAGATTAATAAGATATTGTGTTTGTTATAGTATTGAGATCCTAAGGTATGATAATTATAGTTAGATCCAGAATTTCGAAAATTATTTAAATATAGCAATATCGTCGTCGGAATGGGATCCTAACCTAACCTCCCCTTTGGGTCAGTAAAGTCAGGTTTAAACAATCCACGTGACCATTTTTCAGCGTTGAACAGGGATGCATCACTGCACTTATTTGATTTGTTAAAAAGCAATGACTATCACAATGTAATCGTTATTGAAAATTCTATTTTGCATGATAAAAAAAAGTTTCAAAGGGAGCTTGGCTATATGAACATTTCCCGTCATGTGTCAACATTGTTCCTATCCCACAACGCTTCCAATAACCGAATATATGTTTTTGTATTACACCTGGATCGGCTGTCTGGCAGAGAGGTTGGATCCTCTTCTAAAACTAAGTTGTCTTCGATGTTTGCCGAGGAAATCTAAAGCCTGTCGAGGTCTTTTGACCAATTTTTTACCGAAGGTTTGGTTTTATTATGGAGTGGCATTTTCATTAGTTAACTAAATAATTAACTAAACTGATAAATATGGCGGTTTTAGTTTCTTCCGAAATATAAATGTATGACAAGTCCACATACGACGATTATATCAATATATTGACAAATTTGGTTTGCTGGAACTCCAGTTGGCGCTTAGAAACCAGCAATCAATCACTTAATTATATATATTATAGTACACATTTAATCCAGTAACATTAAATGTAGGGTAAATGCGAGATACTAAGATGACCTCAAAGGCATTACTTTATCTTCATGGTTAGCTTCGATGTCACAAGGCACAACTGTCACACTGCTTAATTACTTGCTATGCTAAAAAGGTAAAGGGAATGTGATTTATATTTCAAATAGGTTATTTAAATATTCTTGGTTGAAATAAATTATATCGTGAAATTGACATTAGTGAAAAATTAAGTTGTCCTAATCTTGATCTGAATATCCACAAACGATAAATATATACTTACCTTCATCTGCTGTCACTTCATCTTTTGTATCCAATAGATCATTCAGTTCATCATTTCCGAAAACTCGAATAACTACTTCATCAACAACTGTTTGTAATGTTTCTGAAAAGGAACCGAGTTAAATGCAAGTCAAAAACATGTTTTCGAAGTAAACATCAATTTTAAGGACCCTAACATCAATAGGGATCTATACCACCTTCTAAGAAATTACCAAACCTTTGTTGGTACAAATTGATATTATTTTTCAAAAGGTAATATCTGGATACAAAAAATTAATTTAAATTTTAGTATATTTATATCTGCTGAGACCTTGACCTCTTATCTTATGACCGCAAAATTCATCAGGATACATTCCACCTCTTTGGATACAAGCAAACAAAACAAATGCTGTTACAAGTTGGTCCTAGTGTTCAAATGGTCACATCCAAAAACCAATACATTAATCAAATTTTAATCTACCTATAGCTGCTGTGACCCTAGTCATTAACTTGATAATCCCACAACTAAAAAAGCTCATCCTCATGACATGGGCCATTATCAAACCAAGTGTGGTAAATGTGAAACAGATGGGTCAAAAGATACAATTCGAAAATTGAAAAAAAAACCAAATGATTCTATCGATATATGTAATTGCTGTGACCTTGAGCCTCGATCTTATAATCTCAGAATTGAAAGGGTCCTTAAACCCTAGAAGGTGATAATGCAACCATGATGATCAATAATAGCAGAGGAATCATGGATGTAAATAATGGCGTAAAACCAAAACATCACAATTTTTTCATATGAGAAAAGCATTCAACGCGACAATGCTGATTAGGATTGACAATTTTTTGCAGTTTTAAGAGCGATGCTGATTCAGACAAAATAACAGCATCGAAGTTACAATTTGTACGGAAATGTCGGTGAAGAAACAGGATCCACGTAAAGTTCTTAAATGTTTGTTATTAGTGATGGAGGCTGAAAAGTCTGTTGACCGCATATGTCAAATAAAGGTTTCAAATTTAATCCTATCAATTCATGCTTTCAACTTAAACTTTTGCACATTTAACTAACAGATTGGTAAAGATCTGATTTATGGCTCCGATGACATTTTCCCGTAATCAATCCGGAATTTCAGCATATATACTGTAAAATAAACCTTTTACCGAAAAAAACGTATGAGTTTTTGTTATTTTCTAAGGATACTTTCAAGCGAATTTTTCTGAAGGTAGGACATATGTTATAAAAGATATCAATTAGTTACCCATAGTTTGCCCGAAAGTTCATCCAATTAATTTGCTGTGTTTCTAAGCTTTGACCTAGTGGCTTGAAATCAATACGATGTTTTCCACACAGATTTGTACAGAAATTAGTTATGACACAAAAGATGCTATATCCTAAATCTGATAAACCTTTTCGAAAATGTCAGTATAGTTACAGGTAGTGTGAACTTGAACGATTGACACCAAAATAGATAAGGCAACTACAATTTCCTATAACATGGGTTTATAAATATATGTTGTTTACTTGATTTTTTACTCTTTGATCCAAATCAATTAGAATCTTCTTCCCCATGTAAGGGATACACTGGATATATAATTGAAAATATACATCCGGATATTTCAATTAATTAAACGCTGTTTTGACCTGTAAGTTTGAACGATTGACCCCTGAATCGATAAGACTTTTTTCTCCTATTGGACATTATCAACGCAAGTTGAGTCGATATAATGTATATGTTAACTAAATAAACTTCAAGGACAGCTATTTCAATGTAGATATTTTATCTTAATATCAAACACATTATTTATTAAGCAACGTACTAAAAAGAACGGTTATAACTATGAGGAAATGTAAGTGATGAGTCGAAAAAGAACAGACAGCATCATGATCGAAAACAAATTCAAATGACAGAACACGTCGACCAAATACTATCGATAAAAATAAGATTGTTCAACATGAACCGAATTGGAAATAAACATTATATTTTTCTTTTGTTGGTTTTACTTAGAAAAGCTTGATAAAAAATTTTGAATATGAATTTTAGGGGATTCAAGGAGCTCAAATTACATTACCTGGCATTTAGTCTTGCTGATAACGTTTGATCGCTAGAGTTATGTCTATCTCATGATAGCTTTCAGTATAAGAAAAACTTAAGATAAGTGATTGTTGTTATTAGGGCAAGAACGGCTTTAAGTTTTATTCATATTGACTAATTGTAAACCCTCTTTCTGTGTTGCTGCTCAAATTTTAATTATATCCAGTAATGTTTTCAAGATGTAAAACACAAAAATACGTCACAAAACGTCTGACGCTTTCCAGATGAAAGATCTGTTTAGTCTATATTCAGACTGTTTAGTCTATATTCAGACTGTTTAGTCTATATTCAGACTGTTTAGTAGTTGCAATTTGCATGTACATATCAACATCATTCTTAATTGTCTGAAAAGCTACTAAACAGTACTTAATTAAATATAAGCGAATTGTTTGAAAAGTACTAAATCTCCCGCAGTTAATAAGTCTAAAAATTGATTAAAGACTAAATACGACTAAATAATTTATTGTTCAGACTTTGCAGATGATATAAAGAACAAAACGACATTTTCACTTGTGACAGTCATTTGACAACTTAAATCATACTGGAAAATGAGTAAACTTAATATTTTGCACTTTTCTACCCTCAATTGATTGTCTTTTTTACTCGCACGATTTAAATATAATAGATAATACAGAAGTGTTATCCTTTGTTCTATTTTTAGCCCTGGTGTACATATTTTATTTGTTGGTATGGCAAAAAACATCGGACATATATTGTAAACTAAATACACAAAGGATTGGTTCTAACTGCCCCAATAATTTAGTAAAAGATTTTTGTACAGTACAATGGACGACCAACTCCATGTGATGAAAAAGGTCTACATCATTAAGGCTACCAACCAATTTCTGCGGCTGCTTTCTCCATAAGTACGTCTTCATCCATGATTATCTGTGCGAACCTTGAAAAACTTAGGCGAAATTCTTCTTGATGACGTTGCTAAAAGATTTGAAGATAATAATTACTTAAAATCAGTTTTCCAAGCGTATTCTTTTTTCGTTATTATTTACAGATTATATGGAGGTAATCTGATAAAACAAAAGAAAAAAAACATAAATATTTAACTGATGGCGGCGAGTTCAGGTTGTGAGTTTATGTTGGAAAGTACCAAATAGTTTTTTTTTCCTATTTTGCTAGGCAAGCGGTTTTTCGAATTAAAAGTGACATTCGACTAGGTCTGACGATATTGATTATTAAATTGGCTTGAATATTGGAAACAGGCGTGTTTCGGTTTTATCAGTATCTGAACCAGTATGATATGGAACAGTTGTTGAGGTAGATAAACTCAACTAGTGTTTTTTTACAATCAATTTATTTATTTCCGGATTTCATTTTCCATACATTTTAGCAGTTCCTGCAGTATGTAGAATATCTTGTAAATTACATAAAAATGATATGGACGTTTCATTCAGGCAAGAGGTTAGGCATTATCAGATTAAGTATAATAACTTTTGATAAGTATTTATTTCTGAATGCTCTATGCCATTAGTAATGAGTAATTATTCTACTATCTGTGTCACCCATCCAACTCAGCGTTGATGTCGTTGTTTTGTGATAGACCGGTATCAAGTGCGCATGCTTAAATCGGTCTCCTTATCAATATAGGTCGTCTCAATATATGCAACCAAGTTCTACTTCTGAAATATTGTCCAAGTAAAACTAAGATCAAAGGTATACAAATATCAACAGAATAACATGTGAGCTTCATCAAGGTTGAACTAGAGGGCGCGACATAACCAGACGATTGATCGGACCGTGCTTATTTAACCTTCAGTCTAGATTATATCGGAGCCGAAACTAAAAGTTAATTAGATCTGTGGCTTCGTCCGTCGGTGTATTATCTGACCGTCAGAAGTCTGATTACAGCCCTTATATTATGAATCTTGTCAACCAAAGACATCAGTAGCAATCTTCATTCTACGGGTTGGAAATACTTATTCTAATTTTAAATTCGAAACTCATGCGATGTAAGAATCGCTTAATTAGTGTCTCTTATCTTTATTTACAGCATTGGTGACATCAACAGGGAATGGTGCTCTAATTGGCCTATACCTCGGACACACGTAAGTTTAGACCATGGAAAGTATAGCAGTCCATGGTAGGCAGAGGAAAGAAAGTAAACTAGTTTCATTAGAATAAACTACTTAATGATATTCATGCTCATGTTGCAAGTATTTGAAAAATATCAAATATTGTGCACTTTCGTAAAGAAAGCTGTTCTAGTTATGTATATCTGAACGTTTAACAATGATGATTAAGATGCATACAAATGAAAAGTACGAAAGACTGCAATGCAACAAGGCCATACCTCCAATTCTACAAATTTATCTCTACAGAAGTCTTGAAAAATCTGCTGCTGAACATAGCTATCGCTTGATATCATCATTGATCCTCTGATTTCATTGATGTTTTTATAAAAGTTTTCATTATATTGCTCATCATCTATGTAATGTAAGAAATATTCACTAGATTCTTTCAAAATTTTCCAATTTTTTTCAAATTCTTGATGTACAATTGAATGAGAGTCTGACTGATGAAAGACATAGTTTCGTACTTTCCTGATATCTTCGCACTTTTTGTCAACACCTAGAGGTGTATTCACATCATGGACATTTGTCATTAGAATAGAAAGTAATGAAATATCCACATCAGACAAAGAGGCAGACGATTTCACTTTGTACGGACAAATGCAACGTTGCCTTGATCTATCTTTACCTTTTGTGTGTCTCCGATTTAATAAAGTTCTATCATGATCAAATAAAACAGAAATTTGATCCTGTGTTAAAATAAATTTACATTCACATTTACATAAGCAAGCTTTTGCACATTTACAGCATCTAGATGAGCATTGGCAACATGGATGCGGTTCATGTAAATGTAAGATGTTATGTATATGTTTCTCTAAATATTTTTCAAATGTGTCAGCTTTCAAAATGAATGAGTCAAAATACTTCTTTGTGACATCTCCAGCTATATGTACAACAAATTTGACCAGTCGATGGAAGTTATCTTCTAGATTCTGGTGATCAGATGCATCTACTACAAATCAAAAAATGAATAAATGTCTCAACCGTTATTGATAACAACAAAATAATTTGATAAACATCTAGATCTACGCCTTGCTTAAAAGAGGCGAAAGATATCAAAGGGATATTCAAACTCATTAAGTCGAAAATAAATAGAGAATTTATACTCCATATGCAGGCGAAGCTGGAATGTTGCGTCATAGAAATAGAAAGTTTACAATGGGGTAGCTGTAATCATACCTTTTGTCGTAAAGTTGTGCTCCTTATTTCTAGATGTAAGTCAAGATATGAGGCAGTCTTATCTGTATTTATCGTATCCTTTATATCAAGTTCAATGCTAATGTAATAAAACTATAAATAAACTATGAGTCATCTAATCGAGAAGTCCTCATTTTAACTAGGAGTGAAAAGCCCAAGCTTTTGAAAGATTAAAACATTTATTGAACAGATTATGTACAGCTCTATTGTTCTGGTGATACTATGGTGGTACAAATCATCCATCAGTAAAGTTTCGAATAATTTTAACATTTAATACACCGAAAAAATTCAAGAAACTACCGTATCAATAATATTTCTGCCAGCACAGCACACTCCTTGTTCACAAAGCTTAATGGCTACGGTTTTTTTCTGAATATGTATGAAATATGTCTTAACATTCTGATTGTATGCAATTTGTTGAAAACACTGTGCCGAATTTTCTACATTATTCCGATTATCTTTAACTTTGCGTCATAATAGTTGTACTGTCTTAATAAGTCTTACCATAAGATGTCTTATTATGTCTCATCACTTCCGGATAGTCACAATGTTGTCTGATTAAGTCTCAAAATATTCTTGGCAATCTTAACAAATTTAACCCCACAAGTCATACCTTACTGTTTTTTTTTTTTTTGTGCTCGTTTGCTTCTACAATCAACACGTGTAAGGAAATTGTTCGTTGTTATTCTGCGGTTTGTATGTTGTGTCAACTATTATATTATTTGTTTGTGCGTTTCTCTTTGATGAGTGTTCTTGCGTGTGTTTGTGCTGTATTTCTGTGACGTAGTGTTGCCAATTTAAGCGATATTTATTAACATTGCCATATAAGCGGGTGATTTGGCTAGCAATCAAACCAGGTTCAACCCACCATTTGTTTCTTAAAATGTCCTGTACCAAGTCAGGAGTATGGCAGTTGTTATCAAATAGTTCGTTTCTATGTACGTTGGCGTTTGTTTTTTGTTGCACTTCAGTGTTCTTGTTGTCTCTTTGTTTTCCTCTTAAAGTTGATGTGTTTCCCTCGGTTTAAGTTTGTTTTCTCTCAATCGATTTATGATGTTTGAACAGCGGTATACTAATGTTGCCTTTATTTATCAAGAGTGCAAAATTTAGACAAGTTTTAAAATACTTTCAAATTAACATGATTAAGAAAGTTAAGAATCTGACAACACATGTTAGGGGTGTAGAACTAAAGAATGAGCTATACGATCCAAATGTAAACCGATAGTAAACACGGGTACTGCGGATGGGTAAGCACTCCCTACTTTATTAGTAGCGCTCGTCGTGCTGGTCGAGCTGGTATAAATTCAGTGATTAGTCACACTCGATGATGCCGCAATCAAGAAAAAGAAGGCGGGATTGTTGCTACATGTTAAACATATCGTTGCCATCTGTGATACAGGAATTGCAGAACAATCAACCATATCATGATGGCATCCATTAAAATTATTAAGGGATGACTTCAACTTTATCATTTGACTATTTGGAGTCGATCAAATATTACGGTCATGTTGACTACTTTTGTAAATCTTATCTTGCCTATCATATTTGTTGCTTACACTTTCTAGAATACTTTTCAATAAAAATGCCAAAAAGGCAAAATATCGGTAACAATTGTCTTTAAAGAACAATAAATTTTACTAAGAGTCATTATATAATTTCCTGTATTTCACAAACGTGATGGTATTTACTTGGTGATCACTTTTGTTTTACAGTCTCACTCTTTAATTTTGAAGAACATATTTAAAACACAAATGACGATAGTTTTACCTTTTAAGTGCAAGTACTCCTTTCTGAAGGGAGAGATGAGTACTAATGGCAAGTAGACTTATTTATACATTTTAACATGTTGATCATGTGTCTGTGTACATAATTTCTCTATCTATAATAGTTTAGGTAAAAGAAAAACGCAAAATTCAACAAAGACAAAGTATCAAAAGTCAAGGGCAAACACTCCTTCAGTGGTAAATTTATGATATCGGTCATGATGGATTATTTGTAGATTTTGGTTGAATGACGTATTTTGCTTCTTTTTTTTCACTTTCTGTCGGAGCGTCATAATATTTACCACAACCATACAAGAAGGGTTAAGTCTTCTTTCGAGGACAAAAACACGTATCAGGAGCCTTCAGGTAGTTTTGAACCTGCTTGGCCCTATTCAATTTTGTCTTTTATTATGCTTTTAATTATAAAGATGAAATAATTATTTTAATGTTATCTTTATGTGTTTTATTTTCAGCTACTGGGTTAATGTTAGTAGATTCGCAATAGCATAAAACAATATATGTTAGAGACCCTTAACGGATTTTGGTTGATATTATTCCATTAGTTTCAGAGTAAAATATTTTGACGACAGACGCTAAGTGATAGTAGTTTTTCACATAACCCATAGGTCAAGGTGTGCTTAAAAGCAGTAAATGCTGTTTTAATTTCTTTTAGGTAAACAAGTTGACGCACATAACAAGCCTCATGTTAAAACTCTTACATATATATGTAAGAAATGTTCCATTACTCGACCAAATACCAGCATCGTTTACAGCACTGCAAAGATATGTCCCTTCATCCTCTCTTGTAAAGTTTCTGATGCTGAGAGATGGCTTTTCTACTGTACCCCCTTGATACTTTTCACAGCACAATGAAACTTGTTTTGCCGTTCCTTTGGATACTTTTACCCATTGGACGTCTTTGGGTTGATTCCCTCTAACGTTACACCTGACGGTTTGAGTACTATTTTTCCTACATTCCTTATTTATGGGACTTGTCACTGGGACAGGTTTCTCTAAAACATTTAAAAGATATATAAATATTAGTAATCATGGTAATAAAAATGTTTGGTAAATATATATACATAGCAAAATAATGAAACTAACATAATTAAACTATCTTTGAAACGACATATAATCAGATTAAGTGTTAAGAAAAAGTTAAATGTCGTACGCGTAACATTTTAATGAATAAACAGTTATTGATGCTGCAACTTCGAAAAATAGTAATGAGGATATGTTATATGTGTTAAGCTAAAAAAATGTTAATCTTTTCCTTAACATAATCACAAATCCCCTAACAGGAAACGTAAAAAAAGAGTCCGATCAGCTCCCTCTCATTTTTTCTTTCATTGTCATTTTTATAAATTAAACGAGACAGAGCTCGATCTTTTACAATTCTATATGCTCAATACTGGCTACATTTGTAAAGATCATGAATTAAAATTAAATTTTTGAGCTTGTCATCATCTGGTGTTCTTTCTAATATTGAACAGATACTGCATGGAAGAAATTGAAAGTCGACATCACTATCAATAAAAGCCATGCCATGCAACTTAGCTGGTGATAAATTAAATTAATTATTTCATGTTTGACTTCTTAAACAGGTGAGTATATAAATATAACACAAAACTGTACGTTCATTGTCTGTTAAGAAAATAAAGGAGCAAAATTAATTTATATGTGTTCACTGTCATAATAACAAACTATTAGAAAACTCGATTCAAGGATACAATAAAGCAGTTATAGTCCTACGCAAATAGTAGGATAAAACTGCAAAAGACTGTTTGAATACTAGTAACATTAGAATGTTAAATGATGCAGATTAGTATGTCTCCTGGGAGATCTTTCCAGTTTTAATTCCAGTATTTGTGGATATTTTTTTAAAACTCATTGTATGCTTGTTATCTTGGGGAATTAGTCTTTTACATCTGAAAATACTTAGTCTGCCCTTCAATGAAATATATGAATAGAATTTTGCTTTGTTTTTTGAACTTTTGAAAATTCCCCTTGGTCCAATCAGACAAAAGTTTTAAGGCCTAAACGTATATTAACTATAGCTATATATATAGATAACCTGCTGTATATCGTTTAACTTACGTTCTCCTATATAGATATTGTCCTCTTACTAAATAGTTCAAAGTTGATGTTGAACGCATCCATACCCCATCGAACATGAAATTAAGGATACAACAGATACAGTTTAGTCTGCCTCATAGATAGACTTACATCTAGTTATTGACAATGAAGATCAGTTGAGAACAAAATTTTACTTCAACAGAGATGATTTATGCTTTCTTATTGTCAATTTTCCATTTCAATGTAGCAATATTTCAATATCACCGGAGTATTGAGTATGTGTCTTCCAGTGAGCATTTGATACGAGATTAAAGAGCTTGCATTTTAATTTCTTTCGTGATTTCCTTGATAAACGGTTGCTGCTTACGAGGAAGCTATTGAGCCAAGAGCTCCAAGCGGTAAAATATAAGTCATGTCTTCAAAACTTTTACGGATGCCATCGTGAGTTGGTTGATCTCGATCAAGTGACCACCAAAACGTGCACAAAGAACATATCAGAAAAATCAGTACACAAAAACCGATTACATCTAAAATAAATGTGTAATAGATTACAAAAGGTCCACAAATTAATCAACAAGATATATCAAAATAAAAAACGCTTGGTGTTAGTAAAAGGAAGCTCAAACTGCTTAACCAATACATGTTGATATTGAATCATGCTGTCCTACACCATATATCGGTTGTTGAATTATGGTATATTATCTAAAACTATAAGGTATCCAGAGAATTGATCGCTTCCGTTCATCCGACTGTGTTCCAATGAATAAGGGAACATGGCATGACTCTCATAGAAAAAATGTCCTCTTTACATTATTTAATCATTAAGATAGTAAGGATTGGGTTACTAATTTGTACAAAATTCATTGGCATTATACAAAAAATTCAAGTTTATTTTCCTTTAAGCCGCAATTAATTTTAACTTTGACTCCTGCAGTAAAGAATGAATGAAGGAGGTTTAGTTGAAAGTTAATGCTCAGTTGTAAACGATAGCTGCCTAGGTAACCCAATCCTTATCCTTTGTTCAATCGGAGCAGCCGAAGATATTACAGACAAAGAGGATATGGTTTATGCAAACTGCGAATGATTAACACTTTATAATTTTGTTTGTCCGAAGCGCTTTTCTAGATTTATAGATATCAGGTATGACGAACCCAAAACATCGGTAAGCAAGAATGTTTAAATATGTAAAAACGTTACAAACTAAGCGTGCTAAATAAACGCATCATAGATACCAGGATTGAAATTTTGTATTTGCGCCAGACGCGCGTTTCGTCTACAAAAGACTCATTAGTGACGCGCGAATAAACAAAAGTTAAAAAGACCAAATACAGTACGAAGTAGAAGAACATTGAGGACCAAAAATTCTTAAAATACAGGTAATGTAATCTATTCCTAATGTCTAAAAGAAACCAAAACATATTGCCAAATTCATCTAAGGTCAACTTTGACTACTGGAGTTGGAATTTTTGAAAACATTTATTATAAATCATTCCAGTATCAACGTACAACTTAGTTGATGATATCCTCGAGGAATAATATTCTACAAGCAGTAGATTCGACATTAGTATCAGAATATTTATATGAACGCGGAGTTATCATGGATATTATTACGAACTTCGATCAGGTGCAACGGATTTGATAACAATATCTAGGCGTGATTTGATACCTAACTTAATAAAAAAAATTGCTTAACAAATAGACTTTTATATATTGTAGATTAAACAGGCTGGATTACTGTAAATTCAGAAATTATTGCGTGCATTTAATATTGCGATTTTGTCATTTTAGACTAAAATGCGATTTTAATTTTTGCGATATTGGGAAAAATCCTGTTTAATTCATATAACAAAAATTTCAAAATGCGAGTTTAAATTATTGCGATTATAATCCTATCGCATTTTTCGCAATAATAAAAACATCGCAATAATTTCTGAATTTACAGTATACTAAAACGCCTTAAATATAATTGCATATCGATTGATATATTGCTTAACAGCTTGACTGAAAATAGGTTATACATTTTAGATATGATCCCATTATCCTTAATTAGTTTCTGAACTGACAGAGCTTACTTCCGATAAGTAGTCAAGAGGCGAAAGGTACCAAAGAGACATTCAAGCTCAGAAGTCAAAGGTAACTGACAATGCCATGGCAACAGAAAAAGACCAAAACACAAATAACAGTACACAAAACACAACATAGAAAACTAAAGACTAAGCAACACGAACCCCACTAAAAATAGGGATGATCTCAGGTGCTCCGGAAGGGTATAACATAAATCCGGCTCAAGTACAAACCTGGTAGCGAGTCTTATTCGGTAAGTCATATTCGGTGAAATGAGGACGGGATAGGATAGTGGTTAAGACACTTCCGTCGTCATCTGTAATATTCCATAACGGTCAACCAGCTCATGATGGCTTCCGTAAAATTTACGAAGGGATGATTTCAACTACACCACTTGGAACTTTAAGTTTGAAAGCTTCCTTGTGAGCAGCTACCCAATATCACGAACATTATGATAGGAAATACATGCCCTGCAATATCGTATCTACTGGGAAATACATACTAAATATGCAGGCGCTGCTGGAATGTTGCTTCATAGAAATGGACAAGTTCACACTTTTGTTTATAATCAACAATTATAGTCAAATTCTAGATGTGACTCAAGATATAATGCAGACTTAACTGTATTCTTTGTATCCTTTATCTCAAGTTCGATGGGATAAATTCGTTCAACACAGTCAGCAAACTTTGCATTATTGAGTGAGAAAACATCATCTATATAGCGGAAAGAGGAGATAAAGGATACTTTAGAAAGTGGTTTGGTGGAGCAATTAGAAGACCCAGCTATAAAACGTTGTTTGTAAGATCACTAATTTAATTTAGATTTTTAAAACAGTGAAGGAAGATCCAGTTTATGATCTTTGGTTAAAAATCAAAAGACACATAGAACAGACTTATGATTATCCATAAGTTTATAACTTAAACACCAGTTAATAATATATTGGATTTGCACGAGTACTAGATAATAAACTGTGGATATTTTTAGATAATTTGTATATCGTTTTACCTTGTCTAGTTGATAATTACTACATTTAATTTACCTCTTCGTCCTCTTGTGTATGTTATATAATTGTAAAAGCAAATGTGCCCGTTATACACACAATGTGATTGATTGAAATGTTTTGCTTAACATCAAAAATCAAATAATGTATGCTCATTGAGAGAGAGAACAATCTTTGTAGGCGCTGTAAAGTGGGCCAATGGGGATAAAGGACGTTATATTGAGAAAGTGACTCAAAAGAAGGGTTTATTGAATAAGGTAAACAACAGTATAAAGATGACTGACCAAAACCCGAAGCTAGCACAACTGCCAAATTACAGAGATCGTAACTTCTCACCAGTAAAAGCCAAGTATGTAGATCCACTTTTCTTTAGTCCAACATCAGTTTCTATTTCACATCTGTACGTTCCTTCATCATCAGGTTGAAAGTTCTTTATAGTCAGCGATGGATTATCATTAGATCCGCTTGAATATTTTCGGGGGTCCAGTGATAGTTGAGAAATTTGATAACTACCATGGTGATTTAAAAACCATGATACATTTGTAATTTTAGTTTGATCAGGTAAATTATAGACTTGGCACTTGAGAGTCTTACTGTTGCCTTTTGCAACATTTTCAAAATCTGGCTGTATGCTAAATGACCATTTATCTACAAAATATGATTATAATAGTTATTTCTTTTCATTGCGATGCACTAAAATGTTTGTTAAACTAGTTATTTTATTTTTATTTCAACGTACGGACGCAAGTATCCAATATAAAATCAGGACGAGAACAAATCAAAAATATTTTCAGAAATTTTACCTTACAACATAACCATCTGCGGTCTCCACAAACAGTTGTTCAAATGTTTTTTGTATGTGAAGAGAATGTGCATGGAAACTTGTTCACTTCCCCCAAACCCTCTTTTTTCTTGACCAAACATAAGCGTACTAATCAATCTAGCAAAGTCAAAGGGATGCCTGTTTAGTATTGATTTTACTACCTGACGGAACTATGACCATATTTCTATACCACAAGATTTATGTTATATTAACAAAAGGATATGTGGGTTAAGAGGCAATATCACAACAAGACATCTAATAAATAAAGAATTGTCTACCTGATATGGCAAACTCTAAGATCCCTCGTAGACTACAAGAATTGCGAATAAACTAAAAACAGACTTTTGAAGATCTATCATCAACACAAAACTATACGGGATATCAATACAGAAAATAGAAACGAATCCTTTAGGTCTTGCATTATTCTAAAAATAAGCGACTATTATCAATATATATCTTTGGTTGATCAAAAAATGGCAGAAGAAACCATGGGGACGTTCAAATTCACAGGTCCAACGAAAAACTGACAACAACATGGCAAAATATGACGAAGAGACAACCAATATAAATTGAGAAGATGTGATATGATTGCCAATGAGACAAGTATTCAAAGTCCAAATGACGTGGATTTAAGCACCTATGTGTCACCGTATTACCTTTAAAAATTCGCATTTTCAATATCTTATAGTCAGCTTTGAAAGGCCCGACATGTCTACAAATCACCGAAAAAAAAACGAACCGCACCAAATATTCGAAGATGATCTAAGATACTCCGAAAGGGTTAACAGATCCAGCTCCTCATGTGGCATCCGTCATGTTGCTTTTTACAAGATTTGTTTTGTGGTGCTACAATCAAAGAAAAGGGAACACCATTGTGATCATTTGATCGATATTGACAAAGATGGACGACACCAACTTTCTATTTGTCATCTTCCATTTATCAATAGTATGACGTCTACATATCTTAATTAATACGTTTCGGGAGCGCGTGTTCACACTATACGGACATCTTTCACAGGGGTTTGCTTCTAACACAAACAAGGCTCCGACAGAGTTATGAGGTACATACAAATTACAGTCACCATTACGAATTGGTTGACCAATACGATCTGTTGGTGTCTCAATTTTCTAGCTACAAGTTTTCTCAGTCTGAATTGCTATACAAGTATAGTCATTTGATCTTAACCAATTATGTATACAAAGCAGGCAAAGCATACCATGTTGACGCACCCGGTCTCGTTCCTTTTTGTGTTCATTCGATTCCCACATTTTTTTTTCTTTTTAATCGATTTACGAAAGTTAAACATCTGTTAACTACTGTCGTTTTAATTTACCACAATTGGATCGTATTTGTGGTCATATGTGACACTGCACCTCTTTGGAGGATTACTTGATCAAAAATTATTTAAGGAATTTATCTAGATTGTTGCAGTATCCGCCCAAAGAAGGAATACAATTATTGAAAAAGATAACTAGATACAGTTCAAGGTTTCCTGTGATGTAATGTATAATGCTGAGGGAACTGTGTAGTGTGCATTTGCAGCTATCAGTGCAGTCATTGCTGAAGCGTATGCATCAACGGTTTGTTTGACAGTGTCTGTTGTAGATATGAATGAACTAGCATTTGCTAGTTCAGTATGGAGTATCTAAGTATAATGTTTAAGTAACAGCACTTCATCAGGTGTTACAAACCAAAATGCTTACCAATAGTTAAGATATTATGTAGAACCAAATGTGAATAAACTTATTCATTATATACTTAGTAGTAAATACAGATAAATTGCATGTGTAATACGGTCAACTGCAATCGTGCTGTGTCAGCTATCCGTGATGATATCGATATCTGTCACGGTTGAAAAGGCTTTATCACATTATTAATCTGTATGACGTCACGTCATCAATTTCAGTCACTGTTGCAAAGGCTTTATCAAACCCCTAATCTGTATGGCGTCATGTCAAACCTCTAATCTGTATGACGTCATGTCACAAAAAAACATCTACGTGAGGTATATATATAATACAGTGTATATAATATGGCTTTTTCAATATCACATACCGTATCAACCCTCAACCAATATAATCCCTCAAGCAGAGCTCTTTGGGATTATATTGGTGTCTCGGGTTGATACGGATGTGATATTGAAAAAGCCATATGATATTCTCTATATACCGAATGTTTTACACCATAACCAAACAGATTATTACATTTTCTTGAGAATCCTTATTATCAGGTATCTATAACTACACGTAGAGTCAGAGTGAAAAGGAATGAAGTCCTCGGTTTTAGATAGTTGTCAATATTTCTGGTCATTTTTAAAAATAGTTATGACTTTTTATAAGACTTCGACGGCTTCAATCAGAACTTAACCCCGTTTTCATATTTAAAAACTGAAAGATATGTGTACTAATACCAGTAATTTGATCAATTGTTTTTTGCTTACCATCAAATGGAAAAACTTTTTGTATAAGGTTACAAAATCTGACAATTACCGGAAGTTGACAGTACTGAAAGAGAGGCGAAAGATACGAAAGGGACACAAATACTCATACGTCGAAAACAATCTGACTCCATGGTAATAAAAAGAAAAACCGAAAAAAAAAAACATAATATACATACACAATAATATCAGATGTCGGGTACCTCGATGGTGTATATAAAGTTGATATCCCAGATATTAACTTTCTAAACTTACATGATATATATATATATATCAAAAAGTAGAATAAAAAAAAAAGAGAACACCGATGAAAATTCAAAGACGGAAAGTCCCTTATCAAATAGCAAAATCAAAAGTTCAAACACAACAAACGAATGGAAAACAAATGTAATAATCCTAACTTGCTACAGGCATTTCCTTATGTTGAAAATGGTGGATTGAACCTGGTTTTATAGCCAGCTAACCCTCTCACTTGTATGATAGCCACATATAATTCCATTATATTTACAACAATCTGTTATCACAACAAACAATTTCAAAGGAAATTTCGGCTTGATAAAGCTAAGTCTGAAGGTCAATACATTTTAGAATAAAACTGCATTGGTGCAAGCTGGAAAACTTTAAACAAAAATTTACGACAAAAATAACGATATCTTTTCTGCCATGACAATATCTCCAATTTTAGAGATGGAGACTTCCCAATACTGAATCCTATAATAGATATAAGAAGATGTGGTATGAGTGCCAATGAGACAACTCTCCATCCAATTCAAAATTTATAAAATGTTTACGTTTCACACTTGTATAGTTTGCTAAAATGTTTTCTAAAGGAGCTGATATCAATGAGCATTAACACAATAGTAACTTAAGATGGTTAAAAACTCATCAAAGATACCAGGCGTATGATTAAGTACTTTTAAGAAGAGATATCACATATATTTGAATACTTTCAAAACAAATTCTGCTTCAAGTAGTAGTTTTAAGGTGTTGTTTTTGTTTCAATGTGTGGTCATCCTGTTGGTAGCAGTACTGTGAAGGTTTATTGTGTTTTTTACGTTTACGTCATATAGATATGCGAAGTGTAAGTTTTGTGTGCACGGTAAACTGTTTTACCCCATCACATGTGCGTGTACCAAGTGAGACTTATTGACTATGTTGTTCGTCGTTTTCCTGTCTATTTTCTTGACGCGCTCGAAGGTCTGCGGGTGATTGAGCCTGGTTCTATTGTCCAATATTTTTTTTCAAATTTCTGTTCTCATTTTAACGTTCATAATCATTATATTCAGGTGGGTGAACGGATAAATTGATTTTTAATGTCCAGAGCATGTTAAGGGCATAAGAATATGGACACTGCTTTGCACTTTACTGACACGCTGCGCGAAAGTCCACACAAAGACCTGTGACTTTTGCTGAACACAAAATACTGACTCCTAAATAATAATCTCTATAAATTAGAGAAGCAGCAAATATCAATGCTCAAGTCTTTGGGTTTAACCACAACCACGAAACTACCGAGACTATTCTAAGAAGAGATCAAATTAAAATTCATTCCAATAGGTAAAGTGAGGTCAAGCGAGATGAAAGCCAATGCACTTTAAATTTCATAGTTTTTGAAAAAGGGTAGTTTTTTCTTTATAATAAATAAACTAGGGACACCTTAAGTAGTTGTTAACGGGTTTCTTAAAGTTGTAAAAAACGCGAAATACTACCTCGATACATAATTGATTAGGAATGACGATAGTTGTTAATAAAATTTCATGATACATTCTCATAAAAATAACTAACCTGAAAATCTATTCATTCTATTTATTTCTTGTCGCCACCAAGCATCTGTGATGGATGAAACAACCACGGTCAGTGTCAAAAGCATCAAAATGATGTCGTCAATAATCAAGGCAATGCATATGATCATACTGCAAATTATGTACAACTGCTTTGTCGACATTATATAAACTTCTTCAATTGCACCTGAAATAAATGATCTATATTTTTTAAACTTATTCATTTATTCTTTCTTTTTTATTTTTGTTTCTTCTATATTGTCATAACAATTAATTTCGCAATTTTGTGAAACATGGTAACCTGATACTAATTTAGCATTCTTACTACATAATAAATACCTTTTAAATTGTATTAGTGCAAAGAATTATTCTTCACTACAAATAATAAAATTTAATGATCTAATAATTAAATTGATTTATTGCATTCAAAATACATGTATTTGTTTATTGAGTTTCGATTGTACAGTCAGTCCATTGTTTACGGTTTGCCATTTAAATCTTAACAACCATATATTTAAACATACGAAAGAATATGCTTTGAAGCGCCTCGTGGAATTTTGTCATATATAAACACGTGTTCCCGCTCAATTTTCATTCAATGATTATTTCTCAACAGAATTGCACAAGGATAGGACCAGAGCGTAAATAAGATAAGTTGGTTAAGTGTATCCGTTATACTTTAGATATGATTCCTTTTATTCATTTGAATTCACTATAATAATTTGATTTATATTTAAAGAGCAAACCTTTTTTTACCTGTGAGTTGAAATTCTGTGACGATAAAGTAAAACGGGTAACTTTAAATTTAACACGTGTTCGCAGGTGTTCGTATAATTATATGTTTCTCGTCACGTTCATTATTAAATTATTGAATTGTTTAATGTCACTTGAATAAGATTTATATATATATATATATATATGTGCTTATTAATTACCATTCTATTTCATTTACTTATGGTTGTTGCATTTAATTCACAGTTCTTTAACAAGGTATTTTTATCGGTAAGTTTTTGTTTTTATTTTACCATAGTAGCAATAAATATTCTCATGAATAATTAGCTATGGAATCCTTGTGGCTTGCTGACAAATATACGCTTAGTTACATTATTTTAATCTACGTTCTTTACCTGCATATAATGCAGGTACTAAATTGACACTGAAATACCGGTTATTCAAGTTACGGAAGGCCCGATTATTACAAATGTGACGGCATTTATTTAATTATAAATACAACTGCTGTTTAGTTTGCTGCATGTTATTGTGCATATAAAGCTTTCTTTGAATTTGATTCAATAAATTGACACTGATATTATACCTGTAATCATGTTATGGAACGCACGATTATTACAAATGTAATGGCATTTACAACTGCCGTTCAAATAACTGCTGGTTATTATACACTTATAGATGTCTTAAGAGGCGTACATTATATACACATTTATAATAGTATATATTTTAGGTACGGAGCATTTTATCTATATGCAGCCGAGGCATCAATGTTATGTTTCATAAATTAAAACATTTTTATATATCTATAAAAACAATATACTTATAATGACTTCATTTTATAAAAGAATAGAAGAAATGAAGTAAGCCGGAGATTAAGACCAAGGGTAAACAACGTTGAGGTTCAACGACCTGCTCCTCGTGAAGCACCAGCACCAGAACAGGTACCCGTCCCTGAGGAAGTTGTCCGAGTGGTGAACAGAGGAAGACACGGAAAAAGGCGTGCAGCGCCCGAGCTTCAACAAGCAGATCAACCTCAGAAACAACTGAAAACTATGGCAGTTCAGGCTCAACCGGGTAATACTTTAAATACTACTGTCCTTTGTTTATACCATGTTCTAATGAAATTGACATAATTATTTCTCAGCAAATAATAGAGAAAATTCGGAATTGTAAAAATGTTGATTTTGGTACTCTTCTTAAACAAAATAGTCAATATTATAGTAGTTTGGACCAGAAACAAAGTGTTACTGTTAAAAATGGAATGCTTGTCAATTAACCTTCAAAGGACAATACAATAAATAACATTGAATTATGGACTGAAGCATTTGCAATTTTTTTTCTAAAATACTTCTTCAAAAACATGCTAGCTTAGCACAACTTGTTTACATACATGTTAATTATAAGAGATTTTAGATCAGATGCACCTTTTGACAGAGTTTACCCGTATGATAGAAAATTTAGATTAAGTGTATCACTAAAACACTCCAAATCTTTGTCTGAGATTGATGGCTTTCTTTGGTTGAAATTCATTGTAAAGGGATCGCAAGGCACACCTAATCCTGTAGTCTGCCAGGCTAACTTACAAAGACCTTGTTATGATTATAACTTTAAAGGTTATTGTCATAAATCTCAGTGTTTTACAGACATAACTGTATGAAATGTTCATTACAACATCCAGTCTTGTGTGTTAGATATGATAGCTTACTAAGTAACCAAGGTTTTCATAAGGGATCATTGATGCCACCAGTGTTTATCCAAAATAGATCTCATATGTCTAACCAGTTTCGACAAAACAGGCCTTCGTTTGTTCAACAAGTAGATATAGGCAACCAATAGACACAAGGTATTCCGTCTCTAAATTTAATCAAATGACATATAGTTAACTTTTCTTTCAGAATTGTCAAAGGATAAATATGATATTTGGAAGAAGGGACATTCACCTATTAATATTGAACAATTAAGATTATCCTAATGAACAGGACAAACAAATTTTGTTTATTGGTTTTAAATTTGGAATTAGCTTGAATCATAATTGACCAAGATTTCCACTTGAATCAAAAAATTAAAATCTGTTTTGTCAAATCCTATTGGAGCTAGATGTAAGATTGAATCTGAAATATCATTATGAAGAATAGCAGGTCCTTTTTGTAAAAGACCAATATCTAATCTTAGATATTCTCCTATTGGATTATTTAAAAAAAAAACAAAAAAACAAACAAAAAAAACAAAAAAAAAACAAAAAAAAACAGGTTTTTCGTCTGATTACCCATTTATCATATCAGCCATTGAACATTGATGAAAGGTTTGCCTCTGTTAAATATTCTTCATTTGATAATGCTGTTGATTACTTCCGGTTTATACATGAGATTTTGACTAACTTGGTTTAAAATTGTAGATGAATTCTACATAGACGAGGCAATGACATTGGGCTACTCAATTTCATATGCTAACTTTAAGAAGTTTTCAGCCTTTTTGAATTGGTTTTAAAAAAGTCTGGTTTAAATAATATAGACCACTATTTGGAAGATTTTTAATTTTGTTGGCTAATCAGATTCTGATGAATGTGAACAACTGATGTTTCAGAATAAATAAAAAAAAATGAAGGTCCAACTACACTGATTGAATATCTGGGTCTTACAATTGATACTGTTACTATGCTTGTTTAAATTCCACATGAAAAGATTGAAGAACTTTTAAACAGAATTAATAATTTATAAGCCATGAAAAAGGTAACGTTAAAAGAATTACAGTCAATATGTGGTTCATTAGTTTTCTGCACGAAGGCTATACCTGCTGGAAGAGCGTTTAGTTGTATTCGACCATGGACAAAGTGTCGAAATCGTTTCACTTTTATCTTTTGATATGGACATTTTTTTGGAACAGTATAATAGGATTTCGTATTTAAACGATATAGGATGGATATCAAATTTTTATTTTGAACTATATACAGATAGTGCTGGTGAATTAGGTAAAGGGTGTGCAATTTATATTAATGGTCAATTGAGTGGCATAAAGAATGGAATAGTTCAGAAATAATTGAAGATACAACATATTTTGAAATCATTCCAATAACACTGGTTTGATAAATTATACAAGAAACGTACTTTTTCACATTGATAATCTGGCAGTAATGAATGTTTTAAACAAAATATCAAGAAAATATTAACTAGTTACGTCCGTTTTGGGTTTAATTATTTACTGTTCACTAATTGGTAATTTTCAGGTTAAAGCTGTTCACATTTTTTCAAAGGACAATGCAATTGCTAATTTTCAGAAATTTCAATGTCTGCACCACTTGACAGCGATTTTCCACATCCAATTCCAGTGGAGTTCTGGAACCTTTTAAAGATGAAGTGAATAAACTTTTACAGCAATCTGTTTCTTCAAATACAATGGATGTGTATGAAAATGCATCTATTCATTCATAAATTTCTGACCTGTTTTCGAATAGAGGAAAGTTGGCCACCTCCTGTTAATCACACAATTAATTTACATATCTTTCAAAAATAGTTATTCCTATAACCTTCAAAAAACATATCTATCAGGAATTAATCATAAGTTGAAAATGAATAATTGAAATGATTATAGCAAATCATTCATTTTGGAAATAATGTTAAAAGGTATGCAGCGTCTGGGTAAAAGAGTTGATTCAAGAAAACCTATTACTGTTGATGTGTTAAAACAACTTGAATTAATTCTTCAATGTTTGTAAATGTTTAGGGGAGGATTTGCTTAAGACTTTTTTGGATTTATGAGAATTAGAAAAATCACAAAACTGATAATCATGTTTAAAAAAAAATTTCAGATATTAAATTTGATGGTATTAATTCTAAAGTTTTTGTTACAATTATGTCTTCTAAGAAGGATCAAATTGGTTGTTCGACAAGTTTAATATTGTCTTCAAATGATATTGATGATGAACATTGTGTTGTCAAAACATTAACAGATAACTTACAGTTACATACACGTTGATGTGGGCAAGAATGTCCGGTACGTCACTATATAATTCTGTACCAATAGTAGAGAATGTGATACATGGTGGGAGTTTACCAGATGCTGTTTTGCTTCACTGTGGTGGCAATGAAATAAGCCTTGTAAACTGTGCAAAAACTTTTATTTAATATTTAATTTATGCTAGATAAAGTTGGACGTATGGTGAATGGAAGTTAAATTATTTTTTCAAGCATATTACCAAGGTTGAAATGAAGATGTTCAAAAGATTTAAAAGCAATGGATGCAACCAGGAAACGTATAAATAGGGGAGTTAAATCACATTTAATTAAAGCTGGGAGTAACACTATAATTCATTCTGATTTTGAAGTCAAACTTTTATCTTTGGTTAGTCATGATGGAGTACATTTATCGTTTATTGGCAATGATATAGTTTTGAATTCTTTTCAAACTGCTTTAGAACAATTTGATTATATACCAAATAATTCTGTTTATCCGATGCATGAATGATGTTTGTTTATATTTGTTGTATGTTGAAATGAATAACTAGTTGATTATATTTTCGTTTAATTTATGCTACTTATTCAATTGTCATGGCGGATTAGCATTTGATTGAGAGTTCACTAAAATGCCAATTTTGGCAGTGATTTATTCAAATATTGTTTATTGAGCTGTTATGGATCTGCCCAGCAGCTAGAAATTATTATGCATTTACTGTTGGTTTTACCTCCAGTGACCAATTGTCATCAAGTTTTAACTTGTTGGCCAGTTTGTTGATGTTGGTTGTTTGTTGGTTGATATTGTTGAATATTGTTGAATAAATGCCATGACAAATAATAAGCCAAATTTCAATTGTTTGTTGTTTATATTATTCTGGCGAAGGCATGAAACAAAACAAATGTATAATTGTATATTCATTGCACAAATTGAATATGCAATAACAATAAATAAAGCCCTTGATTTGTGTAAACTTCAAAGCTGTTATGACGAACGATGCAATGGGGAATAGCTTAAAGAACATAGTGCTTCTAACTACCTCTCTTACTACTATCAAAGAACTTGTTATTAACTTTTGTAATAAAGTTTATGAAAATTATGGTATTAATTAATTTTTGAGTGTTAAAAATTCTTTAGAGGTTTTAGATAAAATACGTGCTTTTGATGGTCCTTTTAATTCTGTTGACAGTTATGATTTTTCTACTTTCTACACTACACTTCCACACCATCTTATCAAGAATAAGTATTCATATTTAATTAAATGGTCTTTTGAAAAAACTCATTGCAAATTTATTTGCTGTAACTCGTTTAAAGCCTTTTTCTGTAATGAAAAAAGAAAGTATGCTAGATACACTTACTGGGAATGTGAGATATGATTCAAGCTTTAAATTTTCTCCTGGACAACATATATGTACTTTTCGGCGATAAAGTGTGTCGACAGGTAGTAGGTATTCCTATGGGCACAAGTTGCGCACCTTTAATAGCAGATTTATTCCTGTATTGCTATGAATCTCAGTTTATGACCAAACTCAGTTAAGACACGTCATTGTTACATTCGGTTGGTACATTCAACAATACCTACCGTAATCTTGATGATATTGTTTCGATAGATAATCCAGAGTTCTCTAAATATACTATCGAAATTTACCCAAAGGAACTTACTTTGAATAAATCTAACATAAACAGCAGTAGTTGTCCTTTTCTAGATTTTGACATTTTAATTTCTAAAGGGAAATCCATACTAAAATTTACGACAAAAGAGACGATTTTTCATTCCCTATTGTTAATTTTCCTTTTTTAGACGGCGATGTTCCTTTGTCTCCATCATACGGTGTTTATATATCCCAAATCGTTCGTTTTGCCCGTCTGTGTAATGGTGTTATAGACTTTAACGAACGTTATCAATGCATCACTGGTAAATAATTAAGTCAGGGATTTCGTTACCATAAATTACTTAAAACTTTACTAAATTCTTTCATAGATACAAAGTAAATTTGGCTGTACCTGTAGAAAACTTATTAAAACGGTATTTCACATCCTAAATTTTACGGTAATATTGTACTAAAAGCGCGAAAATAACTATGTGATCCGTGTAAACTCATCGAACCTTTAAACGAACTTATTAGTAACGGTTATCTTATCAATGTTGAAATAAGATCTTTGAATATTGTTTACATTGGCACAAATATCGATTTTGTCATCAACAAATTAAAACATAACTAAATTTGTATTCTTTGCAAATGTTTTTTCTTTTTTTGTGTACAAATACACATCCACGTTCATTTTCTATATAGAGATTGCTTTATCTATATACAACATTATAATATTTATTATAAGGTTAAATCCTACTAGTTACTATCCTACTGCCTGTCGATACTTTTATTTTGGCATAGCACAAGTCATGTCTTCTTTGACTGTCCATGGCGTTAAAACACTAAATCCCTGGGATGTGTTTTAGTTGATTTTAGTCTCTGATGCATGATTTTTTAGTATTCATTGTTTTTGGCTTTTAAGTAGCTTTCAATAATGCGAGTATTCTCAAATTGTACTTTCGTGTTAATTTGACCTGTTGACACAATTTGTAATGCATTTTTGTTTTTCAATGTTTACTTATTTTGTGTTTTATCTCATCTCTCTATTTTTAATATGTACCACCTTCGATAAGTATTTAGTATGACGATAAATTTTCAATTCTGTTCTCGTGCTAGGAACAACAAATTTATTTATTTTGTAAAAAAAATATTTCCGTACTCCATGTATTCCTTACAACAAAATTATTATATTTACCTGTGTACGTTATTTTATTTAACGCCATTTTGTCCAAGGTTAAAGTTGTCTTTCTGATATTGGTTTACATCTCCGCCTTTTTAATTAATATTGTATTTATATTGTGTCATAGATCAGATTTATTCGTTCAATGTATGTTTACTTGTTTTTATTAATGTCTTTTTGATTAAGTTAAGCCATTTCAATTGATATTTTATAATGTGTCTTTCTATGTTGTAATAATACATTACTACTTTAGGTTAGGGTGAAGGTTGGCGCCTGTTAAAACGTTTAAACCCGCTGCATTTGTTTGCACCTGTCCTAAGTCAGGAACCTGTTTGTTCAGTAGTTGTCGTTTGTTGATGTGGTTCATAAGTGTTTCTCGTTTCTCGTTTTTTATATAGATTAGACTGTTGGTTTTCCTGTTTGAATTGTTTTACACTAGTCATTTTTGGGGCTTTTATAGCTTGCTGTTCGGTGTGTGCCAAGGCTCCGTGTTAACCTATAATGGTTTACTTTTTACACATTGTGACTTGGATGGAGAGTTGTCTCATTGGCACTCATACCACATCTTCTTATTTCTATGATTTACGGACGGTGTATGTTTTAAAATACAGAAAGTTATATGGGCAGGTCAGTAATGGTGTAAATCAATGGTTTTAAGAAAGTAATAAACTGTTTTCTTCTTAATTTTTCGAATCACAAATAAAACTACAATCAAATAAAATGGTGACGAATGAGATAACTATAACTTATTGATTCGACAGATATTGGAAGTTGACATGTTTTTCATCTTTTCTAGTCTGAAGTAGTTCATATCTTTCAACATCGAGGAAAAGATCCAGAATGAAGTAGACCTCTATTTTCGATGGTATCCTTAATCTAAAGTGTTTGAGATTCTAGAAATTTCGGTTATGGAGTGAAGAGACATCGTCAATATATCTGATAGTAAAATTAAAGAACCATGCAAGTTTCTTTTTCTTTCGTCTTTGAGATCATGTATGAGTTATGCTTCATATGACAACAAGAACAATTCGGCCAGTAGAGAATGACAGTAAGTAACCATTGGATAATCCACTGTTAGTTTAGATATCAATATCAATGGGAAATATCCCTTGCAAACACTAAAAACTGTGGTTTATATCCAAGTGATACCACAGATTGAATATACCTCGTCGCTACATTTCTGAAAGCCATTTTTACTGTAGAACAAACCTTGGTAAGGACTTTTGAAATGTGCTAGGTCAAACATCTTGACGACCCAACTATTTATTATTCTTTAAAGGATTTCTGTAAAGTTAAGGTATCCAGTATAAAGACGGACGATTTGTATTGTCCTTTTAATGATAACAGTGAGAGAAGAGGACGGATTGGTTATTTTCAAACACTTCCTCTTTCGTGAATAATTAATCTGGTACATATGGGATTCCAAATGTTGCTGCGAATTTCAAGTTCTGTAGATAAATATACAAAATATGATTTTATTCTAAAGAAAAAACACAATATTGTTTGGGACTCTGTCTGCTGGATCAGAAGAATATATGTCGTTAAGAGACAATAAAGCATCAAAAACATCGGGCTTCTAAACAGATCCAATTTGAAAATGAATTCATGCGTGAGAAGCGCTTTTCTAGATTCTTCTTTATCAGGAACGTTCAAAGCCAAATAGTTGACAACCAAGGATGAATAAGAACCGAAACAGTTGAAAAGCCTAATGATCAAAAAGGGCCTATAAAAGATAGCCTTATCCATCTGAAATCATCTTTAGGGAAGTTGAAACCTTAGTTTCTTTATAACTTATAAAGTTATAAACGGACAATTTTAGAAGGTTGCAATATATCATGTCGGTACTGAAGTCCTGACTACTGAGCTGATGATACCCTTGTGGACTGATAGTGCAACGGCAGCAGTATCGACCCAGTACTGTAAAAAAATGAAATCAATCCTTTATGAATTTCAGGTACAAATACTACTCGTTTCCTAGGGCAATTCAGTACTTTGCACAAAAGTTGAATTTAGTCCTAATGAGGTGTGACAAACTTTAAATGATATGCATATCAAAAATGTATTTTAATAACACGACAATAGGCCATAGTATGGTTAATTAAGTTTGCATATACTATGCCCGTCAATATTCTAAATTACCAAACGAATTTCTGTCTTTTCTATTAGTACAAATATATAAGTTGAATTGTTACAATTAAGTTTGGTGCATTTTACAAAACAGTTCATTCTTAAGTACAAAAACGAATCGATTTCAGCCTTTAGTAATTACGTCTTAATTTAAGCTTACTGTAAGGTAAATCTATTCTTTTATTTTTACAGTTCATAAACTATTCTGGAAAAAACTGTTATTGACGAGGTTTATCACACTATAATGCTCACTATGCATCATTAAGTAACCTAGACAATTTTTGAAGTCAAAGTTGATACTTTACCTTCCTGTTAACCTCTGTTTTCATAGTGTTCCGTGTATATACAGTCTGTGTCTTTTTCATAAAAAAAAAGCCTCAAATAATGCGTATATTATATTTTTCTATAATAAAAACATTTAAAAAACGTACCTCTTTAGCTGCAAATTGTAAGATTACTAACACTATTCTGAATTCCAAGGTGAAACGCTTAACGACATTTTACACACAGGTAATATGTCTTTAATTCACAACTGCGTAGTTCAGTGGTTATTATCTAAGTTTTTAAAATGATCAATTCATCACCAAAACACGTAATTTATAGAGTTGACTATACATCGATACCTGTAAAATATTAGTTAAGTCTTAAGATTGTGCAACGATAGTGGTGAGAAATATATACAAATAAGATCTAATAATGTCGTTTTTGGGACAAATATAATCATATTGTCCAAATGTTTTAGTACGATCCATACAATTTATTATATCTAAAATACAAAATATTTGAAAACAATTCTATAAATTTTGCTAACTTATGTTCTAAATGAGGGGCGAAGGATACCAGAGGGACATTTAAACTCATAATTCGAAAATAAACTGACAACGCCATGGCTAAAATGAAAAAGACCATCAAACAAACAATAGTACACAAAACAACATAGAAAACTAAAGAGTGAGCAACACGAACCCCACTGAAAACTGGGGGTGATCTCAGGTGCTCCGGAAGGGTAAGTAGATCCTGCTCCACATGTGGCACCCGTCTTGTTGCTCATGTTAGTACAAGCTCGGTAATAAGTATAATTTGGTAGGTCACATTATATTCTTAATGTACATAAAAATATGTTTAGCAACATAATTGTGTGTAGCATGTTATTGACTGTAATCAAAAGGTAAATTGTAATTTGTACTTGATTACGTTAAAAAAAACTGAGTAAACGATTATATATTATACACGAAAATTCTTTAAGCTATCGATTATTAATAGAAAATTTTCGACAGTATTCGTGCCCATTCTTAATGAGAAAACTAACGTATCATAACAACCTACTACATAACAACATCAATCAAATCAAAGTGCGGACATCAAATAAAGTGTGCATTAAAATATAAACATCAATTAAAAATGTCGAAGAAGTTAATTGGTGTTGATTTTCTAACTCGTCCGAGACCTTCAAAGAAAATGAGAAATTTTTGTTATGAAGCATATACCCAAGCATCGAGCATGACTAATAAGCTGATGATACCTTATGGACAAACAGTCGACCAGAAATGGGATCTACCCACTGCTATTAAACAAACAAACAAAAAACACATTATAAATTTCGAGCATCCGAAACGCTTTTCTGGATTAACCTGAATTGATATTCGGCTATGTACAAATATAGCAATAACTTGTGATCTCTAAATGACAATTCCTTTATTTTCTGGCTACTGTTTCAGAGAATATGATTGAACTGCTTTCAGAGCATCATAGACCTTTACGTAGCAACTCCTATCAAACTTATCTTCTCTGCTGTTGTGAAAGTCCATATTACTCCTTCCTTTTATGAATTTCAAAACTTCATTTTTCTATTCGTGTTGTGATATCAATATATGTCCTTGCATTTATCTGAAACATGTTGATATTTTCGATACGGAATATAACTTTACAGTCGCTTTTGAGGGGGAAACTGTTCATTATCAAACACCGGAACGCACCCATTTAATCTATTTAAACTTGTTTCTGCGATAGCAGGAAGGTAAGCCTTAGAAATATTATCTTTCTTCAGTAGAAACCATCTAACTAATAAATGATAAGATAAAATTCATGTTGGTAAAAACTGCCTTTGTACGATATAACAACAGCTGTAGGAAAATATAAAAACTTGGCTAAAATCAACAAACCCTGGATGAAATCGGTCAACATAAATCAGCAAAAATGGATTATTACCGCTTTTAACGAAAAAACAGATGTATTAAAAGTAAACATAATTCTATAATTCACAGGACCATAATTGCAGGGGCATTATCCAATATTTAGTCAAGAAACTCACAAACGTACATGCTGATGAAGGTAAATCCAGAAAAGTTTGTAAGTAACTCCGAGGATTTGTTCTGTTAGAATCATAATTCCAACTGAACGCTAAACACATTTTTTAATAATATTTGATACCAAAAGAAACTGAACATGTGTTTGTAATGATATCGATATCGACCTTGGGTGCTTTAGTTCCGAAGTTTTGTGACATTTTGTTATCAACATTAATTAAGACATAAAAATAACATTGCACAAATTTTGTGCGTCCGAAGCGCTTTTCTGGATTTACCATCATCAGAAATGTTCTACCTAAACATTTGCCATGGATGTATAAATACATAATTATGTCAGGAGCTGCATGACTCAAAAGAGACCTTGAAAGAATAGCAAAATTTACAGAAAGTACCATTAAAGGAAATAAATACCTGCAAGATTGTTTGCTTTAGATGTGCATTCTGCCAATTTACGAACCCTCCTCTCAGACTGAAACAAACCAGTACAATAATAGAAAAACAAAGGAGATATAAAGTACATGTTATAGAAACGGAAATCCAAACAGCAAAATTGATTTGTTTGCATTGATGTTTTAGTTTACCTTCGTCGATCCACTCAGGAAGAATGCATATGTCTGTCTTTTCAAATTAATCAATAATATGAATAACTCAATGTATATTTTATAGAATCCATCAATTGAAGAAAAAAATCTTCAGAAAAGTAGCATCAAAGTATGAAATAACTCCATGTATTCTTACAAATCAATATGTCGGTTTTATATGGAAATGATATGATAAGTTTATCCTTAATATTGCAAACAAGAGGACCTAAAGAGCCTGTGTCACTCACTTGCTTCTTTAACAATAGCCACTTTATAGTAAGTTCCTCATTAACGGGCAATTACTCTATAAAGACAATTTCAGTAATGTTGACATATTTGTAGATTTTGTCTTGCAGATTATTCTAACTTTTTAAGTTTCTTTTTATCTATCACAGTTTTCAAAATAGTACATAAAAACATGGTAAAACTCAAAATCATTTAAGGGCAATAACTCATATAAGAAGTAGACTGACGATTTGGGCCATGTTGACTTATTTGTAGATCTTGTCTTACTGATCATTTTTTTCTATTTAGATTAATAAAAATTTGTGTACTAACACAACTAACCATAATGTATGATCTATACTAATGTTAACGAGGCCGGTATGAGGTACCGGTATTTGATGTATATATTAACAAATGTAACTATGTTAATAAAATTTTGTTTTAAGAAAAGAAAAAAAAACTATCTTTATATAATCATTTTTAAGATAAAAGGCAAAAACGTAAAAAGTTGGTAAAAATTGCCATTTAAGGGCAATGGCTCATATAAAGAGACAACTAACAATTTCAGCAATAACCACTTATTTGTAGATCTTGTGTTGCTAAACATTTTTGCAATTTAAAGTTTCTATCTATCCATTATAATGGTTTCAACTTAATTAAATAGGTAAACAACATACAATTGGGAAAAAGATCGTCATTTTTAGGGTTATTATTGGCCCAATAGTTTCAGAGGAGAAGATTTTTGTAAAACTTAACGGACGAATACGGACGACGGATGCCAAATGATGGTAAAGATCACACTGGTCCTTTGGGCCAGGTGACATGATAAAAACAATGTAGATGTTTTCTTATGGTTTTATTGGGATTCTTTGTCTCCTGTTCTTTTGACTATTCGGGTTTTTGGTATGAATAGATTGCCTTGCATTTATTTCAGACATTTAAATGTTTAAAATATTGAAAGTATCGTTATACCATAGAGCCATGTTTTTTTTTTCTTTTATGTAAATGTGTTCCATAATGAGAGAAGAGCTATGCGTGGAAAAAAATCTTTTATCAGCAACAAACCTTCAAACTAACGACAAAATGATAGTGTACCGCCCTGTTTGTGGAAACTATTACGATATGTTACTAGCTATAGACAATCACCATAAGTATTTTGTATGTTTGTAAACCCTGTTTGCATGACATTTATATGTGGACCAAAAGTAACAAAAAAGTTTTATATAACAATGCCCCAAACCCGCGAAAAGAGAAAAAATGGAATAAATCCAACGAAACAGTAAATTTCATTAAATCCGTTTTCCAATATTTTAACCAATCAAAACTAAAAATTAGTTACTTTCATGTGATAAAAATTGTATTTAAAAATCGTGTAACCATTATTCAATATAATATAGTATTGCTCGTAAGGCCAATGAAAATCCTCCCTTGATAATACTTAACACTGGTGTCTTTGTTAGATGTGATAACAAGATAAAAAGTGTATCAAGTGCCCGGGATGACATCTGTATCAACCATGGCAGATAACCCTTAGAACAATTACTGATATGTATTAAAAATACTGTTGAGCAACTTATTTTCTCAAGCGAAACGTTTTTCTCGACTTTTGCAAAAATGTTTTTCCCTTAAATGAATATATCGATCATTATTTTTCGAAATCCCGAAAAATAAATCGCCGCAAAATCATGGGGACAGGGCTGAGAAAGAGGACGAAGATATCAAAGGAATAATCAAACTCTTGTAAAGTCGAAAACAAACTGACCATGTCATGGTAGAAAAAGAATAACATATAAAACTAAAGACTGAGCAACACGAACCACATCAGAAACCGGGGGTGATCTCAGAAGCGTAAGCAGCTCTGCTCGCCGCGTAGCACCCGTCGTGTACCTAATGTAAGTAAAAATACGAGAAGTCTCATTCGATGAAGTTATATTCGAGGAAAATAGGCCGGGGTTTTGGTAACGACAATTGGAACATGTCCGCCGTCGTCTGGTAAACAGATGTTTCATAATTGTAAACCAACTCGTGATATCGTTTGTAAAATTTTCGATGGGATGACTTCAGATTTACCATTTGAAACCCTTGCTAACAACCTTCCTTGAAAGACGATAGCAAACGCAAGTTCACATCAACTGGGAGAAAAAAGTAAAATACCAAAAATACCAAACTCCACGGAAAATTCAAAACGGAAATATATATATATTCCACATGCTGGAATGACCTATATATTGTCAACCAGTATCATCAGAGTATATCTACTTTTAGCGCAAATGCATTTTAATAATACACATAATTGGCTGTTCCGCGTTACGCCCACCTTATTCATACGACCAGGTATACTCAATCATATGGGGAGTAAAACGGAACAGCCAAACAGTATCGCGTGTATAGGGCTTTCACGGTTGACAAAATACCGGGTTACACTAAAGACCTGAAAGTGGACCTGAAAAGACCTGAAAAGACCTGAAGATATATGACTCAAATTATTCAAATTGCAATAACTTTTTTATTTTTCAATGGAATTTCTTCAAGTTAGAATTTTATTAAATGTAAAGATCAACATTTCATCAAAAATAAAATGTTTTAAATAAAAAATAAATTTTTGATGCCAAAACTTGGACCTGAACAGAGAAATGAAAAGACCTGAACGGACCTGAAAATCTATGGTCGGACTTATTCAAACTTCAATAACTTTTTAAATATTCAATGGATTTCCTTCAACTTTAGATTTTATGAAACTAAAAATTCTATAAACTAATAATATTAAAAAAAAACATTATGAAAAATACTGTTGGGGTGTCAAAACTCGGACCTGAACGGAGAATTAAAAATCTGAATGAACCTGAAATTCCGCTAATATTTTTTTGTTTTCAAAACGAAAAAATAAACAAAAAATTGACGAAAAAAATTATTTTTGTGACAAGTCTTTGACCTGAATAAACCTGAAAATAGATTTTTGAAGGCCGTACGGTGACCTATAGTTGTTAACTTCTCAGAGGTTCTATGTCATTTGGTCTCTTGTGGAGATTTGTCTCATTGGGATTTAAACCACATCTTGTTTTTTTCTTCTAATATTTTATCAAAAGAAAAACAAATATCAAAACTGACGGGAGATACCAATAAGATACTCAAAACTGATACAAGTTAAAAAGACGGGAGAGTAGTCTCATTGGCAATCATACCACATATTCTTATTTTTATGTTCATATTGAATGTTTGTGACAAAACTCGAACCTGAATGGAAAATGAAAAGACCTGAATGGACCTGAAAATATATAGTTAATCAACATAGCTTATAAAACATTTGCATTTTCATTCAAGAAGAGTCAAAAGTAACTTGTGATGAAAATATTTAATTTTAATGATTAGCTTAAAATGCGCTTGCATTGTCGTTGATATCAGTTACACATTATTACATAATTATACACAATTAAAACACATTATACTTAACAATGAAAACACTGAATAATTATTATAGAACAAGCTAATTAATTGACAAGTAATCACGCATATATATACAAAATGATAATACCAATCTAAAAAGTTTAATCCTTTAATTTCATCAATATTCCTCGTAAAAATACTTAAAAAAAAAGACTTTTGGCATTAAAAAAAAAAACTGAGTGAGTTAACATACTGTAAAATTTGCAAAATTGCAGAATAATTGCGTATTAAAAAATACTTAATAAAAATACTGAAGAAAAAAAAACTGGCATTAAATATTTTATTATAGTGTCACATATTGATTGACAAAATATTTACATATCACAGTATTCAATAAAACAATCAATACCCAGTCATAAATTTGTTCCTGTATATACATAAAGTCATTCTTTCTCTTTAATATAATTTTATTTAAAATAAAAACAAATTGAAAAATTAGGTTGCGTCAGTTTAAATACATCTTCCCGTGTGATCCATTCAAGTCTTGTCCGTTCAGGTCTTTTTATTTCCCCGACAAGGTCCGATAACTAAACAAATATATTTTTCGATAAAATTCTTTATTTACGATGAAATATTATACCTTTCCTATAACAAAATTCATATTTCAAGGAGATTGATTGAAAACTAAAACAGTTATAGAACTTGAATAAATCTGCCCGCAGATTTTCATGTCAATTTAATTTCCCGTTCAGGTCCGAGTTTTAACACCCCAACGATATTTTTCATATTTTTTTTTTAATATTATTAGTATATTGAATTTTTAGTTTCACAAAATCTAATGTTGAAAGAAATCCATTGAATATTTAAAAAGTTATTGAAGTTTGAATAAGTCCGACCACAGATTTTCAGGTCCTTTCAGGTCTTTTCATTCTTCATTCAGGTCCAAGTTTTGGCATCAAAAATTTGTTTTTTATTTAAAACATTTTATTTTTGAAGAAATGTGGATCTTTACATTTAATAAAATTCTAACTTGAAGAAATTCCATTGAAAAATAAAGAAGTTATTGCAATTTGAATAATTTGAGTCGTATATCTTCAGGTCTATTCAGGTCTTTTCAGGTCCACTTTCAGGTCTTTAGTGTAACCCCAAAATACCGTATTTGTCCTATTAGAATCGAAATAATTCATGGCAGCCGTAGATATCGGGATAAAATAATCGGATATAAATGCCCAACCCATGGTTAAATGAAAACAAATCTACGGCTGCCATGAATTATTTCATAACTATATTTTTTGTCGTAAAGTTTTGTTCTCAACGACCCTCATTGTCAATTTCTAGATGTTAGTCAAGATGTGAGGCATTCATAACTGTATGTGTTCGATGAGATAGATATGTGCAACATAGTCACTAAATTACTAAACTTTTGAAATATTTATTGAAAAGAGCTCATCTTTATAACGGAACGTAAAGTTAAAGGATAAAGCAAGGCTTATTGTCATTCTTCCCAAGAAGCTCTTGTATGAAGTATGTCTCATCTGAATAAATGAAATAAAAAGTTGTTTGTAAGGACACTTATGTAATTTAGGTATCCAATACAATGAAGAAGATCCAGTTCTTCATCTTTGGTTGAAATTCCAAAGGAACATAGAAGAGAACTATGAATATTCAGAATTTCCTCCTTGGTAAGTGTTGTGGAGATATCCGTTGAGTTTCCAAATGAATTGTTGATACCTAATCCCTTTATAAAGCAGTTTATGTAAAGTGATTGACACATAAAAGCGATGCTAAACGCGAAAAGGTATCCGTGAAAAATCAATTGGTTTACAGTAAATTTCGTCGCACTTAACATTTTTTTCTCTGTCAGGTTTTCTGAATATATAGCAGTAACTTCCAACGACGAGTGTTCATAATTTCTTTTTTCTGGAAAAAGGGTACAGAAACCAAGGGAGTAAAACAATATTAGTCGAAGAGAAACGGACAAAATGAGTTTGTGCGCTTTTCGGATCGGCCAGACACCTTCTTCCTGTTTCCCATTACTTTACATTACGAGTGGTGTTAATATGCTTAGCACGACAACGAGTGCATTCTTGACCCAAAAAAAATTCCCTTGAAATATCCCACGACCAATGCCATATTGTCAATATGCAAATTACGGGTAAATTCAATTAAGTTCTGCCTATATGAATTATTTGGACAACCAGATAAACACTTAAAAACCGTGTAAAGGGTTCCTTGGAACCATGTGTCTCGCATCCGAGTGCTGCTCCGAGTGTAAAAGTGTAATGGTGACTGCCAAAATCTAAGACCACTTAGTAAAAAAAAGAATTTGAACTTTTTCTGCAGATGCTATTTCTTGATTTTAATGAGGCTTCTGTCTTTGTTTTTCCTTTGCTGTACATTTGTTTGATAGCGTCATCTCTTAACAAAATGGTGTGTATACATAGTACGTAGCAGATAATTATAAAAATCATCTCTTAACAAAATGGTGTGTATAAATACATGTAGTAGCAGATAATTATAAAAATCATCTCTTAACAAAATGGTGTGTATACATAGTAGCAGATAATTATAAAAATCATCTCTTAACAAAATGGTGTGTATAAATACATGTAGTAGCAGATAATTATAAAAATCATCTCTTAACAAAATGGTGTGTATACATAGTAGCAGATAATTATAAAAATCATCTCTTAACAAAATGGTGTGTATACATAGTAGCAGATAATTATAAAAATCATCTCTTAACAAAATGGTGTGTATAAATAGTAGCAGATAATTATCAAAATTGATTTCTATAAGAATGAGAAAACGTTTAAACAAATATAAATCAACAAATATACGAATAGAATCAACTTTTATTCAGACGTATTCTGCTTATTACATGTAAAATCGTGGTACGGGAGGTAAGCAATAAATGACACGGCACACCAAGTTATCTCTTAGATATACATGTCAATTGGACACGTATAATAAATACTGCATAAAAACAGGTACATTAATTATTATGGTCAAACATATGGAATAGTTCATTAATAGTTCTTATCCATTCATAAAATGGCATAATATTACATTGCACAACGACACTTCCTGTTTATTTAAGATCAAAATTTACAATATTTACTTTAATATCGTTATAACCTTTGTTTGTTTCGATCTGAAAAAGATATGTTAAACTTCTTTGCTAAGAATACAGCAGAGTTTACGTTTCCTTGTAACAGTTCTTTAGTCAGCAAATCAGATGACATGTCCAGCTTTTTATCACTTTCATACAACGAATTTCTATCACTTTCTTTATTGCCATGGTTTCTGTTGGAAAATGGAAGATTATTGAAAATACTTCTAGTTTTGAGTTGTCCTAGGGAATTAAACATTCTAGAATACCCTAGTTTTAACCTTTCGTCAATGTTTCGGTCCCATTCGGTCTTTCCTTTACTGATACTATCTGCTGTTTTTATCACGGTTCTTGTCCAATCTTCTGATGGTGATGGACCAGCATCTAGTTAAAAAATGGAAGAGCAAATAATCAGGATTGTTTAATTATCTTGCATTGACAGAGACACAAATGGCGATGTTCAACTTCCAAAAATCTGAAACATGCATGGCAGATTTGGATTTTTTTTTTGTCTGATATCTGCTTACTTTATTCACAACTTTACTTCACTAAAGAAGATTTAAAGCTTGATATATTGTTTCGACACTTGTGTTTTGTTAATTTAAAAATGAGGAGATGTAGTATATGATTGTAAATGAGACAACTATACACTAAGACCAAAGGATAAAGATAATTATAATCATTTACAAGTCATCGTATAGCCTTAAATAATGAACTAACCCATTCCGTATAATCATCTATATATAGTATGCCCCCGGAAGATACAATGTGAAACAGTTTAAAAGAGAAAAAAAAAGGCACGATTTGCATATTTATTGCCTGGAACAGGTACATAAAGAATAAAAAAAAATAATAAAATGGTTAAAATCAAAATAAATTCATCCCAAATTATGATTATTATATTAGAATTATTAAATTAAATAGAAATTTAATTGAAATAACTATAAACCATGTGATGGTTTTTATTGAACGAACACGCATACCAGAATAAAAGAATTACATCCGATGACACTATTTGAAACTGAAGAAAATAGATCTTAGCAAAAATGCTTGCATATTAACTGGTGTTATAACATAGGTAAATATAAGTGTTATTCACAGAAACAGGTGACCAATATAGCTTCTTCGGGGCCTCTGTTTTGAAATTAGACAATGATGACATTTGTCTTCAGTAAAAACAAATGTTTTCTATTTTGGACTGTTTCAAAAGTAGCATATATGAATAAAAAGGAAACGTTTGGTATACATCAATGAGACATCAACCCAGTGACACAAATACAAAAAAATCATTTAGTTTTTCTTGCAAAGTATTTTAACGTTCTTTTACATCTAAGTGAGTACAAACAAACAAAAAACGACTTGATATAATTTGTGTTGGTGTTTTAAAACTTGGACACAATATTCTCTGTATATCTGTAATTTTCCGAGGATTTTTAAAGACACTTTTGTTAGTAATTAATGATGACAAAATATCAGGTCTCCCCATTTACTCAATATAAAAGAAATGAGCTTTAAAAGACCGACCTTTCTATCATATTTTTCTTGAGGAAACCTGAAAGACACATATACGTTGTATGGCTTTAGGACTTACCTGGCGAGGAAATAGGTGCTGAGGTTACATCTGTCCAAAATGTTCTAAAATCCTTTACAACTGTAGCACTGAAAAATATCTTTATAGAACTAAATCTTTAGAACATACAACACAGTTTTAATAAATAGATACTAGTAAATAAGTTTAATAAAATGAAGAATGTAAAGGTTTTTGTGTAATAAAAAGAGTTGATGATTTTTTTAACAACAATGAAATAGAGAAAATGAAGAATTGTGGAGCTGCACACTTTACTCGTTCTTCGGGTATTCTTAAATTAACACAGCGTTTAAAAATGTCATTGAAATGTTATCATCTGAATACAAAACGGTGTATGTGATTAAAGTTTTTGTTAGATGTTCACGTAATAAAGCCATGTCGTACTTAGGAATTCTTTGCACATTAGAATACATGTATTCATGGTAACAAATCTTTCATCTAAACATACCAAATGGCATTTTAATTGAATGATGTTTGTACACATATGCATGCACGAATATATGTGTTTGTCAATAAGAGAAAAGAACTGATACAAAAACAAAAAAATTACAAACAAAATTATGTAAAAACATTTGATATTTGAAAGCAATGATCCCATTGTCAATAATTCAGTTCTATGAAATTAAATGTCACAAACACCAGTTTGGATCAACTGTAGCAGACGTTTTAAAAAATTATCATAGAAAGGCCTTGTAAGTTGTAAGCTTTTAAATGTCAGTTTAATTCTTATACCGAATACCGGATCAATACCATTGCATACCAGACAACAATCTTTAACAAACAAACAAACATAAATTAGCAAAATAACACTGCTAAACAAATAAACAAACTTAACAAGATAACACTGATAAACAAACAAACGAACATAACAAGATAACACTGCTTAACAAACGAAGGGTGACATATCAAGATAACAAGTTGCTAAAAAAACGAACATAACAAGAATACACTGCTTAAGAAACGAAGAAACATAACATGATAACACTGCTTTACAAACGAAAGGACATATCAAAATAACAAGTTGCTAAAAAAACGAACATAACAAGATTACACTGCTGAACAAGCGAAGGGCCCATAACAAGATAACAAGTTGCTAAAAAAAACACAACAAGATAACACTGCTTAACAAACGAAGGGACATAACAAGATAACACTGCTGAACAAACGAAGCACACAACAAGATAACACAAGAAATAAGAATCATCAGAATTTCAAATGCTAAGCACAGTTTACATCACGAGTTGGTTGACCGTTATGGAATATCCGTTTTACAGATGATAGCGGATATGTTCCTAATGTCGTAACCATAATCCCGTCCCCCTTTTCCTGAATGTGACCTTTCGAATTAGACTTATTACCGGGTTTGTACAAACATTAGCAACACGACGGGTGCCACATGTGGAGCAGGATCTGCTTACCCTTTCGGAGCACCTGAGATCACCCCCAGTTTTTGGTGGGATTCGTGTTCAGTTTTCTATGTTGTGTTTTGTGTACTATTGTTTGTCTGTTGGTCTTTTTCTTGTTTAGCCATGGCGTGGTCAGTTTATTTTCGACTTATGAGTCTGAATGTCCCTCTGGTATCTTTCGCCTTTCTTTTACTCAATAGTATAAATTCGTAATATATTAGATTATTATGACGCATAGAAATATTGTTTTGAATCAAGATTTGATTGATTATCAGAATGGTGGATGTTTACAACATGAGACATATATATATATATATGTACTTTTATGCCCATATTCAGTAGATAAATGTGTTAAAGTGATATGAATGTGGCATACGTCAACTAGACATCAACATTAAAGAGAGGCGAAAGATACCAATGGGATATTCATATTCAAGAGATATGTAAAAGATGAACTACACCTAACCCGATGTGTAATACTTGCAACACACTGAGGCAAAATTTGTATGAGCTAGCTCAAGATTTAACATACCGCCGGAAAACTTGTTACCCTACCAGGACAAACTATTCTGACTTCAAGCTGACCAGTCCCACCCCCCCCCCCCCCCCCCCTCTTACTCCGAGGAGAGGCCGCGAGCTTTATAGAGAACATACAAAATAATGTAAATGTGTTAGTTAGACCCGACCACAGATTGATCCGATGTCTTCTTGAACAAAGGCGAGCACGCTATCTATCACGAGACCAGTGAGTCGGTTGTCCTTATAGTTTCATTATTTATTTATTTTTTTTTTTTTGGGGGGGGGGGGGGATTAATTTATGGTCATTTGTCAAATACATATGGAAACAAATATTTTAAGATACAAACCTGAAAGAGAAGTTCTTGTACACTTCTGAGGTAGACATTTTGAAGAGCAGTTTTATTGACGATTTATCTTGGTTATTATTATGTGTAACCGTGTCATTGTCTAGGAAGCAGTTTATAAGCTTCCCGCCGCTTGAAAATGCACCTATAGGTTTAGTTTCTTTTAGAACGAATTTGTCATTTTCTGGCAAAGCTTGTATAAGAAAACCTCTAAACTTGGTGTTTTCCCTTGCTTTGACTGTAACTGAAAAAGAAATTAACTTATAAAAAAATCAAAAGTAGTTCTGCAATTATACAAACTTGAAAATAAAACATATTACATATATATGTTATGATTTGATGATTGTCTGTCACGAAGATGAAAACAAATTCACCTGGTGAAAGTGAAAAATTTAACAGGCATATTTAGGAAGATAACTATTAATATACAACTGTGTACTAGAACGACAAGTCGAGTTGGATTTTTAAAATGCTCACTAACAATGTTAGAGACCATACTAAGATATGTCACCATACACAGGCAGGTTATTTTGACTCCAAGCCAAACAGTCTTAACCCCCGAATGTCATGGTAACAAAAACAAGCTTTAATGTCTGGGTTCACGTTGACGTGCATTGAACCTCCAGCGCTCGATATGAGCGAGATACTTATACAATAACGTAATTACACTCTCGTCATGGTTACCATTCCTACCCTTCACAATTGAGCATAATGGAGCAATTCTAATCTCTTCGTTGGAAAAGAATAATGTCGTTTTAACAAAATATTCTAGAGGCAATTATTAATGCATATTTTGAAAAAGAACATTCATTTATTTCTAACACGAATTTCAATTGAAACAATTTTCGCTTCAAGTCTTTATATTGATCATAATCCAAATAATTTGTTGTTAAAACTAGTAATTGGCAGTATCTAGAATTTTCAAAAAGAATGAAAGCTTTTAATATCGAATTATTACCTTAAAACTTGATTAATCAATTTTTTAACTTTTTAACACACAAAAAAGTCTGCCAGGAGTAAATCACTTGCACGTATGGCCTGCTCCATTGCGACTACTAAATGGGACGGAATCGCAGAGCTACAGTATCGAATTTAGAGGCGAGCATCGAGAAAATGTAAAACGTTTTAACTCAAATCATACTGCATATTTTATTTTTCAAGCAGCAGTCACAATTTGATACTTTACGACAAAAGAGATGATTTCAGCTTTTTCCTTTGGTAAACTTTCCATTTCCGTTTAGCAGCAGCACCAGCCTATGGAGAGTGTATCTCCTAGCAGATACGATATTCCAGGTGGGTCCGACGACTTACAGAAAAGAGCGACGATTTACAGAAAAGAACAGAAAAGGACCGAAAAGGACCAAAAAGAATAGAAAAGAACCGAAAAGGAAATCTATTTTTTTTGCAATGGAAGGAGACTAGCAAATTGCAAAATCATTAAAGTCTATAAATGAAAAGATAGTTTCCAAAAAAACTTTCTTATTAGGTTTTGAAACCTTATATTGCGACAGGACTAACTTACAATTGAAAAATTACCCTCTTATTATTGAAGGTAGGGTCGGATGCCTATCTTATATACTACAAATTACAAATAGGGGCTATTCAAATGAGTTTTGAAAAAGCTCATACATTAATTTATATGTTATATCTATTTCAGTATTTAACAATATCGACTGCATCTTTCATCCGCTTTCTCTTCCCTTTCCCAATCTGGTAGATTTTTTGCCTCTCCAATCTGTATAGACTTAATCAATTTTCTATCTCCATGTGCATTTCCTCACTTTTTTCATTCTCCTTAGATCTCTTGTTTAATTTCTCTTTCTACTTCACGCGTCTTACTATCTCTCTGGCACCCTTTCTCATTTAACTTATAAATATATAGACGAACTATTTACATATATATACATATAATTACATTAAATTGCGCACAGGATTTTTTATTTGTTAATAATCTCCATGCACAAGTTATTGCTATTTAAAAAATATAATATGCATATGAACAAATATTTTAATAATAACATTAAAATCCTTGATTAAAAATATAAATGATAATTTATCATACTGGTCCAATTTTAATTTTTTAACTTCGACCAGGCCTTGGAGAGGACATTTTTGAAGAAAGAACGAAAATAACACAGAAGTGTACTTTCTAGCTCATCTAGCTTTAAGCGTCATGCCAAGTATTGTCATTACTTAAAACCATTGGATATAAAAAAAAACCATTAGAAGTCTTCTAAGAAACAATTTCGACATTTAAACGAAATCTTTTACTAAAGATACTGGGAAGATCCATAACTAATTTACAGTTTTTGTGGTCAAACCCAAGTAAGAAATGACCACCACAAAGGAACATAAATAGAACCATACACATAGTACATGCATGTAGGTTGTCAGATACCATCTCGTATATTAAAATCACATCATGCAGAAATGACCTAATGTGTTCCTCTCCTAATTATGAGTTTTGCTGCAATATCCAAAATCAAAGTTGTGGAACATATTTTATTAGAATCGTTGGTAATCCATGCAATTAGTGTCTCCTCCATGAGAGTCTTGAACATTAAAACTAAATATTAAATAAACGACACTGCTAATTTTTAGTATTTGGTACAGGTTGGCTATCACTGTACAACACAGTTTAACCATGGAAGTATTATATGTCAATATTATACATGTACTTCCATGGTTTAACATAGAACCCTATGGGAAAAACAGAGAACTATTTTTGTCAGAAAACACTGTCAAACATCCAAATATACTATCCACACTGATCTGTGTCCACACTTTTATAGTTTTAAAATAAAACGAAAAACGCAGAAAGGGAGAAAAATCAATATTTAAGGACAATTAATATTAAGGAGTTGATTTCCAATTAAGTTATCTTAACATATTTGTTGGTCGTATATGGCTGATCTATTTCCGCAAACATTTTCTTCAAATCTATAAGACTTTTCAATAGTCAAAAATCAAGTTTACAGTTTATTTATTTAATGACAATTAGTCGCATCTGGGACTTACATGAATAATACAGTCTCTTGGTTAAAGGTTGTTAATTCCTTCATTTTTTTTAATTTCAAAGACTAATTGCTAGTTTTATTTAAAAACAACAACATTATTTTATTAAAATGCTTATTGTATTTTGATACTATGCGAATAAAAGTCTTTGATGTGTTCATCAAAAGGCACATTTTGTTTTATGGTGTATAACAGGAGTGATTTATATTGTACAGTGTGCAAATGATTACTTGTACATATATAAAATTTTTTTTTACTGAAAACCAAGTTATAATACTGTCTTTTTTTTTGTGTCCACATATCCCTATAAAATATACAATCTAAGTTACAGTTATGCGTTCATTTATTACGAGGAATTATTAACAATATCAAAATTTCGTGTGTATATAAATATGAAATAAATATATGTATGCTCTTTTTGGTTCCTTTTCGGTTCTTTTCTGTTCTTTTTGGTCCTTTTCGGTCCTTTTCTGTTCTTTTCTGTAAATCGTCGCTCTTTTGAGGGGCCTGATGGGGGGGGGGGGGGGGGGGTCTCATCACGATTCACGAGTTGATTTTTTTGTCAATCACGATTCACGAAAAATATAAAAAAAAAAAATCTGTAGAAAAACGGATCACGATAGCGAAAATGCGCCGATCACGAAGAACGAAAATAACCCATCAGGCCCCTCTCTTTTCTGTAAATCGTTGGACCGAGGGTGACTGCGTACAAGGAAGCTATTGAAAAAAGGGTTCCTAGTGGTAAAATTGGAGTCCGCCCTTCGAACGTTTCACAGAAGCCATCATGGTTTGGTTGATTGCTAATGAATATCTGTATACGGATGACCACGGGTATGTTCCGATTGTCGTAGTCACAATCCAGTCCACCTTTACTAAAAGTAAATGAGACTTGTCGCCGAATGTGTACTTGCCATGAGCAACTAGACAAGTGCCGTGCATGTTGAGCAAGATCTGCTTACCCTTCCGGAACACCTGATATCATCCCAGGTGTTAGGTAGATTTTGTCTTGCTAAGTATTTACTTTTCTATGTAGAGTTTTGTGAACTGATGTTTGTCTTTTCGTTGTTTTAGGGAGCTACCATTTGATTTTTATGGGGGGGCTAGGATGAAATTTGAAAAAAAAGGCAGGACAGGAGTTTTGAGTAAAAAAAAAGGCAGGATGAGCAACTTGTCAAAAAAAAAGGCAGGATGACAATTTATGTAAAAAAAGTCAGGATAAACTAACAAAAAAAGGGCAGGACTGAATAGAGTGAAAAATAAAAATGCAGGACAGAGATTACAACTAAAAAAAAATGCAGGACAAAATTTTTCATCCTAGCCCCCCCATAAAAAACAAATGGTAGCTCCCTTATCGGGGTTTTTTTTTTTGCCATGGTATTGTCGGTTTTACTTTGACTTATTTTTTATTGTCCCTTTGGTGTCTTCCGTCTCTATTTTATATACAAACACAATATACTCGTAAATAAATAAAGAGAAAACGTGCATGTATACACGGGCACTTGTCTCTGAAAAAAATTAATATATACCTAGTGTTATATCAAGGCATATATATGTTTTTTACCGGAGACAAGTGCCTGTGCATGTACAGTGCAAATATATACTCATTAAATTGTATTTTATAGAATATGATGAAATTAGTGGATAGTTATGTCATGCGATGCAACTCAGGTGCTGTTTATTTTGATTTGAAAAAGAAAAAAATATGTTGCATAAACAGTAAGAGGATTCATTATTGGTACAATAATAAGATTTCAACATAAACTGTCATGCGGCCACAGAATGTATACTGTCAAACGACTTTCTTTTTCTATTTATCGATAATATAGCTCTGTTTAAAATTAACATGAACAAAACATTTAAAATTTTCTGAAATGCCAAGAAAATATTTCCCAAATTTGCCTCATTTCAAAACTCACCCTCGATTAGGTCACCATATCCTGGAAAAGTTGTATTCACCAAAATGACGAATGGACTACTGGTAATTTGTGGCTGAACTCCATGATGAGGCTGTCGTCTGCTACAAACGTATTTAGATTTTGGAGCTCCTGTCGAATAAGCCAAACAAAAAGAAACATTTGACAATAGAAACAAAAAAGTCAATATCAATTTCATCTTGAAAAATGAAGAAATAAATCTGTGATTTCGTAAAAGCAGTTACATGAAGCCCTTAGCTATGAATTAACATGACAAGTGCTGTGTTGTATCGGAGTACCCGATATCATATTGAATCATGAACCTGTCGAAATTGATTAAGACATCAAACTTAGTGACATGATTTGAAGAATATTACATGCAAACTAAAAATAAAACATAAAGTATTCCGCAAAAATCAAAGTTCAAATTCATCTGCATTGTGAGCAATATAAACAGAAACACTACTGTAACTACTTATAACGGTTACTTTTTCTTCAAACATTTTAGTAGTTGATGAAGATTTTTTTTTATGATATGTTTTATAATGTAGATCTTTTTCTTAAGTAGAAATTGTCATATGGTATAGATTATGTTTGCTCTGTTGGTCTTATTCAACAGTAAAAATTAGTAGTGATTGAGATTGTGGTTGTATTTTTAATACGGTCAGCATTTTTTAAAATACATGAAAGGCAATAAATGCAAAGTCACAGCAGGTGATTAACTGTCGGAAAGGAAAAGACACATTGTGCCAACCACTCATCGTCATTTACAACTTCTAAATACGGATGCCATCGTTATAATGAAAATAATATAGTTATAAAAGAAAAGAGAAAAATCAACAATTTGAGAATTATTCATTCTGAACGAAGTTACTTTTGTCAACTTTTTCTTCCGTTTTTTATTTAACCAAATACTCTTCATGGCGAAACTTTTGTAGCATATATACCCTCGGGTACTTTTCAAAAACGGAAGTGAGACCTTTTCGCACATAGATACATCAAATCCGTCAAACCCTTTGACGTAATCTTAACACAGCTGCAAATTCACTAAAACCCTTTTAGTTTTCCACTTTTAAATGTTGAAAGGAAAGACAAAAACAATAAGATCAAACGTTTTCGTCAAAAGAAAAATATTAACATTGTGATCGGAAATCAAGTTGGAACTAAACAAAATATCCTGTGTGGTGCCTCGGAAGTCTCCTAACATTCTTATTGATGTCATATTTATGCTGACGATCTTTACGGGAAGTGTTTTCTTCTTTTTTCTGAGTAATGGACTAAAAGTAAATACACAATATTAAAAGAAACAAATGAATCGGACTAAACAGTAACCAAAAAAAGTTTCAAAAGTGCAATGTTTTCTAAATTATTTTCTTTGTTTATATTTGCCGTTGTTATAATAAGTGATGTTAAAAGCTTTAAAACAGGAGTAACAAGACAATCATGTACAAGTATGAGACCAGAACACAAAAGACCAAATACTAACTGGGAATATGCTCCACAATTTACGCGGGATCCTCCATTTGAAATAAAAGTAAATACAACAACAGTTAAACCAGGAGAACTTGTCGAAGGTAACTATTTATTTCTTGTTTGACATTGGGTTTTTTTTATTTCTTCGTAAAAATTAATTCATTTTCTTTAGTTTTTCTTTATGCTTGTCAATTTTTTGGACCTTAGTTTATTTATTCAGTTATGTATTGATTTATTCGCACATTTGTGTGTTTATTTATTTAAGTTAGTATATTGGTTTATTTTCAACATTTTTTTAAAAAATAAATTTTTATAGAAGATGTTCGTTGTTGATTTCATTTTCTTGATTGATTTGTTTATCATTTATGTATTTACTTATTCAATTATTCATTTGAGGTATTAAAGGGGTCTTTCGCCATCTCCCCAAACAGCAGAAAACTGAGTTACTCTCGGCCTATACTTTTAATGAAATAGGCAAATTGTTAGGCAGGAGTGCGATTCGTGTGTAAGACTTTCAATTTAAATTAAGAAAATTCTTTTATTTAATCCTGTCATTACGACTGTTTTATAAATCTAGAATATTTTTGATTGATAACCTTAAGAGGGACATAACTTAAACAAACTCGGTGACCTAAAATTTTCATTATATTTTTGGAAAATAGCAAAATAAAAATATTTTGGCAAAGTTTATCAGAAATAGCAATAGACTGGCAGCATAATTATACAAACTACTGTTATTGTTATATCGTTAGGATATGAGAAAAACACATTAAATATGTGAAAATAATTTAAATTATTAAAGAATATTAACTAACAAAAATAAACAAATAAAAAAAGCTTAAGAAAAAGTGAGGTCAGTGTCCAAAGTGCCTGTGATTTAATCTAGATACGCAGTGCGAGTGCTTGTTCGATTCATTTAACCTTTGGTTATGTTAAATTTCTGTTCTTTTTACAATAATCAATAATAACTAGGGTGGTGGAGGGTGCAGTGGCGGAGGGGGCATAGATGGCGTACACCTTTGATTGCCAAAAAAATAATTATATCATGTTTTCACGATTTATTTAGCAAAAAATCGTCTACGAATATAATCCCTTTTATGGAATTATGCCCCCTGTCAAAACTCCAAGATCCGTCTCTGAGGTGTATACAAAAGTCTTTCATAGACATATCTTGCGTCGGCATATTCAAGTGTATTCCATCATGTTCAGTCCAATTTTTACCTGTGATTAAAAGGAAACTTCCGGGTATTTTCCCTAGTTACATGAACGAGAAGTTATATTATGACTATATGAAAATGACATGTTGAAATGGAGCATTACAACTTAACAAATATCAAAACATGATATAAATTGGCATTACATATCATATATTTCAAAATATTCTTTTAAGTAATACATTTGTCTTTTCTGTATATTTGATGATAATAAAAAAGCTTACTGATGATATATATATTAGTAACGACCGAATCGCTGTGTCAAACCCGGCCAGAAGTTAAAAAAAAACCATGGAAAAAGGAAAACGAAATATAAAAACAGCGATGCAAATTTTCGACTTAACACATTCAAGAAATGAAGCAAATAGAAGGTTCTAGTTGTAAAACTAGAATGAAAGTATGCCATCTCCAACAAGAACATTGATACAGAAATTTGAAAATAAATTTTATTTCATTTCTGTCTAAATTTCCGTTTCCTTTAAAAGAAGTGATATACTATTTCTTCCTTTCATTTTTATTTTTCATATTGATAGCTGTGACTTTTTTTTCTTTTTCAGTTGTTTTAACATCCAAAGGAAAATATGACTTTTTCAAAGGCTATTTCATGCAAGTTTTTGAGGACAAAAGTTTCTTTAGTAAAATTATACCATTACCGCAGGGATCTTGGATACCTCTAGGAAGGTCAAGGACATTACAATGCCACATTTATGAGGATAGTATCAGCCATACAGAGGCATCATATAAGAGAAATGTAACAATGCTATGGAGGGCACCGATGGCAGCAACTCATCCGTTTAAAGTAAAGTAAGTACAGCCCTATTAAATTTTTAATACACCGATTTCTTAGCATAACAAGATATGATAATTTAGGGAATTAAAGTGCATTTAGTAATGAAAAAAAATTATCCGAATATTTTTAATCAAGTTTTGTAGCTGTTGACGTTTACCTGCAAATATGAGGGTCTGGAATGGGGTATTCATCCTTTATTCTTTAACTGTTAAGACAAATTTTCTAATTCTTCTTTTTTTGTTTGTGCTTATTATTCACTATTCGTTATATTCTAACATCCCATTATAATCCTATTTTATCATCGTATTTTTATTTTTAACAAATAATGAGATGTAAAAAGATTGCCAATGAGATAACTATCCACCAGAGTTCAAATGACGTTGATATAAGCAACGATAAGTACCGATTATCAGGTTGTCTACATATTAGTATTGTGACCCATAGCTGAATTCTACAATATCAATATGTAGACAACCTCAAAATCGGTACTTATAGGTCACCGTACAGTCTTCAACCAAGAGAAAAACACATTCCGTATAGTCATGAAATCTCTATTCTTTTTTTTGGCCTATTTTTCTCTATTATTTATTTTTTGTCAGTTTATTCTCTGTTTGTGCCGATCATTCTCTATTTTGTAAACCCAATCCAGACCCTCATATATTCTCTGTTTTTGCCGATCATTCTCTATTCTGTAAACCCAATCCAGACACTCATATATTCTCTGTTTATGCCGATCATTCTCTATTCTGTAAACCCAATCCAGACCCTCATATATTCTCTGTTTTTGCCGATCATTCTCTATTCTGTAAACCCAATCCAGACCCTCATATATTCTCTGTTTGTGCCGATCATTCTCTATTCTGTAAACCCAATCCAGACCCTCATATATTCTCCATATTAAAAAGAAGAACAGTGAAGAGCTTGACATGCCAGGTTCAAAGTTGACATCCAAACTATGCAAAAGCATATATATATATAAATATATATAAAAACTAAATGATACCTATAACAAAGGGCTTAAATGTCGAAATATTTGCCAGTGCGTTTTCTGTCTTATAGCTTTTGTGTTTTCACACATGCAGCACATGAGAAAAACTCCTTAATGAATACATTTTATATTTAGCGGTGTGTAAAAAAATGTCTTACTTTGTATTTCTTTTTCTTTTCAGAGCTACAGTTGTACGTAACTATACTCATTATTGGGAAGATATTTGGTCTCCAACAATTTATCCTACTGGTAAATATTTTAGCATTGTTTTATATAGAGGGGTGGAAGGAATTATTCGGGACGTCTGGGTTGGGTCTTTATTTTTTCAGGGATGCGGGCTTTACACTGATCGGGACTCGGGAATTAATGATTGATTTTTCGGGATTCGGGAAAGAATGCTTTATTTCTCGGGAATTCGGATATTCAGCGTTTATTTTTCCATGAATTCGAGATGACACCCTGCCTACCCCCTTATATAAGTCATTTCGTAAATTTGAAACGATAATTTGCCAATGAGACAAGCTAAATCAAAAGAACAAATAACGTGGATGTAATTAACTATAGATCACCGTACAGCCTTCAACAATGAGTAAAACTCAAATCGTTTGTTAGTTAGCTATAAAATGTCCCGACATGGCAAAATGTAAAACAATTCAAACGAGAAAACAAACGACCTGATTTATGTATTAAGATAACCAATTAGAAGAGTTTCTCAACGCAAATAAGATGCGTTAGGTACTGGAAATAACAAAATAAGAAATGACCCATTAGCCTACAGTTGCAATGTTCAAGATTTATTACCAAATTGGAATATCCTGAAAAAGCATCATTGTGTGTCAAATTCTGTTTAGTTAAAGGATGTGCTACAATTTTGATTTATGAAAAATTGAGCAATAGGTAAAAACGACTTCTTATAACACTTATGTTTATTAATTCACCGATTACTACCAATGAGTTTATAACATTTGTACCTTTGATACGTCATGTCATCTACACAAATAGACTTGTCTTAAAACTTCATTTGTTTAATTTATCTTGTAGAAATAATTACCATAGTAACACCACCAGTAAACCCAAATCCTGCACCAACAACTCAGAACAACGAAAACGAGAAAAAGGACCTACTTGAATCCTTAGCAAAGGAAGTTGGAGCCGACAGTGCAAAAGAACTATTAGAAATCTTGAAGCAAAAAGTAGATGAAAAAAATAATCCAGCGCCTTCGCCTTCATCAACAGCCTCCCCAACTAAAACAGCCGACCAAAAAATTGACGAATTGAAAGACAAACATCCAGACACAGCAAAAAAAATTGAAACGGCTGCAAAAAATCCTAGTATTTTGGATAAAGTCAAAAACTTATTTGGGGGTAAGAAGGAAGGGGAGTCAAAAGGTGGTGGATTTTTATCGAGTATGCTAGGAGGCGGAAGTGGAATGATGAGCATGCTCCCAATGTTACTGCCTATGTTGACTGGAGGCAAAGGAGGAGGAGGAGGAGGAATGGGAGGAATGTTGTCTTCCTTAATGGGTGGAGGAGGAGGATCATCGAATCCTATGATGTCTATGATGTCGAGTATGATGGGAGGTGGCGGGGGAGGCGGAGGTGGGGCAGGAGGATTGATGTCCCTCCTTGGAGGCGGAGCACCAAAGAAATCAAGTAATCCTCTGGCAGCATTGATGGGTGGTGGAGGAGGTGGTGGTAATCCCCTGGCAGCTATGATGGGAGGAGGAGGAGGATCCAATCCACTTGCAAGTTTGATCGGAGGTGGGGGTGGAGGAGGAGGTTCAAATCCATTGGCAGCATTGATGGGAGGTGGAGGAAGTGGTGGACAAGGACAAGGAGGTGGGGGTAACCCACTAAATGATCTAATGTCAAATCCTGCTATCTCGTCAATGTTGAAAAGTATGACCGGTGGAGGTCCAAGGCCACCACCAACAGGTGGCGCTGGTGGACAAAACCTAGCTTCACTTCTTGGGGTTGACCCTAATGCCGGTGCACCGAGAGCTGAACTGGCAGAAAATACTTCTGGAACGAAAGCAAGACCTATAAATAACAATGCTTTCCCTCAAATGATTGGAAACACACAGGGACGGAATACCATGGGAGGATCAACAAATGGAATGGGCGGATTTCAGGGAATGCAGGGAAGACCGCCTGGAAATGCAATGAATGGTCAGTTTTCAGGAAGAAACAGCCAAACGGGAGGATTCAATCCACAACAGGGAATGTTCGGAAGGCAACAAAATATGGGACAGAATCAGTTTAATCGACCTCAGACATCAGGTCAAATGAATGGCATGACGGGATCGTTTGGACGTCCACAAAAAAGTCAGAACGGATTTCAGAACCAAAATAACATGAACGGTCAATTTAATCAAGGTATGAATTCTGGCCAGACAGGTCAAAATGGATTCCAACAGACACAATCTCAGCAAAACCAACAGTCTACAGTGGTTGATATGAATAAAATTCAGAGTATGATGAACGGTCCAAACGGAAATGTAATTAAGAATGCAATGCAAGAAATGTTGGCAGGTAGAAAAACAGCAGCACAAGTTATGAGCTTGGTAAATTCTCATCCAAATAGTGGATCGCATGCCAATGGACAGACTGGAATCAGTAATGGAATGGGTAATCCAGCTGGAAACAATGGATTTAATAATGGAATGTCGAATTCCAAAGGACAAGGGGGGTTCAATAATGGATTGACTAATACAGCTGGAAACAATGGATTTAATAATGGAATGTCGAACTCAAACGGACAAGGGGGGTTCAATAATGGAATGAGTAATCCAGCTGGAAACAATGGATTAAATAATGGAATGTCGAACCAAAATGGACAAGGAGGGTTCAATAATGGAATGAGTAATTCAGCTGGAAACAATGGATTTAATAATGGAATGTCGAACACAAATGGACAAGGGGGGTTCAATAATGGAATGAGTAATCCAGGTGGAAACAATGGATTTAATAATGGAATGTCAAACTCGCAAGGTGGATTAACAAATGGAATGGCAAGTTCTGGTGGACAAAACGGATTTAATAGTGGAATGACAAATTCTGGAGGACAAAACAGATTTGATAATGGAATGACTAATCAAGCTGGACAAGGGGGATTTAATAGTGCTATGGGAAATAATGCTGGACAAGTCGGGATTAACACTGGAATGGGAAATAATGGAGGGCAAGGTGGATTCAGTAATGGAATGTCAAATATCGCTGGTCAGAATGGAAATCAAAACAATCAACAATCTCTAAATCAGGGCGGAAATAGCTTCGGAATATCACATGACGGTCATCAACTGCCAACCAACGCAAACACAAATCACAATGGTGTCGTACATACTGGTCAAGGTCCAAACCAAAATATTAATCCTCCACCAGATAATACACCTAACACGGGAAGTAGTAGTTTTATGGGCATGCCAGATTTCAGTAAAATGGTAGGTGGTCAGTCATCAAAATCCTCCAATTCCATGTCATCGTTTGATATGGCAAGTTTCATGGGGGGTGGGGGGAAGGGTGGCACTGGTGGACAGCCGGATTTAAACAGTTTAATTGATGGTTTAAAAGAAGATCCAGGATCACCAGACATTTCAAAATTATTGGAAAATGTTGACATGGATAAAATGGGAGGGATGCTAGGTATGCCAGGTATGAGTGCTGCTGACTTGAAGGGGTCTTTAGGAGGAATATTGAATGGACCACAAGGCTCTAGCATTCTAAGCGCAGCAACTGCAATGATGTCAGGGGGCAAAGTCGACGATGGCAATCCACTAGCCAGCCTTCTAAACGGTCCAAATGGAGACAAGATTAAAAGCATGGCAGGCGATTTAATGAGCGGAAAAGGAGGAGGATTAGCCTCACTTATGGGTGGCGGCGGCGGAGGTGGATTAGGAGGAATAATGTCAATGCTTGGATAAACCGTCTTTGTATAAATTGTGGAAGAATGGGGCATGACAAATTCTTAAAGCTGAAATTTTCAAATTGACGAAATATAAAACTTACTTATATAAGTGTATGGTTTAACATACATTGTAAATTAACTTAATTGGGGTTTTTTCCAAAACTTTTTGAAAAAAAATCCTCTTTCGAGGAGCTTAACAATTTCAGTAGTTGTAAATTATTTGTGTATATTTATACTCTTAAATTTTACATAATATGCAGTTTAAGCGCAAACGATTGTATTAATATAATGTAATGTGTTGTGCTGGACACGACTAGAAAGAGTACGTGACATTCATGTGTGCATCAGGAGTTGAAATCAATAAAGAGGGCCATAAATTTATGTCGAATAAAATAAAATATCTGTATGTTTGTATGCATTGCTGGTCAATATATTACAAATAAGAACAAATGGTTTTTCTTCTTCAGTTTTTAGTAAACGAATGGGAAAATGAAATTTAGATACATTGTTATTAGTGATAAATTATACTGCTATTTCTGATGGTTATTTTTTTAATTAAAAAAAAGTTTTTCAAAGGCTTATAATTTGGCCGAATGGATATAAAATAAATTATTTAATGCTGCATTATGTTGGTGGTCGAAATTCTAATGCAGTTTTCGATAAAAATTGTTTGGAACTGTAAATCCTCAGAGGTTGATTTAGTGGAGTGAAGTGGCTGTTAGTGGAGATGCATACATGGTCAACGCATAGACGTTTTACAATTCCCACTCTGAACGTTGCTTTGTTGTCTCCCCTTTCAAAATCCTCACTAAATATGAGTCAGAAAAAGTTCTTGAGCTAGACAAAATCGTGCATCTTAATGAACTGCATATATATTTAAAGTTCCATTTGAAGCCTTTATCTTATAGTCACTATCTCCAAATATTGTCAAATAACTTGCATTTGATCAGAAATACATAATGTATTCCGTCATGTATCCTGTCTTTTCTATTTATTCAAGAATGATACAGAAACCATGTAACCCAATAAACAAAAAAAGAAGTGACGTCATTTCAAATTGAAATCTTTGGATACGGCCTGCAATGATAAAAAGCGTCAACACTATAAATTACCTCTGTATGGCACATTGTGAAAGGTTACAGATGATTAATTTAACAAAAATCCTGAACAATACAAAATGACACATTAAGAAACAACTAAAATTACTTGAATTTATGTTGAAAGTCTTAGAGAAAAGGGTTATACAACAAATATTGAATAAAATTAACATTATCAATGATCAATGTAAATGAGGCTATAAGTATCTGAGTAATGAACTTAACCATGCAAACATTGAACTGATTTTTTTAACCATGAACCATGAACATGAGGTTAAGCGTATAGTATCTGAAATAACCGACCTTGTCTAGATAACTAAACTTTGACCACTAAATATGAAAATGAGGTCAATGCAGATGTACTCTGCCAGACAGACATGTACTCCTTAGTAATACAATCATTCCATACACCACATTAAGTTTACCTTTTGCTTATAGTATATGAGAAATGAACTTTGCTATGAAAACTGATTCTGACTTTTGAACCATTAACATGAGGTCACGGTCAGACGAACCTGCCAGAGAGACATGTACGCCATACAATCATTTCATACTTCAAATATGGTTGACCTAATGCTTTTAGTACCTGAGAAACAGACCTTACCATGAAAACTTAATATTGGCCAATGAACCATGAAAATGTAGACAAGGTCTGATAAACTCTGCCAGGCAGACATGTACACATTACAATCATTCAAAACACCGTCTGGGAGAACATGATTTATTTATTAGTTGTAATTGGCTGTGAACTAGCTTTCAGTAACTGCGAGTACTCTTATTTCGGTGCTTTGCTTCTATTGTTTAAGATGTTAGTTGGTTTTTTTTTTTTTTTTTTTTGCTTTTTTTGCTTCGTACCGATCTTTTGGGTTAAGCCGATTGCTAATGATTTTTTACAGTTTGTTTTTCATGTTGCTGTTACAGCACAGTCCCAGATAAGGGGGAGAGTTTTTAACCCCGCCACATTCTTTATGTGCCTGTCCTAAGTCAGGAACCTGTAGTTCAGTTGTTGTCGTTGGTTCATGTCCCACATATTTGTTTTTCATAAATTGCTTTTTTATGAATTAGGGCGTTAGATTTTTTGTTTGAATTGTTTCACATTTTTCATGTCGGGGCCTTTTTTAGCAGTCTATACGGTATGGGTTTTTTCTCATTATTAAAGGCCGTACAGTTGCTGTATTTGCTTACACCTACTTTATTTGAACTCTGGTGGATCGTTGTCTCATTGGCAATCATACCACATTTCCTCATTTTATATTATATAGTTAACAGATTGCTTATATAATCTTCGAAACAGACTAAACCATAAAAACATACCATTGACCAATGTCAAGCGACGTCAATGACAGATGAATCTTTTCAGACAGACTTATAAAAATAAGAAGATGTGGTATGGTTGTCAACGAGACAACCCTCCACAAGAGACCAAAATGACATAGAAATTAACAACTATAGGTCACCGTAGGGCCTTCAACAATGAGCAAAACCCATACCGCATAGTCAGCTATAAAAGGCCCCGAAATGACAAATGCAAAACAATTCAAACGAGAAAACTAACGGCCTGATTTATGTACAAAATAATGAACGAAAAACAAATATGTAACACATAAACAAACGACAACCACTAAAATATAGGCTCCTGACTTGGGACAGACACATACAGAATGTACACCTTACAATCATGTTATACACCAAATGTATTTGACCTATTATCTGAGAAATGAACTAAAAGACAAAATCTTAACATTGACCACTGAACCATAAAAATATGGCCAAGGTATAATTGTGGTAGAGTGGATTTTCTGCCATTCATACTGGTTGCATTGACTATACTATATGTACTAATTTTGAATATCTCTTGCAACTAACTGGAAGTGTTTAACGACCTTGACTGGATGTACATCCCTCGCACGGTCGGCTCGGTGCCCGAAGGCGTTTGGTGAGCATTAAAATATTTTCTGCAGTGGGTCAGGAACAGGTGGAAGACGCCATTTTGATAGGTCGCCATCTTGGTTTTACTGAGTTGTTTTTGGTTTGTTTACTATTTTGTTGTTTCCTTACAGTCGAAACTCCACAACGGCTGTTTTCAGGGCCAGGTTGATCAGCTGGGCAGCCCACTAACCACGACGATGTGTTGTTGGTAGATGAATCATTGACTCTGTAGTAGATGACTGCAACCTGCACGAAGCTAAATACACATAGCCCTCGGACGTCTGGGCAGCATGTGACACTCACCCATCCACAATGGGTTTCAGAGTGTCGCTAACGCGGGTCTACTTGTAAGGTAACATCATAAGCTAGTTTGTCGTTGAACCATCTGGGCAGCGTAACATGTTGTAGCCAACGGGTAATCAGGAGCTGATCCAGCACGTCCTTTCAGCTGTAAGGACTGAGACGTGACTGTGATTGAGTGTATGAATCTATCTCTTGCAGACGATTTATTGTATTATTTATTAGAAGGTGATTGATTTGCAATCTACTTGTGATTAGGTCTTATTCTATTGGTCATTGGAGGTCTTGTGATTAATTAGACAGAGGGAAATTTAATTTAATGGCTGGTCAATTTTGGTCTTTGTTTATAAAAGTTTCATTAGTTTAATTATTTAGTATCCAGTCTTTGTATTTACTTTTCATATAAGGATCATTCAGTTATATTGGATACATTTATATTCAGTCAGGAACCACAAATAAAGCATATTTTGGTAAGTTACATTTACTTTCATTGAGAGCCTTTGTTCTGACAGATGGATGAAGTATGAATCCTGATTATGATATTTTAATAACATGCAAGGTAAAAGTAAGTTTCCCCAATGTCCAAGTGAGAGTGAGATTTGAGTTTGAGAGATGATTATATGATTTGATAGTTTTGTGTATTGCTGTAAGGGTGAGTTTGATTTATTTTAACAGTGACCTTGACCTATGTGATGGTACGGTATTATCAATAATGACGTAGACATATTAATGTAAACAAGTCAGATGATATTATGTTTTTGTCGAGCCTTCGACTTTTGTCGAAAAAGCGAGCCATAGCGATCCTACATTCCGTCGGCGTCGTCGTCGTCGTCGTCGTCGTCGGCGGCGGCGTCCACAAATATTCACTCTGTGGTTAAAGTTTTTGAAATTTTAATAACTTTCTTAAACTATCCTGGATTTCTACCAAACTTGGACAGTAGCTTGTTTATGATCATAAGATTATATTTAAAAGTAAATTTTGTAAAAAAAAAATTCCATTTTTTCCGTATTTTACTTATAAGTGGACTTAGTTTTTCTGCCAGGAAACATTACATTCACTCTGTGGTTAAAGTTTTTAAAATTTTAACAACTTTCTTAAACTATCCTGGATTTCTACCAAACTTGGACAGAAGCTTGTTTATGATCATAAGATAGTATCCAGAAGTAAATTTTGTAAAAAAAAAATCCATATTTTCCGTATTTTACTTATAAATGGACTTAGTTTTTCTGCCAGGAAACATTACATTCACTCTGTGGTTAAAGTTTTTAAAATTTTAACAACTTTCTTAAACTATCCTGGATTTGTACCACACTTGGACAGAAGCTTGTTTATGATCAAAAGCTAGTATCTAGAAGGAAATTTTGATAAAATTTTGTTCCATTTTTTCTGTATTTTACTTATAAATGGACTTAGTTTTTCTTCCAGTCAACATTACATACATTCTGCAGTTTAAGTTTTTAAAACATTTATTAGATTCATAAATTATCCTGGATTTTTACCAAACTTGGACAGAAGCTACTTACAATCAAAAGATAGTATAGAGAGGTATATTTTTATTAATTTTTTTCCTCATTTTTGTTGAGCCTGCGATTAACACCAAAAGTAGGCGAGACACTGGGTTCCGCGGAACCCTTACGATTTTTTTATAAATGATAGTACCTTTTTGTAAAGATTTATTTGTTTTTAAATAAAATAGAATCTTGTACTTAGAATTGTATTATTGATTTCAGGTTATCATATTATATATTGACCAGTATAGATCCATGATATATTGATCTGTATAAGGACACTAGGATAGAAGTTAAATAGTGTAGGCTAGCTGTTGGTGTTATATATTGTACAAACTCAGTTCCACAAATTGGTGAGTTTACTTAACTGTGTATATTGATTGCAATTGTATTTTATTTATATTTACCTGTATAACTTGACTATGACAAATATTTCATTGTCACTTTGGAAATATTACACTGGGATTATCTCCCCTGATTATAAACATTCAAGCTAGAATCACATGAAGTTAAAAATGTGTATTTATATTGATGATAAATGATGATTCATTTATATTATATTTAAAGACGTTATATAAGAAGCTCAAATTATCCGTAATGATAATTTGTGTGAAGTTGATGTTTATTGTTTGCAAATTTACATTTTGATATTTTCAAACCGCATACCGTTTGTATAGAATAAAAGATGATAGGATTTATTCATTCTGATCGATAGAGTATAAATTAACATCTCAACCACCACTACGGTTGAGAAGGAATAAAAAAAAAAAAAAAAAAAAAAATGTATATTGTATTAGAATTTTCAAATTTATAAGGGACTGGCCAGTTCACACCAATCTGAGTGTTGAGAAAGAAAAACAAAATTTAAGGGTCAAGATGTAGGATGTTTTGACTATTATATACAAAAACATGTAAACTTAATTAGTATTAAGAGTGTAATGTTTAGTACTTTATTAAACTGAATTGTATTGTGTTTACTTCATTACCTTAATCATTGTTAATTTGTTATTCCAGGGTTAGTGTATGTAATTGTAAGATGAATGAATGTGATGTACAATTGATGAATTCATAAAGAACCCTTGAACTCAGACTTATTTGTAATTGATGAACCAGAAAAATAGACTTTTACATAATCAATCATACATTCCATACACCAAATATAGTTGAACTACTGATTATAGTACTGCTTATAGTACTAGTATCTGGGATACGGACTTGACCACGAAAACTTAACCTTGATCACTGACCCATGAAATGAGGTTGAGGTCAAGTGAACCCTGTCTGATTGACATGCAGGCCTTGATAGAATCCCATATACCAAATAAAGTAATCATGATAAGTGAGAAATTCGTATGACAAAAAAACTTCTCAGTTTAAGCAGTCGCTGAACCATGAAAATGAAGTCAAGGACAATGGACATATGACAGACGGAAACTTCGTAACATAAGACTTTTGTATGCAAGGTTAGACTTGCTACAATTCCCTTTCTTTTATTTCTTTCTTACTAATTTATATGTTTACTGTTAACTTCCAGTATACTGATTGCCCTTGGAGAAAGACATTACCTTTAGCAACTCTCCCTGGTTGTGAAATTCTTCCATTTTAGGCACCAGTCCCTCTAATCTTTTTGTTGGAGTTCGACCATTTCGTTTGGATGACTGTGCCTGTTTGTGTCTCTCAAAAGTTAAATAGTCACCTCCACTCAAGACTTTTTCTGGCTGTTTTGTCCAGTCATCTGTTTCATTGTGTCCAGGTACATACTTGTGCATAAATTCACAAATGTCTGTCATATCTTCGTTGTATTGCTCACTTTTCATTAAAACTCCCATATTTATCTATTAAAAGCAAAATGAGGTACATGACATTAAACGCAATCAACTATAATTCATATATGCGTATATAGTAAAAATATATATGTTTTTGTACTTTTGTATAAATACTTTTTAATATAAAAAAGAAGATGTGGTATGATTGCCAATGAGACAACTCTCCACAAGAGACCAAATGACACAGTGACACAGAAATTAACAACTATAATTTATAAATCACCGTACGGCCTTCAACAATGAGCACAGTTAAGCATGTTATTATGTTTACGGGTTATAATCTTTTCGAAAAAACTTAAATATTTACTGTCGCTTGATTTTTAACATAAATATCAACAAAACTTAAAGTTATGGTGATTTTATTAAAATATGTTGTATAAATAGGTCTTTTGCTAAATACCAAGAGAAAAAATGTGGGACACCTTAACAAACAGTGTCTTTTGAGGACTTAATTAACATGCAGGATTTGAAAGTAACCATTTTTAAACCTTTGTCAACCAACGTGTAAGATTGATCAAATTTATTTAAATTTTTATGTTCCATCCTCGTCCTTATTTGTAATATGCATGGATTATTTGCCACTGACTATATTTAACAACAATCAATAAAATTTTCATTAATTTGTTAATAACACATAAACTATCAACTTACTCTTGTTGTTTTTTGTTTCATTTCTTTCATGTACTGATGTTCGATATACTCAGGAAGTACTGGTGCAAATATGTTGAAATGTGGAATATGCTGACTCCATATTTTCGCTACTAGGAAAGTGAAGTCACTAGCTATACTGTCCAATTCTGACTGACTCGGTATGAAAGTAGTAAAGGGCACTGTATTTGCATCTCCTTTGGCAACGGTGTTGTCTAGATGGTTCCCTGAAATTCTGTTTTCATAGGCACATATTTGGTACATATGATGGTCTTTGTGTTGATTATAGATTGTCATATTCCTGACTTTTGTACGCATATCAACATTATCTCCTACAAAGTAAAAGCCAGGGTGCATTAAATCTCTGTACTGATGCAAGTCATTTTCCGCGTTAGAAAGTTCAAGAATTCGTTGTACCATTGTATCGGCATCTCCATTCACCAAATCAATGGACTCTTTGATCATCTGTATGTTCTGAAGTAACACCAATTCATGTGACGTTTCAGTTGTTACTAGTTCTTGCATAGCAACAAGATCCTTGTCCCAGTCATTCCCTAACTTGTCTGCCAAACTTAGCGTTGATTGGTAGCTTAAGCAGTCATATGTGGCATTCAGTCGAGAAAATGCAGATTTCTTGCAACCACCTTTCCACAAAATATAGCTATTAAAATGTTGAAAAGCATTTAAATCTTTGCTGTACAGGGTCAGAAGTTTACAGCCAACAGTCACTATGCCTGGTATTAAAGCGTCGCCCTTTTTATACTTATTAAACTGATGTGCTGGGTTTGATACCGATGCTTCAAGTGATTTTAAAAAAGTAGGAGCTTTCTGTCTCCATTCATCTATAACTCTGGCAAATGTAAGAGACTTTATCTTGTCATGGTTACGTAAAATTGAGTTATTCTCCCTTAGTGACAAAGTCTTAATTTCACCTTTGATGGTATCAAACACTGTTTCTTGGAAAACATCTTGCAAATCTGGAATTTTTGAAATTAATGAACCAACTGTAGGCATATCACCAGAGGTTAAGGCATCAAGAATTGGAAAGTGCTTCGAAGGCATGCACCGTATTTCATTTTTCAATCCACGGCATATTATAACCTACAAATAAGAAGGTCTTTATTAAAAAGGTGAATATCATGTCTAAATATTTGACATTCAATTAATAATTTTCACATTTTGAAAAAATGTGATAATTTTATTTTTCAAAAAAGTTCTGTTGTTTTATTTGATTTAACATTAATATTGGTAGTTCACACAAAGATCGCTTTCCATTGGCTTAGTTAACAACTTTGGCATCAACTTTTCATTTTGTGTGTGTGTGGGGGGAAGGGGTATTTTAAACATATAAATTAAGGATATAATTAACAGCTATTATAAATACGCTTTTCAAGAAATATGCCTTAAATCTTTTATTCAACCTGAAAATAACTATGCTTAAATCATATTCTAATCCAGAAACACATGAAATATTTGCCACTGGAGGAAAACAAAATTATCAAAAAGTCAATAAATCAAAAGGGGAGTGTACACATATTTTGCCCGTTTCTGTTAGTTAGCCATATGATAAGTTTATTATGTAAGGACATTGATTCATTATTTTCTCTGTTTTTACAATCAAAATGAACTGTACAAACATACCTTCAGTTCTGTGTCAGTTTCAGTGTCGATATTGAATTCAGAGTCTTCTATTTCCTCATCTCTAGGAAACAACGATTTCCTACTATTAACAGTTGCACTACCGTTCTCAGAAAATTGTCTTTTAAATGAAACTGAGTTATGTCCATGTGTTTCACGTAGTTTTGCCAAAGTATTCTGATATGATGATTTAAATGTTGTTAAAACACTGTCAATTTTTTGCAATTCTCTAACACATTTTCTACAAGCAGTATCTGCATGTGTCTCTTCTGTAATATTTATTTCCAGATATTTTTCAATAAGAATACAGTATTCAGATTTGATGCTGCCATGAAATAATTTTCTTCTGTAATCACTTTTTTCAATTCTGTTTCCACAAATTACACAAAGAGTTTTTTTAGTTGTTGGAGTAAATTTTATAAATCTAAAAAACTTTTTTGGAGTAGAACATTCTGCCATTGGAAACACCAAAAACTCTGACAATGATGTGATGTTTGATCATATGTATAAGTTCAGTGACCTTATCTTTCTAGTTAGTTATAAAATGAAAATAAATAAACAGTATTTGCACAACCCTGGAATATCAAGTTTCACTTTCCTACTGTTATCTGAAATTCTTATCAATAAATGTCAATCTTAATTACTCTAAGATTAACAGTTTGGTCAAGCCTCAGACAAACTTTACAAGTCCCTTCCTCTGCAGATGTCAGTATAATGGTAATCTCCTAGTTATAGCAGTAAAATTGTTAAAGGGGCAAAATTAAAAACAAATAATAAGGAAGGGACATGTAGCAAGTCTAATGCAAGGTATGAACGATCCAGGTCTTCTATCCCTTGAAATACATTAGTAAACTTTATACGAATAGTTTACGCCGCCACCAGATTAAAATTCTTATGTATCGCATTCTGCGACTTTCGTCGCAGGGCGGGACAACACGGCCACCAACACTAAGTTTGCAAAGAACATATAGATATGTGGCGGGTTTTAGCGGATGAGTTCTTTTCTAAATCAACCCTCCCCCTTTTTAATGTCAATTAGAGGACTGACAAAATGTATATAAAAGAACATACAATAAACATCAGTACAATGTACAGAAAAAAAAAAACAATTCACCAGTGGCGGATCCAGAGAGAGGGGCGGTTTGGGGATTGAAACCCCCCTTTTTTGACGACCAATGCTTTTGAATGGGTACATATGGACCACCCCCCTCTCCTTTATCCTAGGTTGGAACCCCCCCTTTTGAAAATGGCTGAATCCGCCCGTGTTTACTCTAAAAACTGAAAGATAGATAGCAAAACTCAATTAGAATTAGAATAACATTAACAATATCATAATGTATTTAATGATTGTTCAAACCTTCTGATATGAAATCTTGCCGTCCTACATTTTAATATTGGGAATTTCATAAATGATTTCAAACAATAAGTTTACGAAAACGCGTTTGTACAGTGCCAAAAGCAAACTGTGCAGAATTTCAAAGCAGAAAAGCGTTATAGAAACATTTAAGTATTACAAATTAACGAATTGGTGATGGTGGGCTGTTTAAGGTCAAGTGGCAAATTAAACACATGTTCAGGACGACAACATGATAATGTGATGTGAATATAAACCCTGCTTTGTTCTAGACCGACACGCTGAGACGGACTTTTTTTAAAGTATTAGTTCATTAGGTACATGTAACAAACAGTCTGCAGGAAGACATGTCACCCTACTTGGACACATTAGTCCGACTACCGGCCGACCAGTCTTTGTATTTCCTCCAATTTGAAAATGCTGCATGCTTTGAGGAGAAGCAACAAATAATATCAAGTGAGGTTAATATACAGAGTTATTACATTGGTAGCAATGAATTATATTGATTTCCAAGTCAAATAAAAACCGATAATTTCACATGTGAAATAAACGTGGTTATTTCACTCTCTGGCGTCATACAACAATAGGCGTTGTCAAGACGTCGATAACGTCGGATCAAAACAAATTGTGAATGCGTAGAAAAAAGATATAGTTCCTTACATTTTCTACATTAATTTCATTAAAAAAAAGTCATTTGCCAATGTAATAAAAAGAATAACTAATCAAAGAATTCAAATATCGAAAAATATTCAACTCGTGACCGAACAACACTGATAATTAACTCATGCGCTACGCGCATTCGTGAATTAATGTGTTGTTCGGTCACTCGTTGAATATTTTTCTCTATTTGAATTCTTCGATTAGTTTTTCTATAAATATATTTTTTCTGAGACAAGTTCGTGCGTGGATGATGAATAAATGACAGGGAATTCAACCTCACCGTAATAACTACTAGTAATCACTGTGTATCATCGCCACCGGAAATTGGGTACTAACGAAGCGGAGAGAAATGGAAAAAAAGTTAACAAGGTAAGAATTCTTTCAATTTAAAGCATTTCTACTGATTTGACGAGGGTACCGCTTAAGAAATGATTTTCTGATATATAATTCTTTAAATTATTAGGCCGATAAGTACAAAATTAAGACAAGATTTTGTGTTATACTCAAGAACTTGCCACTTAGTACTTGAAAATTTCGAGGTCGATCGTCCTCTGTCGCCCCATTGGCAAGATATTCAACTGTTTTTCATTATTTTTCCAGACACTTTTTTAGATTATTATAGTGTGGCATCATATGTACTGAAATTTGTTGTCAAAATGAACGTTTTTAAAGAATATAGACCATAAAAAATAAAGTCTAGGGTACGGCAACTTGCTCATGTTGACAAATTTACTGTATGGCAACTTGTTTTCAACTGTATGGCAACTTGCTAATTTCAAAATATTTATTTGCCGTCTTTTTAAAGAAAAATAAAGTATTAGGTTCAAATATCTTATTATGCATTTGATAAAAATACAATTCGCTTGACACCATTTACGATGTATACACAATATAAGGCTTGAACACAGTCCTATTACATCTTTAACATACCTGAAGTATACAATATGAATACGGCATATATACAAAAGCTGGCAAATATTGTAACTTTCGGAAAGGCATGTCACTGTTTTACTGACCTGTTGTTCTGCCCTAACGTAGCGTTAAATGTTACCCATGTCCGTCCGACCCGTCTCTCCCGTCCGTCCAGAAAGTCCCAATAATTGGTTGCCGTTCTCTAACTTTAGTATGCCTTAACCAAACGTTTTAAAACTTACACGAAATGCTTATCACCACGAAACACAGATCAAGTTATAAATTGGGTAGCGTCACTGTTACCGTTCTTGAGTTATGCCCTTTTATAAATGAAAAAAAGCTAAAGCTGTCGATTCTGTTCTCAGACTTTAGATTGCCTCAACCAAATGTTTAAACCATACAACATTAGTCAGCATTTGCATATAAGTGATGAACATTTCGGGGATGGGTTGTGGGTGGAGGGAAGGAAGGAGGTAATGGCAGGAGATTTTTTCCGCATTGAATATTTAGAACCATTAAGTGAATGAATTCTCTTTCAACTTTCAGATAAAATGAAATATGAATGAATTATCATTCTCTGCCAAAAAAAATGTTGTATTGCTACACCATGGCACCATGTTAAGGGAGGTTTGAGTGCTCACAAATATGTTTAAGCCCGCCTCAATATATATGTGTCTGTCCCTGGTCAAGAACATGGCATATAGGCTAGACTCAAGCTAGCAGCCACTCGCTAGCAGCCACTCCGCTAACAGCCAGTTTTCAGATATGTCTATTAACCCAAAAGTTGCATAAGATTCAAACTTACTAAAACGTTTTTATTTTATATAACCACAACAATATCTTTTTTAACGTGAATTTAGCAGTCGAAAATATAATTCAATGAATTTTGAAATTTCATTTCCTCTTCAAAATTTAAAAAAACAATTTTTTGTGCTTTAAACATCGTGCTGCACGCTTTAAAACTTCAACTGTTTGAATACATGTATGGCCAAATTTTCTTGTTTCATTGTATCGACTTTTCCAACAGAAAAATTTGGTCGATATTGTGTGAAATAGCTTTCCATATTCTCGGCATCCTGTCAAATAGTTCCTAAAAAGTAACAATATTTCTATGCTACAAGAATTCAAAGTTGCGTTTGTACTTTAATACTTTCATGTCAGCCAAATCTGTTTAAGCTAATCATTCTCTTTCTATAACAATGGGTTTCGCTTAGTTTTGATGATACGCAGGGATTATTTTAAGTAATCAAAGTATGGTGTGCAGGGACATCACTAATTAGCTATATTACCAATTTTAAAAAAAATCCGTGCTATACCCCACCTGGAAATTTTAGTCAAGCATGCCTAAGGGTCCCAACTTTCATTTGCACCTAGTGTGGAAAAAAGTATTGCCGTAGGAAATTTTTTATTAACTTTGAAAGTTAGGGTAGGGTAGGGTGTCGGACCCCAACTTTGGACCAATTTTAAAAAAAATCCGTGCTATACCCCACCTGGAAATTTTAGTCAAGCATGCCTAAGGGTCCCAACTTTCATTTGCACCTAGTGTGGAAAAAAGTATTGCCGTAGGAAATTTTTTATTAACTTTGAAAGTTAGGGTAGGGTAGGGTGTCGGACCCCAACTTTGGACCAATTTTAAAAAAAATCCGTGCTATACCCCACCTGGAAATTTTAGTCAAGCATGCCTAAGGGTCCCAACTTTCATTTGCACCTAGTGTGGAAAAAAGTATTGCCGTAGGAAATTTTTTATTAACTTTGAAAGTTAGGGTAGGGTAGGGTGTCGGACCCCAACTTTGGACCAATTTTAAAAAAAATCCGTGCTATACCCCACCTGGAAATTTTAGTCAAGCATGCCTAAGGGTCCCAACTTTCATTTGCACCTAGTGTGGAAAAAAGTATTGCCGTAGGAAATTTTTTATTAACTTTGAAAGTTAGGGTAGGGTAGGGTGTCGGACCCCAACTTTGGACCAATTTTAAAAAAAATCCGTGCTATACCCCACCTGGAAATTTTAGTCAAGCATGCCTAAGGGTCCCAACTTTCATTTGCACCTAGTGTGGAAAAAAGTATTGCCGTAGGAAATTTTTTATTAACTTTGAAAGTTAGGGTAGGGTAGGGTGTCGGACCCCAACTTTGGACCAATTTTAAAAAAAATCCGTGCTATACCCCACCTGGAAATTTTAGTCAAGCATGCCTAAGGGTCCCAACTTTCATTTGCACCTAGTGTGGAAAAAAGTATTGCCGTAGGAAATTTTTTATTAACTTTGAAAGTTAGGGTAGGGTAGGGTGTCGGACCCCAACTTTGGACCAATTTTAAAAAAAATCCGTGCTATACCCCACCTGGAAATTTTAGTCAAGCATGCCTAAGGGTCCCAACTTTCATTTGCACCTAGTGTGGAAAAAAGTATTGCCGTAGGAAATTTTTTATTAACTTTGAAAGTTAGGGTAGGGTAGGGTGTCGGACCCCAACTTTGGACCAATTTTAAAAAAAATCCGTGCTATACCCCACCTGGAAATTTTAGTCAAGCATGCCTAAGGGTCCCAACTTTCATTTGCACCTAGTGTGGAAAAAAGTATTGCCGTAGGAAATTTTTTATTAACTTTGAAAGTTAGGGTAGGGTAGGGTGTCGGACCCCAACTTTGGACCAATTTTAAAAAAAATCCGTGCTATACCCCACCTGGAAATTTTAGTCAAGCATGCCTAAGGGTCCCAACTTTCATTTGCACCTAGTGTGGAAAAAAGTATTGCCGTAGGAAATTTTTTATTAACTTTGAAAGTTAGGGTAGGGTAGGGTGTCGGACCCCAACTTTGGACCAATTTTAAAAAAAATCCGTGCTATACCCCACCTGGAAATTTTAGTCAAGCATGCCTAAGGGTCCCAACTTTCATTTGCACCTAGTGTGGAAAAAAGTATTGCCGTAGGAAATTTTTTATTAACTTTGAAAGTTAGGGTAGGGTAGGGTGTCGGACCCCAACTTTGGACCAATTTTAAAAAAAATCCGTGCTATACCCCACCTGGAAATTTTAGTCAAGCATGCCTAAGGGTCCCAACTTTCATTTGCACCTAGTGTGGAAAAAAGTATTGCCGTAGGAAATTTTTTATTAACTTTGAAAGTTAGGGTAGGGTAGGGTGTCGGACCCCAACTTTGGACCAATTTTAAAAAAAATCCGTGCTATACCCCACCTGGAAATTTTAGTCAAGCATGCCTAAGGGTCCCAACTTTCATTTGCACCTAGTGTGGAAAAAAGTATTGCCGTAGGAAATTTTTTATTAACTTTGAAAGTTAGGGTAGGGTAGGGTGTCGGACCCCAACTTTGGACCAATTTTAAAAAAAATCCGTGCTATACCCCACCTGGAAATTTTAGTCAAGCATGCCTAAGGGTCCCAACTTTCATTTGCACCTAGTGTGGAAAAAAGTATTGCCGTAGGAAATTTTTTATTAACTTTGAAAGTTAGGGTAGGGTAGGGTGTCGGACCCCAACTTTGGACCAATTTTAAAAAAAATCCGTGCTATACCCCACCTGGAAATTTTAGTCAAGCATGCCTAAGGGTCCCAACTTTCATTTGCACCTAGTGTGGAAAAAAGTATTGCCGTAGGAAATTTTTTATTAACTTTGAAAGTTAGGGTAGGGTAGGGTGTCGGACCCCAACTTTGGACCAATTTTAAAAAAAATCCGTGCTATACCCCACCTGGAAATTTTAGTCAAGCATGCCTAAGGGTCCCAACTTTCATTTGCACCTAGTGTGGAAAAAAGTATTGCCGTAGGAAATTTTTTATTAACTTTGAAAGTTAGGGTAGGGTAGGGTGTCGGACCCCAACTTTGGACCAATTTTAAAAAAAATCCGTGCTATACCCCACCTGGAAATTTTAGTCAAGCATGCCTAAGGGTCCCAACTTTCATTTGCACCTAGTGTGGAAAAAAGTATTGCCGTAGGAAATTTTTTATTAACTTTGAAAGTTAGGGTAGGGTAGGGTGTCGGACCCCAACTTTGGACCAATTTTAAAAAAAATCCGTGCTATACCCCACCTGGAAATTTTAGTCAAGCATGCCTAAGGGTCCCAACTTTCATTTGCACCTAGTGTGGAAAAAAGTATTGCCGTAGGAAATTTTTTATTAACTTTGAAAGTTAGGGTAGGGTAGGGTGTCGGACCCCAACTTTGGACCAATTTTAAAAAAAATCCGTGCTATACCCCACCTGGAAATTTTAGTCAAGCATGCCTAAGGGTCCCAACTTTCATTTGCACCTAGTGTGGAAAAAAGTATTGCCGTAGGAAATTTTTTATTAACTTTGAAAGTTAGGGTAGGGTAGGGTGTCGGACCCCAACTTTGGACCAATTTTAAAAAAAATCCGTGCTATACCCCACCTGGAAATTTTAGTCAAGCATGCCTAAGGGTCCCAACTTTCATTTGCACCTAGTGTGGAAAAAAGTATTGCCGTAGGAAATTTTTTATTAACTTTGAAAGTTAGGGTAGGGTAGGGTGTCGGACCCCAACTTTGGACCAATTTTAAAAAAAATCCGTGCTATACCCCACCTGGAAATTTTAGTCAAGCATGCCTAAGGGTCCCAACTTTCATTTGCACCTAGTGTGGAAAAAAGTATTGCCGTAGGAAATTTTTTATTAACTTTGAAAGTTAGGGTAGGGTAGGGTGTCGGACCCCAACTTTGGACCAATTTTAAAAAAAATCCGTGCTATACCCCACCTGGAAATTTTAGTCAAGCATGCCTAAGGGTCCCAACTTTCATTTGCACCTAGTGTGGAAAAAAGTATTGCCGTAGGAAATTTTTTATTAACTTTGAAAGTTAGGGTAGGGTAGGGTGTCGGACCCCAACTTTGGACCAATTTTAAAAAAAATCCGTGCTATACCCCACCTGGAAATTTTAGTCAAGCATGCCTAAGGGTCCCAACTTTCATTTGCACCTAGTGTGGAAAAAAGTATTGCCGTAGGAAATTTTTTATTAACTTTGAAAGTTAGGGTAGGGTAGGGTGTCGGACCCCAACTTTGGACCAATTTTAAAAAAAATCCGTGCTATACCCCACCTGGAAATTTTAGTCAAGCATGCCTAAGGGTCCCAACTTTCATTTGCACCTAGTGTGGAAAAAAGTATTGCCGTAGGAAATTTTTTATTAACTTTGAAAGTTAGGGTAGGGTAGGGTGTCGGACCCCAACTTTGGACCAATTTTAAAAAAAATCCGTGCTATACCCCACCTGGAAATTTTAGTCAAGCATGCCTAAGGGTCCCAACTTTCATTTGCACCTAGTGTGGAAAAAAGTATTGCCGTAGGAAATTTTTTATTAACTTTGAAAGTTAGGGTAGGGTAGGGTGTCGGACCCCAACTTTGGACCAATTTTAAAAAAAATCCGTGCTATACCCCACCTGGAAATTTTAGTCAAGCATGCCTAAGGGTCCCAACTTTCATTTGCACCTAGTGTGGAAAAAAGTATTGCCGTAGGAAATTTTTTATTAACTTTGAAAGTTAGGGTAGGGTAGGGTGTCGGACCCCAACTTTGGACCAATTTTAAAAAAAATCCGTGCTATACCCCACCTGGAAATTTTAGTCAAGCATGCCTAAGGGTCCCAACTTTCATTTGCACCTAGTGTGGAAAAAAGTATTGCCGTAGGAAATTTTTTATTAACTTTGAAAGTTAGGGTAGGGTAGGGTGTCGGACCCCAACTTTGGACCAATTTTAAAAAAAATCCGTGCTATACCCCACCTGGAAATTTTAGTCAAGCATGCCTAAGGGTCCCAACTTTCATTTGCACCTAGTGTGGAAAAAAGTATTGCCGTAGGAAATTTTTTATTAACTTTGAAAGTTAGGGTAGGGTAGGGTGTCGGACCCCAACTTTGGACCAATTTTAAAAAAAATCCGTGCTATACCCCACCTGGAAATTTTAGTCAAGCATGCCTAAGGGTCCCAACTTTCATTTGCACCTAGTGTGGAAAAAAGTATTGCCGTAGGAAATTTTTTATTAACTTTGAAAGTTAGGGTAGGGTAGGGTGTCGGACCCCAACTTTGGACCAATTTTAAAAAAAATCCGTGCTATACCCCACCTGGAAATTTTAGTCAAGCATGCCTAAGGGTCCCAACTTTCATTTGCACCTAGTGTGGAAAAAAGTATTGCCGTAGGAAATTTTTTATTAACTTTGAAAGTTAGGGTAGGGTAGGGTGTCGGACCCCAACTTTGGACCAATTTTAAAAAAAATCCGTGCTATACCCCACCTGGAAATTTTAGTCAAGCATGCCTAAGGGTCCCAACTTTCATTTGCACCTAGTGTGGAAAAAAGTATTGCCGTAGGAAATTTTTTATTAACTTTGAAAGTTAGGGTAGGGTAGGGTGTCGGACCCCAACTTTGGACCAATTTTAAAAAAAATCCGTGCTATACCCCACCTGGAAATTTTAGTCAAGCATGCCTAAGGGTCCCAACTTTCATTTGCACCTAGTGTGGAAAAAAGTATTGCCGTAGGAAATTTTTTATTAACTTTGAAAGTTAGGGTAGGGTAGGGTGTCGGACCCCAACTTTGGACCAATTTTAAAAAAAATCCGTGCTATACCCCACCTGGAAATTTTAGTCAAGCATGCCTAAGGGTCCCAACTTTCATTTGCACCTAGTGTGGAAAAAAGTATTGCCGTAGGAAATTTTTTATTAACTTTGAAAGTTAGGGTAGGGTAGGGTGTCGGACCCCAACTTTGGACCAATTTTAAAAAAAATCCGTGCTATACCCCACCTGGAAATTTTAGTCAAGCATGCCTAAGGGTCCCAACTTTCATTTGCACCTAGTGTGGAAAAAAGTATTGCCGTAGGAAATTTTTTATTAACTTTGAAAGTTAGGGTAGGGTAGGGTGTCGGACCCCAACTTTGGACCAATTTTAAAAAAAATCCGTGCTATACCCCACCTGGAAATTTTAGTCAAGCATGCCTAAGGGTCCCAACTTTCATTTGCACCTAGTGTGGAAAAAAGTATTGCCGTAGGAAATTTTTTATTAACTTTGAAAGTTAGGGTAGGGTAGGGTGTCGGACCCCAACTTTGGACCAATTTTAAAAAAAATCCGTGCTATACCCCACCTGGAAATTTTAGTCAAGCATGCCTAAGGGTCCCAACTTTCATTTGCACCTAGTGTGGAAAAAAGTATTGCCGTAGGAAATTTTTTATTAACTTTGAAAGTTAGGGTAGGGTAGGGTGTCGGACCCCAACTTTGGACCAATTTTAAAAAAAATCCGTGCTATACCCCACCTGGAAATTTTAGTCAAGCATGCCTAAGGGTCCCAACTTTCATTTGCACCTAGTGTGGAAAAAAGTATTGCCGTAGGAAATTTTTTATTAACTTTGAAAGTTAGGGTAGGGTAGGGTGTCGGACCCCAACTTTGGACCAATTTTAAAAAAAATCCGTGCTATACCCCACCTGGAAATTTTAGTCAAGCATGCCTAAGGGTCCCAACTTTCATTTGCACCTAGTGTGGAAAAAAGTATTGCCGTAGGAAATTTTTTATTAACTTTGAAAGTTAGGGTAGGGTAGGGTGTCGGACCCCAACTTTGGACCAATTTTAAAAAAAATCCGTGCTATACCCCACCTGGAAATTTTAGTCAAGCATGCCTAAGGGTCCCAACTTTCATTTGCACCTAGTGTGGAAAAAAGTATTGCCGTAGGAAATTTTTTATTAACTTTGAAAGTTAGGGTAGGGTAGGGTGTCGGACCCCAACTTTGGACCAATTTTAAAAAAAATCCGTGCTATACCCCACCTGGAAATTTTAGTCAAGCATGCCTAAGGGTCCCAACTTTCATTTGCACCTAGTGTGGAAAAAAGTATTGCCGTAGGAAATTTTTTATTAACTTTGAAAGTTAGGGTAGGGTAGGGTGTCGGACCCCAACTTTGGACCAATTTTAAAAAAAATCCGTGCTATACCCCACCTGGAAATTTTAGTCAAGCATGCCTAAGGGTCCCAACTTTCATTTGCACCTAGTGTGGAAAAAAGTATTGCCGTAGGAAATTTTTTATTAACTTTGAAAGTTAGGGTAGGGTAGGGTGTCGGACCCCAACTTTGGACCAATTTTAAAAAAAATCCGTGCTATACCCCACCTGGAAATTTTAGTCAAGCATGCCTAAGGGTCCCAACTTTCATTTGCACCTAGTGTGGAAAAAAGTATTGCCGTAGGAAATTTTTTATTAACTTTGAAAGTTAGGGTAGGGTAGGGTGTCGGACCCCAACTTTGGACCAATTTTAAAAAAAATCCGTGCTATACCCCACCTGGAAATTTTAGTCAAGCATGCCTAAGGGTCCCAACTTTCATTTGCACCTAGTGTGGAAAAAAGTATTGCCGTAGGAAATTTTTTATTAACTTTGAAAGTTAGGGTAGGGTAGGGTGTCGGACCCCAACTTTGGACCAATTTTAAAAAAAATCCGTGCTATACCCCACCTGGAAATTTTAGTCAAGCATGCCTAAGGGTCCCAACTTTCATTTGCACCTAGTGTGGAAAAAAGTATTGCCGTAGGAAATTTTTTATTAACTTTGAAAGTTAGGGTAGGGTAGGGTGTCGGACCCCAACTTTGGACCAATTTTAAAAAAAATCCGTGCTATACCCCACCTGGAAATTTTAGTCAAGCATGCCTAAGGGTCCCAACTTTCATTTGCACCTAGTGTGGAAAAAAGTATTGCCGTAGGAAATTTTTTATTAACTTTGAAAGTTAGGGTAGGGTAGGGTGTCGGACCCCAACTTTGGACCAATTTTAAAAAAAATCCGTGCTATACCCCACCTGGAAATTTTAGTCAAGCATGCCTAAGGGTCCCAACTTTCATTTGCACCTAGTGTGGAAAAAAGTATTGCCGTAGGAAATTTTTTATTAACTTTGAAAGTTAGGGTAGGGTAGGGTGTCGGACCCCAACTTTGGACCAATTTTAAAAAAAATCCGTGCTATACCCCACCTGGAAATTTTAGTCAAGCATGCCTAAGGGTCCCAACTTTCATTTGCACCTAGTGTGGAAAAAAGTATTGCCGTAGGAAATTTTTTATTAACTTTGAAAGTTAGGGTAGGGTAGGGTGTCGGACCCCAACTTTGGACCAATTTTAAAAAAAATCCGTGCTATACCCCACCTGGAAATTTTAGTCAAGCATGCCTAAGGGTCCCAACTTTCATTTGCACCTAGTGTGGAAAAAAGTATTGCCGTAGGAAATTTTTTATTAACTTTGAAAGTTAGGGTAGGGTAGGGTGTCGGACCCCAACTTTGGACCAATTTTAAAAAAAATCCGTGCTATACCCCACCTGGAAATTTTAGTCAAGCATGCCTAAGGGTCCCAACTTTCATTTGCACCTAGTGTGGAAAAAAGTATTGCCGTAGGAAATTTTTTATTAACTTTGAAAGTTAGGGTAGGGTAGGGTGTCGGACCCCAACTTTGGACCAATTTTAAAAAAAATCCGTGCTATACCCCACCTGGAAATTTTAGTCAAGCATGCCTAAGGGTCCCAACTTTCATTTGCACCTAGTGTGGAAAAAAGTATTGCCGTAGGAAATTTTTTATTAACTTTGAAAGTTAGGGTAGGGTAGGGTGTCGGACCCCAACTTTGGACCAATTTTAAAAAAAATCCGTGCTATACCCCACCTGGAAATTTTAGTCAAGCATGCCTAAGGGTCCCAACTTTCATTTGCACCTAGTGTGGAAAAAAGTATTGCCGTAGGAAATTTTTTATTAACTTTGAAAGTTAGGGTAGGGTAGGGTGTCGGACCCCAACTTTGGACCAATTTTAAAAAAAATCCGTGCTATACCCCACCTGGAAATTTTAGTCAAGCATGCCTAAGGGTCCCAACTTTCATTTGCACCTAGTGTGGAAAAAAGTATTGCCGTAGGAAATTTTTTATTAACTTTGAAAGTTAGGGTAGGGTAGGGTGTCGGACCCCAACTTTGGACCAATTTTAAAAAAAATCCGTGCTATACCCCACCTGGAAATTTTAGTCAAGCATGCCTAAGGGTCCCAACTTTCATTTGCACCTAGTGTGGAAAAAAGTATTGCCGTAGGAAATTTTTTATTAACTTTGAAAGTTAGGGTAGGGTAGGGTGTCGGACCCCAACTTTGGACCAATTTTAAAAAAAATCCGTGCTATACCCCACCTGGAAATTTTAGTCAAGCATGCCTAAGGGTCCCAACTTTCATTTGCACCTAGTGTGGAAAAAAGTATTGCCGTAGGAAATTTTTTATTAACTTTGAAAGTTAGGGTAGGGTAGGGTGTCGGACCCCAACTTTGGACCAATTTTAAAAAAAATCCGTGCTATACCCCACCTGGAAATTTTAGTCAAGCATGCCTAAGGGTCCCAACTTTCATTTGCACCTAGTGTGGAAAAAAGTATTGCCGTAGGAAATTTTTTATTAACTTTGAAAGTTAGGGTAGGGTAGGGTGTCGGACCCCAACTTTGGACCAATTTTAAAAAAAATCCGTGCTATACCCCACCTGGAAATTTTAGTCAAGCATGCCTAAGGGTCCCAACTTTCATTTGCACCTAGTGTGGAAAAAAGTATTGCCGTAGGAAATTTTTTATTAACTTTGAAAGTTAGGGTAGGGTAGGGTGTCGGACCCCAACTTTGGACCAATTTTAAAAAAAATCCGTGCTATACCCCACCTGGAAATTTTAGTCAAGCATGCCTAAGGGTCCCAACTTTCATTTGCACCTAGTGTGGAAAAAAGTATTGCCGTAGGAAATTTTTTATTAACTTTGAAAGTTAGGGTAGGGTAGGGTGTCGGACCCCAACTTTGGACCAATTTTAAAAAAAATCCGTGCTATACCCCACCTGGAAATTTTAGTCAAGCATGCCTAAGGGTCCCAACTTTCATTTGCACCTAGTGTGGAAAAAAGTATTGCCGTAGGAAATTTTTTATTAACTTTGAAAGTTAGGGTAGGGTAGGGTGTCGGACCCCAACTTTGGACCAATTTTAAAAAAAATCCGTGCTATACCCCACCTGGAAATTTTAGTCAAGCATGCCTAAGGGTCCCAACTTTCATTTGCACCTAGTGTGGAAAAAAGTATTGCCGTAGGAAATTTTTTATTAACTTTGAAAGTTAGGGTAGGGTAGGGTGTCGGACCCCAACTTTGGACCAATTTTAAAAAAAATCCGTGCTATACCCCACCTGGAAATTTTAGTCAAGCATGCCTAAGGGTCCCAACTTTCATTTGCACCTAGTGTGGAAAAAAGTATTGCCGTAGGAAATTTTTTATTAACTTTGAAAGTTAGGGTAGGGTAGGGTGTCGGACCCCAACTTTGGACCAATTTTAAAAAAAATCCGTGCTATACCCCACCTGGAAATTTTAGTCAAGCATGCCTAAGGGTCCCAACTTTCATTTGCACCTAGTGTGGAAAAAAGTATTGCCGTAGGAAATTTTTTATTAACTTTGAAAGTTAGGGTAGGGTAGGGTGTCGGACCCCAACTTTGGACCAATTTTAAAAAAAATCCGTGCTATACCCCACCTGGAAATTTTAGTCAAGCATGCCTAAGGGTCCCAACTTTCATTTGCACCTAGTGTGGAAAAAAGTATTGCCGTAGGAAATTTTTTATTAACTTTGAAAGTTAGGGTAGGGTAGGGTGTCGGACCCCAACTTTGGACCAATTTTAAAAAAAATCCGTGCTATACCCCACCTGGAAATTTTAGTCAAGCATGCCTAAGGGTCCCAACTTTCATTTGCACCTAGTGTGGAAAAAAGTATTGCCGTAGGAAATTTTTTATTAACTTTGAAAGTTAGGGTAGGGTAGGGTGTCGGACCCCAACTTTGGACCAATTTTAAAAAAAATCCGTGCTATACCCCACCTGGAAATTTTAGTCAAGCATGCCTAAGGGTCCCAACTTTCATTTGCACCTAGTGTGGAAAAAAGTATTGCCGTAGGAAATTTTTTATTAACTTTGAAAGTTAGGGTAGGGTAGGGTGTCGGACCCCAACTTTGGACCAATTTTAAAAAAAATCCGTGCTATACCCCACCTGGAAATTTTAGTCAAGCATGCCTAAGGGTCCCAACTTTCATTTGCACCTAGTGTGGAAAAAAGTATTGCCGTAGGAAATTTTTTATTAACTTTGAAAGTTAGGGTAGGGTAGGGTGTCGGACCCCAACTTTGGACCAATTTTAAAAAAAATCCGTGCTATACCCCACCTGGAAATTTTAGTCAAGCATGCCTAAGGGTCCCAACTTTCATTTGCACCTAGTGTGGAAAAAAGTATTGCCGTAGGAAATTTTTTATTAACTTTGAAAGTTAGGGTAGGGTAGGGTGTCGGACCCCAACTTTGGACCAATTTTAAAAAAAATCCGTGCTATACCCCACCTGGAAATTTTAGTCAAGCATGCCTAAGGGTCCCAACTTTCATTTGCACCTAGTGTGGAAAAAAGTATTGCCGTAGGAAATTTTTTATTAACTTTGAAAGTTAGGGTAGGGTAGGGTGTCGGACCCCAACTTTGGACCAATTTTAAAAAAAATCCGTGCTATACCCCACCTGGAAATTTTAGTCAAGCATGCCTAAGGGTCCCAACTTTCATTTGCACCTAGTGTGGAAAAAAGTATTGCCGTAGGAAATTTTTTATTAACTTTGAAAGTTAGGGTAGGGTAGGGTGTCGGACCCCAACTTTGGACCAATTTTAAAAAAAATCCGTGCTATACCCCACCTGGAAATTTTAGTCAAGCATGCCTAAGGGTCCCAACTTTCATTTGCACCTAGTGTGGAAAAAAGTATTGCCGTAGGAAATTTTTTATTAACTTTGAAAGTTAGGGTAGGGTAGGGTGTCGGACCCCAACTTTGGACCAATTTTAAAAAAAAATCCGTGCTATACCCCACCTGGAAATTTTAGTCAAGCATGCCTAAGGGTCCCAACTTTCATTTGCACCTAGTGTGGAAAAAAGTATTGCCGTAGGAAATTTTTTATTAACTTTGAAAGTTAGGGTAGGGTAGGGTGTCGGACCCCAACTTTGGACCAATTTTAAAAAAAATCCGTGCTATACCCCACCTGGAAATTTTAGTCAAGCATGCCTAAGGGTCCCAACTTTCATTTGCACCTAGTGTGGAAAAAAGTATTGCCGTAGGAAATTTTTTATTAACTTTGAAAGTTAGGGTAGGGTAGGGTGTCGGACCCCAACTTTGGACCAATTTTAAAAAAAATCCGTGCTATACCCCACCTGGAAATTTTAGTCAAGCATGCCTAAGGGTCCCAACTTTCATTTGCACCTAGTGTGG